>NC_081305.1:17722500-18347500 GCF_030435805.1 Mustela lutreola | reverse complement strand
CGTCTGGGGACCGCCTGGGTCCCAGTGGTCAGCCCAGCCTTCTTCCTGCAGTCCCTGTGGCTGATATCAAGGCACTGCTAACAGGCAAAGACTGCCCCCACGTCCGGGAGAAGGGTTCAGGGAAGCAGAACAAGGTGAGTGCAGTGGAAGCCTGGGGCTCCTTCCCATCCACACCTGCCCTGCTCCCCCCCGCCTCCCTCAGCGCTCTCCACTCCCTGCCTTCCCCAGGACCTCTATGAGTTAGCCTTCTCCATCAGCTATGACCATGGGGAGGCAGAGGCGTACCTCAACTTCATTGCCCCATCCAAACGGGAGGTGAGCGTCTGGGCCAGGCTGAGCCAAGTTGGGCAGACGGGCCAGGGCAGAGATGGGCAGGCTCTCACAGAGCTGGCTCTGTCCCCAGTTCCACCTGTGGACAGATGGGCTGAGTGCCCTGCTAGGCAGTCCCATGGGCAGTGAGCAGACTCGGCTGGACCTGGAGCAGCTGCTGACGATGGAGACCAAGCTGCGGTTGTTGGAGCTGGAGAATGTGCCTATTCCCGAGCAGCCTCCTCCCATCCCCCCGCCCCCCACCAATTTCAACTTCTGCTATGACTGCAGCATCGCTGAACCTTGACAGTGAGGTTGGCTGTGTGCCTCAGCTGCTGGCATTGGTGGTGGTGAAGGGTGGGGGGTGGAAAAGCCCAGACACCCTGACCAGCAGAGGCTGCAGCAGAAATAAAGTCTGCTTGACTCCTGGGTGTATGTCGAGCCAGTTCTCCAACTGTGGGCCAAGCCTGCCTTCAAATTTAGCTGGCAAATGAGATGGGGCATTGGGGCAAGATCACTGCCTGGGGCCACAAACCTGGGCTGCTGTGGTTGAGGGGCTGGTCTTCTCCAGGAGGGGCTGGAGACAAGCTGACCCTCCAGTCCTTCCACCAGATGTGTCCTCAGCCTGTGTCAGTGCTGGGCCAGTTGAGGGAGAAGTGGCAGGGCAGAAGGTATTGCCCTAAGTGGATACCTTCCTGGGCCGCATTAACAGGGGCCTAGTTTCCAGAAGGCTCCTGACATCTGAACTCAGTCCTCAGTCCTGTTTGGCCACACCTCGTATCCTTTTCAAGACTAGGATGCCCTCTGATGAGAGACCTAAAGGGACGCATGTAAAGCCGGGTCTGTTTGGTGATGAATGGCAAACTCCGAATTCCAAATTTGTGCCCCCAGGTGGTGGTGGGATGGGGCTGATGCTAACAGGAGGGTATTCAGTGCTGGCAGCCTGGTGTTCTGATCCAAATCTAGCCAGGAACATGGGTGTGGGGGGGGCCACAGCCAGGCAAGACCCCTGGGAGTGGAAGTGGCGAGGGGTGTTGGGCCCAGCTGGAGGTCAGTTTCAGAGGCTAGTACACCAACCCACGGGCCCCACAGGGCATGCTGGAAGCTGCCACCTCTCTCTAACCTCCTCCATGCCCTTCAGTACTTCTCTTTCTCAGCACCTTCGCACATACATTTTCAAGTGTTAACCATCAACCTGTTACCTTGAAAACTGGTGAAATGGCATCTCCTTTGGACAATGCGCTTGGGGGAGCACCTGCTTCTGACTCAGGCCTCCAGGGCCCGACATGCCCACTCCTGTATTTGGAGCCTTCCCACCACACTTGGAATAGTTCAAGTTCAACTTGTTGAGTTCGGGATGGCAGCTCGGAGCGTGATCCCACATGCAGTTAACTCTTCTAATACCATCAGTTCTTCCTCCCCAGTGTCTTCACTCCCTTGTCCAGGCCACCAGCATCTTGGCAAGAATCTTCCTGGTTTTCTGCCTCCTGTCTTACCCCTACAGTCCTTAACACCCCGAGTGCTTTTTCAGACACGAAGCTGATGTGATTACACACTCACATGCACGCTACCCCCATCCTGTATTTTTCAGTGTCTCTCTGTTGTCTGTGGGATGATGGTCAGTTACCCGCCTGAGCAGTAGAACTAGATGTGTTGCAGACATGTTGTGGTTTAGGACGTCTAACAAAAGGCCTGTGGCAGGGGCACCTGGGTGGCTCAGTGGGTTAGAGCCTCTGCCTTTGGCTCAGGTCATGATCTTAGGGTCTTGAGATTGAGCCCCGAATCAGGCTCTCTGCTCAGCAGGGATCCTGCTTCCTCTTCTCTTTCTGCCTGCCTCTCTGCCTACTTGTGATCTCTGTCAAATAAATAAAACCTTAAAAAAAAAAAAAAAAAAAAAAAAAAGGCCTGTGGCATGCAGAGTTCTCCAGAGTTCTCTGTGCTTGACCCAAGCTGGCATCCTCCCTGAGGCCCAGGGGTCCCACCCTGCCCTCCCTGGCACCAGTTCTGGCTTGCCATGTGCACGTCCCTGGTCCTTTCTCGTTGCCCTCTTACTTCCCTGCTGCTCCTTTTTCACTGACTTGAGTCTTGCCTTGATCTCCCAGCTCTTCGTTGCTCTCCTAGGCTCCCAGTTCCAGGTGCTTATTTATTTATGCATACCCTGCACACTGGACTGTCCCTCTCTGCTGGGTCATTTGCCTCCCCACCTGACCTGGGGACTGGAAGAGCTTTGGCACCTGAACCCCACATAAAGTGCACTGACCGTGGATACTTGGGCAGCCATGCTAGCTGCTCCTAGAACTGATGGACAGATGGACAAAGAGGGTGGACAGATAGTTTCTCACAGCTGCTGTTGAGAAGTCACTGGCACAGTGTAGGAGGTTGGACTGGGGACCTCTAATATCCCTACCCAGAGATACTGTCCTCTTTTTTCTCCCTGATGACAGCCTTACTAAGTGTAAGTGTGGTCCTGGGGCCTGGCTGGGGGACATGCTTGAAGGCTCAGACAGGGGAGGCCTCTAGGCTTCTAGTCTCCCACCATACTGGGCAGGAAGTTGCTGGGGACTTGCTGGGGGTACCTGTGGGGCTTTGGGTCAGGTGTAAGGAAGAAATTGGCTATGTGCCTCAGTGCCTCTGGTGTTTGTCCACATTGTCCCTGGGCTTGGCTGGGCTGCTTCAACGAAGGTTGGTGGGAGGGGGCCCTGTAGTCTGAGAACTTCAGACAAGGAGGTAAGATCTGGAATTTTTAATTTTGTTTGGGTTTACAACAAAGTCTGTGGCTTGGCTTCTAAAGCTTGGTGCTAGTAGGGGCCGGGTGAGCTTCTTACAAGGGACGAGACGAGGTGAGGTGCAGGCCCTGGGTGTGAGAAGTGGGCAGGGCAGGAGGCACAAGGTCTCCTCTGCAGCTCCTGATGCATCCTGGGGGCCTGGCCTCCAGACCCAGGCCTGGCCAGGAGAGCAGGAAATGGCATTTCCAGAGGCCTGTGGCAGCGATGTATAGCTGGGAAGGGCTCCTGCTGGGCTCTAGGGCAGGCTGGGGCAGAAAGACCCCTGGGCTGCCCTGGATTAGCCCTATACCCAGTCCTAGAAAAAGGGGTTTATAGCTTGGGGAAGAGGCTTTGGGGTATGTGGCAGAGTGGGGCAGAAGCACAGCGTCAAGCCAGGTCAAGAGGCCAGGGCTGGGTCTTTGGGGGCAATGGAGGCTGAGGCCCAGGGTTGGTGGTTACTGACCTGGCCCTAGAGCGTTAAGGTCAGGTCAGCCCCTCCCACATACCGGGACTGGATGCAGGTCACCTGGGGCAGCTGGGCTTGGAGGTGCCTGACGGCAGCCATGCTGATATGAGGGCACATGGCCACATCTAACATCCGGAGCTGCTTGCATGCCTGCCCGATGGTATCCAGGGTTCTGTGGGGAGGCCTCCGATGAGCGCAAGCCAGCGTGGGGACCCGGCCCAGCCCCTGTACCGTGGCATCATCAGACAACTCACTGCTCCGTGAGCTGTCCGCAGCTGGCCAGGTTGAGGTGCTGCAGCCTGGGCCAGGAGCGGGCTGCTTGGGCCCAGCCCTCATCGCTGAGGAGGCTGCAATGACTTAGCACCAAGCGTTCCAGGCTGGGGCAGCCCCTGGCCACGGCCACCAAGCCCTTGTCTGTGAGTGCTGGCAACAGGCTCAGGGACAGCCGCCTCAGCTCGGGGAACTGGAGCACCTGCAAGGACGGGGGTGAGGAGTGGGGGGGTAGAGTATGGCACTGGAGCCCAGAGGCCTTTCAGGCTCTCCCACCCCTAGCCAGAGGAATGGCCATACATAGCAGAAGCCAAAGGGAATGGCTCATTTTCTAAGCAAAAAATGGGTTGGCCTAGGCCTGGCTCTGGTGCCAGGATCCTTGGTCTATCCACACTCCCAAGCACACACCTTGGCCAAACTGGCATCAGTTAGTTTGCTACAGGCTGTGAGGTCCAACTCCTGCAGGGCCCGCAGCATGAGCAGCGATGGGCCCTGTGGCTGGGCAGAAGGGTCCTTGGGGACTGAGGCCTGATGGTCCAGCTCTTGATGTAGCTGCGGGAAGAAGCTACTGCTTCTCAGGTTCCTCCTGAGTTTGGCCCTCAAATGCTCCTAGAGAGAGACACTTAGGAAGGGCAGGAGGGCAGCTGAGCCCAGGGACCAACCCCCCTTCCCTGACCTGCACCTGGGGCTCCTGCGCAGGCTCCTCACTTGGTTCTCCCAGCCCCAGAAGACCCCAGTCTTGGAGCTCCGTGCACCAGGCCAGACGCAGGACAGAGAGGTGAGTTAGGCAGGTGCAGATGGCCTGAAGGGTCCTATTGGTGAGGGCCACACAGGAGGACAAGTCTAGCACTCTGAGGCTCAGGCCCAGCACTGGGATCAGGGAGAACACTGAGGCGTCCTAGGAGGGAAATGGAGAAGGGAGAGACCAATGGGCAGGTAGCTTGTGCAGGTGTCCCTAGGATGTGCGGATGTTCCAGCCCCACAGGCAACAGGGAGCTACCAGATGGTCCGTGGAGGGAAGCAACCATGTCCCTGTTCTGGTAACAGGTAGGTGCGGGACACCAGGAGGAGTTTGCTGGAGGCCCAAGGCCTAGACTGTCTGCAGTGGGAAGGGTGCAGGTGCAAGTTTCTAAAGTATCTGTTGTGCCTGTGCTCCCAGGCCCTGCGGAAGTTGTGGGCAGAGGCAGCCTTCTGGCTGCAGCTTAGTGGATCATCGATGGACACCTGGCCCTAGCTGAGCCAATCAGGTATGCTCCCTCCGGAATTTGAAGCAGAACGTGAAGTCACTATGGGGGTAGGGCTGCCACCTGCCAGGAGCAGGAGCTAAGGGCAGAGTAGAGGAAGCTGGTTTTTAAAGAGGTTTGTAAGAGACACAGCTTCCTCAGGCGGAGGCACCACAGGTGCCCCAGGCCCCGGCCAATGGCCAGGAGTGCGCCGTCGGCCAGTTCTGAGCAGCCGCTGAGGTCCAGGGAGGTCAGGCCCGACTGCAGACGGCACAGGGCGATCACAGCCTCTGTGGAGAGGTCCTGGCAGCCATGCAGCCTCAGCTCCTGCAGCTGCAGCCCGGCCACCCCGCCCAGGGCCTTCAGGGCCTCGGGGAGCAAGCCAGTGCCGCAGTTAGGAGACATATCGTGCTGATGGAAAGATGAACCAGAGCAGGATAAAGGAAACAGTTGTGGAGGAAAGAATGAGAGAGTTTTCAGGCTGGGAATGCCCTGTGCACACTGAGAGGTTGAAGGAATAATCCCCTGAAGAGGGAGAGACTGACACTGCCAAGTTAGGGACACCACCCAGAGGGACAGGGCTGAGCCCTGTTGAAGGGACTGGCCACAGCCAGGACATGACCCTGACTCCCACATCACATTCCCTTCTGTCAGACGAGCTGAGCAACCTCCTTGTATAACTTCAGTACCCATTCCCTGCAGAACCCCCTTTCTCATCTTCCCTGCCTCCAGAACACCCGCCATCAGTGCCCCTACCCAGACTACAGGGGTCACGGAGTACTTAGTGTGCCAGCTCGTGGGCTGGGCCAGCCTGGTCCCTTGGACCTCCTCTGTCTGGGCCCACAGCAGGGGATAAGGGGAGGAGTGCCTGCAGGCACTTTCCAGGCTCCTTTCCCCTTGTGTCCTCAGTTCCTTTCTCATCACTGTTACTTGGACATCTATACTGGGCAGTGCCTCCCTGCTACCACGGGTGCAGCTCCCCCAGGCCCAGCCCTGCAGAGGAAGGAAGGGGAGGGTATGCTCACCTTGAGAGAGGAGCAGTAGGCCAGGCTGAGGGAGGCCAAGGGGGCTGGAGCCCTGTGCCCTGAACCCAGGGCCTGGGCCAGGCCCTGCCCGCTCACCAGACAGCACTCTGCCAGGTCCAGGCTGCGCAGTTCCCGCAGCCCCCCCAGCGCTGTGCATCCCGCATCCGTCAGCCGCTGCAGCTTCCTCAGGCGGAGGCACCACAGGTGCCCCAGGCCCCGGCCAATGGCCAGGAGTGCGCCGTCGGCCAGTTCTGAGCAGCCGCTGAGGTCCAGGGAGGTCAGGCCCGACTGCAGACGGCACAGGGCGATCACAGCCTCTGTGGAGAGGTCCTGGCAGCCATGCAGCCTCAGCTCCTGCAGCTGCAGCCCGGCCACCCCGCCCAGGGCCTTCAGGGCCTCGGGGAGCAAGCCAGTGCCGCTCAGGTCCAGGGCGTGCAGCCTACCAGCCCTCTCCTTCACGAATTGCAGCAGGTTGTGGAAGGAGAGCTGGGAGGGGGAGGAGTCTGGGGAGCCAAAGGAGCCCCGGGTTAGGCGTAGTTCAAAAGTGAGGTGACAGTAGGCCAAGGAGAGGCGCTCCAGGTTGGGGGCACAGCTGCTGAGCCTGTTGAAACTGAGGTCGGTCAGGTCCCGCAGGCCAGCCAAGTTGAGCTCACACAGGCCACTCAACACCTGCCGGACCCGCTGCGACGTCTCGGGCTGCGCGAGCAGCGTGCCTGATGTGAAGAGGCTGTGGCAGCCACTGAGGTCAAGGCTACGCAGGGCTGGGCAGCCCAGGATCAAGGCCACAAAGGAGGCCTCTGTGGGGCTGCCCCCACTGAGGCACAAACTCTGCAGGTGGGGGCCCAAGTGGTAGGCGACAGACTCCAGCACCTGTTGGGAAGCTGGCGAGCCATCCAGGCTGGTCAGGCTGATGCAGGTGACGCCCCTGAGGCCCAGGCTCTTGATGACCGGGAGGGAGGCGGAGGACACGGGGATGTTGTACTGCACATTTGTCTAAGGGGCAGCAGCAGGAATGGAGTTAGCCCTCTTGCCTCAGAGGGGGTTGGCCATCAGGTCTGGCGGCCAGTCATTGGCAGGTCAGGGAAGGGCCCTGTCACAGTGAGGACCCACTGTGGTGTGCGGTGTTGTGTGGTTGAGGGGGTGCTGGTGGGAAGTGGGAGGTGGGAAGACAAGTCACTCTGGGGCTCAAAGGAGGTGACTGTGAGGGGAGGGCAGGGAGGTTATCGACAGATGGGATTGGATCCCCGTGGACAGATGGGGACAGGGTGGGGAGCTGGCATGCTGGGTGCAGGGGGCTGGGGTGGCCTGGAGGAGGGCCAGCAAAGCTCCCAGGGGGCAGAAGGACTAAGTGTGCTGGATCCCAAACTCTGGGACCTTCCAAAGGTGGCCCTGAGACCTGTGGCCTTGGTTCCTTCTGCAGGGAGTCAGCTCAGCATTACCTAAGCAACCAGTCTCCCCCCACTTTTTCCAGAGACTATAAATAGCCCTCAGAACAGCTGAGGACATTAAGAAGCAAAACAGTTGTCACTTCCCACCATCGTGGGTGGCCCAGGTGCCAGAGGTCTAGGGCAGGCAGTGAGGCCTAGGTCCCCTGGTGGCCAGAGTAGCTCAACCACTGGAGCGTGAAAAGGTGTGTGTGTGTGTGTGTGTGCGCGCGCGCGCGTGTGCATGTGTAGGGATGCACCAATGTGTGTGGGCCCTGCAGGCTCCAGAGTTCAAGATGTGCTTGTGATCCCTGGGGCTTGTCTCTGGGGAGTCTATATTATCTGTCCAGGGAAGCAAGGAGAAGCCTCCCATTTCTGTGGGCAGAAGCTAAGAGAATGAACCTTGAGGTGCCAAGAGTATGGGGCTGGCCCTGCTGTACGGCAACAGGGGAATGAGAACGGGACGGGGGGGGGTGTGTGCATGTGTCCATGCCTGATGTGGGGTGGAGCCTGGAGGTGAGCTCAGGGCTCTGTTGAGGCAGGGAGAGCCTGGCTTATCTAGGAGTTTGGGGAGCCCCCATTTTCATTGACTTGTCCCTGATTTTGTGCCAGAAGGAAGTTATAGCAGGTGTGGGGGGGAGACAAGGGCTTGGCTTCTTCTCTACCCCTGACGGATGGCCAGGCCACAGGCAAGCAGTACTCAAAGGCTGTTTCAGTCCATCATCGTGATCCTGACACAGGAAAGCAAGCTCTAAAAAACCTGACCTGTCGGTTACTGCAAGAACAAGCTGATGTCCCCTGCTTCTGCCCCACGGAACGTCATCAAAAGGGATTCAGAAAGGTAGGATGACACATAAGGTGCACACGGGCAAGATACTTATCAACAGGATTCTCCCAGGAAGACACATGAAACCCATTCCTGGGAGGAGAAACCAGGCTGACTTCTGCCAGAGGGAGAAGCAGCTCCCTGTGGCTGTCATCATGGGAAGGAGTGTGTGGTAAGAAGTGGGGGCCAGCTCCTGACCACTTCCACGGGAATGAGGGGTCAAGCCAGGCCCCCTGTCCAGACCCCATTCTTATTCCTGGGATGTGGTCCTTGCAGACTTAAAGGTGCACTTGTCACAGCTCCCCCTCATGGACACTGGGAGGCAGTAGGGGTGGGAACCCCAAGGGCCTGGCTCAGGGAAGGTGATTCAGGGGGATGAAAAGATCAGGCGGGAAAGGTTTGAGAAAAAAAGGCTAAAGCTGGCTGCCAACAGAGGGGCCAGTCCAAGGATGGAGAGTGAGCCGTGGCTGCAGGTGCAGAGCAGGGCCCGTTGCTGAAGCAGCGCCGCCCCTGCCCTCATGTCGTGTCCTCCCCTCCCATCCCCACCTCCCAGGCTCCACCAGCTGCTGTCCTTTACCTTCCTTCCTGAGCCTTGGGGGCCAGGAAATGTTCTCATGTTCTCCCCCTCTCCCACTGCCTCCCTATGAACAAGGTAGGTGAACAGCTGAGGGGGAAGGCACTGGCAGTCAGCCTAGAGGCCAAGTCCAAGGGCAGACTAGTGGCAGGAAAACCCACGAAACTCAGGGGCAGGGCCTGGTCTGAAGGACTTCCAGCGGCTATTGGGAGATGTGAGAGAGAGAGAGTATGTGTGTGTGTGTGTGTGTGTTGAGATCTGAGACTGCCTCCCTGCTCCCCATTGTTTTTCTTGATGGGGAGGGGGCAGCCTCTAAGCCATCGCCCAGGTAGTCTGCCCTGGACTCAACGCGCAGAGCTCAGGAGTAGCCCTTTAGGGATATTGATCATCTGTGGGGAACAGAGCAGCAAGCAGAAGCAGCAGGCTCCTGGGTCACTGTGGTCTTTGGCCCCAGCGTAGGAAGGTCCCCCTCCCTAGGCCCTAGGCAGATGCTTCTGGAGCTCCAAAGGAGGACTGCAAGGTTATCTGCTCCAGCTTCAGCTTCCCTATTCACAGAGAAGACAACCAGCCCCCATCTCGTCCTTTTCCGGAGCTGGCCTCTTAGGACTAGATGCCAAGTCATTTGGGAAATGCCCAAATCTGCTAAAACGGACACATAGCCCTTGACTGTGAGAGGCCAGGGTTCCACTGCACCTCATGAAGCCCTGAGCTGCGATGGCAGACTTATGTGCAGGCTTGGAAAGCCATCTGCTAGAGGAATGGCTCTCCTGTTTGCTGGCACGGGAATCCAGAGCTAACATGCCTGTTCTCCAGAAGAAAATATATGCCCTGGAACCCAGGGCCTTTGTTCTCTAGAGAGGAATTAGACCTTGGGGGTCATTTCCAGAGGCTCCTCTGGGCCTCTGTAAATACCCCAGGCAGGAGAAGAGAGTGGAGGGCAGAAGCTGAGTTGTCCAGAGTTCTTCACAGTGCCCAGCCCAGTGGCAGGCAACCAGGGCTCTCCCCGAAAGGGGCAGAGCCTGTGTGTGTGGGGGGGGGGGAGGTTCTGCCTTTGTCTACCTTCTTATTTGAGAAGAGATAGGATTAAGTGGGAGCAAGTCAGGGGGAATAAGAAGTCACCCATCCAGCATCCCAGCCTGGCCTGGTGAGGCATACATTCCAGCCATGCTTTGGTGAGCCAGAATCCTCCACAGCACCGACTAGCAGGAAGTGCTAATTTCTTATCCACCTGCCCATATCTGGACCCTGGGAGATGGTTCCTGCTAGTAAATCCTGCAAATTGCTCTCTGGGACATGGTGGTGGTGGGGTGTCCACAGAGCCCCAGATGCCCTGTACCTGTGGCCTTCTTCAAGGGCTCCCAGCCCAGGCGGGGCTGAGTTCTGCTGAGACACTAAACAGGTGTCTGTGTCTGCAGCTCACAGTTAGCTGGAACAGCCCGAGGGCTAAAATGGTGGCCGACTCTACTATCTCAAACTCCGCCCTCCACCTCACTCTCCTATCCCATTCCAGTCTACTCCTGACTGCCCACTTGGGCTTTCCCCTCTCCTTCTTGGCTGGACTCCAAGAAACTCTCCCCTGATTACCTTTTCTGGGGTCCTGGGGCCCTGCCCCCGTCCTGCTGCTGTGCCCATTCTTCTTGCCTTGCCAAGATGAGACTGCTGCCTCCTCTGGGTCTGTGCTAAGGGTACAGAATTCTGCCCATGGAAGCCTTAGTCTCCCCTCTTGTCTCCCCCACTACCACCTCCTCCCCTGGCTCTCTTCCCTGCTTCTCCAGGTTTCTCTCCAAGCCAACCATTCTCTCCAGTCCCTGATGCAAGGGAAGCACCATCTCCTTACTCTGACATTGTCAGAATTCTCAGAGACGAACTGTTCTGTTTCAAAAAGAAGCCAAAGTCATCAAGTGGGGAAGGCCCTCCCTTTGCCATGTTCACGTCCGCCAGCCAGCTCCCCTAACCACCTTCCCTCTCCCAGCCCTGGTCCCCTTCTCTCGACCTGCTGGGCCTGCTCCCAGCTTCTGGCATAGCAACGGGCAGTCCCTGCCTTTCCACTGCTTCTTCCTCGGTTTACAAATACCTCAGGGTCATAACTAACAAAAGGCCTCCCTTGATCCTGCCCCACCCCCCACCACTCCTGCTTCTCCCCTTTCCTCTGCCAGCAGGCCTCTTGGAAGCACGTGGGCCTGCCCACACCACACTTGCCACCTTATTAGACCTCTTGCCTCACCCACTTACCCCTCCATCACTCCCCCATGGGACCTCTCATTCCTGGCAACAGCTTCCTCTCAGCAAAGTCACCAACATCTGGGGGCTCCTCTGCAGTGTCCTTTCTGCTGTGCCACCTGCTGTGGATGGCCAGTGCCGCCCCCCCCTCCCGCTCTCTCCCACTGGGGGTTCTGTGGCTCTGCCTGCCTGGCTCTCCTCCTACCTTCTAGCCTGCTCCCCATCAGCCTCTTTTGGGGCCACCAAAGAAGAGAGAGACCCAGTCCATAGAGGAGTGAGTTCTCACACACACACACACACACACACACACACACACACCCCTCCCTGATCTTTTCATTCCCTTGAATCACCTTCCCCACCCACTGGGATGGATCGTCCCACTCTCCTTAAATCTGAGAGAGGGAGCCAGGCCCTTGGGGTTCCCACACCCCACTGCCTCCCAGTGGCCACACACGCGCGCATGCGCACACACAACACACACACACACACACACACACACACACGCACACACACATGCGCATGTATACACTCTCCCCTGCACCCTGGCAGACTGTACTCCATCACATCCCAACTTCTTTATTTGCAGTCCACATCTTTTTCCAGAACACAGACATAGAGCCTGGGACCTCGCCAGATACATGGATGCAACATACTTCCTTCTAAATTCACTGTCTGATCCCCTAGTGCTGCTCCTTCTCCTGAGCTCTCACTGCCTTCTACCAGGTCACCTGAGTCAGAGATCTGGGAGCCGTTCTAGACCCTTCCCTCACTCCCTGCCTCCAGTGAGCAAAGTCCCTTGCATCTCAAGCCCCTCCACTCCCGCCTCACTGCTCCTGCCCCAGGTCAGGGTCCCGCACTGTTGCTCAGAAATATATGACAGCAGTTTCCTCCTTATGGGAGTCCTGGCCCCCGGTCTTTCTGGCTATCTGGCCTTTGTACTGTCACCAGGTGGTCCTTACAAAAGGTGAACTGGTCGTGCTCTTCAGACCCCTTGGTGGTTCTCCACTCCACGGGATGGAGGCTGAGCCTCCCAGCCAGAACCTCCTCAGCCTGGCTTTCCCATGCCCGTGTCCCCTCCTCCCCGGCCCTGAGAATGGCAACTTCTAATGCTTGTCTCACGCTGCCAGGCCTCTCTGCTTGCCGCTTTTTCTGTTTGGTCACAGTGCTGGGGCGGTAAGGGGCTTGGTCTCACCGCTTACCTACTTCTGTTCTTTAGGGGATATGTATTCCTCTTTCTAGGCTCAGCACAAGCATCCCCTTCTCCATGAAGTCTCTTCTGAATCTTCTCGGCACCCCTGTGTCCACACAAGATTCCAGTGCAGTGCCTCTACTCACTCCTCTTAGCTCAGGCTTCCCTCCCTCTCACTACCTGTTCTCAAGCGGTGGAGGAGTGCCGTGCCTCCCTGAGCCCTGCAGCCCAAGTGGCCAGCCCAGGGCCCAGCACAGACAGCCAGCATCCCTGTCTGAGGGAGCGAGGCCTTCTGAGAGGCTCTGGTAACTCTCCCGCTTCCTTCTGCCCTGTGAGTATTCCAAGCCTCTGAGCTGAGGCCTTGGCCTCTACTTTTCTTGTCACTCCCCAAGACAACATGGCCTCCAGATTCACCCAGCCCAGAGACCATTAGCCTCAGAGGAACTTCCTCAGCAAACCGTTTCACACTGCCACCGGCTCCCCTCCATGTCCCAAGCCAGAGAGGTGCCATCCTCCCGACCCCAGCCCAGGTGAGGCCTTCTGTCACCCCAGGTGGCATCTGCCCTTTCTCCTGTCTCTGCTTCGAGCATTCACATTCACCCCTCCTCTGTGACTCTCCTCAGCATATGAACACATTTGAAATCTATCACAACGAAAATCCTTTGTGGAGTCCCCTCAACCTGTCATTACTGCCCTATTTGTTTCCTTCCTCGCATGGAGAAGTTTCTTGCAAAGGAGGTCACTCTCTACAAGCCCTTTCTTAATCTCATTCACTCTTCCACCCACCTGGCTTTTGCCCCTAGATGCCAAATGTTGCTGAAGTCACTGGGGACCTCCCTGGACATCAGACATCAGGGACACTCTCTGTTCTTTATCTTCTGGACTCTTCATGGGATTTGACACTGTCAGTCATCCACTCGACACTGTAAATGCTCTCCACTTTTGATCCCTGGGACTTCCTCCCAGGAGGGGCCTCCTCCCCTCCACGCCCTGCCCTTGGATTGGTTTACTCTCCTGAGGTATTCTGCGGCCCTGCTGTTCCTATGGCTCTTCACGTGCTTTCTGGGTGGGGGATGTTGCTTGGATCCATGGTTTCAAGCTCCACCCATTCCTGAATGGTACCCAACTCAAGACCCTTCTCTTGAATTCCTTGCTCAGAAACCCAATGACCAACTGCATCTCACCATCTAGATGTCTCACACTTCAAATTTTCAACAGCTCCAAATCAAATTGCTTTAGACACTGAGGTCAATGACACTGGATAGGTCACGTGACAATAGACCCTACTTATATATACACATTTAATATGTGACAGAGGAGTCGTCCCACGCAGCAGGGAAGGGGAAGAGTATATATAAATGGTATTAGGGCTCTTTGAAAACTAATCAGTTTAACTTCTTACCTGAGAGAATAGATCAAAATGACCTTTACAATTAAAAAATTACTATAAAAATTCAAGCCATGAAACAGAAGAAACACTTGTGAACCTAAAACCTGTCTGAAAAAATAAGTCTAAAAAAAAAAACCCAGAAGATGGGGCGCCTGGGTGGCTCAGTGGGTTAAGCCGCTGCCTTTGGTTCAGGTCATGATCTCAGGGTCCTGGGATCCAGTCCCGCATCCGGCTCTCTGCTCAGCAGGGAGCCTGCTTCCCTCTCTCTCTCTCTGCCTGCCTCTCCGTCTACTTGTGATTTCTCTCTGTCAAATAAATAAATAAAATCTTAAAAAAATAAAAAAAAACACCCAGAAGAGATATCTGAGTGTATATCAAATCATGAAGAAGCAAGGGGTCTCTAAATTTAAAAAGCAGTGGAAGAAGTAAGAAAGCTAAAGATGTTCAGAATCAACAACATAGAAATTTAACCTCTGAGTCTCAGAAATAAGCTTGTATCCACAACTCAAATACAGAGGCAAATATGTTAGGAATATATTTCAATAAGTATGTAAAAGATTCATCTCTTTAATATATAAAAGGTTCATACAAACGGATAAGAAAAATACTAAGATGCCAATGGTTAAATGGATAAAGAATAGAAATAAATAAGAGAGGGAAATATAAATGGCCAGCTAATGAGAAAACTGTTCAACCTCAGTAGTGACCAGAGAAGTCAGAATGAAAACAAGGAACTGTCACCACTTGCCTTTCAAACTGTCACAGATGTCTGCATTCACTTCCGAGATGGGCTGTCTCCCCACATCCCAACTCACCCTCTCCAGTCCACTCAGCACTGGAGTTCCAACACATCACACCATGTCACTTCTCTGCCTTAATATTCCTTTACAGGCTCTTGGATGGTAATTGGGCCCCAACACGAGTGCCAGCTTGTGGTCTGACCCACTCCCCCCACCCATCTCCCACCCCTTCTAGTCTCACATCTAGTCAGCACATCTCAGTTCTAGTCTTAGGGAACTTGTGTGGTCATTTCCAGAGCTATTTCACACCTTGGTGCCTTTCCCAGTGCTGTCACCGGTTCCTGGGAGACCAACCTTCCCCCTCATCCTATTCCATTGGGAAGCCTTCCTTCCCTGATGCTGCTGGTCTCCTTTGGACGTCCTTCTTCCTGTTCTTGGTGCACCCTTCATTCCAGTGTCACAGCACCAAGCACACGACATCACCAACCCTCATGTACTTGCTTTTCTCCTTCACTGGACTGTGAGCTCCTTGGGGCAAGGGATTATGTCTTACTCATCTGTAAAGTCCCAGCACTGTACCCAGAGTCAAGTGTGTATGAGTGTCACATATATATATGTATGCATGGATGAATGAATGAATGGACGACATACGAGCAGGGCCATGAGCAAACCGGAGTGAGAGACAGCTGAGAATGGGCCAGGTGAGGCTGGCCACCTTACCTCCCGAAGGGCATTCTGGGCTGCACAGTACCAAGCCCGGCTCACGAGGGAGGCCTCTTTCTGATCTGACAGAGGCAGAAAGCTCAGAATATGTGTGAGCATCTGAGGGAAAAAGACAGGGTGTTGGGAACTATTAGAGCTGGGGGTCCTTGGAAACTTCTCCAGCTAATAGTGCAGTCAGTCTGAGGGGACTGGAACACTGGCTTCTAGTTCATTTTGAGTCTTAAGCTTCATGGGGTCTTCACTTCCCCCTGTCTGGCCTCCAGGCATCTCTACTGTGAACAAACCATTCCTGAGTCTTCCCTGGATGCAGGTTTGTACTGACTGATAAAAAGCAAACTTCCTGCTCAGTTTGGTAAAAAGAGCCTGGGCATTAGGACCAGATAAACCTAGTTCAAATCCTTACTCTTGTCAACTGACCTCTTTGAGCCTTGTTTTTCCTAATCTGTAAAATGGCAATGGTAGTGAGGTTTATTTTTTTTTTTATTTTTTTTTAAAGATTTTATTTATTTATTTGACAGAGAGAAATCACAAGTAGTTGGAGAGGCAGGCAGAGAGAGAGAGAGGGAAGCAGGCTCCCTGCTGCGCAGAGAGCCCGATGCGGGACTCGATCCCAGGACCCTGAGATCATGACCCGAGCCGAAGGCAGCGGCTTAACCCACTGAGCCACCCAGGCGCCCCTGGTAGTGAGGTTTAAATGGGTTGTGCGAGAATTTAATAACATAGTAAATGGTCGGAGTGCCTGGGTGGCTCAGTTGGTTAAGCATCTGCCTTCGGCTCAGGTCATGATCCCAGGGTCCTGGGATTGAGTCCCGAATTGGGATTCCTGCTCAGTGGGGAGTCTGCATCTCCCTCCCCATGCTCTTGTGCTCTAGCTTTCTTACTGTCCCTTTCAAATAAATAGAATCTTAAAAAACAAGACATAGTAAAGTGTCTTGCCTAAGACCTAGGACAGCAAGTCAGGTATCCTCCTCTGGTCTTTGGAAACCATATCCCTTCCTCCTGCCCTCAAAGCTCAGGCTATGGGTCCTCCCTCTTTCCCCATTTTCTCCACTGTCAACTCGCCTTCTCAGCTGGCTGTTATGATCCCCAATAGGACCCAGCTCAGGCTCTCACTGCACCTATGCTCTGTAAGGCTGGGGGTCATGAGGTTGGAAGTCCTACAGGGAACTGGGGAGGGAGCCACTTGTGAGGCCAAGAATGATCTAATATTAACTGTTCTGGAATTTTCCCTCTTGGACTCTTGTGACATTGTGTTTTCTAGAGCTCCACTCTCCCAACTCCAAATGCCCTGTTTCTGGAGTCTTCTGTGGCTCTCCTGGCTCAGACCCGGTCTTTCAATCTGTTTACTTCCTAGGATAATAAGTTCATTTGCATGGCTTCAGCAGTTACCTCTACAGGAAAAACCAACAATTCAGTATCCCCATATTGTCTCACCATTCATGTGCGAGTCTAGTGTTGCCAATCGTCCACAGGATCCATCATCTAAATGATTTACTATCACTTTCATCTCAACCAAATTCACATTCTCAGTCCAAAACATCCCTCGCTCCCAACTTTCCAGCACCTGAGCTTCAATGCCACTAGTGCATCTTGCCTGAAGATCCTGATAATACTGCAGACTCTTCATGCTTTTCTGTCTCTTGCTGTCAGATACAGGTGTACAGCACAGGCTTAGGCCAGGATAACTGAGACTCATTCAAATCCCAGCTCTAGGAGCACCTGGGTGGCTCAGTGGGTTAAGCCTCTGCCTTCAGCTCAGGTCATGGTCTCAGGATCCTGGGATCAAGCGCTGCATCAGGGGCTCTGCTAAGCGGGGAGCCCGCTTCCTCCTCTCTCTCCGCCTGCCTCTCTGCCTACTTGTGATCTCTGTCAAATAAATAAATAAACCTTTAAAAAAACAAAAAACAAACAAATCCCAGCTCTACTACTTCCAAGCTGTGGGACCTATATGACCTCAGGCAAGGTAACGGACCTCTCTTGAGCTTCCGTTTCCATTACACACACACACACACACACACACACACACACACACACACACACACATATTATGATGTGCTTGACACTTAGTAGATGTTCCATAAATGCTTGCTGGACTGCTGTTACTAATATTTCTACCTTTAAAATTTTAGCACCTCAGTAGCCCAGATCTTTATCACCACACACCTGGATTCTTTCTACAATCTTCCACCTAACCTCCTTGCCTCCAGGCTCAGCCTTGCTAGTCAATTTGCACACAGTGACAAGGTTAATTTTCCTTTAAAAACAGCTTTTATGGGCACCTGGGTGACTCAGTGGGTTAAAGCCTCTGCCTTTGGCTCAGGTCATGATCCAGGGTCCTGGGATCGAGCCCCATGTCAGGCTCTCTGCTCAGAGGGGAACCTGCTTCCTCCTCTCTCTCTCTCTCTCTCTGCCTGTCTCTCTGCCTACTTGTGATCTCTATCTGTCAAATAAATAAATAAATAAATAAATAAATAAATAAATAAAACAGCTTTTAGTCTTAGCACATCCCTGATGAAAACCTTCAGGGTATCCAGTACACTCAGGACAAAATCTCTACTCTTGGGTCAGCGAGACCCCCAAGCAAGACCCTGCCAGGCCCTATGCCTGACTGGACCCCTGATTCCAGAGCTTCCTCAGTTCAGGCTTCCCATTGTCCTACAGCCATACTATGCCTATTACCTTTTGCCTATGTAGGCCTTTTTCCAGGAATGCCTTTCCTTAACCTTGACGTCACCATCCCATTCTAACCTCTTCTTCTTCTTCTTTTTTTTTTTTTTGTTCATTCTAACCTCTTCTTCCTTTCTTTGATCCCTAACACACAGAAGTTACTTAGCCAATAGTCATTAGATTGAATTAAAGATGGATAGTGCTCTATCTCTATTTTCACCAAAGCCCTCTACCTCAATTTTCACTGAAGGTTTGCCCAGGGAAGGAGTGGGGAAGATAAAGCAGATCACTACTGAGAAGACTGGGGAGAACCGCCTTCTGGGTCAGGAAAGCTAGGCATGGGGAAGAGAACACTGATGAGATTGGGACTGACTAAGCCCCCAACCCCAGGGGGAGGCAGGGAAGCCTGTCTGAGCCAAGTTAAGACAGTGGCCATCCTGTCTTCTGGGGCTCAGCAACCAGCCCAAAAAGCAACAGGAGAGGGCAATAAACTGTCCTCACTGAGGGGAGGGAGCATGGCTCTTTGAGTTGAGAAACGGGGTAGCTTTTCTAGAGGAAAGAGGAGGCAATGGTAAGGATGGAGTCACCATCCCATTAATCCTATCCTAAGGGGCTACTACTAGAGATATGACTGGTTATTCCTGGGATCTATGTAGTAGACATCCTCTGGTGCCGGATGCCATGGTAGGTGGCTAAAGGAGGTAGAAGCTGACCTATTCTTGCTAAGGGGAAGAAGCACCGTTCCAGGGCTGATGAGGAAAGGGTGACTTGTCTCCCGTGGACCACGGGAGAGGGCTGCCAGCTTTCAAGGCAAAAGGGACAGAGAGGCCATCCCAAGAGGCCCCTGGGAACAAAAATCTATTCTCTCTCTCTGGCCAGTGGCGGCAGAGTGGCCTTGCTCCAAACTAAGGAAAAGGAGCAAACATCCCATTGGGTGAAGGAGGTAGGGACAGCCATCACTACAGACTGAGGGAGTGGGGAGCAGCCCTGTCCTAGGTGAAGTAATCCAGCGACTGTGCTCGGAGTTGATGGACGGGTTAATCCGTCTCCCACCGCCAGGGGGATGGGGCAGCCGTCTTTCTGGGCAGAGGGAATGGAGTGATCATCCCAAGGGGCCAAGGAGGATAAGATCGGTTACCCCTTGGGGACGAGGGGATGGAACGGACATCTTCCAGAATTGAGGGGGAGGGGTGGCCATCTCTAGAGAAGCGTGTAGGCAGAGACCCTGTCCTCGCTGAGGTGACACGGCAGCCATCTCCTGGGGCCGATGGGTAAGGAGAGAATGGTTCCCCCAAGCTAAGGGGACGGGATGGCCCAAGGCGGCGCCGTTACCCACAGCCTGCAGGTCCTGCGATCTCGATCTCCGGCAAGTAGTTTCCGCCAGGCCGGCGGAGCCGGGCGAGCTGTCTGACAGCCCCTCCCCACAACCTGGGACCCCAAGGGCGGAGCCTGTCCCAAGCCGGGCCTCAGGGCGGCCTCTTCTCACCCACCTCCAGGGGCAGCGACTCGGCCATCGCATCCCTGCCGTCTCCGCCCCCGTGCAAGGCCTTCTGGGAAGTGTAGTCCTACCGACTTTGGGTGCGGGGAGGTACTGGGAAGGAAGTGGACCTTCCCCACTTCCGTCACAGTTGTGACGATTTGCGTCTGCACCGGAAGTGCCTGTACTGCCGATGTGGTACCTACTGACCGCGGTTTCGGTCGCTCTCCCTTGTTTTCCTCGCTGGTTGTTTGCGTCGCGCCATGGCGGTAAGGAGGGCGGATAGGGCGGGGTTCGCAACGGCAGAAGATTCCCGGGTCCGGGAGACTTAAAACAGAGGAAGGACATCGAAGGAAGCGGATCTGCCAGAGGGGGGCGCCATGCAGTGGCCAGACCATGCTAGAGCTAGCGGGGTGGGGGGAAATGGAGCCGGCCCGTCGCCATACCAGAAGTAGTGCGGGAGGGGAGTGGGCGTCAGTACCAGATTGTACCAGACCTGATAGGAGACCTTAGGGGCTTGTGAAATGGGTGGGCGTCAGCCAAGATTTGGAGGGGCGCACTGTTCAGTGCCACTCAGGAGCTCCCCTTGAAGGGGTAGTCAGCCCAAAGCTGGGTCACAGCAGGAGAGCTGGGAGATAATCAGCCTAGTGTTGGATTGTTCCAGGGTGAGCAGGAGGCGATCATCGGTAAAGGTGTTGCACAGATAGTGTCAGCCCTAAACAGGTTGGACTGGAGGAGGGGTGGGCATCCCAAGGATTGTGCTAGATTTGAGCACCATGGGGACCTGGCTTAGGTGCAGGTTTAATTCTGTACCTGACCAGACTGGGGAGGAGGGTGAGGAGGACCCTGGCTGAGGAGGGCTCTGACAGCATCTTACCATCCCTCTGCAGCCCAAGGGCAAAGTGGGCACGAGAGGGAAGAAGCAGATATTTGAAGAGAACAAAGAGACTCTGAAGTTCTATCTGCGAATCATACTGGGGGCCAATGTAAGTACCTACCTCCTTGCCTACCCCAGATCCCACAGTCAGCTCTGGTGTGTATGTGTGCATGGTGGGGGTGGTGTGTGACAGCCATGTGTAGTTTTCAAAACTGGAATTAAAAAGAAATGAGAATGGGGCATCTGGGTGGTTCGGTTGTTAAGCGTCCACCTTCAGCTCAGGTCATGATCCCAGGGTCCCGGGATCAAGCCCCGAGTTGGTCTCCCCACTCTGTGAGAAGCCTGCTTCTCCCTTTCCCACTCCTGTTGCTTGTGTTCTTTCTCTTGCTATCTCTCTCTGTCAAATAAATAAATAAAATCTTATTTTTTAAAAGATTTTATTTATTTCTTTGACAGAGATCACAAGTAGGCAGAGAGACAGGAAGGGTGAGGGAAGCAGGCTCCCCACTTAGCAGAGCCCCCGATGCGGCACTCCATCCCAGGATCCTGAGATCATGACCTGAGCCGAAGGCAGAGGCTTAACACACTGAGCCACCCAGGCCCCTCTAAATAAATAAAATCTTAAAAAAAAAAGAAAGAAAGAAAGAAAGAAAGAAATGAGAATGGATCCGGGCACAAAGAAAGTGCTGAGTAGTCAAAACAAAACAAAATAAAAAAATGAAAGGAGGGTTTGAGAGTCAGATGGACTTGAGCCCAGTCCATCCCACCCCGGATACACAGGGCCTTCTTTCTTGGGCTGACATATCAGAGGGGATTCTGGGTGCTCAGAACTCAGGGAACAGACCCCTTTCACCCACCAACCCTAAGAGAAACAACTGTCTCTTTCCACAGCGTGGCCTAACTCTTGGTCAGAGTCAAGGAAGGCCCGTGGTTTAGGGTATCTTTTGATCACAGCCTGATCGTATATCTGCTTACAGGCCATTTACTGTCTTGTGACCTTGGTGTTCTTCTACTCATCTGCCTCATTTTGGGCCTGGGTAAGTGTCCCTTATCCTGGGAAGTGGATAAGCGTATAGCATTTCTGGCTGGCCTTTGATACCATTCTTTTTCTGCAGATGGCCCTGGCCTTTAGTCTGGCAGTATATGGGGCCAGCTACCACTCTATGAGCTCAATGGCACGGGCAGCCTTTTCTGAGGATGGGGCCCTGATGGATGGTGGAATGGACCTCAACATGGAGCAGGGCATGGCAGAGTGAGTGTCCCCCGCTGCCAGCCCAGGTGAGCGGCCCCAGGGCTGGGGTGTTGGGGCCCAGATAGCCCAAGACCCACAACTGCCCACAACTTGAAGAGGGTAGAAGGGAGATGAACTGAGGCCCATGTACTATTTTTGGCCCTTTCAGCCTCTCTTCTATCCACAGGCACCTTAAAGATGTGATCCTACTGACAGCCATCGTGCAAGTGCTCAGCTGCTTCTCCCTCTACATCTGGTCCTTCTGGCTTCTGGTGCGTGGCTTGTAGGGCTTCCAGGAGGGGGCTGGAGCATCTAACCCTTCCCTTCTTTTATTTCCTGTGCCTGGCTTCAAGTTCCCTTTTCTGTCCTAGGCTCCAGGCCGGGCCCTTTATCTCCTCTGGGTGAATGTCCTGGGTCCTTGGTTCACGGCAGACAGTGGCACCCCAGCACCAGAGCACAATGAGAAACGGCAGCGCCGACAGGAGCGGCGGCAGATGAAGCGATTATAGCCAGTGACATTTTGGCCACAGGCTGCAAGGCCCCCTGCCAGGAGCAAGGAGGGCCTAGTCCAGGGCCCAGAAGCAGTCTAAGGTATAGGATTGTTGAATAAATGGCTCAGAATATGGCTAATGGCTGTGTGGGTAATAATGGAAGGGCGAGGCAGGAAGAGACAGTCCTTTGGTACTAGCCTCCAGCTGCAGACCGAGTGTGGTGGGTACCGTGAAAGAAGGAAAAGGCGCTTGGGTTGGCTATGAAAACTTTATTATACTCCATGTATTCAGGGAGCTTATACAAGTACTTGTACAAGTACACACACACACACGCATGCACGCACGCATAGCTAATACTGCTCAAGGCATTGTCCACTGGGCACAGAGTGGCCCTGGGGTTGAAGAGGCCCAGAATTCTGCTGATCCCTCCTCGCTCTCTAGTCTCTTGCACTGCAGGCTGGGGCCCCAGTAGGTAGGTGTCTGGAGGCAGGGCCTTCACACCTCCAGGCCAGGACCCTTGCTCAGTCCCAGGGCCTGCACCAGGTCCTCTCCGAGCCCGCTCTTCAGTGTCCGTCTCACTGCAGGGACAGAGCAGGGTTGGAGGGGGTTGAGGGAATAAAGGCGGGTGGTGGGCATTTGGGAAGTACTCACAAGACTTGCGGTTGCCCCGGGAACGTTTGCGCTCCCGAGCAGCTAAGGCACGAGGACTGCTCTTCGTCACTGACTGTACCAGCAGATCCATGATCTCATCGGAAGTGTCACTGGGTAAATTGGAGCCTGGGGGTTCTTCTGGGGGTGCAGTGGAGGGCCCTGTTGCTGTCGGCGTGACTGGGGAGCTGCTCTGGACCGTGCCTAAGGGAGGCCAGATGGGGAAGTCAGGTCATGGTGACTGCAAAGCCCATTGCTCCCAGTGGCCATAGGTCCCACCTCTGCTGCGGCGGCCATGTGTGGTGTCCTCTGGCTTGCTGGTCAGCAGACTCTTCATGCTGGCGTGACTGTCGGCATCACCCCGCCCTGGCCCACTGCCCACAGCCACTGGGACAGATGGGTGGTTGGGGGCTTCCCCAGCCACACCTGAGAACTTCTCTGTCTGCAGAAGACAGAAGGATGAGCTGGGAGAGGGGAAGGGAGCCACAGGGCGCGGTAGGCCAGACCTGAAAGGGTGCCCACCTCTGTGATCATGCGGCCCCGGGTCTTGTTGCGCTCCCGGTAAGTGGCACGTTTCTGCTGCTGCTGCAGCACGCGTTCCCGGCATGTGCGGTACTCCAGGGCAAACTCGCGCAGCGTGTGGCAGAACTGCATGATGCGCACTTCCCGGGCCGCGGGTGCCGTGTAGCCCAGGTACAACAGGAAGGCGTGGAACCTGGGCAGGGTGGGGGAGGGAGGGATGGTGAGTCCGGCGTGGGGTTTGAGGGTGGCAGTGGTGGTCCTGCCTCTCTGGCCCGTGTGCCTACCTATTGCAGACACGGCGGTGTACTACCCGCAGCATGGCAACACGGCGGCCACACTGGGCCAAGAAGTGGGTGAGGCGGGCACGCAGAGCTGGGGACAGCTCATGCTTGGCCAAGCTCCGTAGGCTCTCCTCAGCTGCCCGGCTCCGACGCTCCAGCTGCCCCAAGTTCTCAGTCAGCTGCTCGAAGTCCACCTGGAAAAGCAGGGGGTACACATGCTGTCCCCCCACAGAAAGGCACCACCTGTGGCTGCCTCTGTCAGGTCAGCTGGCTTGGGCCCAGATAGCCAAGACCTGCCTCCTGCCCTCCAAAAGCACACAGTCTAATGCAGGAGAAGCTAATGTGGAACAGAGAAGCTTTCTTGGGGGAAGTGGTGGCTGAATGGAGACCCAAAGACAGTAGGTGTGTGTAGCCAGGCCAATAGAGGAAAGAGTGTTTCTGGCCAAGGACACAGCCCACGCAGACACCTCTAGCTGAGCACACTCTGGCACAACAGCCCAAACTGTTGGGGAGGGAGAGCCAGCCCCAGGAAGCAGCACACCCTCGTTTCCACGGCTGGGCTTAGTCACGCCTCTGGCTGGTGCTAACCTTGGCACAGCGGGTCAGGGCAGGGATTTCTGAGTAGAGGTCTGAGGAATCAGGCCGGGTCTGGAGCACCAAGGAGCAGAGATGGTGCAGCAGTGACTGCCGGCGCACGGTGTCCTTCACCTCTGATACCTTCTCCAGGTAGCTCAACTCGAAGCCGCTGCTCTGAAAGGACTCCATCTGAGCCCGGGCCCAGCTGGCTCCAGGGCCCTGCCCCCCAGCCCTCGTGTGCTGCCACTCACCTGGGAACCGTTGAGGAAGTTGCCCACAGCCAGGAGCGTGGCCAGGATGCAGCGGAAGGTGGTATTTTGTACCAGCTGTGCCATGCCCACTTTCAGGTCAAATAGTGGCTCTGCGATTTCCTGGAGTGGGAGGTGATGGAGGGACTCTCAAATTACCTGGTCCTCATGCTCACCTGGCCCACCTTCTGCCCCACCCCATATTCCAAGTACCCGCTCCATGCTGTCATAGTCCAGCTTGAAGGCCCAGAGTTGTAGGCGGGCGGCCAGGCCTCCAATGGAGGCAAGGGTCATCAGGAAGTTCTCAGCTGGGCCCAGGGGTACGTCAGGATTGGCTTGCTGGGCCTCCTCGATCTTCTGCCGTTCCTCCTCCGTGGGCATCATAGTCAGCAGTTTCTGAGGATGCAGCCACCACCCCAGAGTCCCTTCAGTCCTGGCCTGAGGCTTTAGGCATTGTTTTGGACTCATCCCTAGGTCATCCAGGGGATCCCCAGGGTCTGGGGACTGCTCTAGAAATACCAAGCCTATGCCCACCACTGGAGGGACAGGAAATGCCCACTGACCAAAGGAGAGGGCCAGACCACCCACCTCCCTCCCACCCCCCTAGCTGGTATCCCCACCTCAATGCCATCCTTGCTGACAGCAAACTCATCAAAGTTGAGCAGGGCAGCCTTAATGACATGCACAGGCGGCAGGGTGGTTAGGCCAATGTTGATGGCGTTGCTGCGCTTGGGGTCCAGCACTGTGGTCATTGTCCGGCGGCCCTCACCAGCTTTCTTTAAGGTTGGGGAGAAGGGTGGTAATGAGATTGGGAAAAGAACTAGCTGGGGCAACAATTGAAGAGGGCACTCTTAAATCCCCCTTCTAAATGGCCAGGTGGTGGGGTCACCCCACAACCAGGGATCTGGGATGTGTGAGGCCTTGGGATGAGTTGAGATTCTAATTAGGGCTCTACTGATACCTTGTTGAGAGACCTTGGACAAGACTGGATGCCTTTCTTTGCCTCGGTTCCCCCATGTGGGAAATGAGCGGCAGGCAGTTCTGACTCTTAAGCTCTGATTGCCTCCTGTCTCCACTGGGGTTACCCTACAGATGAGGGTGGGTTTACCTTGGAAGGCAGCACGTCCTTGGCACGGGACTCAAACAGGTGTTCCAGCCGGGCTGTGTCCACTGAGACAGGTTCCAGTGAGGCCCACAGGGTGGGGCAAGGCCCAAAACGGCTCCCAGAGCCTCCGTGGCCCCCAGCCAGCTTTAGCTCCCGCCAGAAGAGTTTTACTGTCTTCCTCTTGCTGGGGAGGGCTAGACCATCAGGTGCTGAGGGAGGAAGTGGGGCAGCCGGAGGCGGAGGTGGCGGGAGTGAGCCTTTGATGGGTGGGGGAGGTGGGGGTGGAGGAGGCGGGGGGCCTCCAGAGAGCGCAGGCAGCGGGGGTGGTGGGGGTGGGACCCCTTTCACAGCCTCCACAGCCTCCACATTCAGCATGTCCTCGTCTTCATCCTCCCCGAGATCTGAGAAGTCCAGGTCTCCAATGCAAAGCTTGGGTACACGGATAGGAAACTCCTGAAAGGGCTCAGCCTTGGGGCTTGGTGGGGCCAGTGGCACCTTGGGCTCTGGCTCAACGCTCCGCTGGGCCCGGAGCAGACCTCGGGGGACAGGGCTCTGGGGTGTTCTGGGTGCAGGGCCTGGTTCTGGGGAGCCCCATAGTTCCCGGGTATCTAGAAAAGAGAAGCAGCTGTTAGCATCATGCCCTCTGTGGAGCAACAGGGCAACACGAGTGGATTCTACCCACCCGCCTACTTACCTGGGTGTCCATCGGGCTCATCGGCCATGGCCCCAGCCAGTGTCTCTGCCCGGCCCTGGGCCAGTGCAGCCTGCTTCTCTGTTTCCGCCGCTGCCACATTCTCCAGGAACCGGGCTCTGGAGGGAGGCACTTATCAGTGAGGATGTCTGACCCAACCTAGCCCAGGGTGGTGTACATGCCTTACTGGGCCCCTGGGCACTGCCCCCAAATTGCAGGCACACACAGACACACAGGGGAACAGTCCATGCGCTGAGCAGACCCAGGACTTACCCCCCAAGGCCAGTCCCTGTTCAGTCCTCCATATCTGGGGAGGGTCAGTACCAACCAAGCATCCCCAGTTCAACATGGGGAGAAGTTCTGCTTAACGTCTAACTTGCAACCTTGCTGCTGTTCATGTTCACTGTCTTGGTTCTAGACAAGGACCCTCAGAGCAGGGGAAGGGGACAGCTGTATCATGCCTGGTAGCTCAGAGAGCTATGACCCATGCCCAGAAAAGGGCCTAGTAAACAACAGGCTTTAGCTTGTGAGGCTTATGCTTTACTGACTGAGCTACCACAACAGGCACTCAGTTTATGTGGAAATAATGAACGTGATCCAGTGTCTTTTTTCAGCCCCTCCAGCCTCTTTTGGCCCTTGGTCCCTGCCCTTCCCTCAGTCCGAGGTGGTTTCTCTTACCCCACACCATACAGCACCCTAGACACCCTAGATAGCTTATGATCCTGCCTTCTTCCTGGGAGAATGGGCTCCAGGTTGGGAGTCTGTGTCCTCATTTCTGGTTGAGGCTGTTAAGATGTCACTATCAAAGCACAGGGACCACTATGGAATTGCTTCCCTACCCCTAGGATAACAGAGGAGGCATATATCTGGGAGAGCATGGGCCTGAGAGTCCCCCAGCTCTGCGGCATGAGGCACATGGAACCCCCGCTGGGGGAAGCAATGCTGAAGCCCTGAGCACGTGGCAGGCCTGGCAGGTTGGCCTCTGTACTTACTCCAGCCTGGCCTGCTCAGTAGGGGACTGAGGGACAGGTGGGCTCTCTGGGGCCCTGGGTGGGGGGGATGAGAGGAAGAGATGGTAATTGTGGTGCCTGCTCCACTCCAAAGCCCAGCTGCTCATATCCACCCAGAGCTGGGTGGTGATATCAGGGGTTCCTTCCCAGCCCCCGCGGGAAGGGGAGGTGTGGAGGAGGCAGGACATGAGGAAACTGGAAATGGAGGGGAGAGACTGACATGAAGCAGAACAGGGAGCAATAAGAGACAAAGAGCAGAACAAGAGAGTCAAGGGATAGCAACAGAGAAACAAGGGGGGCCAGGGGATAGATGACAAAGGGGCAGGGACAGGTAGAATGCCAGAAAGAGATGAAGACAAGCAGCAGGAGGAAGGGGTCCCGTCAGAGCAGAACCCCACCCCTCAGCAGTCACTTACCAAACAGGAGCAGTTTGGTGAAGTCTGGAAAGAAAGAGAAAGCAGCGTTTGGGCAGAGGAGTTTGGGCAGAGGAGGCGGAGGGGCTCAGAGTGCGGGGACAGCTGGAGAGAGGACTCTAGGGGCAGTCTCTATCTCCCTGCTTACTTGTAGATGCTCCTCTCGCTGGAGCTGTCGGCTGAGGGCCCCAAAGAGATGGCAGGAAAGAGGTTCACCGAGGTACAGAGGCCAGAAGCTGGGCCCGCAGGTTTAGGGGCCAGGCTGGTCGACAGGGCGGGGCCAGTGGAGTAGGTGGAGATTACCGCCGAGGAGGGGTCTCCAGGGCTCGAGGCAGGGTCCCCTGGGCTTGAGGGGCCTGTCCGAGGTGAGGCAGGGCCTGTGCGGCCAGTTGCGGGGCCTGCAGGGCTAGAGGTGGGGCCTGTCAACTGACAAGGCCACGACTGGGCAGATCCACCCCTCCCCATGTGCCAAGGCAAGTTCTCTCTTACCAAGGCTCCGAGGGGCGCACAGGGCAGCCCCCGCCTTCTAGAGACCGGCGGCTCCTCTTGCCCTCCTCCGAAGAGGGCTTTCTGCGTTCCCGCCGCCCGCCTGCAGTGGCTTCCTCAATGTCTCCATCCTCCAACCGCAGGGCATTCTAGTGGAGGTGGACCCAGATGTGAGCCGCTGAGACCCACATAGGTAGGGTGGGGTGCTGGGGAACTGCGCCTCTTCCGTCCCCTCCAGCCGTGCCCAGATGGCCCAGCCTACCTCATAGAGCACAAGCTGTGTGCGCAGGTCGAAATCAGTCCCCGATGCGCCCAAGTGGCGCTGGACCAGAGCTTCCATGCCCTGCTGCTCCAGGGCATCTGTCACATCATAGAAGGAGTCCTGGTCTGGAAGCGCTGCCAGTGTCTAGAGGGTGGGGATGGGAGGGCAAGGCTAAGGCTGATGGAGACTAGAAGTTAGGAGCTTTAGGGGCCTAGAATTGGCACCTCGTTCTCCCCCCTTCTCAGGGCCCCCCCCACCTTGTTGATGAGGGTGACTGTGTACACCAACAACTCGGGGTCAGCGCCATTCTTCTCCTCCAGGATGGACACCAGATTGGCCCAAGGAAGAGAGCCTGACACACAGAAAGGGGAGCGATCATACAGGGACAGGTAGGAGAGAGGGCTCTGAGTGGTCGGAGAGGAAGAGACACTCTCTCACCTGTGGAGCTGGCCACAGAGTTGACGGCACGGATAAGCAGCGGCGCATTGCTCTCTGAGTACTCCACAAATACCAGCAGCAGCTTTAGGGCCGTTTTCACCACCAAGCGGGACTGGGGGGAGGGGTCACCACATATGAGTGGGGCTTGGGCCAGACTTGTGCCAGTTCCTGGTGGGGAGGGTTAAGGGCTTCTGGGGCTGGACCCAGAGAGGAAAGTCTAGGCACAAAGACCCTGGCCCCAGACCCAGGTACTGGAGAGCCTTCTAGGCTTAGAGGAGCCTTAGACTTACTCCATTCCAACCCATTTTAAAGAAGAGGAGACTGAGGTCAGAGAGAGGCTGTGTGGAGGGCCACTTACCACGCTGGCACACAGTGTGTACAGCCACTGCACGGTCTCACTGTGGGCCACCACCCCCAGCATCCCATCCACAAACAGCATCAGCTGACCTAGTGCTGGGGGCACAGGGACAAGACAAGGTCAGGTAGGGGTTGCCAAAGGCAGGGGTCATGAGGGAGGAAAGGGGCTGACCTCGGAGGATGTAGCTCTGGTAGTTGTGGTCGGCAGCAGCACCCACACGGATCAGGCAGCTCAGCCCCTCCGAGTGCACAAATTCAGGCACCAGGTCCTTGTCCTCCTGGGGACACCATAGGGGAGTTTAAGCAGGGCTCAGGCTAGACGCCCAACCCCAGCCCTCTTCTGGGCCTCACCTGGAAGATCTGCTTTAGTGAGAAGAGGGAGCGACGCAGCTCAGGGCCACTGGAGCCATACAATTTTTCTGCAAGGGGTAGGTGGACATGGAAACCTCAAGGGGGCACAGACACCCTCTTCTACTGGAACACAATCCCCCACCAAAGAATATTCTAGTACTCTTGAACCCCCAGCCTCCTCCTCCACTGCCTGACTCTGGGCAACCCCCATCGCAGTTTAGCTGCAGCATCAGCCCTTGGCCCTGGAAGGAGAGGTCAGGATAGGAATGGGGAGGGGCTGCACATCCTGTCTCCCATGTGCCTTGTCCACTGTCCAGCACAGGCCTGAAAGAAATTGAGCCAGTGGGGCTGGGGAGGGGGGATTCCCGGACTCTAATGTCCTCATACACTTACCCAAGATGGCATTGACCCTCACAGAGAGTTGAGTACGCAGGATGAGTGTAGGCTTCCGCCCTTTGCTGGAATCAAGCAGCCTAGTCAGCAGTTTCCAGGCCATTCCTCAAGGGTCCCTGCCCCCATAACCAGAGCAGCTAAAGACCACTCCACATGCCAACCATGGCCCAACTCCTTCCTTCCTAACAAGAGGATGTGTGCAAACATAGGTATCTCAGGTATGTGCAAGAGCCCCTCCCCACCAGTCCAGGGCATCAGGTAACACTGGCTAGGTCTTGGGATTCCCCTTGCACACAGTCCCCTGGGGTGGCAGAAGGTAACCCATATCCCAGGCTAGAGATCAGGTGTCCTGGCTGCTGACTCCTGAGCCAGCCCCTGGTGGAAGCAAGGCTGGGGGCCAGCCTTGCCTTCCCCGTCCCATCAGCTCTGACCTGATCTCTTCATAGAAGCTCTCCAGCATCTCCCGCTGCTCTTCCAGAGACAACTCAGGGTCCAGGTAGTATCCAGAGGGAGACACTTGGAGGGCACAGTCCTCCAGCTGGGGGCAAAGGGAATAGCTGTCAGGGCTGGGAAAGAGGTGGCAGGGGTATGTCTGAAGACCCTAGGACCTCCCGACCCCCACTCAAAGAGCTGGCAGAGTGGCAGACCACAGGGAGCGCTGCAGCCACGCATTCCTCCAGCAGCCATTTCTCGCAGGCCTACTACATGCAGTGCACCCCTCCAATGTGCCAGGCTTTCTGGCCCTTAGCACGTACTATATCTTCCAGCTAACACCTACCCAGTCTGTAGGTTTCAGATCAGGTAATGGTTTTTTGGAACGCTCTCCTCCACTCCTCTAGCCAATGCTATGCCACCCATTCCATCCCATGTGTGCAGCTCCATGTGAGGCCTTCCACAGAGCGTGATACTATCCTAGACCCTACTCTTCTTCCCCACTAACCATGGGTTCTCTGGGTCAGGCACCATGTCTGTCTTGCCCTATGCCATATCTGCAGAGCCCAGCACAGCATTTGGCTCACGCTAAGTGCTTACTAAACACTGTTGAGCTAATGAACATGAATAAGGAAGAGGAATAGAGAGAAGATGGGAGGAAGTTCCTGCTTTCGAGGAAGTTCACAGCCCTGGGGTGATAAGCTGCATCCACAAAGCATTCAAGCCCAGGGAGAAAGTGTAAACCCAGCTGGGAGAGGTATGTGTGTTGTCTCCCTAAACCGAGGTGGTGAGGAACTGCAGGTAATACATGGGGGTAAGTCCCTCTAAGCCTCAGGGTCTTTGCCCTGCCTCATGGGAGCTGGACCTCAGAGGCCTCCAAGGGGTCTCTTGAAAACCAGGTTTTAGGGTCTGACTCAGTCAGTCTGCACTGGGTCCCTGAAACCTGCATTGTACAAGGCACACATCCTACCCACGTGTCTGTTTCCCACATATCTCTGCTGCGCCCTGAGCCTGGCTCCAGTCTACCACTACCAGGTGTGACACTGGCCTCTTGAGAAGTACCTGTAGAGAGGGCTAGTGAAGTGACTCCAGAGAGTCTGAGAGGGCAGCAGCACTGGGGGTAGCACAGAGCCAGTATGCAGGGCTCAGCAAAGTCCCCTTGAACTGAGTGGTCCTGCTCTTTGATGTAACATGGCCCAGGGAGAGCCCACCTCTGGAGAAGCAGGGTGTTTTCTGGCTTCCATCTTACTACGAAAGTCAATCCCATCATTTGTCCTGTTGTTCTGTCAGCCCTGCCCTGCTCTGGGCCCAGTCCAAGGGCTTCCAGCTGCCCTTGGTCCCCTGGGTGGGGGAAGGGAGTCCAGAACCTGCCCCTACCCCTGTTTCTGCTTTGCACCCCTGCTCACACCTGAGAACCTGACCTAGCTCCTTCCTGGCAGTTCAGCATTGAGGCGCTTGGGTGACACCCCCTCTCCCCGCCGGCTCCCCTCCCCCACCCTGTCTCGCCTGGGACATGGGACATAGGACAAACACTCCAGCCTGTTCTCTGTCCCACTTCCTGCCTGGCTGCCTGCCCTCCCTTGGGCGCCTTGGGCGGGCCTGGCCTCTCTCCCCTCCCTGGGAGCAGAGTCATCTTCTCCAGGGCCTACTAGCAACAGGCCTGAGATGGGGAGGCAAGGCCCCAGGGCTGGGGTGCTCCGTCTTGGGCCAGCTCAGCTGAGGGCAACCCCACATTCCTCCTGATCCCTTTTCCCACATGGTGACTCAGCAGCCTGCCTTCCCCACCCCCATCCAAGCACAGCTGCATCTCCTTCCACCTTGGACTAGAGGATCCTGGGACTCTAGAGAAACATCCACACACCCTGCCCCAGCCCCAGAGCAACAAATTCCTTCAGGGATCCCCCAAATCACACATCTATAGAATAGCTCACTCATTCAAACATTTATGGACCAGGCTGGTTTGAGGTGCTGAACACACAGCAGGGAAGAAGATAACTGCTCCTGCCTGTCCTGCCTTCCAGCAGAGGCAGGCAGGTTCGCCTCAGGAAAAGGCTACAAATGAATGTAGAAGTATAAGTGCCATGAGTGCAAAGCAGAGGGGTGGAGTGCTGTGAAGGTAAACACTGGGGGCGATCAGATTATACCTGATACGTACTTCCACACCCAGGTTCATGGTCCGGTATATATATATGCCCTGCTGGAGCACAGGTCCAAGAAGCACACCCCCACAAAACTCGGCTCCAGCAGGTTCTCCTCCCCTCCTGCAAGCACGTTTGTGTGCTCTCATCCCAAGTGAGCAGAGAACGGCTCTCTCCTTCCAGAATGCCTGCATAATACTTGGGTAAGGTCCTGAAGGCCAAGTGCTCCATCATCAGTGGCCTCCCTAGAGAAGTCCTGAGGTAGCAGCCAGCCCAAAGCCTCCAAGGATGGTCCCTCCCCACCCCAACCCAGCTGCCTGTCCTGGGTGGAGAAGGGGGAGGGTGGGCTAAGGTGGCAAAGAACAGAGACTTCCTGCCAGCTGGGTGGTGCTTGTCCCTCACACCCCTGGCCCCTTGCTTGGGTCACCATTCTGAGAGCCAAACCTCTGGGGCTTGTTTCTCACACCCTGGGGCTGAGCCAGGCCAGAATAATCCTGCTGACAGTGCTTAGGGTCAGCACAGGGCCCATGTGGGCCCACATCCTCGACTCCTCCTGGTTCTTGTCTTGCACGCTTCTCTGTGTCTGTCTTGGAGTGGAGTCCTCTCCATTCTTCCCAGGCTCAGCCCCTCCCTTCAGCATCCAGCCCACTTTTCTCTTGGTTCTCTGCGCTTAGGCTTTTCTGACAGCCTAAACCAACTCATTCCATATGGTGGTTTTTTTTTTTTTTTTTAAGATTTTATTTATTTGTTGGAGAGAGAGAGCACATAAGCAGGCAGAGTGGCAGGCAGAGGCAGAGACAGAAGCAGGCTCCCTGCAGAGCAAGAAGCCTGATGGGGGACTTGATCCCAGCACCCTGGGATCATGACCTGAGCTGAAGGCAGCCGCTTAACCGACTGAGCCACCCAAGCGTCCCTCCACATGGCTTTAAATTCAAGAACAAACTTAGAGGACCATGGTGTCTACTCCCCAGTATTTTTCATAACTACAAATCAGGTGAGAACGAACACTAGGGGCAGGGAAAGAAGATGGAGCAGAGGGCAGAATTATATGCTGAAGGACTCCTCTTCTAGGAAATAATTTGGCTAACTGCTTTTTTTTTTTAAGGTTTTATTTATTTGTTCATGAGAGACAGAAAGAGAGAGACAGAGGCAGAGGCAGAAGGAGAAGCAGGTTCCCTGCTGAGCAGGGAGCCCGGGATGTGGAACTGGATCCCAGGACGCTGAGACCATGACCCGAGCTGAAGGCAGACACCCAACCATCTGAGCCACCCAGCTGCCCCACTGCTAACTGCTTTTTTCTTTTGCTTTCCTATAAACATGAGACCCTTGTGGCGCCTGGCTGGCTCATTTGGAGAGCATGCAACTCTGGATCTTAGGGTCATGAGTTTAAGCCCCACATTGGGTGTAGAGATTACTTAAACAAACAAACAAATAAACTTTAAACATGAGATCCTCCTTCTACTGTTATCTTGGGTTTCCAACTAGACCATGACTTCCTGGATGAGACACTATGGATGGGACTTGAGGAGGGAAATCCACATTAGTTATGCCTCCTCTGTGTCACATACCAGGTTGCTTAGTTGTTTGATTCTCCTGCTATTCCTTTTTTTTTTTTTTTTTAAGTTTTATTTACTTACATAATCTCTATGCCCAAAGTGGGGCTCGAATCCACGATCCTGAGATCAAGCATCAGATAGATACTTTACCAACTGAGCCAGCCAGGTGCCCCTCTCCTGATAATCCTTTTACAGGTGAGGAAACTAAGGCTCAGAAACTCAGTGAATATACCCCAGGCTGCACAACCAGGAATGGAACCAGGGCTAACTGACCTAGATCTTGGGAGCATGTAGTGTTGCTAAGGGCTGAAGACCACCCCTCAGTTTTCTGGACTCTGCAAATACCCCAAACTGGTCTTTCCAGTTGTAGCAAGGGAACACAAATGAACACATACGCATCATACACACCAAGGTAACCGTGCCTACATCTGCAAGGACCTAGGTCCTGGGGTCCCTTACCAGGCTGCATCTCAGGCTCCCTATCCCAGAATGACCAGTAAATTGGACATGGACGGTGGTCCCAGAGAAAGCTGGGAGAAGCCATGACTCATGTCCATATCCCAGTCTTCTAGTTTCCCCAAAAGACCTCCATATCAGGGAAATAAAGCGCTCAGTTCATCACCAGAGCACCCCATCTTACCCTTAAGACTCATCTGAGACCCCTCCAGTTGGTCCCTGTCCCAGCAGATCAGGTTCACATTTTAGCCCCCTTGCCACATTGCTCCTGAGAGGTAAACTGAGGCTGGAGTAGAGAGGGTGCAAGGGCAAAAAATATTCCAGGACAGTGCCACCCCTGTCCTCCTCTAATCTTTAGCCATGGCTGGGGAAACAGTTACTGGTGATGGACAGATTTCTAGGGCTATCCCTGCTGCTAGAAGTAGGGGGCTCCTCGGCCCTTTGCATCAGGATCAGAGCGGCTCTCAGGTCTCTCTGCCCGGAACCCATGGAGAAGAATTCTCTGTCTCATATGTGACAGGGCCTTTAGGTGTCCAAGAGGGGCTCCTGAGGCACTGCCCAGAATACCAAAATGTAGCAGAGCTCTGGGTAGAGATGAAATGCATGGCCAGAGGGTCAGGTTCTCCCCTGGGCAGGGGCACGTTCTGGGGCTGAGAGGTTTCTGCACTGAGGGAAGACAGATACTTGTAATATTCCCCTGCGGACACCCGGCATGGCCCAAGGCACTGCCAGGACCCTCCCCACCCCCCGCACCCCTCCCACTCCCACCCAAGGCCAGGAGATGAGTCAGAGGCTGTGGCAAGGAGCTTCCTCCTAGACTAGGAGGAAATGAGCAAGGCCTTCTCAGATCTGAAAGCTCTAAATGGTTTAAAAAGGAAGCCCCCAGGGGAACTCTAGTGGCTAGGCCCAGCCCAATGGGGTATGTGGGGTGGAGCTCCAGAGAGAAAGTGGGCTGGGCCTTCCTACATTCCCAGGGAGGGAGCAGGGTCTGCAGGGATGATGAAGGTCAGTGCCCAGAGTGGGAGGGCAGATGTCTTCTCTTGACTGTGTCCTGTTTCCCTGTTGAACAGATGTACAGAGGATAAAGTATTGAGTGGAGACCCCCTCCTTATTATTTCTGCTCTAGGCCTGAGATGGGAATGCTTGGGTTTCTGGGCCACCTCTTCCCTCTTTAGGGCTATGTAGGCAGGCTTGAGTCATGTCTGTGCCCTTGGGGCATGCGCTTATAGCAGGGGAGGAACCAGCTGTTGATATTTCCTGCAAGGAACAGCCCTGCTCCCCCTCTCCCAACCCTCTGATGTCCCTGCCCCTACCCTATTCTCAGCCCTTCTTCCTCCAGCCTTCTATTCTGGGGCTGTGGTCACAGTTTATATTTGGGATGAGCACATCACAGTGTATCTGACCATTCCTGGCAGAGCTGCCAGCCCCAGGGAATCCTGGCTTCAGGCACAGTGGTAACTCAGTGTGCCCACCAGCATATCCTGCCTGTGGGGGATAGGTAGTCCTCAGGTACACCAACTGGGAGATCCTAAAGGTGGGGAAACCAGGAATGCCTGAGGTGGGGAGTTCATACTTAACACATTCTACATCTGAGCTCTGTAGTGTCTTTAGCTATGAAGTACAGAGCACCCGGTGCAGCAGGGAGATGGGTCCCTAAGTGAGGGGAAGAAAAGGGGGTGGGTTCTTTTCTGTTGCTGACCTCCCAAATCTGCCTCTAATTGGAAAGAAGGCTATTAGGGCTAAGTTCTGTCCTAGAGTGGGGAGTGGGAGGAATACTATGTTTTCTGTAGTGCTCCGGGCTTATTTCAGCACCAGGAGTTCCAGGAGCCCGAAGGCAGGAACCTGGTTTAACACCCCTCTCCAGCGCCCATCCTGAATTGAAGGTGGCGTCGGGCTGGACGTGATCCTTCCAGGCCCACCTCAGGTTGCCCCTTTGAAAAGGGTGAGCAAAAGGGGTTGCATCAAAACTCTAAAGTGGGCAGTGTGCTGCAACCTTCAAGCCGTGGCCTTGAAGCCCGGGCTCTGCCCAGACACGCGCCACTCCCCCGGCGGATAATCTCACCAACTCTCCCGCCCGCGCTCAGAGGCGGGGCCGGCCCGCAGAGCGAGGAATGCAGGCTGGGGGCCCGGCGCCCGGGGCACATTCCAGGGGAGACCCCGGGCCTGGGGGGCAAGTTTGCGCAACTCGCCTCAGCTAAGGCTGATAGCGGGGGGGGGGGGCAACCCCGCCAACTCCTTCTCTTTTTCCTCAACACTCGGTGTATACTGGCTGGCGGGGAACCCTGGTGGGGGTGGTAATGCGCCTCCCCGAGTACTGGTCCGGAAACCCAGCGCGCCGGAAAGCGCCTGCAGGGGGCTGAGCGCAGGGAGCGGGAGGGGAGGTAGGGCCAACCATCTGGAAAAAGGCCTCTCCCAGCGCTGTGCACGAGTCGGATCCGGGACGCAAGCAAACTAGGGCAGGCTGGCGGTTTAAAATTAGCCCGGCCCGCCCCCTCCCTTCTAGCCGTGGGCCCGCTGCGGCTGGAGTACGGGATGGTGGGGGCGGTGACTCAAAGGGCTTTTCCACCAATGCAGACACCAGCTAGTTCTCGGTGTGTCCCGGGCCGGACCGGTTCCCCGGGACTCATCTCTCCCCGAGAAGCCTCTCTTCTACTGGCACTCCCAAGCAGGGCCCCCACCTACGGAGGCAACATTCTAACCGGCAGGACCCAATCCAGCCTCCAGAAACCGCTGGAAGCCTTGGCCGCCCCCAGTGGCCCGCCCCCTGATCCGCCCCTCCTCTTGGTCCCGCCTCACCTCACCTGAAGCAGGTGGAAGCTGGTCCTTCCCCGGCTCCAACTTTTAGTCCGCTACCACCCAAACACCTACTGTCCATTTATCCAGATCGGTTACCCAGGCAGACAGGCCCCGAAGAGACCCCGAACAACTCCCCAGGTGGGCCTCACTTCGAGCGGCAGCCAGAGTGGCGCAGACCACAAACTCCCATCTCCCTTCTTCAGCTTCCCTTAACTTGAGAGGCGTCCCGCGAAAGAAAGGCAGCGTGGATCTTGAGTCCCCAGCCCAAGACTTTCCCGCAGAAGCGCACCCGCTCCAGCCTCTCCCCGAGGGTTACTTCCTAAAGGCTTTCAGGGCGCCATGAACCTTTGATCGCCTCCAGTCTCCCCGGGTCTCCTCACCTTCAGTGGAGCCGCCAGCAGGCGGTGCAGCGCGGGTATCTGCGCACCCAGGGGCAGCGCCCCATCCAGGCTGCAGGTGGGGGCCCGGCGCGGCTCCGGGAAGTTGGCACATGCGAAGGGGTCGGTGTCCTCCAAGTACTGCACCCGCACGGTCACCACTGATACCGGGTCCCCGTCTCCACGGTCTTCCTCGCCCGCCATCGTTTGTCACTGGCTCACGCCGCGCCTCCGGGACCGTCCCGGCCCCGCTGCGGCGTCGGCTCAACTAGCTCCGCTGTCTGGGCGGGGTCGGAACGGACCAGGCTGAGGAGGGGCGGAGCCAGACGGAGGCGGGGCCCAGGAAGGGGGCGGAGCCAAGAGTCTTCCCTGAAAGCGCGAGGAGGTGCAACCACTGCCGGGGCGGGGCTTGCCGCGAGCCACTCAGAGGGCGCTCTCGTGTTCCCGTTAGTTCACTGGCTCTGCCGGCGGGAAAACCCGAGCTCGAGCCCCGCCTTTAAGAACGTGTCCAGTGCCGAGAGGTTTTCTTTGGGGTTCTTGGGGGTGAGGCTACCTTCTTGTTGAGGGGTTATTCGGGCGGGTGGGGCGGAAATTTTTCAGCTAACGGCCGGCCAGGTCTCCCTGAGTTTAGGGACGAGATGGTCCCGATTCCTTCAGTTTGAGGATGAAGTGGATAGGATTCCGTCATTTGGGGAAAGCAGGGAGATGGGTCCCTTTCAGTCTGAAGCAAGAAGTGAAAATAGGTTCCACTATTTTAAGGAAGACGTGGGGTCATTTCCCTTTAGTTTGGGTAAGAAAAGGGACGGGTGGGTGCCCCTCGGCTCTGGGAAAATTGAGTGAGGAGGTAGAACGTTTTTCTCAGTTTAGGCTAAGATGTGGGATGGATGCCCCACAGCTTGAATGAAAAATGGAGACGGTCCTCCTCAGTTTGGGGTGAGATAGGCCAAATGCCTCTCAGGTTTGGGGAAAAAGGTGAGTGGATCCCTTTTAGTTTGAAGGAAATCGATAGGCTGCGTTTTCTCATAGTTTAAGGAAGGAAGATATAGGTTCCCTTCTGTTCATGGAAAAGGTGAGACTTCCTTGTACTTTGACCGAAACGGAAGCTGGATGCTCCTCGATTTGGAAGAACAGCTTCCTTATCAGCCTCGAATGAGTTGGGCCCCGTGTGGGTCTTGGGGTTTCTGGGGACTTGAAGAAGGACAGCGTTGTCCATCACGTCTTTCTGGGAGCGCCCAGTGCGCGTGCGCAGCGCTGGTCTGGGCGGGGGCCCGAAGGGGGTCCTAGGCTCTGGAGGGCGGCGGCGCACTGCCCCCTGCCGTCTGCACGCGGCAGCGGCGGGGCCCGCGCCTTCAGTACCAGCTGCGGGCTCCTCGCCGCGGGTCTGCACTAGCTGTGAGGGAGATGAGCCCCTCCGGCCCGCACCCCGCCCCCCGCAGACCCCCTCCCCTTCCGCGACCCGCTACCTCCTTCGGCGGGTGGGAAGCGGCCGCGCCTCCGGAGGGCTGGGGCACCTCACAGCTCTGAAACCGGGTCAGAGGAGCTTTGGGGAAGGTTTGGGGGATTGGACTCGAAGGAATAGGTTTCGGGACTTGGAGAGCTGGACTGGGGGGTTTCCAGAGCTCAGACTGGTCTAGAGCGGGAGGAGCAGGGGTCCAGAGTCCGGACGCCCGGGGCACGGTCTCGGAGTCCGGACCCGGCTTGGGGGTTTCGGAGCTGGGATTGGGGGGAGCGAGCCCCACGTGCTTGTGACGCGGGGGCGGCCGGTAGGCGCGGCGGCGACGCGGGGCCGGCGGCCGTGCGGTGCTGGGAGGGCTGCTAGGCAGGCAGCAGGATGCTGCTCGCCTCACTCCCGCTGCTCGGGCTGCCCCTGGCGGGGGCGGCCACCACCGAAGCGCCCACCCAGGAGCCAGGGTCGTCCGGCGAGCCTCCCCCAGGGCTGGCGCTCTTCCGCTGGCAGTGGCACGAGGTGGAGGCGCCCTACCTGGTAGCCCTGTGGATCCTGGTGGCCAGCCTGGCCAAAATCGGTGAGTGCGTGTGTGTGAGCGCCAGGCCAGCGGCCGGCAGCGGACCCGCCCTCAACCCCCAGTCCCCAGATCTGGGTCGGCTTCTTGCACAGTGCCAGGACTCAGGTTCCGATTCCACAAATCCGGGCTCTCAGAGTTCCTGCGCCCTCTCTTCCTCCTCCCCTCCCGGCGGTGGAGGTCTGAGGATTGGCCTTCTCTGAGGGCTGCCCCAGCTCTCTCCAGCCTCATCCCTACACTCCTTTGCTCTCTCAGCCCCCCTCCTCCGCGTAAGCCCTTTGGTCTGGCCTCTTCTCCACCAATCTCCAGGCTCCTAGAAACCTCTGTCAGCAACAAAGATGTGTGGGGATATTGTGGAGATAGTGTCCTCCAGCAAATCCAGGCATTCTGGATCTGCAGAAGCAGTCTTCCCAGGAGACCACGTACAAGTGTCCACTCTCTTGGGATACTAGACTGCCACTTTTCCTCTAGCTCCCCTCTGCTCTCCTGTAGATGCACCCTTCTTTAGGTGTGCTTAACAGGATCCCCCCCCCCCAATAATTCAGGTCTACATTCTTCCCATTTTAGGGTTAAAAAAAAAAAAAAAGAAAACCTTCCATTTATTAGGGCCTTACTCTCTGCTGCCTACACTAGGTGCTTTCATACATCCTACCTTCTTCAGTCTGCACAACACTGAAGGTTGTTCTTCACATTCCTTACCTTGAATAGAGCTGCCTTTCCTTGTCTTTGCCCCTTCCTCCCCACTTCTGAGCAGCCACTGGTCCCTCCTCCCACCAGAGACCCTCCTCCTTCTCCCTGTTGTTCAGGCTCTGCTGTGGGGGTGACTAATTATAGCTGAGCGTTGCTACTCACTCCCCAGCTATGCTGGCACAGGCTGTACTCCAATCTCACCAATACAGTCTTCCTGTAGGAATCACACAGCTTAGAATTTGCCCCTTTACTCCCCCAGGGACTCTGCTGGGGATGAGGGGAGGCTGGGCAGGAACAGAACTACTTTCCACTCTGTTCTGGCAGCCCATTAATAACGGAAAATGGGGCCTGAATGCCTTCAGGGAACCTAGCTCTGCCTGAGAACAGGATTTGGTGATGGGTTTTTGGATTGCAGTGTTGGGGCTGATGCATGCCCTGGAAGTGAGAATGGAATGGAGTCCCTGAAGGAGAGGAGAGGGGAACTGAAGGTAGGGATGTGTGTGGGCAGATCTATGACTGAATTTACCTTAGAGCCTGGCAGCAATGGGAGCAAGTGGGAGGAGCCTAGATTTGGGAGCTGAGAATTGGGTTTGCTGAGGAGTCTATGAGTTGCGGGAAAGTTACTGTCTTATATGGGGCTTATATAGCAACAAACGTAGTTTCCCCCATAAATTCTAGTGTTTTGGCTAGGTTGGAAGTCACCTCCTCTGGAGGTAGAAGAGAGCCTCTTCATTAGCACCCCCCCACAAACACACGCACACAGACAAATCCTCACAGAGGATGGGAGAGATCAGTAGGACAATCCGGGACACCTTCCCTCAGCTTCATTGCTAGGAAGTTTTTTTCCCTTTTATTCAACAGAAATTTATGTAGTTCCCATTATGTGCCTGGAATTGCTCTAAGCCCTTTGGGTACAGCTTCCAAAGGGCACACTGTCTTAGCATTGGGTCTTACATATGCTAATGTGGAGGCCACTTCCATTATCTGCCACTCCAGGTATGGGCAGAGGTGTTTACTTAGGATCTCAGGGCCCAGGGGAAAGCCAAAAGAGTTTATTTTAGTGGGGAAAGATAGGAGTGGCAGTAATGCTAGACACCCATTTCATACTTCTCTTCTTTTCCTGGGGACAGGTCCTGTCATTATTTTCCCACAGAGCCATTTTTTAAAAAAGATTTTTAATTTTTAAAAATTTTTTAATATTTTCTTTTTTTTTTTTTTAAGATTTTATTTATTTGACAGAGAGAGAGAGATCACAAGTAGGCAGAGAGGCAGGCAGAGAGAGAGGGGGAAGCAGGCTCCCTGCCGAGCAGAGAGCCCGATGTGGGGCTCGATCCCAGGACCCTGGATTCACGACCTGTGCTGAAGGCAGAGGCTTAACCCACTGAGCCACCCAGGCACCCCAAGATTTTTTATTTTTACATAATCTCTATATACAACTCAAAGTCACAACCCTGAGATCAAGAGTGGCATGCATCACTGACTGAGCCAGCTAGGCACCCCTTCCCTAGAGTCATTTTCAATCAACATTTGTTGAGCACCTACTATATATCTGATATCCTGCTGGACACATTCACACTATATCATTTTATCCTCACCCTGGGTGAAAGGTATTTTTCCTATATTACAGGAGAGGAAATTGAAGTTCAGGTAAATTAAATAGTTTGAGATCACACATTAGAACGTGATGGAGCCAGAAGAACTGGAGATCTTCTTGCTAAAAACCCAGTGTTTTTAAAACTGTTGTTTTAATTTAATTTAAAGCTATTGTGTCATTAGTTGAGCCTATATAATGAGAAGCACATTGGGTTAGGATGTATAATATGTGTTATGGTCTAGTTAGGAAGCAGGACATAATATATTAGGTAACGTTTACTGAGTGCGTATGATAAAGCACTGGGTTAAGTGCTATCAAGTAGATTGTTTTATTTAAACCTCCCAGCAACTCTATGAGATGATGACTGTTTTTATTCCCATTTTGCTCATGAGAAAACTGAAAGAGAGGTGAAGTTAAGTGCTCAGAGCTCATGGAACTAGGAAATAGAGGAGCTAGTTTTCAAACGCAGACAGCCTGACTGTAGAGGCCCTGATTTTTATAGCTATGTTATGCATAAAAATATACCAACTAACATTTGCTGAGGCTCAAATAATAGCCATGAATAAGGGAGCTCAGAGAGAAAGGTGAGGTCCCCTGAGGATGAGAGTAGAGAGGAGGGGACATTTCCAGAAATGGAAAGAGCAAGCAAAGGCCTATGTTACCATGACAGAAGCACCAAGAGACAGACAACCTTAGCTGCAGCAGAGGGCTTGTAGCCATGCAAGCTGGAGATGTGAGCAGTCCTGCCTTTCTTTTCTCCTCCTTGGTCCCAGGGTCAGGTTTCCTGACCTTGGATAACCCTCTGAGACTGGGAGGTTAAAGACCTGTGTGTGTGTGTGTGTGTGTGTGTGTGTGTGTGTCTTCCCATCCCATAAGCTGATAGATCCTGCCCTCTTCTTGCATTGTAGTGTTTCACTTGTCTCGGAAGGTGACATCGCTGGTTCCTGAGAGCTGCCTGCTGATTTTGCTGGGACTGGTGCTTGGAGGCATTGTCTTGGCTGTGGCCAAGAAAGCTGAGTACCAGCTGGAGCCAGGCACATTCTTCCTCTTCCTGCTGCCTCCTATTGTGCTGGACTCGGGCTATTTCATGCCTAGCAGGCTGTTCTTTGACAATTTGGGTGCCATCCTCACCTATGCCGTGGTGGGCACACTATGGAATGCCTTCACAACAGGTGCTGCCCTGTGGGGCCTGCAGCAGGCTGGACTTGTGGGTAAGTGACCCTAGGACCTGGACTGGCAGAGGGAGACTTTACTAGATTCGTCACCCAACTCCCTTCTCCAGCTCTGGAGATCCCATATTGGCAAGAGCCATGCCCTGAGAGCTCCATCTTAGGTCGCTCCCACCTGGAGTGCAAGGCAACACTCCAGATGGGCTTTCAGCCTTCATTTAGGTCTCTGCCAGTTGAGTCTGGGCTCCTGCAGCATGACAGCTGAGCAGAGGCCTGGCTCCCAGCTGTGTGTGGGCTGCCGAGGCTGGGAAGCCTGCATTACTACTCTGCTGCCTCCTGCCCTCTGTCACCACACTGCCACTTGCCAGCCTTGCTCCCCTGAGATACGATTCACTGTTCCATGAGGGCCAACCATCCTGGCTCTGCCCAAGTCACGTCAGGGTGGTTTTCTGTTATTATTATTTTTTCTTAAAATTAAGATTTTTTTTTAACTTTTTATTTTTTATTTTTTATTTTTTTTTTTTTTAAGATTTTATTTATTTATTTGACAGAGAGAAATCACAAGTAGATGGAGAGGCAGGCAGAGAGAGAGAGAGGGAAACAGGCTCCCTGCTGAGCAGAGAGCCCGATGTGGGACTCGATCCCAGGACCCTGAGATCATGACCTGAGCCGAAGGCAGCGGCTTAACCCACTGAGCCACCCAGGCGCCCTTTTTTTAACTTTTTAAAAAAGATTTTATTTTTAAGCAATCTCTACACCCAACATGGGGCTTGAACCTACAACGCTAAGATCAAGAGTCACATGCTTCATTCAGTGAGCCAGCCAGGCACCCCTTTACTTTTCTTTTCTTTTTTTTTTTAAAGATTTATTCATTTATTTGAGAGAGTACGTGCGCATAGTAGGGAGGGGCAGAGGGAGAAGAGAATCAAGGACACTTGCTGAGCGCTAAGCCCGAGGCGGCGCTGGATCTCAAGATGCTGAGATCAGGACCTGAGCCAAAACCAAGTTGGGCGCCCAACCAACTGCCACCTAGGGACCCCTAATTTTTTTTTTTTAAAGTAATCTCTATACCTGGGCGCCTGGGTGGCTCAGTGGGTTGAGCCGCTGCCTTCGGCTCAGGTCATGATCTCAGGGTCCTGGGATCGAGTCCCGCATCGGGCTCTCTGCTCGGCGGGGAGCCTGCTTCCTCCTCTCTCTCTGCCTTCCTCTCTGCCTACTTGTGATCTCTCTCTGTCGAATAAATAAATAAAATCTTTAAAAAAAAAAAAAAAGTAATCTCTATACCTAACATGGGGCTTGAACTGGTAACCTTGAGGTCAAGAGTCACATGCTCTTATGACTGAGCCAGCCAGGCACCCCTATTGTTGTTGTGTTGTTGTTGTTGTTATTATTATTATTACTATTATTATTATTATTTTTAAAGATTTTATTTATTTATTTGAGAGAGAGACAGAGAGAGCATGAGAGGGGAGAAAGTCAGAGGGAAAAGCAGACTCTCCAATGAGCAGGGAGTCTGATGCGGGACTCGATCCCAGGACTCTGGGATCATGACCCGAGCCGAAGGCAGTCACACAACCAACTGAGCCACCCAGGTTCCCCTATTATTATTATTATTATTAAATCCACATTATATATCCACAGAATGCAGTACATTACACTGAGTGTTCTCTCTTTACTTATCCCAGGGACTCTTTACAGCAACCTTTTTAGCATGTAAATTGTCCCACTTAATAGATGAGGAAATAGAAGTCCTTAGGTTCATTTGATAATAGGTCCAAGGTTAGTAGGAGAGGTCTGTTTTACTGGGGCTCTTTGCCCTCAGGATGCCTTCCTACTCCTTTCCTCCTCATTTCCTATACCCAAATCCATTCAATTCTGAATTTTGATAATTCAGACTTCTTCCAAGGCACAAGGGGAGGTTTGCAATTTCTACTTGAGGACTCCAACCTGGTTTTCCGAATGGGTGAGTGAACTCTTCGGGGCAGGAAGGGAAGGGAGGACATTAGATAAGAATAACAATAAGTAATATCTATTAGGTGCTTACTATGCATGAGGCTCTGGCTAAATAAAGAAGCTTTTGAGGTAGATACTGTTACTATTCTCAGTATATACATGAAGAAACTGAGGCTCACAGAGACTCTATGTCATATTCAAGTTCTCCCCACGGTGGGTGTTTTCCTAGCATACTGAGCTCTCATAGATGGACAGTCCCTCCCCCTCCTGCTGAGAATTGTGTCACATCCCTTAGGCTGAGAACCACAGATGTGGGAGAAAGCACTCTCTTGTTCTTGTCTCTAATAAAGCCAGTCAGCAGCCAGTTTCCACCAGCTAGTGGTTCTTACTACTGTAGTTGAAATTTTTATTCTCAGCGCCCCCTTAACTTTTCAGGTTACTTAGAGCTTTCTTAGCCATCTCCTGGGTTGATTTTGCAGCAATCTCGTGAGGTAGGCAGATGAGGAGGCATGGCTTAAGAGAAGTCATGTGACAGTGACAGCGCCAACATCACAGAGCTGGTAAGTGGCAAAGCCAGGCCTTAGGCTCAAGTCTCCTGACCTGCGGGCTGACACTCTTCACCATCCCAAGTCCTCTCTGGGCATCCTTGTTTCCACAGTGGGGTGGGAAGCTAGGGCTTGTCACAGGGAATGCTGTGGGAGACTGGATACCTCACCAGCTGCTGTCCCCCATCTATCCCTCAAAAGCCCCTCGAGTGCAGGCCAGCTTGTTGGACTTTCTGCTTTTCGGGAGCCTCATCTCAGCAGTGGACCCCGTGGCTGTGCTGGCTGTCTTTGAGGAGGTGCACGTCAACGACACTCTCTTTATCATCGTCTTTGGCGAGTCCCTGCTCAATGATGCCGTCACCGTGGTGAGAATGCTCAGTTGGCTGCCATTCCCTGACCCCCGCTGCCATGCTCTGACTGGTTGGGTGTCTGAGCATGCTCAGACCCTTCCCTGGGTCTCCTGGGGAAGAAACATGGCCTCAGTTTTCACCTTCTCCTGGCAGGCCCAGTTGGGGCTTCCCTCTCCTTGCTCCTGACTCTCCTCTTCTCACTCAGGTGCTGTACAAGGTCTGCAACTCCTTTGTGGAGATGGGCTCTGCCAACGTGCAGGCTGCTGACTACCTGAAAGGAGTCGGTCAGTATTTTCCCCTCTTGGCTGGGTTGCTGAGTCCCTGTCCCCCCAGCTGCGTCAGGACAGCAGAGGCTGTTGGGTTGCCTCATTCCATTCCCTCCACTATGGAGAAATGGGGTCCCCCAAACCTGAGAAGGAGTGGCTCTCCCGGGATCCTGGCTTTGGGATCCTGACCCCCGGGGAGTACAGTGGGCATTGTCCTCCGCTCCCTGCCAGGCAGCAGTCTTGTCTGCCCGGGTGGGGTCCGGGCCAGGGGTCATGCTGACAACCCACTCCTCCCCCAGCCTCCCTGTTTGTGGTCAGTCTGGGCGGGGCAGCTGTGGGCTTAGTCTTTGCCTTCCTCCTGGCCCTGACCACACGCTTCACCAAGCGGGTCCGCATCATCGAGCCGCTGCTGGTCTTCCTCCTCGCCTATGCAGCCTACCTCACTGCTGAAATGGCCTCGCTTTCTGCTATTCTTGCGTGAGTCCTGGGGGCCTTGCATGTAGGCAGCTGGGAGGGGGCATTGGAGATGGTTGCCCCTTACGTGGGCAGAAGCAGGACCCTGAGGAGGCAGTAGGCTTCCCTGAGCCGCTGTGGTAGTGGGAGCCTCAAACTCCCCTGGGGAGATGACAGACCTCAGGTAATGTTTCAGGACCTGCCTGTAGCACTGCCCTGGGCACCTCAGAACCCAACCTTCTTCTGCCTGAAGCACTCTCTGGGGTATAGGCTGAGCTAGAAGTGGACCTCAAGGCCTGGTGCCACCAGCTGTAATGGCTGCAGCACTGTAAAAGGTGCCTCAGAGAGGATGCTAGTCAGAGCATGTTTCTCCCAGCTTCCCCTCCAGGAGGCACTGAGTGGGAACCTGCAGATTTGGAGCCTTATCCCAAGACCAGCCACCACTAGCTATCCTGAGATAATCTCTATGTCTCTGGGCTCAGCTCTGATGGCCTGACATCCTGTGATGGGCAACACCCCTCCTGCGGCACGCTCCAACCCCAGAGGTTGCAGCCCCTCCTTACTTGCCTTGTCTGTCCATTCCTCTCCCAGGGTGACTATGTGTGGCCTGGGCTGTAAGAAGTACGTGGAGGCCAACATCTCCCATAAGTCACGCACGGCTGTCAAATACACAATGAAGACTCTAGCCAGCTGCGCTGAGACTGTCATCTTCATGCTGCTTGGCATCTCAGCTGTGGACTCTTCCAAGTGGGCCTGGGATTCTGGGCTGGTGCTGGGCACCCTCTTCTTCATCCTGTTCTTCCGAGCCCTCGGTATTGCCAGTACCCTCTGGTTTCCCACTCTCCTTCCTGCCCTGCCCCAGTGCATCCCCCAGTTTGAGTCCATATCCTTGTCAGTTCCTAAGCACCCCCCCCCCAGCCCCGTTGCTCACCCTCCCAACCCCTGTGAGACCCTAGCCCAGATACTTGGTGCCATCCACTCCTGGGTCCTCCACTCCCAATGCCCTGCTCCCACTGGCCTCCCTCCTGCTGTAGGCGTAGTCCTGCAGACGTGGGTGCTGAATCAGTTCCGGCTGGTCCCTCTGGACAAGATTGACCAGGTGGTGATGTCCTATGGGGGCCTGCGGGGGGCTGTGGCCTTCGCTCTCGTCATCCTACTGGACAGGACCAAGGTCCCTGCCAAGGACTACTTTGTGGCCACCACTATTGTGGTGGTCTTCTTCACAGTCATTGTGCAGGTGGGAGAGCCCATGAGGCTGGGTAGGGAGAGGGTCCGGCAGGCCCTGGGGGAGGCATGGAGCCTTTGGGACCGGGGCTCCTCTCTTTGGGGAATAGGGATTTGACTTACCAGACCTTGAATGCAGTGAGGTGGAGGTCCAGAGCTGAGGTCTAATTATGGGGAGAGAAAGGCAGCAGGGAACTGGATAGGGCAGGGCTCACCTGCTGCCTGTCCATAGGGCTTAACCATCAAGCCACTGGTCAAGTGGCTGAAGGTGAAGAGGAGTGAGCATCACAAACCTACCCTGAACCAGGAGCTGCATGAGCACGTGGGTACCAAACCCCATCCCTCCACCCATACCTCTCTTCCTTCTGTTTTGAGCAGAGTCCTGATCCAGTCCCCCTACCCACCCCCTTCTAGACTTTTGACCACATTCTGGCTGCAGTGGAGGACGTTGTGGGGCACCATGGCTATCACTACTGGAGGGACAGGTGAGGGAGCTCCCCCAAGGCTCCTTCAGCAACACCAGCCCCACCAGCCAGGGCAGCACTGGGGATGTGCCACACTTCTGAGAAGGGATACAGCCAGACTTGGGCTGGCTGACTTCTGCTAGGAGCTCTTCAGTGGCATCCCAGTACTCTCAGGATAAGACAGGTTTTCCCAGGGAAGCCTGCTTGGCCCTGTGTTGTCTGGCACCTGCCAGACTCCAGCCTCATCGTGCTCTGCTCTGCCTTCGACTCTCTGCTTGCTCATTACACAGATCTGGTTTAGAACCTCAGGACCCACTGTGCATCCCCCACCCTGCCACTAGGACCTTTGCCCATATTCTATATATCAGAACATTCCCTGCCTCCTTCTCAACCTACTTAACCTCTGTTCAGCCTTCAGATCTCACCATAGGCATCAAATCTCTAAGGAGGACTTTCCTGGCCTCCCTGACTAGGACAAATCCCTATCATACTCTATCCCTTGTAGTTCTTGTTATGGTTGCAATTTTAGTTATTCGCAATAACTTCAATTTAATGTCAGTCTTTCCCATAATGCTTTAAGTTCCATAAGGGCCAGGAATAGCTATGAGATACTCCATGGCTGAGGCCCACACCAAGAGAGCCAGGCCAGTGCTGGCAGTGCCCCTGCCCCATTTGAGGAAGGGCCAGCCAGCTGGGCTTTGGGGATGGCACTCAGGGCTGGGCCTGACATCCTCCGTAGGTGGGAGCAGTTTGACAAGAAGTACCTGAGTCAGCTGCTGATGCGGCGGTCAGCCTACCGCATCCGGGACCAGATCTGGGATGTGTACTATAGACTCAACATCCGGGATGCCATCAGCTTCGTGGACCAGGTGGGCCAGCAGCCAGTGGCGGGTTGGCAGGTAACCAGTAGATCAAGACAGGAAGGGGTGACAAACAGGCAGGACCTGAGCAGGCAGTTGGGAATTCCCAGCTGACTCCGTGGTCTGATGAAGTGGCAGCTGCAGGAACCAGCCTGACCTGATGCTGAATTCAGAGTCTGGCAGGCAGTAGAGAAAGCTGAGAAAGAGCTAGACTCTAGAGTCAGCAGATGCAGTTCAATTCTTATCGCTTACAGGCTTGTGATCTTGGGTAAGTCTCTTATTGTTTCCTCAATTGTAAGAAAGCAGGAATAAGAATACCTATGTAATGGAGTATTGTGGATTCAATATTTAAAGTGCATAGCACAGTACCTAGAAGATCAAAGCGCAGAATAAGTGTTAACTATTGTTCTTTTTATTACCCTTTGACTGTCTGGCCACCCTCCATCTGACTGCCGTCTGACCTCTGTCTTGGCCCCTGCAGGGAGGCCATGTCTTGTCCTCCACAGGGCTCACTCTGCCCTCTATGCCCAGCCGCAATTCTGTGGCAGAAACCTCTGTCACCAACCTGCTGTAAGTCCTTTAGCCCCCTTCCAATTCCTCAAGCTCCTCTCTACTGGGCCCTCTCTCTGCAACCCTTTCAGGGAAGATGTGTGGGCACCTTTGCCTTTTGCCCTCCCCTGGCCTGTGCCTCCCGGCCCCTCCCTAGCACACGTGTTCCCTGCCTCCTGCAGGAGGGAGAGCGGCAGTGGAGCATGTCTGGATCTGCAGGTGATTGACACAGTGCGCAGCGGCCGGGACCGGGAGGATGCTGCGATGCACCACCTGCTCTGTGGAGGCCTCTACAAGCCACGCCGCAGGGTGAGAGCAGGCAGGGTGTGAGAGTTCCAAGGGAGAGCTGGGGGGGTGGTGGGGGGAGGGTGGTCTGGGGAGGCCATGACTACAGGTGCAGGAGGCAGTTGGTGCCAGCTAGTGGAGAGCTATAAATGCCCAGTTGAAGAGCATGGGCTTCATCTTGTAATAACTTTTAGCCTTTTTTTCCCTTTTCTTTCTTTCTTTCTTTCTTTCTTTTTTTTGAGAAAGGGTTGGCCTGATACAAGCACTGTTTAAAGATGTCTTCTTCCGGTAGCAGAGCACAGACCAAATGGGAGGGCTGGGGTGAGAGACAGGGAGAGCCAATTGGGAGGCTGGAGTGAAACACTAGATCAAAGCTGGGTGGTAGTAAGGGAGAGGAACACATAGGATTGGGTGGTTATCTTGAAGGGTATAGGAGGGAACAGACTACAGAGGGCTTGATGGGGTTGCAGACAGAAGCAGGAGTGCTGAGGAAGCCTATGGGACCAGCTCAGCACGGGGGAAGGCAGACATCTCTTAGGTAATGTCAGTCCAAAGCAGGTCAGGAAGCTTTGGGGCTAGAAGGCCCAGCCTATCCAGGAGGGAATCTGCTGCAACCCCACAAGGGGGCAGCAAGCCATTACATTGAACTTTTCTGAACCTGGAAAGCAGCTGTTACCATTCCTGGCAGTTTTTTTTTTTTTTTTAAGATTTTATTTATTTATTTGACAGAGAGAAATCACAAGTAGATGGAGAGGCAGGCAGAGAGAGAGAGAGAGAGGTCAGCCCTGAGCAGAGAGCCCGATGTGGGACTCGATCCCAGGACCCTGAGATCATGACCCGAGCCGAAGGCAGCGGCTTAACCCACTGAGCCACCCAGGCACCCCCCATTCCTGGCAGTTTTAACAGTCAAGGTTGTTTCTATCATTGAGGCAGAAGTGGCTTCCCCTAACTCCGTGGCATTAACTGGCCCTAATTTGACCCTCTGCAGCTCTGCAGAATAAGCCTTCAAAGGTTTCAAGACAAGTTCCCTTTCACATAGGATTTCTTGCCCTCAAGCCAGCATTTCCTCTCCTTGGTGTGTCTTCTCTGGTCATAAGAAACAAGACCCAGAATGCTTCTCTAGCTGTGGTTGGCCAGGGCGTGGCATAGGGGCTCTCTTACCTTTCTAGTTCTAGAATTTGCCGTTCTCTTCCCGCTGCTCAGAATCTACCCAGCTTTGTTTTACCATTCTGAGGCTTCATATTGTCCTTACAATCGGGCACCCCCCCACCCCGCCATGTCTTCCTCAGTTAATGGCTGTTAAATGCTGTCTTATCCTACCTGTGGGTTTTTTTGTTTCATTTTTTCTTAAGACAAATTTTACTCATTCACAAAACTAGACAATAAAATAACTCATATATCCATCACTCAGCTCCTCTAATTATCAATGCATGGTTAATCTTGTAACATTCTGTACCCCCACCTCACCCCATCCACACTTTATTATTTTAAAGCAAATTCCAGACATATTACCTCTAAATATGTCAATACGTATCTCTATGTGGCAGGAACTCTATACGTATTACATGTATATATACATATATTTTATATATAGAAAATCATAGTACTATTATCACTTACAGCAAATAATAATAATTCCTTCTTACATGAAATATCCAATCAGTGTTCATAAACATCTTTTTTCCAGATGATTTTAATCAGAATCCAAATAAAGTCCACACTTTGCATTTGGCAAATATGTCTCTTTATTAAAGAAAAAATCTCTAATATATTGTTCCTTTTCCTTTTCACCCACTTGCTTATTTATTGAGAAACTAGATACTTCGTTTTGGAGAATTTCCCATTTTATAGATTTTGCTGATTGTATTCCAGGGGCGGTGTTTAACACATTCCTCCATCCCCTGTATTTTCTGGTAGCTAGATCTAGAGGCCTGGTCAGATTCAGGATCATTCAGTAGGTGTGCTGTGTATTTCTTCCTGTATCACATCAGGATGTATGTAACAATTGGTTGTCTATGGATGTGTGTGCATAAGATTGGTCAATGGGTGCAGTTCCTGTATAGTCAATTTAAAAAACTGGAGTAAGATTGTGCTTATCCCTGTTAAATGTCATCTTACGTGATTTAGCCCATCATTCTATCGTTTGGATCCCATATCTGGCACCAAATATCTGTTCAGATTCACATGATGTGAAAATTTGCTAAGTCTGCTAACTTTGTGTTCATCCAAATCAACATAAAATGTTGAACAGGATAGAGTTGAGGACAGAGCCCTGTGGACTGCTGCTAAAGACTTTCCTCCAGACTGACATGGACCAAGTATTGTTGGGTATGGTTACTCAACTAGTTCTGAATCCACTTAGGTACACCATAACACAATCTATGATTCTTCATGTTCTCCACAGAAATGTCGTCAGAGAAAGAGACAGAACTGTCATCAGAAAGAGACAGGAGTGTTTAGTATGCAGTTACAAGTATGAGATGATAGTTTGAGAGAGAGATGAGGGCTAGAACTTAAGATTTATAAGTAGTCTTTATCATCAGAGGTTTTCTCACCTGGTGACATCAGAATCCCTCGTGGGAGTTTGTTAGAATACGAGTTTGCTAGAATAGTATTCCTGACTTTACCTCCTGGAGATTCTGAATTTGTAGTATGGAACAGGCTAAGAATCTGGTGGGCTTAGTCAATTGTCCAGGTGATTCAAATGCATATGGTCTGATGGCGCTCTGGTCTCAGTCAGGAGGCTGGCTAGCTGAAGCTGGGGGAAGGGCTAGTTCACTCCAGAGAACATTTGGAAGGGAGAGAGGAGGGCCAAGGACAACACAGTGAGGACTCCACATGGGAGAAAAGGAGGGGGGAGGAGCAGTAGCAGATGGTGTGTCTCGGAGGTGTGGGGCAGGACAGCTGGATGCTCCACAGAGGTCAGGCCAGCGCCTAACCAGAGGCCAAGCCTTGGCACTGGTGACCAGGGAGAACGTAGCACCATGGACTCGTGGACCCTGGAGTTGTATTTCTGGCTTTTTTTTTTTTTTTTAAGATTTTATTTATTTATTTGAGAGAGAGACTGTGAGAAGGAGCATGAGCAAGGAGAAGGTCAGAGAGAGAAGCAAACTCCCTGTGGAGCTGGGAGCCCGATGCAGGACTTGATTCTGGGACTCCAGGATCATGACCTGAGCCGAAGGCTGTCATCCAACCAACTGAGCCACCCAGGCATCCCTGTATTTCTGGCTTTTAAGAAAGTAATGCATATGAGGGAAAGTGTCAGGATCAAAGTATGAAAGTTTGGCAGCAAAAGGGAAGCAGTGCCTTCAGTGGAAAGCTTTCTTCAGGGGAGTACAGGCAGGAGCATGCTTAAAAGCAGGGGGTGGTCATGGTGACCACTCCTTCAGTGAAGGTTCTGGGGCAGAGGGGATAGCAGGGAGCCAGGGGCTGATGGAGGCAGGGAGGAATGGGCTGAGCAAGGGAGAGGCCAGGGTTCGGGGGAGGCCTGGGGGAGAGCTGATTCCTGCACCACCCGGAGAGAGGGAGAGAGGGGTCCCTCTGGGTCAAGGAGGGCTGATGGGAGACTTGAAGAAAGCTCTTAGAACCGGCTCAGGGCAGCAGAAAATACAAGGTATAGGAAAGGATGGTACTGGGGAGGTGAGCCCAGATGAGATGATTCAGACCAAATGGCAGTACTTCTATCTGGCGGTCTAGGTAGGTATGTAGTGGGCTTGGTCTTTGTGAGGAAGAGTGGGAAGGAACAGATGATGGGCGTGGTGCTGAATTGGTTGCAGGTGGCTATTGGACCGAGAGGGTCCAGGTTGTCAGGAGAGATAGTTCTGGAAGTCCAAAGTTTTTGCAGAAATGGCTGGCTAGAGAGTTCCTTGTGGAGGGAGAATCCTGTGTACCTTGCGGGTGGTGTGGGCCAGGCACAGGGACCAGGCTCCTAAATGGAAGTGCAAAGAAGGAAATAGTAGTAGCCCTGAGGGATAAGATACAGGGCCCCCTGCCTCTTGTTACTTCAAGTCAGAGAGGATTGGGAAGGGCAGTACAGGATAGGGATGCCAGATTTGGAGGGAATAGGTTTGTGATAAAAATAAGTTTTTTTCCCCCAGTGAATTGAGAATACAGTCTGTCTGGGTTCCTATTTTTTCTTCTTCTTCTTCTTTTTTTTTTTTTTTTTAAGATTTTATTTATTTGACAGACAGAGATCACAAGTAGGCAGAGAGGCAGGCAGAGAGAGAGAGAGGAGGAAGCAGGCTCCCTGCCAAACAGAGAACCCGATGCGGGACTCGATCCCAGGACCCTGAGATCATGACCTGAGCTAAAGGCAGTGGCTTAACTCACTGAGCCACCCAGGTGCCCTTATTATTATTTTTTTTTAATCCATGGTTGGTTCTGGAAAAACTGGGCTAGCAGAGCCTATGGTGCATATGGTGCTGTGGCCTGGGTTCCTGTGGGAGGCCAAGGCTCCCAGCCTCATGGCAGGGTGGGGCTGTCATTGCCAGTACAAAGCCAGCTGCAGCCGCCACTTCATCTCAGAGGATGCTCAGGAACGGCAGGACAAGGAGATCTTCCAGCAGAATATGAAGCGGCGGCTAGAGTCCTTTAAGTCCACCAAGCACAACATCTGCTTCAACAAGAGCAAGCCACGACCTCGCAAGACTGGTCGCAAGAAGGCACGTGCTTTCTCTGGGACTTCTGTTTGGGGCTGGATGCTGATGGTGCGGAGTTTCCAGCTCCCAAGTATTGGAATCCAGCCCAGGGGGCCCCCTAGGTGGATAATCCTCAAGGCCTTGGTGGGTACAATAGTTTGTGTTCCCTTTTGCGTCTTCCTGGAGTCACAGAAGGGTAAGGTGAGGCCTTCTGAGGGAGATCCACCTCTTGTCATGTGGGTGGTTACCTGCTGGGATGCAGCAGGACCTTTTACCAGAAATGAAGCCAGCAAGAGAAAGGCAGGTTCCTGGGGGGCAGGGGCAGGGGGAGCTCCGTGAGTCCCTAATTCAGCCCAGGCTGAGGCATCCAGAGCCCTTGCCAGAGCAGAGGTTACTTAGACTCCAGACACTTGCCTGGGGGGCCAAGGGCAGATGGAACCAGTGGGACTGACATAGATTCTGACAACAGGGCTGGGGTTTTGAGCTGGGGTCAGAGCCTTAGGGTTTTTTTTCCTTGGTCCTCAGAAGGATGGCTTGGCTAACACTGAGGCCACAAATGGGAAACCTCTGCGAGACCTGGGCTTTCAGGACACAGGCAAGCAGGGAGTGGGGGTGGGGCTGAGGGAGGAGAGATCTGGGAGGGCAGATGTCCATCAGCCAAAACCTGGAGGATCTCCTCTGTGCTGCATTGAGAGCCATAGACTTTTGAGGCTCCTCCCTTCAGGGACCTGATGGGCTTCCCTGATTTTCAAAGCTGGACATATTCTAGGCAGATCTCCGTTTATGGCAGGAGGCGTCTAATGGCTACTAACTACAGGTTATAGGCCCTGAGGACTTAGAGAAGGTGTCATGGAGAAGGGGCGAGCTTGAAGGGTGTGCAGCCCCTGAGGCCCAGTGTCTTGTCTGCAAAACCAAGAGTTTGGATGAGCTGAGCACTGATGGGCCTTTCACCTTTCCAGATGCTCGTATTTTCAGTTGATGATGGGCTCTGGGGCTGAGAGGACAGGATGGAGGAGGTGGAAAGTAAAACCTCCCCACTGGCTTCCTCTGGGGAAGCACCCCACCTCCCTTCCTCTCCAGCCCCAACCCCTAGGCCAGAACTGAAGTAGCCAGAGGAGAAGGTAGGGGGCTGTGTCAGCTGTGGGCGCTTGCCTGGGTGGACAGGGAGCTGGCTTGGGATTATGAGGCACCAAGAGGCAGCTGCCAGGCTGGCCATCCCCACTTGCTTCTTGTCCCCGTCCAGCTGCTGTGATCTTAACTGTGGAGTCTGAGGAGGAGGAGGAGAGTGACAGTTCAGAGACAGAGAAGGAGGACGACGAGGGGATCATCTTTGTGGCTCGGGCCACCAGTGAGGTTCTCCAAGAGGGCAAGGTCTCAGGTAATGCTTTCGTCCCAGCCTCGCTCCTTCTCAGGCAGGCTGGAGCTGTGCAGCTGCCTTCTTCCCTTTTTGCTCATGGCCTTTCCTCCAGACAACTCCCTTTTCCTACTCATTTATTCCCCAGTCAACATTTACTGAGCATCTCCTTTATAATCAGACATCTGACATGCCTGATCTGACTCAGTCTTCACAACAACCACAACCAAGGTGGGGGAACTGAGCTCATAGGGCCAAAGGGACTTGGGACTTGCTCAGCATCCCACAGCAGAACCAGAATTCGAACCTGATCCATCTGACTCCAAAGCCTACAGCTTTGTCACCACTTCCCAGCCTCCCTTTACAGTCTGGTGAGGCATATGAGGTGACAAGCAAACCTAACACTAGGCTCTGTTGTGACCCAGGCTCAGTATATCTGCCCTCAGGTAGAGCCCTGGTGAGGGTGGCAGCCTGGCCTGGGGGAGGAGTCTGAATTCATCAAAATGGCATTGTTGTGGATAAAAAACAACGTATACGTGTTTCCATATGTGGAGACTTAACTTCCTCATAATATCACTGTAGTTGGCTCTGCAGAGGTCATTAAAAATTGGAAAATTGGAATTGCAATTGGAAAATTGCAGAATATACAATAGAATAATAAAGTAAACTTCCATTTACCCATTACCCAGCTTCAGTAATTACCGACTCTAACCAATCTTATTTCATCTATTCCCTCACTTATGCCCCCCTCTTCTCTGGGTTCTTTTGAAGCAAATCTCAGATAACATATTATCTCCTCAATAAACACTTGAGCATGTATCTTTAAAAGATACATAGTCTTCTTAAAAAATACTAACCACAATACCGTTATCATATCTAAAGTCTTTATCGTGTGTTCAAATTTCCCTGATTGTTGTAATTTTTTTTTTTTACAGTAGATTTGTTCAAATAAAAACCCATACAAGGCCCACATATGATATTTGGTTGCTAAGTCTCTGTAACCTACAGCAAGTGGTCTCAAGGGAGTGGTAGTGGAATGACTCTGCCTGCAGGGGACATTTGGCAATATCCAGAGACATTTTGGTCGCCACAACTGGAGAGGTGCACTTGCGTGTAGCAAGTAGAGGCTAGGGACACTGCTGAATGTCCTCTGATGCACGGGACAGCCCTACAACAAAGTATCTGTTCCATCTTGTCAGTGGTGTCAAATTTGAGAAACCCTGATATATAGGTTCCTACCCCTTTCCTTTCTTTCCTTCCCATGTATTTATTGAAATAATCTGGTTATTTGTCCCACAGTCTTCCCTTGTCTGGATTTTGCTGACTGAATCCCCTAGGCATCATTTTCGTATGTTTCACTGGGCCTTATATTTCCTTTAAACCAGTCATTACATCCCGATCAGACTTCGGTTCAGATATTTTGCTAAGAACCCTTCAGAGGCAGTGATGGTGTACTTTGTATTGCATCACATCCGGAAACACATCCCCGGTGGGGTCTCTCTTTTGGGAGGTTACTGCTGATCACTGGGTTCAGGTGGTAGCCCGACCCCTCCGTAGTGAAGTTCGCCCCCAGTTGTCCAGCTGTCTTCAGGGCCACTGACGGTCATTGCCAGCCCCAGCACTGCATCCAGGACTCTCCATCTCTTGTCTGCATTACCAGCACCACTTCTACCAAAAACTTCTCCTCAGTGACTTCATTACTTTGAGGTGCAGCTCATACAGGAAAGAAGAGATATATGCTCATTTTTGTCCCTTTCACTTAATAGTTCTCAGACCAATGAAGCCTCCTCCAAAGTTGAAGAGTGAATTTTGTTGTTGTTTTCATTGGTGGTGGTGGTGGTTAAAATTTTAATATTCTGGGTCTTTCAAGAGAGGGAGTTTTACTTCCAATCACAGCATCAGTGCATTTCATAATGTACTCGACTGCGCAGGACTTTTCAATGAGCTGGTAGACCCAGCGCCTATTATATGCAAGATATTGTACTGACTTGGGAGAGCAGGGGGCTTCTTTTCCAGAACCTCGGACTTCCTGTCATGCAGTGGCCTGGCCTTCTATGCCGGCTGCTAGCAGTGCGGGGCCTCTTGGCCCAGGTCCCCTCTGTGGCACAGTATCCAGCCTGCTATGGGGTTTGCATGAGCTCATGCTCTGGGCTCTGTCCCACCAAACAGCTGTGGTGGAGGCCCAGGCCGGGCGTCCAACACCAAAGCCTTTGGCGTGGAGCCCCACGATCTCCCTTACCCTCGCTGTTGTCTCCTCTGGGACAGGGCCTGGCAGGATGTGGTTTCTGAGGCCAGTGCTGCAAGCTGGTGAGGACTTGATCATAGATGGGCTTTTATCCCTGCCTGGTGCCTGCTTTCTCTTGATTGAATTATCTTCTTTTGTTCAGTCAGTATTTGCTGAGCAACTACTGGGTGCCCAGCCCTGTGCTAGGTGCTGGGGATAAAATAGAGAGCTTGCCCTCATCCACGAATCATACATATGGATGTATTAGGGCAACTGTGGAATGAATATATTTATGAAAATGTGGTGATACTTGAGAAGGATTCCACTGTGTTACTGATGAGTGCATTATGTACTCTCTGTCCTCAGGGAGCCTTGAGGTGTGCCCAAGCCCACGCATCATCCCCCCCTCCCCAACCTGTGCAGAGAAGGAGCTACCCTGGAAGAGTGGGCAGGGAGATCTGGCAGTCTACGTGTCCTCGGAAACCACCAAGATTGTGCCCGTGGACATGCAGGCGGGCTGGAACCAGAGCATCTCGTCCCTGGAGAGCCTGGCGTCCCCGCCCTGTACCCAGGCCCCAACTATGTCCCGCCTGCCTCCTTGCCCACTGGCCGCTGAAGAGCCCCAGCCCCCTTTCGACCTGCCTTACGATCCACGCCCTAGCTTCGCCTTTCCACCAAGCCTGGCCAAAGCTGGCCGCTCTCGCAGTGAGAGCAGCGCTGACATCCCCCAGCAGCAGGAGCTGCAGCCCCTCATGGGACACGAGGACCGCACCCATCTTAGCCCACGCACAGCCAACTCCCACTGGTGCATCCAGTTCAACAAAGGTGGCCGGCTGTAGCCTACGGGCTCAAGGAGGAACAGAGGCTGGACCCCCCCCCCCCAAGGGAAGTCTTCCCTGGGCAATGGACAGAGGAGCCCACTTAGCCTGACAAGGGGCCAGAGGAGCCTGAACTAGCAACTGGACTTCCTTGGGGCAGGTCAGAGGGGTATCCTGGACTGGTCCTCACAGGGGCCCTTTCACCACCTTCCCTGCTCCTAATCCCTGCCACCTTCCCTTTCAATAAGGCCCTTACCCTGGCTCAAGACCCCGTCTAGAACTTCTAGGTCGTAGGCCCAGCCACTTGGGAAGCTGATGCCCTTTCCTCAGTGGGTCCCCCTAGGGTCACTCTAGGCAGCTGTTCCTGCCCCCAAAGTGAGGGCATCATTCCATAGCTGATGCTGGCCTTTCCTGCCCTCCACCCACTCCCCAGCATCAGCTCAAGGACAGTGCTCTGGCACTGAGGCTATTCGAGGGGCTGGTCCTCAAGAGAGATGGGGTAGGAGGTGGAGCAGGCCTCAACCTTAGGCTTTGCTGCCCTGTTGGGTCCGCTACCTATAGCCAGTTGTGGGGGGCGGGGGGACAGTGGGAACCTGTGTCCAATTCTTGCTTTATTTCCTTCCCTTTGCTGCCGGTTACTGGGGCCGTAGTTCTTCCTTTTCCAGGATCAAGGCCACAGGGCTGGGCCAGGCTTCAGATCCGGGCTATTTCTTGGCAGGGGTCACTCTGAAGATCTGCTGCTCTGTATCCAAGTCTGGATCTTTCAGATTCCTGGGTCTGGATTTTCTGAGGAAGGGAGTTAGTGGCCTCCGGGCCGGGACCACCCTGACATTCCCCAAATAGGAAAGGAGCCAGGTATTCCAGGGCCACCATCTCACTGCTCTGGGGCTGGGATACCTGGCTGCAGTGGTAAGCGGGCTGACTGGGTGGCAGGAAAATTTCCTGGGGTTAGCACCTGTCCTGTGTCTTGTATCTTGAACCTAAGACACATTAAACATCTCTCGGATGAATGGGTGTCCTGTGTCCATGTGTCTGGGGGTCCTAGGGCTGCAGGGGCAACTGGGGTATCTGATGAGGGAAATACAAACTTATGACTGTCTGCCCTGGGCTCCCAGGAGAGAAAATAGAGGGGGATCCTGGGAAGGACTGCTGGGCCCTCTGGACCTCTTTCCCTCCTCCCTTATATCTTCCAATATGGTCGCCTGAGCACGGGACCTGCAGTGGCAGTTCAGAGATCGCTGTTTGGGCATACAGTCACAGAACTGGGAGCCCACTCTAAAAATGGGGGAGGCCAGTGGGAAAAGAGACTCCAGGAGATAGGTCCCAAGGTACCTAGAGATGCAGCCAGCACATCCCGGCACCAGATAAGCCTTCCTTGAAAATCTGGAGGCAGGTATAGGACAAATAAACAGAAGTCCTCTGCACATGGCAGGTGGGAGGCAATCTCAAGGGAGCTGGTTACCATGGGAGTTTACACTCTAAATTGGGTAGTGTGGGGTCCAGAAACATCTAGGGACCAAAACCCTTAGGTAACAACAGCCCCGGATTCAATTCCCACTGTGTCTGAAGCACATCCATCTTTATTAAGATACAACACATATACGACAAAACTCACCGGTTTAAAATGTATGTAGTTCAGAGGTTTTTTTTAATATATTCACAAAGTTGTACAACCCTCATCACAATCTAAGTTTAGAACATTTTCATTATCCCCAGGAAACCTTGTGCCTATCGGCAGTCATTCGTCATCCCCTGCCTGCCCGGCTCTAGGGAATCACTAATCTACTTTCTGTCTCTATAGATCTGAAGGACTCTCGACACTGCGAAGGTTACACAGGTAGTCAACAAGCACTTCCCTTCTCTGGGCTACAAATGGGAAAACGGGAAGAACTGGGCTTTGCCCTCACATTGTTTAGAGTTGGCAGTGATAGGACCTTAGAATTAACAGTCCAGCTGTCACTTACCAGATACGGCAGCTCAGGCAAGTTACATACTCTCTGTGAGTCTCAATGTCTTCATCTCCAAGACGGAAAAGCAAGTATACTTATTTTAGAAGTTTGCTGTCAGGACGAAGTGAAAAAATGATAAGAATCTAGTAAACAGCATGTTCGCCATTACAGGTTTTAGACGCAAGGCGAGGATCGTGGAAAGTGCTGTGGGGTTCTGAGGAGATCTGGGAAAGCTTTGTGAGGAGGTAGTGGATGTGAAAGTGTGTGTATTTGTAAGGGTTCAGACAATACAGGCAAAGTTGGGTGGGTGGGTGCCTTCCAGGTAGAAAGAACCGCATAAACAAAGGATGCCCAGAGCACATGTGGCAAGATGCTAGGAGCAGTGGCTGATGTGCTGTGAAGAGACCAGCCGGGGACACAAAGGCTGGGGTTGTGGGGGTTGGTGTGGGAAACACTGCTGAGTTGTGGAGGGGGCAGAGAGCTGGCCGGGGAGAACTGTGATCTGGGGAGTGGTGTGGGCAGTGATATGCTTCAGGGAGCTCAAATGCAGTTGGTGCCAGATGGAATGAAAGAAACCCCCGGTGGAGGATGGACTGGTAGAAAAGAAGGCTGGAGACGGGAGGCTTGTTCTGCTCAAGCAGCCTAAGGACATGAAGAGGCTGGAGAGGGCAGGCAACCATTCTTAGATTTTAGGGTCGCAATCCCCAAGAGGTGTCAAACATGCAGGTTCCTGGGGCACCTGGATGGGTGGCTCGGTGAGTTAAGCATCTGACTCTTGGTTTCGGCTCAGGTCGTGATCTTGGGGTTCTAAGATCGAACCCCATATCGGGGCTTTGCAGTCAGTGGGACGCCTGCCTGAGATTCTCTCTTGGCCTCTGCCCCTCCCCCTCCTTACTCCTTTTCTCTCTAAAAATAAACCTTTAAAAAAAAGCCATGTAGATTCCTGGGCCTGCCCCAAGGTTCTGACTCAGCAAAGTAATGGGGATGCAGAGATCTGTAATCTTAAGCAGCTCCTCAAAAGGGAGATCACAGAAACGACATCCTTCGAGAATTTATAGATTAGAAAGGTGGTAGAAATCAAAACCACATAATCAGGCAACTAAACGTGTAGGAGGAGGGGGTACAGAGGGACTCCTGGGCTTGGTGCTGGGTAACTAAGGATGGTAGACTAGCTGGGAAGACAGGGTTAGCCAGAGATGGAGGGGGAGAAAGCAGGTGAGTACAGCTGGGGGAGAGGCAGGCATGTGTGTAATAGGAGAGTGAGCAAGTCCTGGGTTGGGCAAGATGGTAGACAGGGCCTTTGGGGTGACCTAAGTTGCATCCAGGCTTTGAAGGAGGAAGGAGTTTGACTAGGGGAGATGAGCTTTCCAGGTAGAGGACAGTTTGCAACAAAATTTGTGATCAGATGAGTTTTCCAGGCCAGTATGGAGTTTGGAGTTTATTTAGGCCAAAAGTGAGAGCAATCTGGAAGGTCTGGGGTATTATCACACTTGCTGTCTGAGGCAGTACTGAAGAGCGTGTGCAAAGTTTGGGGTAGAGTAAGGGCAATGACTTTGGGTCTCTTATCACTAGGCCCACAGCCCCCATCGTATTTTTGATTGATTCGTGTTGGCAAGGAATGGGAGGCTGAGGGAAGGCTAGGGACGGGGCAGGGGAGGGAGAGATTTTATGATCTGATCCCCATTTTATGATCTCAGTGGAAAAGGCTGCTATGAGTGGATTTTGCTGCCAGCAGAGCCACAGAGAAGGGCCCCATGAGTCACTGTTCAGTCCTGCAAGCTCAGCCCTGCAGAGCCTGCTGTGGTCAGCGGCCTGGGTTGGTTCCAGGCTCAGTTCCCAGTATTCCCCCACCAGACCTCTGTGTGTCCCCATTTCTATCTGTATCTTTGCCATCCTAGGGCTGTGCAGTTCTCTGCCTTTTCTGTCTTCCCTCTGTGACTGTGACTCTAGTTCACAGCTGGCTTAAGGATAGGAAGCCTCAGGAGGGCAGGTGTAATGTGACCACTCTCAGGGACCCCTAAACATTTATTCTATGCCAGGCCCTATGTTAAGTGCTGGAAGTACAGAAGTAGACAGTACCCTCTGTTTCCATGAAGCTACAATGCACATTCTATGTGGAGTGAATAAACCAAGGCCTGACCCTGATCCTGAATCTGTCTGCCCACCCGTGCCTGGCTGTGCTGGGGCCAGCTATGGCCTGTGGCTTGAGGCCTCTTACTTGCCTCTGGTATTGGGGGGGAGGTATGTGTGCCTGCCATAGGTCCCCCCAGATCTTAGCACTCCTAGGAGGCCTGGCTGGTGGCTGGGGGTGGGCAGACAGTGGGCAGCAGAAGGAGAGGGAGGGAGCAGGAGGCAATGACTCAATGGGGCGGCCCTGGGACAACTGGGGAGGGATCCAAGGTTGGTCCTGATGCTCACAAAAGCTAGAGGAGAGTGGGACCAGGTCCTGGCTGGGCGTTGGGGATGGAGCAGGACAATTCCAAGGCTCCTCTGACAGATCAGCTCGAGAAGAAGGCTCCTAGGTAGCTGGCCTGAGAGTCTGGACTTGGGGTGCTGATGTGGCAGCTGGGATCGGGGGGAGCCGGTTGCTGTTGTTACCACTGTGCCTGCTCCGAGGCTCAGGTCTGCTCCTCTGGGAACCTCCAGGCTTCTGAGAAGGTGCCTGCTTTAGAGCCAAGGAAGCCATAATACCCACTGCCCCCTCCCCTCCCAGGAACCAAGGGCCTGAGCATGTTGTGGGGCATCGTGCCTTCCTCTGGCTACATAGCCTATCTTCTTACAGTCTTCCCACAAATTTGGGGGAGTGTCAAGCCAGGCACACATGCCCTAAAGGCACCTCACACCTCAGAGCTGGGAGGGATCTCACAGGTCAACTCTCCAGGTAACTTTCACCAGTTCAGGATCCCCTGACTGATGGTGAAATGATGGGGGGGGGGGGCACGAACACAGCCCAAATGCTGGCAGCGACAGAACATCTAACACATGGGACACATGGGGTCTTCCCTACTCCTATTGACAACCCCAGGAAAATAAAAGGAATGACTTACTTTCTTTTCTTTCCTTTTTTTTTTTTTTTTTAAACAGGTGAGTAAGGTGAGGCTTAAAGGGAACTGAGTACTGAGTCGCTGGAGCTCACGCAGCAGGTAAGTGAAGGAGCAGGCCCTGGGTTAGTGTCTCTGGTTCCAGGACCCTGACCTCAGTCCCAGCCTCCTTGGCGGGACTTTGTGGGGAAGGGTGGTAGGTGAAAATACCCAGGAACGCACCAGAGTGGAGGGTCTGGGCCTGGTAGATTCTGGTAGGCCTGAGTCTGCTCCTACCCCCAGAGGCCTCCATACTCCCTCCCTCCCTCCAGCCCAGACAGCAGTCCCCAGCCCAGCACGGAATTCAACAATCTGCCTCTTAGTGGCCCTGCCTGGAAGGAAGATTGAGCGCTGCAAGGGAGGGGTGCCTTCCTCCTACCCTCCACGAAGATACCCCTATCGGTTTCCAGCAGCCCAAGCAGCTGGTTTGGGCTTAGAGAATTTCTCTTTCTAGGGGCCTCCTGAGACCGTGGGCTCACACTTTTCTTCTCCCGTAGGAGTGAATGCTCCCAGTTTTGAGGAGAGAGGGTGAGGGAGTTCCCCCCACCCTCCCATACTGCGTGCATTCAAGAGCAGAAACCTCACCAACCCCGTCTCCGCCCCCGAGTGCCCCACTTCCCTCCCCACGCAAGTCCCTTCCCTCGACCCCCACGCCGCCCACCGGATCACTCACCTCGGGCACTTAACACCGCCCCTTCCCCAGCAGGGGGCCGCTTCCGGCGTTCCCAGGCAGGCCCGGGGAGTGGGCACAGCAAAACGGCTGGTAGTCTCTGCCCCTTCCGGGCTACAGAAAAGCCAAGTCAAAGTAAGGGGGCCCTGAGGGTGGGAGTGGAGCGGAGCCGCCTGGCCCCGAGGGTTGGGGTGGGACGGCGGCTGGCGAGGGGCGCTGCAAGGGCCGGCCCCTCCGCGCTTTCCTGGGGGTCCCGGCGGCTGCCGTCGGGCCTGGGATGGGATGCAGCTCTGTCCTCCGGCCCCCAGGGGGCGGCGCGGCGCTGCGTCCTCTGCCACCCTGCGTTCCCTCCCCGCGGCCAGGAGGCGGCGCCCGTGGACGCCGGGCGGCGCGCTGTACCCGCCGTCGACGGCGGTGCGGTAAGTTCGAGGGCTCGGCAGGTTTGAGGGCTCGGCTACGCGATTCCGTGTCCCGGGGACGTGAGTGAGGCGGGCTGGTGAGGGGTGGGGCGTGGAGTCTCGTGGCGAGACAAGGCCCGGTGGGGCGGGTGTCGGCACTAGGCAGCACGGCGTTCACGCAATGGCGGCGGCCCATCCGCGTAGACCGGAGATCGGCAAAGCGTGGCGGGGAGTGTGCGTCCAAGCGTGCGGGCCCTCATGGCTGAGGCCCACGTGAGCGCGGTCGCGTGGGGACTGACCCCTGCTGTTCTCCCCTCTCTTCAGGTCTGAACTGCCGCTGCGTCTGTGCTCCCTCTGGGCACCAAGACCAGCCCCTCCTCTGGTCTAGTGCCTTCTGCGTGTCTCACCCACGGAACTGTACCCCGACCATCACCAACCCATTCCCTGGATGAGCAGAAGCCTTACACTGAGGGCCCAACCCCCTCTTACTTGGTCTGAGCAGGCCCACTCTTAAGGAGGGGGTGATGGAAGGGCCGCCGGAGATTGGGGATGAGTCCCCGGACTCCCAGGGTCACGCCACTGACTGGAGGTTTGCAGTGTGCAGCTTCCGGGATGCCTGGGATGAAGGGGAGCCTGTTTCCCCCATGCAGGTTAAGGACCCCAATCCTCTGAGACCAACAGCAGGGACAGCCGAGGGAGAAGGGCTACAGGGCAGCCCCCTGCCTGGGGAGCCTCAGTCACCCCCAGGACAGATGGCTGTAGATGGGTCAGGGGATGGCCAGGGTTCCACATTAGGAGGTTCCTCACTTCAGTTAGAGGGACCAAAGCCCTCTGGAGTGGAGAGCCTCCTGTGCCCAATGTCCTCCCACCTCAGCCTCGCACAGGGTGAGAATGATAGCCAAGGGGGAAGCTTGGCAAGGGACCAAGCTCCAAGCAGATTAATGCCAGCCTGCCTGGGTCCTGAGGGCTTAGACAGTGATCCTGTGGACCCTGGAGGCCCATTATCTCAGATGTCATCAGAGCTACTGGAGGCAGGTAAGGGAGGCAGGGCCAAGGAGATCTTGGAAGGGAGTGGGAGTTCCTGAAGGTGTGGAGGGCTCTCACCCTACTCCAGCTGGAGCCCAGGTCCGAGGGGGGGTGGTCTCTGGGTGGGTAGCCCAAGGCAGACCCAAGCCATTTTCCTTCCGAAGACCTCAGTGGATCTAGCCTCCCTAAGCCTGCTGATTATCTCCTGGCTCAAGACCTGGCCTGGGAGCTGCTGGCCAGTGGCATGGCTACTCTGCCAGGTAGTTGGGAAAGACTGGGGGCGGGGGCGGGGGGTGACTTGATTGGGTAGGTGTTCACCGCCTTCTCCCCACAGGGACTCGGGATGTAGAAGGCCGGGCAGTGCTGCTTCTCTGTGCCCATAGCCCTGCCTGGCTTCACCCCAAGTGCAGTAACCATGAACTCATCCGTCTCCTGCTCTACCTGCGCAGCATCCCCAGGTTGGGGGAGGAAGTTTGAGGGTTGGAGCTGAGCTGGAGATGGCAAGTTTGGGGAATTAGATACTGAACTGAAGCCTCTCCTTTAGGCCCGAAGTACAGGCCATGGGTCTGACCGTGCTGGTGGACGCCCAAGTTTGTTCCCCAAGCTCTTCTCTCTTCTGGGGGCTCAGCCAACTGCAGGTGAGTACAGGAGTGTAGCTTCCACTGCCTTCGGTCATTCCTTTTGTGTAGGGTTGGGAACATGGTTGAACTCAAATGCCTTGCAGGAGGTAGCCCCAGGGTCAGTGTACCAGGTGCTGCTACTGGGAAAGATGCCAGAGGATGTGCCTTCCAGGCTGCAGGTACTGAGCCATTTTGGCCAGGGGTAGAGATGGGCTGTTTCTCCACTAGGCCTCTGTCACCACTTTCTTTTCTGGCAGCTGCAGCAGCTGCCTTCTCATCAGAGCCTCCTGAACCACGTCTCTACCTCCGGGTTGCCAGCTTCAATGGGAGGAGGCCTGCCTTATTGCCACCAGGCCTGGCTGGACTTCCGGATGGTCAGTGCAGTGCATGGGGCATAGGGTGGGTGGCAGGCAACCTGGCTAGCAGAGGGGCCTCTTTGGGGTTGGCTTCAGCGGTGCAAAGCTGGCCCAGGATCCAGGATGGGTGGGACCAGCACTGCACTACTCTGGTTATACCTGTCCCTGCTCACAGCGTCTGGAAGCCCTACTGCGGAGCTGCCAGGTGGTTTGTGCCCTGCTCCAGGGGGCCATCGAGAGCATGAAGGCTGTACCCCGGCCCTTGGAGCCTGGGGTGAGTGTTCCCTCGACACCTTTCCAGATGCTCCTTGTCTCCCTCATTTTCTCCCATGCCCATCTCCACTACCTGTTGCCTTAAATCACAGGAAGTTGGTCGGCTGTTACGGCAGGCACGGGTCCTGATGCAGCACGTGCTAGACTCACCACGGCTAGCGTGGCTACAAGGCCAGGGGAGTTTGGAGCTGGCATGGCTGAAACAAGAAGTCCCAGAGGTGACCCTGAGCCCAGACTACAGGTAGATGCAAACTCAGGTCCCAGATCTTGCCCCAGCTCACCACATCCTATGCTGGCTCAGAACCAGCCAGGATTGTGGTCCCAGGACAGGGTGGAGTGGGGCAGGGTAACTAAGAGCCCTAAGACCATGTACCCTGTACCAGGCCAGCAGTGGATGAGGTTGACGAACTCTATGGCCGCGTAGATGGACTGCTGCACCAACTGACCCTCGAGAGTAACCGGCGGATACAGGCACTAGAGTTGGTCCAGACGCTGGAGGCCCAACAGGGTGGACTACACCAGGTGGGAACTGTGCCCAGGTGGACCCGCCCTCTCATCTCAAGCATGACCTCCACCCCACAGCAGCATTCCTTTCCCCGCTTGTCGCCCTCCAGATTGAAGTGTGGCTGCAGCAGGTGGGCTGGCCAGCACTTGAGGAGCTAAGGGAGCCCTCCCTGGACATGCTGCTCCAGGCCCAAGGTCCTTTTCAGGACTTGGACCAGGTTGCCCAGGTGAGTTTGGTCACCTGTTTATTCCATAAGGATTGGGTCACTTTGCTGGGGACAGGGAGTGCGGGTGGGTGAAAGTACATCTCTTCTTTTCTCTCTTGGAATGTGAGTTGTAATTACAGATTCAAAGTGATGTATGTGTTTTTAAACAGGCCGAAGCTCTGGAGAGAAGTAATACAGGTGGTTCTACCTGAGTATATTAATAAAGACCTCACCCAGAAGGGGCATTGGGCTAGCTTTCTTGAGATAAGGACTTTTTAAAAAAGATTTTATTTATTTGACAGAGAGAGAGCACAAGTCGGCAGAGAGGCAGGCGGCGGGGGGTGGGGAAGCAGGCTCCCCACCAAGCAGCCCGACACGGGGCTTGATCCCAGGACCCTGAGACCATGACCTGAGCCAAAGGCAGAGGCTCAACCCTCTGAGCCACCCAGGCCCCTTGAGATAAGGACTTTGGAACTGAAAGCTGAAAAATAGATCTGGGTTAATCAGGAGGGAGAGGGGTTGGGGTTAAGAGACATTCCAGGCTGAGGGAGCAAACAGCATGCGGAAAGATTCTGTGGCAGGAGGGAGCATGGGTTGCCTGACAAGCCATAAGCAGGACAGTGAGGTTGAAATGCAGTGCAGAAAAGGGAGGGAGAATGGAGTGAGATGAGGTAAAATGAGGCTGGAAAAGTAGTGGCCAAGTTTCTGGGCTCTGTCACAGTGTAAAATCTAAGTGGGAAGGTCACATAACGAGATCCACGTTCTCAGATTATCATCTTAGTTTCTGGGTAGACAGTGATGTGAATGATGTCTGTGTAGAGTCCACAGATGCAGTCGCAGTGGCCCACAGGGAATGATGCTTTCCCTGGCCAGATGGTGGCAGAGGAGATTGATTTGGGAAATTGCTGGGATTTGATGGTGGATACATAGTAAGAAGGAGAGGGGGGTTGCAGGGGTGAATGAGTGCCATTCCCTGAGAGAGGGGCCGGGAGACAAGGACCTTTTGGGGGAAGGGGATTCATCAGTGCAGTCTTGGGTGTGCTTTGGAGATGGCCATGAGGGAATGAGGCCCATGGGTATTGGCCTAGAACTCGGAGAACAGGGAGTAGAGGGTCACTTGGTGGATGTGGGTGTATGGATGACCTTTGAAGTCGGTCACACAAGATTGCCTGAGGCGAGAGAGAGTGGACTGTGTTCAGGAGCATCAGTGTTTAATGGCCCAGGTGAGGGATGGGGGGCAGGAGGAGGAACCACCAGCGAAGGATGAGGAGAGTCAGGTGAGTGGAGAGTTGTCGGGGAGCTAGCAGAGAGAGGACGAGAGGCTGCTGAGTGGTGGTCAGATGAGGCCTGAGAAGGGCTGGGGATGGAGGTGGCACTGAGGTTTTAGGTTGACAGGGTGAAGAAGCAATGGTACCAAGGATAACAACCTCTCTAGGAAGTTTGGCTGTGGAGAGGGGCACAGAGACAGAGGGGAGTTAGGGGGTGGGCACGGGAAGGTCTTCAGTCATAGGAGAGACTTGACAATGATATATACAGATGTCTGTGGAAAGGACTGCTTTGAGCTAGACCACCAGGCCCAGATCGCTGAGCCCAGTCTCTGTCTCCAGGAGCAGGTCAGGCGAGGGGAGAAGTTTCTACAGCCACTGGCTGGCTGGGAGGCTGCTGAGCTGGGCCCCGTTGGGGCCCGCTTTCTGGCCCTGCAAGCCCAGCTGACTGACTTCTCCAGGGCTTTGGCCCGGCAGCGGCAGCGGCTGGCAGATGCTGAGAAGCTCTCCCATTTTTTCAAGCAGGTAGGTGGGGTGTCCTGACCGTGGCTCCAGGGGGTCAGTGAGAATGGAGGGGCAGCTGTCTAACCCCAGCACAGCCTGGGCTCTTTCAGGACTTTCTGCCTGTTCTCTCTCCTTGTCTTCAGGTTGACCCCAAAATCCAACCACTGGGGGGATATGGCCCGAGTCATTATCCTCTGGGAATGGGGAGTGGATTGAAGGGAAGGCTCGGTGGTCTTGGTGGGTTCCACCTTCACTGCCTCTCCTGGCTTGGTGTTACAGGCCTCGACCTGGGCTGAGGCAGGGCAGCAGGTGTTGGCAGAGCTGGAGCAGGAGCACCCTGGGGTCGTGCTGCAACGGCTGCAGTTGCATTGGACCAAGCACCCTGACTTGCCTCCTGCCCACTTCCGAAAAATGTGGGCTCTGGCCACAGGGTTGGGCTCTGAGAGCATCCGCCAGGAGTGCCGCTGTGCCTGGGCACGATGCCAGGACACCTGGCTTGCCCTGGACCAGAAGCTAGAGGCTGCACTGAAGCCACCACTGACCACGACCACGACCATGACGGGTAGCACAGCCAGCCTGTGTGTCAGACGCATCCCACCTGCATCTGCTACCCCTCCCTTGAGGAAGGCACATAGCCTTGATCAGAATTTGGGGCAGAGTCTCAGAGAGCCTGCCCACCACTGCCACCATGTGGCCACTGCGGCTACCTGCCACAGACCGGAGGCTGGAGGGGGTGCCCGGCCAGGGTCATCCCCTCCCATGCCTCTACCAAGCAGCTCTGACCCCAGGAGCCCCAGCAGGTGCAGCCAGTGGGCAGGGCAGGGAGGGCAGTGGCAGGAGAGAGGTCTTGAATCCTGATTCCACCTCTCTGGTAGGCTCCAGCTGGTGCTGGCGGAGATGGTGTCTACAGAGCGGGAATATGTCCGTGCTCTTGACTACACCATGGAGAACTACTTCCCAGAGCTGGAGCGCCCCGATGTGCCCCAGGGCCTCCGTGGCCAGCGCGCCCACCTCTTTGGCAACCTGGAGAAGCTGCGGGACTTCCACTTTCATTTCTTCCTACGTGAGCTGGAGGCCTGTACCCAGCACCCATCCCGAGTAGCCTATGCCTTCCTGCGCCACGTAAGCCTCCCACAGGCCACATGGCCCCTAGCTGATTCTGTCACACTCAACAAAGAGCTCCTGGGTACATGCTTAGTTTCAGGCTCTGTGATGGGTACAGCTGTGAGCAAGACCAGCAGGGTCCCTGCCCCTTTGGATGCTCGTATTTTAGTAGAAGAGACATAAAAGTAAAAAAGGGAATTCCAGATTATAGTTGGAGCTAGGAAGAAAATAACCAGGATAGATCGATGATAGTGAATTAGTGGTGGGGCAGGAGTGGGGCAGTTAGAGGCCTCTTTAAGGAACTGATGTTTAAGCTGGGGCCAGAGAGCAGGGCTAGAGTTGGAGTGCTCCATCCAGAGGAAAGATGAAGTTTAAAGGAAGAGACCAGTCAAAGCGGCCAAGTGTAGTGAGCAAGAGAAGGGGTAGTCTGAGGTGAGGGGTCCCGGAGTGGTGGTCCCAGAGCAGCGGGAAGAGCAAAGGCCCTGTGGGCAAGCACCACTCTGCACAGTGCCTGTTCTTGCCACATTACCTCTCATTCAAAGCCAGGCAGATTGGATCGGGGGAGGCTTCCCTGGGAGCTGTTTGTTGGCATTTTGGTCCTCTCAAGCTGAAGGCATCTGGCCCATAGGGGCCAGACTTTGGGAGCTGGCCCCCTTGCACCCAGGCTGAGCTGTGTGTCCTCACAGAGGGTGCAGTTTGGGATGTACGCGCTCTACAGCAAGAATAAACCTCGCTCCGATGCCCTGATGACCAGCTTTGGTCATACCTTCTTCAAGGTAGATGGGCCTGAGACTGTATGGGAGGAGGGGCTGGAGGAAGCACCCCAAAGCCACCTAATGGTCTTCTATGCACCTGTCAGGACAAGCAGCAAATGCTGGGGGACCACCTGGACCTGGCCTCCTACCTGCTGAAGCCCATTCAGCGCATGAGCAAGTATGCGCTGCTGCTACAGGAGCTGGCACGGGCCTGCGGGGGCGCCGTGCAGGAGTTGAGTGCCCTTCAGGCCGCCCAGAGCCTCGTGCGCTTCCAGCTGCGACACGGCAATGACCTGCTGGCCATGGATGCCATTCAGGGCTGCGATGTGAGTCATGCCAGACTGTGGTGGGCAGGTGCAGTGGGTGTGGAGGGGAGGGGGCGGCAGAGGCTGGGCACTCACTGGGCACCATCTTGGTAGGTTAACCTCAAGGAACAGGGGCAGCTGGTGCGGCAGGATGAGTTCCTGGTGCGCACTGGGCGCCGTAAGTCCTTGCGCCGCGTTTTTCTCTTTGAGGAGCTGCTGCTCTTCAGCAAGCCTCGCCGAGGACCCACAGGCACAGACACATTTGCCTATAAGCGTTCCTTCAAGGTAGGCCCACCCGACCCCTCCCATGCTCCTTGTCCCCACCTCCCCCAGTGCCTCATCAAGCTTCTTTCCTGACCTCGCAGATGGCAGACCTGGGCCTCACGGAGTGCTGTGGGGAGAGCAACCTACGGTTTGAGATCTGGTTCCGCCGTCGCAAGGCCAGGGACACCTTTGTGCTGCAGGCTGCCAGCTTGGCCACCAAGCAGGCTTGGACGGCTGACATTTCTCGTCTGCTCTGGAGGCAGGCCATCCACAACAAGGGTGTGTCCCTGCCCCCTACTTTAATATAAGGTCCCCTCTCTGGACAGCTTACAGTGTCCCACAGGGGCCCAGGCAGGCCTAGGGGCCTGGAAATGCTTGGGAGCAGGGAGGTCCAGCAGCAGCAGCCAGTGTAGGGGAAAGAACTTCCAAGTCAGGCAGTCCTGCTATTACTGACTACAGGACTCAGTATTAATCTCTCTGAATATCAGAGGCCTTATATTTAAAAGGGCAGTTGTGATTGTTGGGGGGATTGTTGGGAGGAGAGCATGGCACCAAGAAAGGCTCTGTGCACAGGATAGCTAATCTGCAGGGTATGGATGTACAGGAAAGACTTACTCAAGGGAGTGGGTAGACAGAGGCCAAGGGCAAAGCTGATATCCAGAGAGCCCTCACCTATGCCCCTTCACCACCCAGAAGTACGCATGGCTGAGATGGTGTCCATGGGTGTGGGGAGCAAGGCCTTCCGGGACATCGCCCCCAGCAAGGAAGCTATTAGCGACCGCACCGTCAACTACGTCCTGAAGTGCCGAGGTAGCGGGAAGGCTGGCAGGGGTGTGGGAGGAAGGCCGCATGGGAGGCAACGCGGACCTTTGTCAGCCCTTGCCTGTGCTCCTTCAGGACCCTGGCCCAGGCAGGCTCTGTTCTGTCCCAACCTGACCTTCTCTCTTATGCAGAAGTTCGCTCTCGGGCCTCTATTGCTGTGGCCCCATTTGACTGTGACAGCCCCTATCTGGGGGCCTTGAGTTCCCTTCCTGGAGACCCTGCCTCTTGCTCTGTACTGGGGTCCCTCAATCTGCACCTGTACAGAGACCCGGCTCTTCTGGGACTCCGGTGGCCCCTGTATTCTGCCAGCTTCCCAGAGGAAGCAGCACTGGAGGCCGAAGTGGAGCTGGGCAGTCAGCTGTCTTTGAGTAGGTCTGGGCTTAGCCAGAAGCGGGATGGTATTGTTTAGGGTCTGGCCCTCCCTTGCTGATGGCTAACCTTCCTCCTCCCTAGCTCCTGAAGACTCAGAGGTCTCATCCCAGTGCCCATCAGCCAGTGGATCCAGTGGGTCTGACAGCAGCTGTGTGTCAGGGCAGGCCCTGGGCAGGGGTCTTGAGGACTTGTCCTGTGTGAGTACCATTTTGTCCTGTATCTACCAGCCCCAGCCCAGGCCTATGGCTGCCTTTCCTTTAGGTGGGATGCAGGGTGGGTGGGCGAGTGGGCCAGGGCCATACCCCAGACATCCCCGCTGGACCCTGAGTTGAGGAAACAGGCAGTCATGCCTAGCTTGTCAACCACAGGTCTGAGCCCGGGCTGGAAGGCAAGCAGTGGATCCAGGAGCTTTTGCCCAAGAAACATCACCTCTCTCAGGATCTGCTGTGACCAGAGTGTGGTTGCCACCTGTGCCACCTCCAGCCCACATGCACTGCCCTATTGACTACTCTTTCTGATGTCTGTGCCCACTGGCAGACTGGTAGGGACCTCTCCTAGGGAGCCTGGCCACAAGCCTGAGTGACTACCCTATTCCTGAGCTTCTGGCTCCATGTCCCCTTCTTCTGTTCCTTCTGCAGTTCCCACCCCAGTTATGAGTTAGGATTAGGCTAGAGCAGAGTGTGGGTGTTTCCCTGCTCTAGGCTGGTGGGGCACCAAGTGGCTCTGGGCAGCGACTGGACTGCCCCCACCCTCAGGAGGAACATAGGTGGGTTCCCAGCAGTTGCTTCCCAACTCCTAGTCTCAAAGCCAACCTTCTCAAACTTAGGGGCAAGCCCACAGCTGCTGTGCCCTTAACTCTTGACTGCCCTGGCTGCTCACGCCCAGCTCTTCTTTCCTGTGTCAGTTTGGTTATAATGACTCCACATCTTTTGAATAGCTTTCAGTTAAGAGTGTTATCTAAAATTATTTCACTGGTTCTTAGGTCTTTGATGTCTCAGAGAGTCCAGGCCCTTGACTTGTAAATTACTCTTTATTTATAATAAAAATACTGATACACCCTCAGATGGGAACACACATTCTTAAAATGAGCCTTGGCAGGTGGGGGTGTGTGAGGGCATCATTTCTGGTCACCCTAGCCCTCTTGTAAGTACTTGCCCAGGATAGAATAAGAGACAGACCTAGACAGGCCCCTCTGGATGAGCAGGTCCACGCAGCGACCATATTTCCTGGCGAAAGGCAGTGTGAGCTAGAAGGAAAGGCTCGTTTTATCCCCTACTTCTTGGTTGGTTGTCTACCCTAGCTCTGTGGGTGTGTGTGGGAAGGGTCCTCCCATCTGGGAGTGGGATAGGAATAGGGCAAGGCCTGTTAGTGGGGACCTTTGATGCTCTTGGGCTCAGTTCTGCCCAAAGGCCTCTCACAAGGCTCTGGCTGGGAGTGGCTACCAGAATGACCAGAGGGTCAAAAATGTATGTTTCGGGCCACTGGTTTTCCTTTTTCTAGCTGTAGATGCTGACTTCATTCTAATCAATAGACCAGCCAGAGGCCTAATAGTAACTGGGAACCAGTGTGTTTAGGGTGAAAAGTATTATAATAATGTACTTAACTGCAGAAATAACAAATTAAGGAGAAATAAGTTGAATCTTTTTCACCTACAATGTTAAAAACTTAAAACTCTAAAATTATTTTAAGGAATTAAAAAAACAAAAACAAAAAAAACCTAGGTCAAACCTGGGTCATTCCTTTCACCTTATTGAACATTTTTTTTGGTAAAGAATGCTTTTAAAAGCAGCTTATACATGAAAGGAATGTACGAAAGTGAGGATATAGTGAAGTAGGTGAAATTGGTATCACCCATCAAAAAGGTCTGACTCCTAATAGTTTCTCTGGCTTCAGCACCCCCAAAACTTGGGCTCATATGGTGTGCTTCCCAAGCATGGGCAGGCTGTTAGTAATGAAGGCCAAATTGGTACTATTGGAGGAAATCTACAAAAACCAGTGGCCCGCATACTGCTTTTTGATCACTCTGGGCTGGTTAATTTCAGCCACTGTTTCTCCCTCCTTGGGACCAGGGACCAGAGGTTAGCTGCCTGTCATGCCTTCTGGGCACTGTTGGCTTGGCCCTCATGCAGCAAGACAGTGTCCATTTGAGGTGTCCACAGGGTCAGCATTCCCAGTGGGGTACAGGTGGCCCTCACCTCCACCCAGCTGTACAGGCGTTCCTGGGTGTGCCGGTCATCCTTGAAGCCGGTGATGGCCAGCAAATCCACCACAAACTGCTTGGGGCTGATGTGCAGGGTCTGTCAGAAGAGCCCCTGGTCAGGCAGGGCTGAAAGCAGCTGCCTGACACACATTTGCTCCCTGCCTTTCAGAGTGGGATGCAGAACAGGGCTTCCCTTGGTCTGTAGGAGCTACAGGGATCAGGGGCCACTGTCATGCCAAACTGCTCTTGGTCAAGGCTTGGTTCAGATGACACTGCCCTGTCTTCCTGTTCGTGTGCTTCTTGCCTCCCTTGTGCCCCTGACCTATTCCCCTTGACTTGCTTCCCTTTGCCAGGCACCACTTACTTTGGGGAAAGGGGGACCAGACAGGTGGAGAAGAAATAAGGCCTGGGGCCTGGCAAACATACCCACAGCCGGTTGGTCAGGGAGACCACCTTGGCTGTCATGGCTTTGGGGTCCTTTTGCCTGATGGAATCCAGGATGATGTCAGTCAGGAAGCGGTGACATTTTTGTGCATAAAACATCTCTTCCCAGGACAGAGAGAAACTCAGGAAAGTCACTTCTGTGGAGGAGAGAGTGGATATGGCCACACTTGCCTGCGGCTAAGGCCTTAGAGCCCGCCTGGAGGAAGGGGAGAAGCGTAGGGCTCCTGAGGGAGACTTTTCCTGAAGTACCCTGGGTAGGGGCTCAGGCATCTCCACAAGGAAGCACAGGGCCAGGTATGGCTTTGGTCTCTTACCTCTGGGCTGAGGGCTGGCTGTAGTTGGTGTATGCCTGAGGTTGTCCATCTGTGTGGTGTAGATGATGCTGTCCTCAAAGAACATGCAGGAGCCATCGCTGCCCACCACGGGGGGATGGGTCACTTTGAGGATGACCCCTGCATTATCCACCTCACTGGCCTCAAGCAGAGGCTGCTCAGGGCCAGGGCTTTCTGTGAAAACAACATGGGATGGGGGTCCTCCATAAGCCACTTTGGAGACCAAGCAGGGAAGGGTTCTCTGGTGACAGACCAGCATAGTCAGTCACCCCAGCCTTCTAGCAGCTTCTGCTTCCAGCTTCTCAGAAGTAGCACCCTCTGCTGGTAGGGGTCTGTCCTGGCCTTCCTCTCTCCATTGTTGTAGAAGCATTACAAGCCCAACCCTACATTTCAGAACTCCAAGGAACTCTCCGATTTCCTCCTGAACCAAGGCTAGTATTAACTAGAGTTGATAATACCCTACCTGGGGGACTGGAAATTGTTGGAAAACTGTAAAATGAGAGGTGCTTTTTGGGTGAGCTTCTGATACATGTCCACTCTGAAGAATATGTGATAGACCAACTCAGGCCTCACAGGCAGGGCCCAAGGAGGTGCCTCCAAGGAGGGCCCTAAGCCTTTAAAAGGGAAGACAACAGAGTACTGTAGAAAGACTTTGAGGAAGCAGAGGAAACAGCCCAACATGGCAGTTCTCAGCATACTCCCCTAGGTTGTCTCCACACTGCTCCACCACATATAACATATGTGCCTCTCTTCAGCTCCTCCTGTCCATTCCGCCTCCATCATCACCCACCCTCCTGCAGTCACACAAGCCTCTCTCTTGCTGGATCCTTCCCTACTTCCTCCTCCAACTGCCTAAACTGTTTGATCTAGAATGACCTTACGCTTCTAACACTCCTGCTTCTGCTGCTACATTTCCTCTACTCCCGGAGCAAACTCTGAATGCACACGTGACTACTTGCTCCCTTGTTTAAAATTCTTCAGTGGCTGCCCACACCCCATAGAATCAGAATAAAGTACCAGTTCCTGAACTTGCCCTACAAGACCTGTGCTGATTAATTATGTCTTCAGCCCTATTTCTGGTCACTTCCCTACATGGAACCTGGCCTCCAGAGCTAGACCAAAGACCTGTGTTTCCACAAGCACCCAAGACCTCCTTCCTTGCCCTGCTCACTCCCCAACCCCCAGCCTTCTTTGTGCTCCTGTTATTTCACAGACACCCTCTTTCCATATGCTTCATGCAGGCTCTTAGCCCCACAAGGCATGCCAGTGTGCTGGTCATCTCTGCTGCTTGGCAGAGCTGCTGTCAGTGAATAGAGTCTTCTAGTCCCCCTTTGTCACTAATTCACTCTGTGATCTTGGCCAAGGTTTGCCCTCTCTGTTGTTAAATGAGACTTAGGTCAGTGATGGGACAGGACTCACCTTTCTCTCTTGGCTTCTTGCCCCAGTCCTTTAGTGTAACAGCTCTTTTCACAGGGAAGTACGGCTTAAAGGTTGGCTCTGGCCCCTTGTCTTTGGCTCCAGCTCCAGCCCCTGCCAGTGGGCCCAGGTCCTTCTCAGAGCCTGTGGAATGGCCTTTCCAGGAAGCTGAGGTGCTGGGCTGGGAAGGAGCCTCACTTCCTGAAGGGAGCTGCAGGGTAGCCTCCTCCATGGAGCTGCTCCGGGGGACTGGCAGTGGCTGGAATTCCCACTGTTTGCAATTGACCATGTCCCATTCCCTCACCAGGGAAATGAGTTTTTGCATGGGGGTGACAGGAGGGTCTTTGGTTTCAGATTTCTGTGTGAGGTTGACTGTGGTGCATTTCTTCTTGGGAGGACTCTCAGGGTGGGCCCCCCAGTATCTGGGGTTGGCACATAGGCCAGGACACTGCGAGTATGTGCTAGGATTGCCCGCCCTCTTGGCACCTCGGCACAGGGACACCTGGATGGTCCGGGAGTACTGCTCAGACTCCTCCGTCTGGCTGGATCTGGCCAGGGTCCCCTTGGCCTTGTTCCATGGAATCCTGTCATTGCTGTCTTGGAAGTCCACGGGCATGCAGGCTGTGGTCTGGGGAAGGAGGACACAGCAGTTCTGGGAATGTTGTGCTTCCACATTGAAGCTTCACCTAAGAAGAAGAATCTGGGCCTCCAAGACCTCACTTGCTCACCCAGATCAATCTGGTCCTCCCAGGGGTCTCTCATACTCCAAAGGGACATACCATCAGCATCCTAGGCTGTTCGGACATAGTTATCATGCTAGGAATCCATGTGGGCCCTGCTCTTTAATTCTGCCATGCCCCTCAGTAGCAAGCCTACCCCTGAACCCTGTGATAGCACTCGCAGGACAGCAACAAACCAAAGAAGGCCGGGGCTTACTTCCTTGGCATCTCTACTGAACTCCACCAGTGACCCTGGCCCTTCCGTCACCACATGCAGCCTCCTGATGGGAAAAGCTTCTTCATTTTCAGATTCTTTCTCCTGGGTCCATGACCTGCATACTCCAAGAGGGAGTCAGTGAGCAGAGGCTTCTACTAATTCATCGACCAGTTGGTCAGGTCTGCCCTTCGGCTAGTTAACTCTAAACAGTGGTGGAGAAAGGTTCTTAAAAGGTTTCACTTAGGTCATTAGCCAATCCTGGGCCTCCTCCACCCCCTTAGCCCCAAGGAGAACGGAGAGGTGGGACAGAGGACAGGAATCTTAAGAGGACTATAAAGGTCCAAACTATAGAACATGGTGCCTAGATCAAAATCTCCTTACTTGTATGCCTCACATTGGGCAAGAGCTTCTGAGAGGGATGGGATGTGGTATTCCTCTACCTCCTGGCAGAATAGAGGCCACTCCCTGTGGATGACAAGATGTCGTCAGCCTGGGCAGCTGCACTAGGAGAGTGGTTGGAGGCATAGGCTTCGGAGCTGCTGCCTTGAACAGCAGTTTACATACATATTGTAAATAACCCAACCTCCTTCCTGAAGGCTACAAACTCAAGATTTTTTCACTGTAGAAGGAAGGGGTTTCATCACGATTTCCTTCCATTTGTCACTTACTTGAATTCAGATGGCAAAAACAGTTTTCCAAGTCTCAGGAAGTTGAGAACGTGTCGGAACATTTGGCCATCCCCATGGACCAGCAGGGTCTGCCCGTAAGTGATCCAGCACACTCTTTGCGGATTGGATAGAAGTTCTGGATACTGCAAGGGGTTGTACACCAGACTTTGTTAGTCTGTTAGTTAAAGGGCTGGGTCTTTAGTAAGAGACAGGTCAATCTTCTCTTACTTCATTTTCTCAACCATTCTAGAACAGAGGCTTTGGGATTTCCATCTCCCCGTCTTTTTGGCCACAGGGAGCCATAGTGGGAAGCAGAGCATCCAGGGACAAGAACATCCCTCCCTGCTTTAAGTTTTGCTGGCTTCTAGACTAGACTAGACCACCCTCTCAAGGCATTCGTAACCCCAAACTGTGTCTTCCTTGGTCCAGACCCCTCAGACTGGTCTCCTCCTAACCCAAACTCTTGACGGCCTTCCTAGTGTGCTGCTCATACAGTAAGAGGACTTTGGGCCATGGAGCAGGGGACAGGTCTTATTCTAAGCAGGGGCTAGGGGCTGTGTGAAGGTCAGGTGACAAGCTTCTATAGCTGCTCAGCCACAGAAGCTGAAAGGGAAGGAGGGCAGCCTGGGGCCAGCATACCTTCAGCAAGGTCTGCAGGGTGGTTGCATACCAGTGGCTTCCAACATAAACTTTGATGATCTGTTGGGGGGAATACACAGTAATTTCTGCCGTCCACTCCTCATCTGAAGAAACCAGTGAAAAGGAACATGTCACATGACCAGAAAGGAAATTAGTGGGATATTTTGGTTAATAATGCAGGTTAAGACTCAATATCTTCATTAGTCATGTTGTGTTGCCTCCTCTGAGAAGCAGCAGGAATCCCTGAAACCAACCTTCTCTCAGGCCTTTCCTGCAGTTCACCAGCTCACTTTCCTGGGTGGTGAGATGGGATTGGAATGGCAGCTTGGAGGGTCAGCTGGTAACTCGGGGTAGGAAGGGAGAACCCTCGAAAATCTCAATCCCAGGGACACTGCTGCTCTTCCCCGACCCACCTCTCTCAGGAAAGCTGCACTGATGTTCCTATCCACCTACATTGCCAACTGCCTCTGGTTTCTGGCTGGTGTGTCCTGGGTGTGTGACTCTTCATGTGGTGAGGAGTCCCTCTGTATGTTCATGCTTATGGTTTGGCAAATGTCACATTGCCAGCTCTCATCAAATCACTTCACTGCTAAAGAGACCAAGCCTCTAGGCCTGTCTGGAGAACGGGGCTTTATTTTGAGAAGATGAACCCATGACCCTTTTCCTGGGGGAGGTTAGACTTAGGCTTTGTTCTGATGTTTGGGAGCCATTTTCCAATGAGCTTTGTTAAGGAGTAAAGGGCATATACCTAGGTTATACAATCAAAAGGTAAGAGGTATATCATTAGATTGTGAACTCCATGATAAGGACTGGGTCCGTTTTGCTCACTTCTATACTCTAAGTGTCTACTTCTTTCCTGGTATATGGTAGGTGCTGAATAAATTTGATTATTGCTGAATGATAGAAATACAGTAGAAACTTGATCTAACAACTTATTAATAGGTTGTTTATTAGAGATTATAGGGCAGCTGGTGAAAACAACATTAGTTTTGGACTCAGATTCAAACTCTAGCTCAATCACTATCCCACTGTGTAATCTGAGCAAGTCACCTCCCCAAGCCTCTGCTTCTCTGTTAAATGGACTCAGAGATTGTCCCTCCCTGAATGGCTATGAGAATCAACTGAGCACAGCATGTCAGCTCTCAGAGCCAGAGCAGTCATACCCTTGGAGACCCATGCAGCCCCATACTGAGGTCAGGCCCCTTGTATACTACTCAAGACTACTCCTGGGCTTGAGGTGAGGAGGGGTACCTTAATATGAAAGTTTCCCTCTAGGAAAACCTACAAATGTTGGCTTTCCTCTCTTCTTCCATCTATAGTTCCTGGGTCTGGCCAGCCTTAACTTCCCTTTATGATGCCCAAGCCCTCCTCTGATGCTAAGTTCAAATAAAGATTTCTCATTTACTGAGCACATCCACAGGTGCCAGAGTCCTCGGCTCCAGATGAGTCTTCAGGGCCACTTTCATTGGCTCATAGGTGATGTCCCTCTTGTCCAGGAAGGCACAGAGCTCGTATACCTCAGAAATAGTTTCAGTCAGGGGCAGCCGACAAGTCCCCAGCCAGTTCCTGCCCAGAAGAAAGGCCTGTTAAAGAGAACCTCAGCACCACACTCCAAGGGAGTCTAGCCTATCAACTTTTCACTCTAGAATGCCTTGCCCCTACCACTGCCTCAAACCTGTGCCCACTATGTCATTTCCTGCTTTAACCAGAAATGTGGTGATGTCTTGTGGGAGAACGAACTTGGACACACAAGGCTCACCATGTTGGAGCTGAGTCTGACTTACTTTAGCAAAGCCCTCTAAATAAACTAACTGTAAGCTTCTAGGCTATGCCTAAGGTTCCAGAAGCCAGGCCAGGGCCCAGCCACTCCTATCCTACCCCCATAAGTATCTGCCCATGTCATGCCCCCAGAAGTATCCCGAAGACCTGCCATGGTCTTAGGAGATTACTGATACCCTGTGTGCCTAGGAAAGAGGCTGGGGGTCTGAACATCAAACCCCTGCCTCCAAAGGCACTTGTCTTTGCCCTCTGTGATATCAGGGATGGGACATCTCTGGGAGAGATGGATAGTGCGGGCCACAAAGGCCCAAAATGCCAAGGACTGGCTGACCTTCCTAGGGGCTCAGGAAAACCCACTTCTATGATTACTTGTAGTATCCATGTTTTGTGACCCTAAGAGAACTGCTTCACTCTGAACATCAATTTGCCTTTCTATAAAACAGGATTAGAATCCATGCTCCTGTTCTAATGGGGACATTCAAGAGCTCATCCCCCAAGCCAAAGGCCAGGTATTGCCTCTTTCAGAAAGCCTGTCTGGCTTTGCTTCTGGAGCTCACTTCTGGAGTGGCTGGGCCCTGGCCTGGTGTCTTCACCAAGCCTCCCAAAGGTTGAGGGGCATGGGGAGGACCTTTCTAGAAAGGTCTGCATGGAGGAGAAATTATCTAGCACCCTGAGGGTTGTGACTGTGGCCTGGTCACCTCAGACCTAGAACAGGGCTAAAAACAGCGATGGATTGCAGAAAACAGAAGTATGCCACTATCTGAAGACTTTGAACCCTGGGAACCCTTCTACTTAGCACCAGTCCTCTCCTCTAAGGCCTAGGTTTAGTGGTGGTGATGGGTTTGCCTCCAAGGACATGACTTCCCTCTGGCTCATAGACAGGGCCCCAGTTTGGTTCCTGAGGAAAGGCAAAGACCAGCCTGAGGGGAACCAAGCTGCTCTCTGAGGAGGGCCTTACTTGACATGCTGAAAGAGGACCCCGTTCCCCGTGATGTACAGTCTACTGCCGTCCAGCGTGCTCTCGATGCGGAGCTGTCCCAGTGCGGAGTCTGGGTACTTGACAAGCAGACCCAGCGCCATCATGTACAACGGCTTCACAGACTCCTGGCCTGCTGTACGGCCCCCCTTCCCAGGGCTTGGGGGAGGACAAGAGGTCCGGGAACAGCCACCTGTGCCGGTGAGAATGGGGTGACTCCTAGACCCCTCATGGTCATATCTCTATTAGAAGCTTTGGGTCTTGCTTCCTACTGCTGCCTTGAATTAGTACTAAAGAAGCTTAGAGGGAGCTTATTTCCTTGCACAGCCAAATCTGGATCCTCTCAAAATCAATATAATTTTGTGAATACTTAGTTGGGTTTAGAGGTCAAAGTTATTTGTTGGGAGGTAGCAGTTGGGGGGGGATTAGTTTGCTGTAGCATTAACAATTGATTTTCAGAAATTTCAGTAGAGCAGCCATTTGGCCCCAGCCTCTTCAGGAATCTCCTTTAGTTCTAAGCTCTGCTCTGACCATCTGTGGGGATGGATCGGCAACCATAGCACAGAACCTGCTGTGCATCACAGCCCCTATCATTCTTAGGCAGGATTTTCCCCAGAGACACACCATGTGGTGTTAGTTTCAGACTGGGTATGGGTTGCTGGCTCATGGGCAGGCCCTTGCTCTACTGCAGTAGGCCCAGTGCACAATCTGTAGGATCCTATCCCAGTGGCAACAGTGGGCCAGCAGGCAAGCTGCTGGGTGATTTCCATGGATCATTTCCAACCCTCTGAGCAGCCCTCCAGGAAGGGTCATACCCGTCCTTGTATCACAGATGAGGAAGCTATCCTGAGAGGCTAATTAAATAACTTGCCCCAAACCACAGAGCTAGGTGGGGCAGAGCTGGGATTTAAGGGCAGCTTGGCCCCCCTCCAAGGCTACTGGAGCTGTTTCCTTTAGTTATGTGCTTAATAAAAGGTGAAAACTATGCTTTGTTTTTGAGGGCTGCTGCATGGTTTACAGAGCCTGACTGCAAACATGCTTTCCCTCCAACTTCTCATGGCTCTGGGGGAGCAGGCACCTCTACAGCATCTCTCGCTGGCCCACATCCTCTGAGAAATAGGAGCCCCTGAAGGAGGGATTTGAACTCACCCCCCTTGAGAGGACTGTAAGACCCTAGAACAGGCTCCTGAGACTTGCTGCAGGATGCCACTACTTGCAGATTGGGTAGAACTCCCACTTTGCCTGGGGATGAGGCTGGGAGAGCTGGGCCTAAGCACAGGGAAAGACCTTATTCCCGTGAGTAAATGTCTGGTGATGCACAGGCCAGATTCCACCCGCGCAAGACAGTTCTCTAGACTCTCAGCACCGCCAGCTGAGGCCGCACCGGGGTAGCTGGTTCCCTGCAACATGCACAGTAGCTTTCATAGACGTACGGGATTTGGGCGATGGGATGATGAAAGGCAAATAAAACACGCGAGGAAGAAACTCGAATGAGGCAGGCTGGGAGCATGAAAGCCTGCTTTGGACCTGGTCGGGAAGTGTCAGAAGCAGGCAGACAGGCACCGCAGCCAGAGGTGGTAAAGGAGGAAACAAGGGAATCCAGGGGTGGGCGGGATCACTGAGCACTAGTGGAGAAAGTGCCGGAGAGACTCCCATGCCCTCCAGCTGTGCCCGAAGGAGGAACGACAGTGGCCATCAGGCGCTTCAAGTTCCCAGGCGCTCACCACTTCCACAAGCAGGGCACACCCACCGTACCCCCAGGAAGCTTGCACATGGGCCCAACCTCCTTCCCTAGGACATTCGGGCCTGGATTTCCCACCCAGGCTGGGCTGAGCCAAAGCCCAAAGTGGTTGTGGGTGGGGAGGGGAGACGTTTGATCTTGGCTTTTCCAGCTCAAGCCTGGACTGCCCCAGCATGTCAAGGGGAGGGCAAGGTCCCCCTGGTGACATACCCATGTTCATCCGGTATAACCTTACAGCCTCAGTGAGCTCAGGGATTTCCAGAATCTCCACTTCTGCTTCTAACACATCTGTGTTGGAGAAATTATCTGGTAGTAAAATCTTCTGTGAGCGTAGAAAATTCACTTGAAAACGAAGGGAAACAAAATGGTTAAGGAGGTTATTTCTGATTCAGCTGTAGGTCCGGATTTTGGCAGGTTTGTGGTTCTGCAACATATCCTAGGCTCTCTTTGTTCTGAAACAATTTCTAAGCATATTTGGTTAGATTAGCTTCAAGTCTGTGGTTTCAAGGTGAAAGACCTCAGGTTACATTGTTTTCCTGTGTTTGAGTCCATAGGTGTGGCCTCCCTTCGTCTGGCCTGGGGCTTTGAGGCCAAGACTTCCTGGTGAACTTACTAGCCTTGAGACTTACCCTGTGAGTCTTGACCCAAGAGCAGGTCATTCCAAAAGAGGGAGTTGTCTTGCCGCTTACAGAGGAAGCACCCAGCTGAGCTGGGCTGGCAGGTGGCACTTGTAGTTTGTCCCTGCCTGGACTGCAGTGTGGGAGGCAGAGATGGAGTCAGCGCTAACGTCCTGTGTGAATCAACTTGGAGATTCAGAAGCACATCAAGATAAATTTCGAGGTGACTATAAGGAAAGGCTGGGGTTCCAGGAATTGGGGCCCCAGTACAATTTGGGTGTTTCCTGTCCTATTCATTTAGGTGGCAACAGCATCTTGGAATCAAAGAGCTCACTCAGTCCACACCCTGACCAGAGCGTATCCTGGGGTGGGGGTGGGGGGGTTTCTCTCTGTCCAGGGTTGAAGATCTCCCTCCTTAGGCCATTAGCTGAAGCAGACAATTTTACAATGATTCTGAGGAACCTTTCACCATATGCTCTCCTTCTCTTTTGTTCTGGATTTAGTGGATATAAGAGCAGGTAGGGACCGTTCTTTGAAACAAAGGAATAGGAATAGGAAACCATATTTCCTCATTTTATGGTGAGGGGAACTGAGGCTGGGAACCCACCCAGGTAGACACATAAAAGCAAGCTAGAGAGTAGCTGACTTTTGAGCCCAGCTCAGGGCCTTGCCCTTCACACCAACTCCTGTGGCCCCTCATAACTGCAGGCACCCCCCTGTGCTCCTTTATATCCAGGCCATCCCCAAATGAACAGAATAACCCTGAGGTTTGTGGGAGTCTAATGCTGGGAATCTGCTTGCCTTCCAGAAGGCTCTGTCATGCCTCCATGACCTCAGCCCAAGGAAGTTCCTGAGGCTCTAAGCACCAAGCTGAGCCTCCATGGGATGTGGGATGGGGAGAGGTGGATAGGATCTACCAGCCCCCCTCTCCCGGGATAGAGCAATCACCAATGAAGCGGAACTCGCTGCACTCGCACTCGATTAAGGCCATAGTCTCGGCCAGCCACAGCAGATTGTCTTCAGTCACAAGGCTTGGGTACTTGGCCACAAGGTCTAGGGGCAGAAAACAGTAATGCACTTCCTCTTCCGTGTCTAACAGTGGTGTGTCCATGAGTCCCAAAGGTGCCTTATCATGTAGGCCTGGAAAACAATGTTCAGAGTGGCATCACCACTTCTCAGAAGCCAGGGTTCTCACTTATCCCAGGGTCCTGGAGAAAGCTGGGGAGATCAACCCAGAGATGGTCCCTGCTAGGTGCCTCCTTTCCCCATCCCCCTCTCTCCAGATGTAACCCTAACACCAAACGCAGAAGTATGGTGGGAAGAAGGACACAGACATCTAGTTTATCTACAATGAAAGGCAGCAGGACATGTTGTAGCAGCTTGGCTTATAGACTCAAAGTCATTAAATTCATACTTGTTACCTATCTGGTTTTTTCTTTTTTATTTTAAAGGTTATATTTAGGGATGCCTGGGGGGCTCAGTTGGTTAAGCTGCTGCCTTCAGCTCAGGTCATATTCCCAGGGTCTTGGGATTGAGTCCCACATTGGTCTCCTTGCTCAGTGGGGAGCCTGCTTCTCTCTCTGCCTCTGCCTCTGCCTGCAGCTCTGCCTGCTTGTGTTCTCCTGCTCTCTCTGACTAATAAATAAATAAAATATTTTTTTAAAAATAAAGGTTGTATTTATTTATTTGACAGAGAGACAGAGAGTGCACAAGGAGGCAGAGCAGCAGGCATGGGGGGAGTGGGGGGAGAATCAGGCTCTCTGCTGAGCAGGGAGCCTGATGTGGGGCTTGAGCCCAGGACCTTGGGATCATGACCTGAGCTGAAGGCAGCTGCTTAACCGACTGAGCCATCCAGGCAACCCCCCCATCTGGTTTTTTTCTAATTGATCAAACCAACCATTGTTAGCCACAGACACAAAACAGATGCTTTTGACTCTCTCAGAAGCTTGAAACCCATCAATAATCGTGAATGGCTGTATTGGTGTCTCAGGCCAATCTATACCACAAGTCACCCATCAGACAGTGATCATTTGGGGACTCTTCTCGTGTGGTAGTTAAGAAGTGACTTGAACGGTTGGTGGAGTTCTCAGACTACTAGGAGGGAGCAGAATACACTCCAGCCTTGCCCAAATGAAGCCAGTATGCAGAGGAATGAACGTGGAAAAGGATGTTTAGTTCCAGTGGGTAAGCGCCCTTGGAGAGGACATGTGCAGGGTACAAGATCAAAGAAGATGATGGAGAGGTAGAGAGATCATCCAGAACTACTTCAGCAATCAGACTGTTCTCTGGAGGAAGCTACTCTGTTAGGGCGAGGAGAAGGGAAGGTGGTGTGGGCGATAGTAACAGTCAGCCAGTGGGTATACCTGTGAAGGCGGGGCTTTTTATAGGAAATTCTGAGGGTTTGCTGATACACTTCCATGTTCGCCAGTAGTTCAAAGATGCTCTCTCGGCAACAGGTATGTCCGCAGGCCGTACACGCAGGTGGTGTTTCCCTTCCTTCAGATTATCTAGAGTCTGTGAGATACAGAAAATTACTGCCTTGAAAATTCTAAATTGCATAATTATCAGTTCTAGGGCAAATACCAGGAAAAATAGCACGTGACTCACTTTGGTAAAGTGTTTTTGTTTTTTTTTTTTTTAAAGATATTTTATTTATTCATTTGAGAGAGAGAAAGAGAGAGAGAGAGAGCACAAGCAGGGGAAGAGGCAGAGGGAGAGGGAGAAGCAGACTCTCTGCTGAGCAGGGAGCCCCATGCGGGACTCGATCCCAGGACCCTGGGACCATGACCTGAGCCGAAGGCAGACACTTAACCGTCTGAGCCACCCAGGCAACCCTGGTAAAGTGTTTTGAAATAAATTTAGACAATCACACAAAAATATAAAAATTTAGTCTACAAGATGATATGCTGATATTCAAAATTTCAATGACCATCTTCTGATTTTTGAAACAATCCTTTTGGGTTATAATTTTATGCTGATTAATAGAAATTTATCTTACATAAAGCTAAAGAGTAATTTATATTTAATCATTAAAAACTGGAGATTTTCTACCATTTCCACTCAACAATTTGTATAATTGCTGTGATCTGCTTATCGTTTGTGTTCATCCTAATCCTGGAACGTGAGCTTAGCAGGGTATTGGACATGGCAGTGGGTACCACGGTTTTCAGAGCACTTTCATATGCATTTGCTCATTTACCCTGACACAACTCTGTGAGACAGATGTGGTAAATGTCTGCGTTCCCATTTTACTGATGAAGCAATTGAGGGTAAAGGATCTGTGACTTGCTCAAGCAGTCTTCCACGTCCAGAGCTTCTCCACTTGAAAGAGCAGGTGACCAGGGTCGGGTACATAATCTGGAGCACACTAGGTAGGCAGGGCTGAAGCTCAAAGCAGAAGGTGGGCTGGTGCTGCCCGTCACTCAAGGACCCATTCTCCCTTGAATGTCCTGTATAAGGGGCAGATTATCAAACAGCAATCCCATTTTTCCTGTCCCTACTCTAGAAGAAAAAAGTATTTTCCCAAGAAATTTCTGGAGATATATAGAAAAGTAGTTTTTGAAAGGCATCACAGGACAACTTTTTCTTTTCTTTAAGAGCCTCAAAATCAACAAAACACCTTGGACTCAATATGAGAACCTGCTTCTAAGCTGAACTACAGAGGTGAGGCTCTTGTTAAGTTACTCATAGGAAGCCCAAACTTTGAAAGTGCCCTCTGGTGGCCATGGCTCTACACTGCACCCACATAATCGCTTAGCCTCTGTAAAAGGAGGGGACTAGAAATGGGAGAATCTTCCTCACTTAGGGTGACTGGTGGATTTGTGGAAGGACTGGAAAAGATCAGGGTCATGGGGAGTGCGTTCTGGGAGCACTGAATAACGGGAGGGAGGAACAGGGTGTGTGTGAAACATCATAAGAGAGTCTGTCATTCATTCATTCGAGAAATGCTTGTGTATTACTAGGACCACAGATACCGTGCCTAGACTCAAGGAACTCTCAGCTTGGAGGAAAGCTGAGAAAAGATGAGAAAACCAACAATTTATATATACGGAGATTAAAAGCCAGCATCGTTTTTGAAGTTTCAGGAGCTCCAGGAACCCCAGAATTTCTTTGCACAGCGTTGGAAGGAAATGTAAGCTTTCTTCTCCCCCTTTGCTCAGCATTGCACATGACTTTAGCTTCTATGTCAAGCTCTCAGCCACCCTGAGGAGGGAAATTGGTGAAAGATGGGTTTCTGTATGAGGGAGTTAGCCAGCCTCGGGCAAAGAGAAATAAAAATGAGGTGCTAGGAAGATAACAGAGAAACCAGAACAGTTTCTGCATTAGTGGGTGAGCAGGATTACTGAATTAAAATGAGATGATAATGATGATGATGGTAATAATAATAAATTATTATTTATTATAATTATAATTATTATAATGTGGCAGTATTTATAAGTGGAATAAAGAAAACAGTGACTGCACAGGAAGGACAGGACAGGTGGGAGGATGATAGGTAGAGTAAATACTGAGGCCACCTGCCCCTGTGCCTTGATTGGAGCTTTAAGGTGTATGAAGGTTGGGGCGCCTGGGTGGCTCAGTCAGTTAAGTGTCTGCCTTGAGCTTGGATCATAATCTTGGGGTCCTGGGATCAAGCACCATGTTGGACTCTCTGCTCAGCAGGGAGTCGGCTTCTTGACTCTCCCTCTGACCTCTCCCAATCTCTCTCTCTCTCTCAAATAAATAAATAAAATCTTGGGGCGCCTGCGTGGCTCAGTGGGTTGAGCCTCTGCCTTCAGCTCAGGTCATGGTCTCCGGGTCGTGGGATCGAGCCCCGCGTCGGGCTCTCTGCTCAGCGGGGAGCCTGCTTCCTCCTCTCTCTCTTTCTCTGCCTGCCTCTCTGCCTTATTGTGGTCTCTCTCTGTCAAATAAATAAATAAAATATTTTTTAAAAATAATAAATAAATAAATAAAATCTCAAGAAAAAAGTTTTGGAGGTTGAGGGAGCGAGGGAGATGAATCTAGAGCAGTAACTCTTCAGGCTAGCTTACAGAGCTCTTTGCTCTCTGTCAGAGAGCCAGAGAGCGAAGAGCTCTGTAAGCTGGCCTGAAGAGTTTGATATCTCCCCTGGTTAAGAGTAGACACTGAAGGATTTCAAGCAGGGACTATGACTTGACTGATGGTCACACTAGTCAGCCAGCAAGCCCTAAGACTCCATGCCCTGCTCTCTGTTCCACCTTCTTCTTTCTTTCCCCTCCCCTAGTCCCGGTCCTCTCATCCCCAGGCCCTCTCCGTGATCTTTCAAGCATTCAAATGAGTCCAATCCACTCTCCATCTTAAAAAGCTTAAGTGCTCCCCACTATTTATGGGACCTCCAAATTCTCCTTGGCATTGAATGCAAGGTCCTTCACAATCAATAAAGGCAGCAGGATATACACAAAAAGCACAAGGGCGTCAGACAGACTGGGCTTTGAATCTTGGTCACTTGGAGCTGACATTTATTGCCCAGGCACTTTTTTTTTTTTTAAAGATTTTATTTTTAGGGCGCCTGGGTGGCTCAGTGGGTTAAGCCGCTGCCTTCGGTTCGGGTCATGATCTTAGGGTCCTGGGATCAAGCCCCACATCGGGCTTTCTGCTCAGCAGGTAGCCTGCTTCCCTTCCTCTCTCTCTGCCTGCCTCTCTGCCTACTTGTGATCTCTCACTGTCAAATAAATAAATAAAATATTTTTTTAAAAAAAGATTTTATTTTTAAGTAATCTCTATACCCAACATGGAGTTCGAACTCACAACCTCAGGAACAAAAGTTGCACATTCTACTGACTGAGCCATCCAGACATTGCATCTAGGCATTTTTTTTTTAAAGATTTTATTTATTTGACAGACAGAGATCACAGGCAAGCAGAGAGAGGGGGGGGGGGGGAAGCAGGCTCCCCACCGAGCAGAGAGCCCGATGTGGGGCTTGATCCAAGACCCTGGGATCATGACCTGAGCTAAAGTCAGAGGCTTTAACCCATTGAGCTACCCAGGCACCCCATGCATCTAGGCATTTTTAAACTGAATCCTCCTAATGTCCCACCTCCCCCACCTACCAAGTAGGCTTTGCTATTATCACTCCCTTTTAGCCATGGGAAACAAGGCCCAAGAAGGGAACAAGTACTCAGTGCCCCAAATAAGTGGAAATGCTAGGAATGGAACCCAGAATTCCAGATCCATGCTCTTCACCATTGCTCTTAACAAGTTGCCTCCCATCTGTCACTTAACCTCTAGAAGCCTCAGACTCCTCACAGACAAACTGGAGATAGGAAAATCTGGAAGGTATTGTTGTAAGGATTAAAGGAAGTAATATATATGTTAATTTCCTTCCTCTTAGGGGTCAGATCCCAAACTACCTTTCCAGCTTCATCTCCTACCATTCTTTCTGTCTGTATCCCATCGTCAGTGACTCTAAACTCTGTAAACTCCAAAGACACTGTAATGCCTCCTCAACTTTGTATATGCAATTTCCTCTTCCCAGAACACTTCTCTCCTCCCTTCTCTGTATGAAAAGCCTGGAGCCTCCCCTAGCTAGAATTGGTCATTCTCTTTTGTTCCCACAGACCCCTCCAAACTTTTCTTTCTGGGTCCCTAGCTTGGTTTCAGGCCTGTCTTTTCAGACTTCGGTGGAGTGGGGGGGGAACAGCCAGCTTGATGCATCCCCAGCTTCTAGTCTAGAACCTAATATGTAGTAAATGCTCAGAATTGATGTGTTAAATGAAAGAATATGTGTAAATGGAGAGAGAGAAAACTGAGTCCTCTGGAAAGAAGAGCAAAATGAAACACGAGGGAGCCCAAAATGAGCTGGCCTAGAAGGAGACTGCATTCACAAAAACAAAACAAAACAAAAAAAAACAACTGAGAAAAAACACAGGATTACAGTGGGCAGAGCCCAGAGAGTTCAGAGGGTAGGGAATGCAGTGATTCCAACTTGGGACTTAGAGCCCAGAGGGAAGATCTAGGTGGGGAGAGGGACAAGGATATAAAGAAGGCGAGGGAGCAGGATGACAAGACAAATGATCTCCACTTGGGTCTGATTGGTGATGGATCAAAAGATGTCGGGTGAGGGCACCTGGGTGGCTCAGTGGGTTAAGCCTCTGCCTTCGGCTCACGTCATGACCTCAGGGTCCTGGGATCAAGCCTTGCATTGGGCTCTCTGCTCAGCGGGGAGCCTGCTTCCCTCTCTCTCTCTCTCTTTGCCTGCTTTCTGCCTACTTGTGATCTCTGTCTGTCATATAAATAAATAAAAATCTTTTAAAAAAAAAGGTGTCTGGTGAAGTAGAAAGAAAAGAGAGTAAAACCAGGGAGAGCCTACAAGAGACAGCAGACCGTCTAATACCCATGCTAAGCTGACTGCAGCAGAAGAACTCAAACCTGTCATTTATTTCACTTGCAGATTCAAATCCTGAAATTCTGTCCCAGTGGAGGAAACAATAGTGCCCTTGAACAACTCTAAATTGGCCACTGTGGAAAGGATGTGTTGCTGGAGGGAAATCCCTGCCTGGGAAAACAGCCCGGAGGATGGGCCTGGACTCCCTTTTCGGAGGTACTGTTTGATATCCAGGTATACCCTGTGGGGTGGGTGGGTAGGACAGTCCGACCAGCTTGAGAGATACACTAGCTGAGAGGAGAATGATCTATTTTGAAGAAATGAAATCTCCATTTCTTGCTACTTCTACAAATGTAAAGTGTGAGCTGTACCATTATCTCCAAGAAAGGTATGTTTTGTTTTGCTTTGTTTTAAGATTTTATCTATTTAATTGTGTGTGTGTGTGTGTGAGAGAGAGAGAGAGAGAGAGAGAGGGCACAAGCAGGGGGAGCAGCAGGCAGAGGGAGAAGCAGGCTCCCGCTGAGCAAGGAGCCTGACTGGGACTCGATACCAGGACACGGGGACCACAACCTGAGCTGAAGGCAGATGCTTAAGTGAATGAGCCACCCAGGCGTCCCCAAGAAAGAAGGTATGTTTGACAAATCTTAAAAACGAAAAACATACAAATCCCCAAAGATCACAATTCCTGCCAGTCAAGTCATGCTGCATGCACTGGCCCAGAAACCTTAATTAGGTTGTTTTCTAAAACTCTCTCAGTCAATCCTTGCTCTGACTTCTAGTAACACAAAGCCTTCTACTCATGGGAAGCCATTCAGGGGCTGTATGAATCAAAAGAACACATTCCCTAATTCCCTCACTTTGCTTTATTGTTCTCAATAACACCTACTTATTTATTTATCATCTGTTAGTCTCCCCTAGTAGATAAAACCTCCAAAACCATGAGGATCTTCTTGCCTGTTTTGTTCTCTGCTGTATTTGCAGCAGCCACAATAGTTTGTGGGATCTCAAGTCATTGTTTTTTTTAAAGATTTTATTTATTTATTTATTTGACAGACAGAGATCACAAGTAGGCAGAGAGGCAGGCAGAGAGAGTGAGGAGGAAGCAGGCTCCCTGCTGAGCAGAGAGCCCGATGTGGGGCTTGATCCCAGGACCCCAAGACCATGACCTGAGCCAAAGGCAGAGGCTTAACCCATTGCCCTGAGGGAGAATTTCTCTAGGGAAATATAGACCAGCATTTAGATGGCTAGTTACTAGCACAAGGATAATTAATGTTACTTTTGGCCTAGACAGTAGTGAAGAAACACGTCAGTCAGAAGCAGTGTAAGACTAAGAGCGTGGGGGCAGTTTTGCACATGTGTAGGTATGACCACCACAAGGGGGCTCACGAATGTACTACTGGCAGAGCTCAGGGACTTAATGGAGGTTTTTCAAAGCAGAATCAGTGCTCAGAGATGCCTAATACTCTGATGTGGGCTGCTGGAAGGAGCTTGGAGGAGCCCACAAATCTTCAACTGCCTTATAAAACAAGGAAGGCCAACATCAATGTGAAACTCAAAGGAAGCAAGGCTAGTAGAACAAGAGGATGCAGAAGAGCTGCTATCAGCCAAAGGAGCCAAATAAGAGACAACTATCAATATCTCAAACCCGCCTCTCCCACGACTACCTCTGGTTCCCTGACCCCGCAGAAGTAGCTTCAACCTTCATAGGTCATCGTGGGTACATTATTCAGTGTTCTCTCAGTGGATGCTTATTAAACACCTGTTACAGGCTGGGTGCTGTGAGAGGCTGGGAATGTAAATATGAAAAGAATACAGGCTAGTGAAGGAGGAAGATACATGAATACCTGAGCCAAACAGAATAGCACTGATAGGTGACGGGAATTAACTCTGAGAGCAGAGAAACAGAATGCTGCCTGGAAATGTCAGGCTAGGCTTCCCTTGGATCACATATAGGGGGATCATTCTAGGAAGAAGAAATCGCAAGTTAAAAGGTGTGAGGAGAAGTCATTTGGGGTGCTTAGGGACATGGTTGAACTTCAAAGTGTGTGTGTGTGTGTGTGTGTGTGTGTGTGTGTACCCATGCATGCACGTGGCTGTGTATGTGCTGGGACAGGGCATGCAGATGTCACGTCAAGGGTTGTCCACTTACCCATACATCCGCAGACAAGCTATGCTGTTGGGATGAGTATCTACTGTTGATGTAATCTTGCTTTCTAGGATTACAGTGGTAATCTGTCTTCACATCATGAGTAATAGGAAATGTGAGACCTGTTACTTGTCTGTTTTCATAAAAGCATCATTTGTGTGATCAACATAAAAACTCCCTGGCTCCCTCGAGCACAAGGAATGCAGGTGCATTTGGGTTGCTTGCTGGTAGAAGAATACTCATAGGCAGAATAATTTAAGTTTCTAAACTTAGAAGTCCCCAGAAGGCAATGGAAAAGGAAACACAAGTAGCATGCACTGTCATGCTAAGTCCTCAGTGGGCTTCAAGGGGACGAGTAAAAGGGAAACTATAGTTTGCCAAAAGCCTTGAACCCTTGTGGGGGACCCTGAAGAGAAATTTCACACTGAAGTAGCAGCTGACTCTCAACCAGGCTGATAGCTTGTGAGAGGCTGGAAGTAGCTTACATTTATTTAGGCAAAGGGGACTTCCCAAATCACATAGAAAGCTCCAGGATACACTGTAATGGTAATGTACAGACCTGGAATGACTACTCTGTATTTTCTCTGTGAACATCCAGACTCATGGATTTACATAGCAGCTTTGATGACTCCCAAATTTATACCTCCAGATCAGATTGCTCCCATGAATTCCAGACCTTATACATCCTGCCACCTTTTCACCATTGCCACTTGGATATTTAATACCCTTTTCTTGCCTCTCAAATTTAACACATTCAAATCCAAACCCCTGATTTTTCCCCCTAAACCTGCTCATCCCTTGGAATCCACCATTTGCTTACTGCTCAGAATACAAAGGAGTTAATCCATTCTCTCTTACCCTACCAACAATTCATACCAAGAATTCATTAGCAAACCCTGTCAGTTCTCTCACAGAGACACATCCAGAATTTGGACACTTCTAACTCTACTACTACCACTTTAGGCCAAACTACCACTGTATTTTATCTGGATGCTACAGGAGCCTCCTAACTGGTCTTCATGCTTTTCTTGTGACCCATTAGAGTGTAGGCCAGGGGTTGACACATTGTGGAGTATGAACTCATGACCCTGAGATCAAAACATGAGCTCCTCACACATTGAGCCACCAAGGGCGCCTCATACATTGAGCCACCCAGGTGCCCTGGAAAACTTTTTCTGTAAAAGTGCAGAGAGCAAATATTTTAGGCTTTGAGAATTTTGTCCCTGTTGCAACTATTCAACTCTATTAAAGCTGAAGAGCAGCTATCCACAATATATAAACAAGGGAGCATGATTGTGCTAAAATAAAACTTAACAGGCACTGAAATTTGAACTTCAGGTAATATTCATGCACCAAAAAAATTTTTCTTTTGGTTTTTGTTTGACCATATAAAAATGTAAAAACCATTCTTAGTTAACATGCTGTACAAAAAAGGTAGTGGGCTGGATTTTATCCAAAGGGTATAGTTTGATGACTCCTGGCCTAATATGAAGATAGAAGTCAATGATTTTTTTATAGTTTTATTGAAATGTATTTTATGTGAAATGCATTCTTATTATATATAATGTGAATGATAAAATCTCCAATTTAAGTTGTACAGTTCACTGGTTTTTAGTATGCTCACAGAGCTGTGCAGTCACCATCACTATCTATTTCAACATCCTAAAAAGTAACTTTGTACCCATTTACAGTCATTGCCAATCCTCTTCACCTTATCCTTCCCCCACTGTACCTCAGCTCTAGGCAACAACTAATCTACTTTCTGTCTGTATAACTTTGCCTATTATGCACATTTTATATAAATTAAATCATACACAATATGGTTCTCTGTGTCTGACTTCTTTCTCTTAGCATAATGTTTAAAGCTCATCCTTGTTGTTACATTTATCAGTACTGCATTCCTTTTTACTGACAAAAATATTCCATTTTATGGATATACATTTGTTTGTTATTTATCAGCTGATAAAACACAAGGATTGTTTCTACTTCTTGGCTACTATGAATAATGCTGCTTTGAACATTTGCTTACAAGTTTTTGTGTGGACATAAGTTTTAATTTTTCTTGGGTACAGACTTAGAAGTGGAATCAATTGGGTCGCATGATAACTCTAATTTTTTGAGGAACTGCCAGACTGTTTTCCAAAGAAGCTGTAAGTATATATTGAAATGCAATCTTCTGAATCTGAGATGGGTTATAAGTGTAAAACACACCTCAGATTTTTTTTTTTAAGATTTTATTTATTTATTTGACAGAGAGAGATCACAAGTAGGCAGAGAGGCAGGCAGAGTGAGAGGGGGAAGCAGGCTCCCTGCTGAGCAGAGAGCCCGATGCGGGACTCGATCCCAGGACCCTGAGATCATGACCTGAGCTGAAGGCAGCAGCTTAACCCACTGAGCCACCCAGGTGCCCCACACCTCAGATTTTTAAGACTTTGTACAAAAAATGTAAAATATATCAGTTTTAAAATACTGATCACATGCTGTAATCAGTATGTTTAAATATGTTAAATATGTTGAGTTAGGGCGCCTGGGTGGGTCAGTGGGTTAAGCCGCTGCCTTCGGCTCAGATCATGATCTCAGGGTCCTGGGATAAGGTCCCGCATCGGGCTCTCTGCTCAGCCGGGAGCCTGCTTCCCTCTTTCTCTCTCTCTCTCTGCCTGCCTCTCTGCCTGCTTGTGATCTCTCTCTGTCAAATAAATAAAATAAAATAAAATAAAATAAATATGCTGAGTTAAAGAAAATATTATTAAAATTAATGTTACTTTTTAATTTTTTAAAAATATGGCTACTAGAAAATTTAAAATTACTTGTGGCTTTCATTTTATTTTTGTTGGTTCATTCCATGTTTTCCTTAAAGACCACAAGAATAATGCCTGCTACCCAAAATGTTTTCAATAAATACTGGCTGAATGCATTAAGTTGGACTGCCTGAGAATAGTCTTTAGACTAATAATTGGAAAACTCCCATTTTCTCCAAGGAAAGCATTCATACATTTATGCAAGAACCGGATTTTTGGACAGACCTTAGCAGTGGGGAAAGTGATGGAAATGTGTGAGGCTGTTGATTTGCTTGAGATGGCTATTGATTCTCCAGCTGTATTTATACTCTGCTTCAAAGAATAAACATCACTTCAATTAGACCAGCTTAAGTGTTTATTTCTTTGAAAACACTATTTCCAAAACATAAGCACTTGTTTTACTGTATCTTTAGGGACGCAGATCCACATGATTCTTCAACTACTGCTCACACAACTTGGAACTTTGGAATTGGACCCACTCATTGGCCTGTGAGTTGTTACCTCCTATTCTGAAGTTGCTTCCTATATGGATTTTGTTTCAGTTTGGAAAGTGAGGATAGGAAAGGAATTAAAGGGCTTTATAAACTGTTTGTATAACGGGCTTGTGTTCTTTAAAATGGTTCTTCAAAAAATTGCCTTGATCTCTGATTTTCTGTAATGAACATGTGACTCCTTCCTTTTCCCCACAGAATCAGTGCTTTGGCATAGAGTCATCAGCAATCTTGATATGCCAGGGTATGTAAGTATTTTTGAAGCCACTTGTAATTATTCTAGCACTCCATTGCAGAGGTAGTTGAAAAAAATTTTATTTCAGGTGGGTAGCCTTAAAAAACTAAAAAGAAAAGACCACTACAACAACTTGTGTTGGGCTATGTTAAGGGTTTTTTTAGGGTTTTGATTTCCAAATATATAATAACTTTTAAGAAAAAAACATTAAGTTATTTAGTAAGGAATACCTACAAAAACAGTGTGAAATGTTCTCATTCCTATATGACCCAGATATGCAAGATCTACCTCAATTTTCTTCTAAGAGGTGTTAGGGAGGCACAGCTGGTAGTGCACTGAGATGAACTGTGACTTATCAGGTCAGTGCTTATGGAGATGGATCCCATAAACAACACTTTGTCCAGACAGCGGGATTAATATGGAGCATGGCCAATGGTCCTTTCCAGTCATAATATTTAGCTTTTCTAGGTTAAAAGGAAAATCATTGTCCAAAAACTAAGAATAAACTACTTAAGATAAGCTATAGAAATGGTTTCTGGGGGCGCCTGGGTGGCTCAGTGGGTTAAGCCTCTGCCTTCAGCTCAGGTCATGATCCCGGGGCCCTGGGATCAAGCCCCACATTGGCCTCTCTGCTCAGCAGGGAGCCTGCTTCCCTTCCTCTCTCTCTCTCTGCTTGCCTCTCTGCCTACTTGTGACCTCTGTATGTCAAATAAATAAATAAGATCTACAAAAAAAGAAAAGAAGAAGAAAAGAAAAAAAAGAAGTGGTTTCTGTAGTCTGGAGAAAAATTAAGATTCAAGAAGAATGTTAAAATACAATTTCTAAGAGTCAAGGAACCAACTCCGCAGCTGGTTAAGTTCCATCCTGGAAATGTGGTGGCTACTGGTAGAGGTAAGGTACAGTCAGGATGAAATCATTTATTCAATTTACTTATTACTTTAACTCATTCATCATACTTCCCCATTAAGAGGGTCATCTCAGCAACCAATACATGAAAGAACCCAACACTTAGTGATTGATATAAGTCCTATGTTTCTGATCACTCTTCGAAGACAAGAGTATCTTACCTGCAACAAAGGCATCAGCTGCAAACCCAGTGCTTGCTCATAGAGTAAGTTCAGTTCTGCACAACTGGAGAAGGAGAGTTTGGAAGTGTAGAGATAATAATGCACATGCCTAAATGTGGAACCATCTCTGTCAATGAATAGCCTCTGGCTTTCCAAAGAGGTCAAGGCTGAAGCCTCTTTCCATAGCAGGGAGTCTGGAAACTGAGCGAGTTTGCTTCTGGGAACTGAGAAATGCCAGCCCCCAACGTTGAAATGAAACAAATCCTCTGCTGATTCATGAGGCATGCCAGGCTCCTCCTAAAAGAAGAACGAAAACAGAGCTACACAAGAAAAAGAAATAAAAAGCATCCATATTGGAAAGGAAGAAGTAAGACTATTTGCAGGTGAAATCCCAAGGAATTCACTATGAAATTATTATAAATGAGTTCAACAAGGGTGAAAGATATATATATCAATTGTATTTTTATTTTTAAATTTTATTTATGTATTTATTTGAGAGGGAGAGAGAGTGTGTGTGTGTGCAAGAGTTGGGGGAGTGGGCAGAGGCAAAGGGAGAGAGAGGATCTCAAGGAAGCTCCACATCAAGCATGAGCCTATTGAGGGACCTGAACTCACAATCCTGAGCATGAACTAAGCTAAAATCAGAAGTTGGATGTTTAACTGACTGAGTCACTGGATTTTATTTTTTTTATTTTTATTTTTTTATTTTTAAGATTATTTATTTATTTATTTGACAGAGAGAGATCACAAAGTAGGCAGAGAGGCAGGCAGAGAGAGAGGAGGAAGCAGGCTCCCTGCTGAGCAGAGAGCCTGATGCGGGACTCGATCCCAGGACCCCGAGATCATGACCTGAGCCGAAGGCAGCAGCTTAACCCACGGAGCCACCCAGGCACCCCGAGTCACTGGATTTTAATACACTAGCAATGAACAATCCAAAAATGAAACTAAGAAAACAATTCTATTCCAACAGTATCAAAAAGAACAAAATATTTAGGAATAAACTTAATAAAACAAAGGTAATACTTGTACTCTGAAAAGTTCAAAACATAGCTGAAATAAATTTTAAAAGACCTAAGTAAATGCAAAAACATCTCATGTTTACCAATCAGAAGATTTAATACTGTTAGGATTGGAATACTCTCCAAATTAATCTACAGATTGAACATAGTCCCTATGAAAATTCCAGCTGCCTTTTTTGTGTGTGTGCAAAAATTGGCAAGCTGACATTAAAATTCATATGGAAATATAAGGGACCCCAAATAGAAAAAAATACTCTTGAAAAAGGAGAACAGAATTTTAAAATTAATTCATTAATTTGGTAGAGAGAGTGAGGGGAGGGGCAGAGGGAGAGAATCTCAAGTCAACTCCCTGCTAAGCTTGGAGCCCAAAGTGGGGCTTGATCTAACCTGACCTGGAATCAAGAGTTAGACACTTAACTGAATGAGCCACCCAGCCGCCCCAACGAGAACAAAATTTGATGATTCACACTAAAATGCTACAGTAATCAAAATAATGTGTTATTGGTATAAGGAAAACATAGGGATAAGTGGAATGCCATTGAGAGTCCAGAAATAAACCTTTACATTTATGATTAATTGAATTTTACAAGAGAGCCAAGGCAATCCAATGGGTAAAGAACAGCCTTTTCAAAAAATAGTGCTGAGACAACTGGACATCCATGTGCAAAAGAAGAAGAAAGAGAAGAAGAGAGGAGGAAGAAGAGGAGAAGGAAGAGGAGGAAGAGGAAGAAGAACAGAAGGAAGAGGAAGAAGAAGAGGAGGAGGAGGAAGAGGGAGGAAGAGGAGGAAGGAGAAGTAGTAGTTAGACCCCCCACCTTACACCATACACAAAAATTAACGCCAAATGGACCAAACCTAAAATTAAGAGCTAAAAATATGAAACCCTTAGAAGAAAACATAAAATCCTCATGATCTTAGATTAGGTAATGCCTTCTTAGATGAGATACAGAAAGCACAAGTGAAACAAACAAATAAAACTTCATCAAAATTAAAAACTTTTGTGCTTCAAAAGATGCCAGCAAGTAAAAAGACAACCCCATATAATGAAACAAAATATTTGCAAATCACATATCTGATAAAGAAATTGTATTTAGACTACATAAATAACTCTTACAACTCAATAATAAATAATAAAAATATGGACAATCAAATTTAAAAGGGGAGTAAAAAATCTAAAAAGACATTTCTCTAAAGGAGATATATAAATGATCAATAGCACATGAAAATATACTTAACATCATTTGCCATGAGGGCAATGCAAATCAAAACTTGCAATGAGATACCACTTCACACCCAGTAGAATGATCTGAATCAAAGTGATAGACGACAAGTGTTGACAAGGGTTAGAGAAACTGGAACCTTCTAACACTACTGGCGAGAGTGTAAAGTGGTGCAGCTACTCTGGGAAGCAGTTTAGTGGTTCATCAAAATATTAAACATGTAGTTACTATATGGCCCAGCAATTCCACTTCTAGTTATATATTCAAGAGAAATGAAACCTATGTCCACACAAAAACTTGCAGATGAATGTTCACAGAAGCATTATTCATAACAGCCAAACATTAGAAACAACCCAATGTTGATCAACTGCTGATCCTCACTGATATGAGGAACTTGAGAAACAAGACAGGATCATAGCGGAAGGGAGAGAAAAATGAAACAAGAGGAAAGCAGAGAGGTAGACAAACCACAAGAGACTCTTAATCTCATGAAACAAACTGAGGGTTGCTGGAGGGGAGAGGGGAGGAAGGGATGGACACTGGGGATGGTATATGCTATGGTGAGGGCTATGAATTGTCTAAGACTGAAGAATCACAGACTTGTTTCCCTGAAACAAATAATACATTATATGTTAATAAAGAAAGAATTTAAAAAAGATGACTTAGCTTATCAACACTATAGAAAAGTAGAACATATGAACACACAAACCATCTGTATCAGATTTTAAAATAAACACTCAGGGCGGCTGGGTGGCTCAGTGGGTTAAGCCTCTGCCTTCGTCTCAGGTCATGATCTCGGGGTCCTGTGATCAAGCCCCCCATCGGGCTCTCTGCTCAACAGGGAGCCTGCTTCCCTCTCTCTCTCTCTGCCTGCCTCTCTGTCTACTTGTGACCTCTGTCTGTCACATAAACAAAATCTTTAAAGAAAAAAAAACACTCAAGGAACACTACCCTTATAAACAAAACTTAGGGGTGCCTGGGTGGCTCAGTGGGTTAAAGCCTCTGCCTTCGGCCCAGGTCATGATCCCAGGGTCCTGGGATCGAGCCCTGCATCGGGCTCTCTGCTCAGTGCAGAGCCTGCCCCTCTCTCTCTCTCTCTGCCTGCCTCTCTACCTACTTGTGTTCTCTGTCAAATAAATAAATAAAATCTTAAAAAAAAAAGGTGGTAAATAGCATAAAAATTGCACCTTAAAAAGAGCCATTAAATAATTTTGAATTCTAAGTAAAAATTATGCATGCTGAAGCAATTGGGGTGCAATGTACTGATGTTTATAACATTTTGAAATGCATCAGCAAACCCATATGAATTGATAAAGGGATGGAAAGATGGACATGTGATAAATACAGCAAGATGGTCACTGTAGAATGCAGGCAGTGGGTATATAGTTCTTTCACCCTCTCTGAATCTTTCAAAATTTGCATTAAAATGTTGGTGGGGGAGTAGAGTGTTAAAGAGGTGGTTGCTAAAGAAAGGAAAGGCCTACTTCTCCAACAAAACCTGTATCTTCCATTTTGACAGCTGAGGAAGGAAAATAAATGCATACAACAAAGAAGTGAGTGGAGTTCCTTTCTCTTAAAATAACCTGGTCTATATTCAGATGTAAAGGGCAATTATATATGCCACATTTGAGGCTAGAAGAGTTAAACGGGTCATGAGAAAGATTACAGATTTTTAAATGGTGTCATGATTCACGGAAGTTCAGGAAGAAAAGCCAATCTAATGAACTAAGCTAGGATTTTGAGTCCTGGCCCTCTTTAAAAATGGCTACAGCGGAGCATGACAAGCTGATGGTAAATAAGGGTCCCACCTAGACCAGAAAGCATAAATATGCAAGGACTCTTGATTTTGCTTTCTGCTTTTCTTAAAGGTGACTAGCTGGTTGACAGCTCAGTGTAAGTGCTCCTACTATGCAGATTTTGGCTGCCAAAGAAAACCCACTCCTGGAAGGTGAGTCACAGCTCTGTTCTCAGTCCTCTGTTCTTATTAAGGATAGGCTTTGACTAGAGTATCTTGGCTCAAGAGTTTGCCTCCTTCTTACACCTACGTGACTCATCCACAGGTGGGCTCTCAAGAGATACCTGGTGGAGTGAGGGTAGGGATTAAGGATGTGGCTGCTCTTTCTAGAGTTCTCTTTCCAAAGACTGCACAGGAGTTTGCTAGCCTAGAAGTATCCCAGCCTGGGGAGAGCCTTCAGTCAGAGGCAAGCTTGGGGGACCTGTAGCACTTGAAGGACAAAAGGTTTCTTGCCAAACTGACTATAGGAAATGGGGTAGCCCTAGCATAATCATCTCCAGCCCATTCCAAAGAGTATTTGTCCTTTCCGCACTGCTCCTCGCTCCCAAAGGAGCACTTCCAAATCAATTTCTAGAGCTAGAGCCTAAATTTCTAGAGCTAGAACCTGTCTAGATCTAAAGACAGGACTTCAACTCCTCCGAGCCAAGTTCACCAACGGTCCGATCTGGGGCTCCCTCCCTATCAGAGAGCTGCCCCCGCCCACCCCCTTCCCCACTCCTTCAGATCTGGACACCTCCCCACCACGCCCCCGCTGGCCACCGCCTTGTCTCAGAGTCAACAGCTTCAAACGCTGAGCCATCAAGAACTTGACCTCGTTAAGAGGCATACCCTCCACCTCTCAGACCTGAAGTACCCCAGAACCTCAAAGTAGAACACATCATCCTTCAAAACAGGCGCATTCTTCCAACCCCACAGAGCCAGACCTCAAACCCTTCAAAGCTGGAGCCCTATCCCATCCCGTGTCCCAGAACCAGGTCCTAACCCTTGGCCACATCGCCTCCCCATTCGCCGCTTTGGTGTTTTTGGCGCCCCCGCCAGGGCGGGATCCATACCATAGTCGGGACTCTTGAGGCAGGCGGGCAGGCGCGCAGGCGCGCGATCAGTGCCCTAACGGCCTGGGGTGATGGGCGGCACGCGGGGGGCGGGGGGCGGAGCCTGCGGCGGGGGGCGGGACCTGGCGTGCGCGAGCCTGTCTCGTGGACCGAGACAGGTGAGGGGCGGGCGGGCATGGCGGAGCAGTGGGATCTGGACGAGGAAGGCATCCGCCGCCTGGGGGCGCTGAGTCTGGAGCAGCCCGGTAGGGCCAGGACGGGAGGACCGGGGCGGGGAGCGTGGGGTCTGACGCTGAGGGGAGAAAACTGAGGCAGAGGTGGGGGAACCTCAGGTTGACGCGGGGGAATGGCGCAGAGGAGCGGTCCCTGAGGCAGAGGAGGGGTTATTGAGGCAGAAGAGTCGTGAAGTGACCTGAGAGTGTGGGGAGGAGGGCGAGGAATTGAGGGAGATGAACGGAGTCTGAAGTGGAGGAGAAAGTGGATAGGCAGGCCACTACGGGCGGAAACCAGGAACTGGACAGAGTCTGAGCTAATGGAAGGAAACGGAGCCCCAAGAGGGCCATTGGGGGGAGGAGGGACGAGCTGAGAAGCGCTTTGGAGGTCGCGGTGCTCCTGAGGAGGGCACGAAGGGCGTTCATTTGGCAGTTTTTGAAAATTTCAGGCCCAGGAAGCCTTTGCGGTAAAATGAGAAAGGGTGTTTGGGATAAAATGAGAAAGGATGTGCCCTTATCAGTCCCTCTCTTCGTCTAGTCTCTGCCTCAAGAACTTGGCCCTTTCTTTGATCCATCGGAATGTGTGCCCTCTTTTTAAGAGACTCTCCGAAAGGGGCCTCGGTTGTGAAAACAAGGGCCAGTGGCTGACGAACTGCATAGCCCGCCTTTGACCTGGGCTCTGATTCGCAGAACTTGTTTTCTGATTGTCTAAGGAGTAGACCTGTTGGGAAAGTTACCAGCATTCCTAATTCAGCTTTTACCCTTATTAAATTTACTCTGTACTTTTTTTTTTTTTTTAAAGAATGTATTTATTTTGGGTGCCTGGGTGGCTCAACCCACTGAGTACCTTTTCCATTACTCTGCCTTCCGGCTCAGGTCATGGTCTCAGGGTCCTGGGATCTAGGCCCGCATCCGGTTCTCTGCTCAGCGGGGAGCCTGCTTCCCTGCTCTCTCTCTGCCTGTCTCTCTGCCTACCTGTGATCTCTCTCTCTGTCAAATAAATAAAATCTTTTAAAAATTATTTATTTATTTATTTGACAGAAAGAGAGAGAGAGATCACAAGTAGGCAGAGAGGCAGGCAGAGAGAGAGAGGGAGGAAGCAGGCTCCCTGCCCATCAGATCCCAGGACCCTGAGATCATGACCTGAGCTGAAGGCAGAGGCTTAACCCACTGAGCCACCCAGGCGCCCAAAATTTGCTCTATCCTTAATGCCAGGCCCTGAGTTATATGCTCCTGCCCACCCCCTTCCCCCGCAATATTTAATCCCCATAACAAGCCTGTAAAGCAGATGTTGTTATTGTGCCTAATTTACAGATATATTAAAATTAGTTTTAGTTTCCTGCCCAAAGTGACCAGGATTTATTAACCCAGGACTCTTGAGTCTGGAGCCTGTGCTGTAACCATAACAAAAAGTTGTCTTTCTTCCATATTTGTGGAATATGAAATAATTCAGGTTTATCTTGTTTAAAAATTATTATTTAAAATTTATAAAAACTAGCACATACTATAACAGACATTACATAAATGAACAAAGAGGTTATTAATCTTTCCTTCTTCTGGAAATCCTTCCACCCCAACCAAAGTTAGTGGTGTGGTGTGCATATCAATAGAATGATGCAGATATTTCAGGTTTATCTTTTCTTTTCCAAACTACTTTGAGCTCTCTTATGTTACAAGCTAGCTAAGAAAAGCTTTATTGATTTGACACACTTTTGTTCTTTTCTTGCCTTTTTAAAGAATATTGATTGAGTTTTTTCTTTTGGGGGTGGGGCATGTTCTTCTTATATTCTTCAGCTGTAATGGCACATGGCAGATATATTTTGCTTGTTTTGTTTCCTTGTTTTATTACAGTCATCGGAGTAAGAAAATTAATTGTGCTTATTCTGACAATTCAAGCAATGCAGAACTATCTAAAGTAAAAAAAAAATGTTCCTCCCTCTCCCTCTTTCCATACCTTTTCCATTACTTATACAAACATACACACATAGGTATTTTTTTAAGATATAAGAGCATATCTATTATTTAGCAATTTGCTTTTTTAATCAATAAAACAGATACTTTGAATTAAATTAATGAGCTGGTATATGCATTATAAAATTAAGCAAAACACAGTGGTCATCTTTGGGGAGAAAGGCTTTCACTTTTATTCTGTACTTTACTGTTGGAATTTTCTGGCTAAGTAAAAAGTATTTTTCTTTTTAATGTCCAAAGGGATTTTCTTGTGAGCTTGTGGTGCAGTTATAGACTGTTTTATATATTTGTTTGTTGTCATACTTCCATATACTAAAAAATTCCCATACATTTCTTTTAGTTGTTAAAAATTATATTTATTTATTTGACAGAGAGAGAATGAAAGAGCACAAGCAGAAGGAGCAGTAGAGGGAGAGGGAGAAGCAGGCTCCCCGCAGAGCAGGGAGCCCCATGCGGGACTCTATCCTAGGACCCTGGGATCATGACCTGAGCCAAAAGCAGACGCTTAACCATCTGAGCCACCCAGGCACCCTTCCCCATGTTTAAATTATCCTTTGTCATGCAGAAAATTTTCATCTTAAGGTAGTCAAGTTGATTTTTCCTTATGATTTGTGATTTTTTGGTCTTAATTTTGAAGTTTCTCCCTATACTAATGACTTTTTTTCCCTAAAATTTCTGCTGCTTTGCTCTTCCTTAAATCTAATCAACCTGGAATTTATTTTTATATATGATATGTGATTTGATATAATTGTATTTTTTATACTGGTAGCCAGTTTCCTTAGAACCTATTTATAGTATCTGCTATATTCCAAGTTCCTTTGTAAATCTGTTTGTACGCCCTCTGTTCTGTTCCACTGTTCTGTTTGTCTATTCCTACACCAGTATCACGCTTTTTAAACTACTATGGGTTAGCAGTAGGTTTCGATAACTGGTAAAGTCAGTGCCCTCCTTCACTTTACTTTCCTCTTTCTCCTTCAAAGTTGTCTAGGCTATTCTTAGCCCTTTATTCTCTTTTAAAATTTTAGAATCAGCTTGTCGGTTTTCATGAAAGCATTTTAAGCAGGGATGTGTCCTGATCTAATACTTATTTTTAAAATATGACTCTCACCCATTAGAAGCCTGTTATAGTAGTCCAGATAAGAGATAATGAATGGCTTAGACTAGGAGATGACAGTGGAGATAAAAAGAAGTGGACAGAGTCAAGGTGTATTTTGTGGGTAGATAAGTGAAGACTTACCAAAAAAATGGGAGATGAATATGGGAGATGAGGAAAAGGAGGCTTCAAAGATAACACTTAGATTTGGGTTCAGTTAATCCTGGGGGGACATTGGTGCTATTTATTTAGAGAGATCACAAAGACTAAGGGAAATATTGACTTGGGAAAGGGGAATCAAGAGTGCTGTTTTGAACATGTTAAGTTTAAAATACCTGCTAGACATTCAAATGTAAGATTTTTAGTAGGCAACACTGGATATACAAGTCTAGATCTCAGAGGAGAGAGGTCAGCATTAGAGTTGTAAATTTAGGGAGACATTGACAAATAAGTAATATTTAAAGCAATGGAAATGGGTAAACTCACCTAACTAGAGAATGTGGATGGAGAATAGGTTTTTAGTTTTTTTTTAAGATTTTATTTATTTTAGAGAGAGACAGTGAGAGAGAGCATGAGAGGCGAGAAGGTCAGAGGGAGAAGCAGATTCCCCATGGAGATGGGAGCCCCATGTGGGCTCATGACCTGAGCTAAAGGCAGTTGCTTAACCAACTGAGCCACCCAGGTGCCCTAGAAGAAGGTTTAAGACTAATATTGGGGTATTTCAATGCTTAGACTTTGAATAGAGAAGGAAGACATGGTGTCTTGGAATTTAAGAAAGGGTAATATATCAAGGAAATTAGTAATGGTCAGCTGTGGCAAATGCTCTTGATAGGCTAAGCAAGCAGAAAAATGTTAGATTTGGCAACATGGAACTCATTGATCACTTTAACTAGTTTAGGGTAGTTTCTTTCTTTTTTTTTAAAGATTTTATTTATTTATTTATTTGACAGAAAGAGAAAGATCACAAGTAGGCAGAGAGAGTGGGGGAAGAAGGCTTCCCGTTGAGCAGAGAGCCCGATACAGAGCTAGATCCCAGGACCCTGAGATCATGACCTGAGCTGAAGGCAGAGGCTTCACTGAGCCACCCAGGCGCCCCACTACTTTGGCTTTTAAAAATATTTCACTTAATTTATTATATGTGTAATATAAACAGTGAAAAGTAAGTCTTGACCACCCCCCCTTCCCTGGACCTGGCCTATTTTCCTAAAGACAATCACTCTTAGCAATCTTAGATAGTTTTCCAGAAATATTCTGTACATATACAAGCATATATCACTTATTTTACAATTTTTTAAATTAATGGCAGTACATAAATATATATAAGAGTAGAGGCAACAGAATAATGAACTCCCATCACCCTACCTCTGCTGGTATTGTCAATTCATGGCCAATCTTCTTTCACCTGTACCTCACCTAACTTCTACCCACCTCTAAACCTCTGCACTATTTATTTTGAAGCAAATCACTGTCCTGCTTTAACCCATATATATCTTTAAAAAAAAAAAGAACTCTTCTAAAAATAATCACTTATGGGCATCAGGGTAGCTCAGTTGTTTAAGCAACTGCCTTCGTCTCAGGTCATGATTTTGGAGTCTAGGGATCGAGTCCCTCATCGGGCTTCCAGCTCCACAGGGAGTCTGTTTCTCCCTCTGACCTTCTCCCCTCTCATCTTCTCTATCTCACTCTCTCTCTCTCAAATAAATAAAATCTTTTTAAAAATAAAAATAATCACTTATAAACCTATAAATACTTAATAATGATTTCTTGATATTTCATCAAATGTAACTTGATATTCACCAACTGTCCTATAAAATGTTTCTGAATCAGGATCTATGTACTATCTACTGTAATTGGTTGATACTTGTCTTTTTAAAAAGTTTTTAATTCCAGTATAGTTAACATACAGTGTTATATTCATTTCAGGTATACAATATAATGATTCAACAGTTTCATGCCTCGCCCAGTGCTCACCATGACAATTGCACTCCTTAATCCCCATCACCTGTTTCACCCTTCTGGTCATCATCAGTTTGTTCTCAATAGTTGAAAGAGTCTGTTTCTTGGATTGTTTTTTCCCCTCTGCTCATTTGTTTTGTTTTTTAATTCCACATTTAAGTGAAATCATAAGGTATTTGTCTTTCTTTGACTTATTTCACTTAGCATTGTACAGTTGATATTTGTCTTAAATATTATTTGATCCATAGGTCCTCCATTCTTTTTTTCCTTGCATTTTCTATTATCCTTAAAGAAACTATGGCATTTACCCTGAATAGTTTCTTACAGTCTGGATTTTGCTCATTACATTCCTAAGATGTTTAACATTTTCCCCTGTTCTTGTTCCTATGAATTGCTAGTTAAGTGAAGCTTGATTTGATTCAAGTTTGTTTGTTTTTTGCAAGACTACTTCATAGGTGAGGGTATATGTTCTGTCATGAAGTATATAATTATCTGGTGATTTTTTGGTGATATTATCAGCTATTAAACATGACTGTGTAAAGTTCACTAATTAGGGATTGCAAAATGATAATTTTCTAATTCTGTGTTCCATTTTTATTAGTTGTAAGATGTATAAAAAGACATTTCCTGTTAACTATTTGGTTATCTTGAGGCACAGTGTGTACAGGAAAGACAGAATAAATACTATGATCTTTTTTTCAGCTTATTTTGAATTTTTGGAAAAATCAGTTTTTTTCTTAAAATCCTCTCAAAGTGACCAATAAGCTATTTTGTTTTGTTAGTGTCATTATAAATTCATGGACTTAAGTGTTTTTGGTGTGTTCTAATCTATTGCAATTATTACCATAATTGCTGCTGAACTTGTCCCAACTTTAGCTAGTGGGAAATCTTTCAGGTTGATTCTTGAGAGCTTTTTTTTTTTTTTAGTTTTTAGTTTTATTTATTTGACAGACAGAGATCACAAGTAGGCAGAGTGGCAGGCAGACAGAGAGAGAGGAGGAAGCAGGCTCCCCAGCAAGAAGAGAGCCCACTGTGGGGCTCAATCCCGGGACTCTGGGATCATGACCTGAGCCGAAGGCAGAGGCTTTAACCCACTGAGCTACCCAGACACCCCTCTTGAGAGCTTTTTTGATTTTATTTGTTTGAAACTCTTTCATCATTATAAACAAGCTTTATTTACTTATTTTTTATAAACAAGCTTTTTCACAAGTAAAATGTGGTTTGAGCCATTGGGATTCTGTAGCTCATATATTAAAATTGGACGGTTAGGGACGCCTGGGTAGTTCAGTTGGTTAAGCAGCTGCCTTGGGTTCAGGTCATGATGCCAGCGTCCTGGGATCGAGTATCACATCGGGCTCCTTGCTCAGCAGGGAACCTGCTTCTCACTCTGCCTCTGCCTGCCATTCTGTCTGCCTGTGCTCGCTCTCTCCCCCTCTCTCTCTGATAAATAAATAAAATCTTAAAAAAAAATTTTGAAATTGGACGGTTGTTCTGTTGTTCTTGACATCTATGACAGGCAGTGTTTGATTCTATCTCTGATCTATTTGTCTTCCCTCTCTTTATAAACATTGAAAGTGAATGCATAATCTCTTAAGAACTTGCACTTCATATGAATCATAAAGGAATATCACTGTGGCAGTTTAACATTTGAATGATAATTCTGGTTCCTTTAAAAAAATATTAAAATGTCTGCTCTTCTACACAGACTACAGTGAAAGGCATGAGAAATGCTGCAGGGCATTGATAGAAATTATAACTGACCTTAGCTTTTGTCCCATGATAACACATTCTTAGGGTACCAGATCATTGCATACTACAGGACTACCAATAAGCTGCACTCAAAGTCAGGAAAAAAAATTTTTGAAATATAATTCATCTACTACAAAATTTATTGTATATAATCTAGTGTCACTTAGTTCCTTGCTTAACCATTACCATTGTCTAGTTCCAGAACATTTTTATCAGCCACAAATGAAACCTTATACCCATTAGTCAGGCACTTCTCATTTCCAGCTTCCCCCTGAGACCCTCCCTGGCAATCACTAATCTGCTATGTGGATTTGCCTGTTCTGAATATTTCATATAAATATAATCATACAATATATAGCCTTTTATATCTGGCTTCTTTCACTTAGCATGATATTTTTAAGGTTCATCCATATTTTGACACATATGTGTACTTCATTTTTTTATTAATAGATTTTATTTTATTATTATTATTTTTTTAAGATTTTATTTATTTATTTGACAGAGAGAGATCACAAGTAGGCAGAGAGGCAGGCAGAGAGAGAGAGGAGGAAGCAGGCTCCCTGCTGAGCAGAGAGCCTGATGCGGAACTCGATCCCAGGACCCTGAGATCATGACCTGTGCCGAAGGCAGCGGCTTAACCCACTGAGCCACCCAGGCGCCCAATAGATTTTATTTTTAAAGCGTTTTTAGGTTTAGAGAAAAGCTGAGCAGAGAGTATAGAGAGTTCTGTAAAAGCTCCCTCTTCACCCCTCATACTTCCCCTACATCTCCCCAGTTTCCCCTTTTATAAGTACCTTGCATTTATGTGGTACATTTGTTATGACTGATGAACTAATACCAATATATGATTTTTTTTAAGATTTTATTTTTATTTATTTGACAGACAGAGATCACAAGCAGGCAGAGAGGCAGGCAGAGAGAAAGGAGCAAGCAGGTTCCGCACCGAGCAGAGAGCCCGATGAGGGATCCTGAGATCATGACCCGAGCCGAAGGCAGAGGCTTTAACCCACTGAGCCATCCAGGCACCCCCCAATATATTATTATGAACTGAAGCCTGTTGTTTACATTAAGATTCACTCCTTGTGTTGTTTGATGCTGTCGATTTTGACAAATATATAGTGTGTATACCATTTACTTCATAGGTGAGGGTATATATTCTATCATGAAGTATATAATTATCTGGTGGTCTTTTTGTGATATTATCAGTTAGTATCAAAAAGAATAGTTTTACTGTCCTAAATATCCCCTGTGCTCCATCTGTTCATCTTTCCCTTTCCACTCACTTCACCTCTAGCAACTACTCATCTTTTTACTGCTCCTCTCTACAGAATGTCATATAGTTGCAATCATTTAGTATGCAACCACTAACTTTTTTTAAAGATTTATTTATTTATTTGAGAAAGGGAGTGTGCATGCATGCAGGGATAGGGCAGAAGGAGAGGAAGAGAGAGAATCCCCCCCACCAGCAGTCTCCCCATTGAGCACAGAGTCCAGCACAGGGCTTCAAGGCTGAATCCCAGGATCCTGAGATCTCAACCTGAGCCGAAATCAAGAGATGGATGCTTAACCAACTGAGCTACCCAAGCATCCCGAACCACTAACCTTTTTAAAAAAATCTTTTTTTAAAGAAGATTTATTTATTTGACAGAGATCACAAGTAGGCAAAGAGAGATGGGGAAGCAGGCTCCGCACTGAGCAGAAAGCCCAATGCAGGGCTCAATCCCAGGACCCTGAAATCATGACCTGAGCCGAAGGCAGAGGCTTAACTCACTGAGCCACCCAGGTGCCCCTGAAATGACCTTTAATTTTTTTAAATATGAGTTCTATCTTTATTTTCAAATCTTCCTTTTCTTTCTGATAATTTTTCTGATTTTGTCTAATTTACATTTTTTCAGCAATTTTCAAACTCTTTGGTTTCAGAATATTAAAAAAATAGAGTGACATTGTTTTATATTCTTATAAATATCTTTAATGTCTTAATTGGAGACCTCTTGGGGTCTCATATCTGCTTTTGTATTAAATCTCTTAGGATTTGTTGTATTGGTTGAAAAAAATATATGTATATATCAAAGATTTTATTTATTTATTTATTTATTTATTTGTCAGAAAGAGAGAGAACCTGAGCACCTGAGCAGCATCGGGAGAGGAAAAAAGCAAGCTCTCCACTGAGCAGGGAGCTCAATGGAGGGCTCAATCCCAGGACTCTGGGATCATGACCAGAACCAAAGGGATATGCTTAACTGACTGAGGCACCCAGGCAACCCTGGTTAAAATATATTTTTTAAAAATGATGCCTCACACCGATAAGAGATTCTAAAAGGAGGGAGTGTTTTAATAGCATTTTCAATGAATTGTGGATATTCTTTTTTGATATAACATGAAAACTGGACAATTGGTAGTTTCTTACAGTTTTGTTGTATGTGGAATCTGAAACCATATCAGCATACTTTTTGTACTTTGTTGCATTAAATCCATTTTGGTACATCTTGCATTTTTAAAAAATTTTTATTTATTTTATTAGATTTTATTTATTTATTAAAGAGAGAGAGAGAATGCACACAAGCAGGGGGAGGGCAGAGGGAGAGGCAGGCTCCCCACTGAGCAGGAGCCTGAGGTGGGACTCCATCCCAGGACCCTGAGATCATGACCTGAGCCGAAGGCAGACACTTAACGACTGAGCCACCCAGCGTCCCACATCTTGCATTTAAATGGATCTTTTACCCATGCATGATTTTGTGATGTCATGCATCGGTCATTTGAAAAATATTAACTTACTGAGTTATGTAGTTCTTTCAAATGCTGATAAATTTCATTCTGGATAACATATAAAATAAAAATTTCATTTGTTAATATCCTCAATCTTGGGGCACCTGGGTGGCTCAGTGGCTTAAACGCCTGCCTTTGGCTCAGGTCATGATCCCAGGGTCCTGGGATTGAGCTCTACGTTGGGCTCCCTGCTGACACAGGGAACTGCTTCTCTCTCTCCTCTCCCCTTGTGTTCGCTCTCACTCTCTCTGTCTCTCTCTCTCTCAAATAAATAAATAAAACGTTTTTTAAAAGTATCATCAATCTCACTAAAAAGATCTTTAAAGGTCTATCACTTGTTTTCCTGAAATAACAATCTCACTTTGTTTTCAAGAAAATGCCTCCAGATATTCTAACTAACCAAATATTCTGACTAACCATCATGTATCAGGGCTTTTCAAGTAAAAATGGTATTCCAGATAAAAAGTAGCTAGTTAAGCTGGCATCTCAAAATCACAGTGGGGCTCCTGGGTGGGTCAGTCGGTTAAGCATCCGTCTCTTGATTTCGGCTCAGGTCATGATCTCAGGGTGGTGAGATTGAGCCCTGTTGGCTCTGTGCTCAGCTCCATGCTCAATCTCTTGAGCTGCTTCTTCTTCTTCTTCTTCTTCTTCTTCTCTCTCTCTCTCTCTCTGCCTCTCCCTCTGCATTTACTCTCTCTCTCTCTCAAATAAATAAATAAATCTTCTAAAATATTCACACAAATGTTTTCCCTCAGAGCATCCACCATACTTCAGTATGCAGCAGAAGTACTTCATGCATATTTCTCATTTAGTCACACAAATAAAAAGAACATGTGCTCAAGTTTCAAAATCAACAAAATTAACCATTTTTGCTGCTTTTTAAAGGGCATTCTTGGGGCACCTGGGTGGTTCGTTGGTTAAGCCTCTGCCTTCGGCTCAGGGCATGATCTCAGGGTCCTGGGATCAAGCCCCGCATCAGGCTCTCTGCTTAGCGGGGAACCTGCTTCCCCCTCTCTCTCTGCCTGCCTCTCCCCCTACTTGTGATCTTTGTCTGTCAAATAAATAAATAAAATCTTTTTTTTTTTAAAGGATATTCTTAAGTGAAACTGGCTATTTTTTTTTTTTAAATTGCGAGTATGTGATGGTAAAGAACACTATGACTGTGAATGTGTCTTGATTATCCTAAGGCCCAGTAGTTTTGCTTTTACACCATAGGTGCAACACTGGAAAAGCTAATTAATATTTTAGTATTACTATGAAAGGTTTTTTTTAAATAGTTTTGATTTTGTGGACCCCTGTGCATGTCTAAGGGACCTTCAGCAATCTGGGGACCACACTTTGATAACTGCTACATTTTGTTTTTATATCTTTTAGCTTGTTTCAAAATACTAAGTTAAGTTACAGTTTTCATTTGTAATGTATCTTTCTAGAGTGCTTTCATTCTTTAGGGATGCTTCTCTCTCTTTTTAAAAAAATATTTTCTTTATTTATTTTGACAGAGGTCACCAGCAGTCAGAGAGGCAGGCAGAGAGAGAGAGGGAAGCAGGCTCCCCGCCGAGCAGAGAGCCCAATGCGGGGCTTGATCCCTGGACCCTGAGATCATGACCTGAGTCAAAGGCAGAGGCTTTAACCCACTGAGCCACCCAGGCGCCCCTCTTTTTTCTTTTATTAACCCACATAAAGTGACTGTAATCCTTTCCTGTGGCTCTTTAAGTGCGGTTAAGTTTTCCTGTACTTTTACATGATAAGGGTAGGCCAGAATAGCTTTTCTAGTTTCAGAGTTTTAGAGCTCCCTCTCCTGTTATGTTCACAAAGTGCTAGAAAATGGAGCTTTATGTGTCCTGATATCTGCCATCTTTGCTTTTCTCCCCACTTGTACCTGTACCTTCTTTTTCTTTTGAACCTGTTGTTTCTATCCCATTCAATGTGGATTCTACTCCCACGAATTACTCCCTGATGTGGGTCTTGTCTTGAAAGCAATCTTCAGTTTATTACTTTTCAGAGTTTCAGGGTCCAGACTGCTCTAGCACCTTAAACTTTATTTCATTGCAGTCTCCTGGCACTCGCCTACAAATTGAATCTTGCAGAACCTCCTTCCAGTTTTGATTGCTATTGTATTTAGCCCACCACACTTGCCAGTGAGTTCCTATTGACAATTTTGAGATTTTCCTTTTTTTAGTGCTGTTAGAAGTCTAGTTGACTTTCTTCCATATATAGGATATATTATGTAAATATATATTATATTCTTTATACACACATACGTTTTTCCTTTTCCATACATACCACACATACCTTTCCGCACATACCTTTCCACACATACCTTTTCCCTCACTGTCTTAGAGATCTTTCCATGTGATCACCTACAAATCTACTTCATTGTTTTTAATAACTTTATACAATAATTAACACTTACATAGCAATTATGTATCAGGTACTGTTCTAAGTTTTGTATATATATTAATTTAATCATTACAGCATCTTATGAGTTAAATACTATTGTTATCCCTATTTTACAGATAAGGAATCTGAAGTACAGAGAGAGTAAATTACTTACAGAAAACCACAGATCTAGTACTTTGTCCATTGTATCCATCAACCATTATCTAGGACACCAGGTTCTACTCTTCTATGGGTAGACCCTGTGATCATTTTCTTTTCCCCCCTTTTTTTTGTTCTCTTTTTAAAATGATCCTCAACCTTTCTGCAACTGATACCCACGTGTATATATTATATATCCTGGCAAAGTTTTTTTTTTTTTTTAAAGATTTTATTTATTTATTTGACAGACAGAGATCACAAGTAGGCAGAGAGAGAGGAGGAAGCAGGCTCCCTGCTGAGCAGAGAGCCCGATGCAGGGCTCGATCCCAGGACTCTGGGATCATGACCTGAGCCGAAGGCAAAGGCTTTAACCCACTAAGCCACCCAGGCGCCCCTCCTGGCAAAGTTTTTTAAAGTATGATTTATAGGGCTAAATCCCAACAGTGGGATTGCTACATTTCTTCTTAAATTTGTTTTGAGAACTTCTGAAGACATATTACATCATGCAGGATGAATAGAGAAACACAAGGGTGCTGTAAAATCAAGGTTTGGTTTCATTGTATTAGGTGATATCACTGCTTTTAATTTTTTTTAAAGATTTTATTTATTTATTTGATAGAGATCACAAGTAGGCAGAGAGGCAGTCAGAGAGAGAGGAAGGGAAGCAGGCCCCCTTTGAGGCCCCGATTTGGGGCTCAATCCCAGGACCCTGAGATCATGACCTGAGTCGAAGGCAAAGGCTTTAACCCTCTGAGCCACACAGGTGCCCTGATATCACTGCTTTTAAAGGGAAAATCTGATCTTATGAATCTTGGATGTAGGTCCTTTCACAAATGGGGTATGGGAGGAAGGAAGAGCTATGTTCTCTGACTCTGTTGTTTAAGCAGAGTTCATATTATATATACTGGTGATCTCTTTTCAGAATTGGTGGAGTCTCTTTCATTGCAGGGATCTTATGCTGGAAAAATTCATTCCATTGGTGATGCCTTCAGAAATTTTAAAAACCTCCGATCCTTAGATTTATCAAGAAACTTGATCACAAGCCTGAAGGTAAGTACTATATTCTATGACTAGTCAGTTCAACCCAATTTATTTTAGCAGTACTAGTAGTAGTAGTAGTTGTAGTAGTAAGAAATAAGAGATAATGTCAGCCTGGGGGAATATAGGATCTTCCTTTTAAGTGTTTCCAAATGAAATTTTATTATTTGATGAAAACTCACTCAGCTTTATTCTATATTTGAAATTTTCTGGTATAAAATGTTGGGGAAATTTTCTTTTGTACTCGGGGAAAATGATATTAAATGATAACAGGCTAAGGCAATAGGACATATTTTTAATGTGTGTAAAAAATTACAAGGAGCACTTGTAAAAGTACAGATTCTTAGTTGCTACTCTGAGAGAGATTCTCAGTATGTCTGGGGTGGGCTCATGGTATACCTGGAGGATTCTGATGGTGTTGGTACATGGTATGGAAACATTGACCTAGATTATTCCTGTGGGTTTTTTCAAGAAGGAGGACATGGTGGTCTTGGAAACAAAGAAAAATCTCTAGATCAGGGGATGGGAGAGCAGAGGGCAAGACAAGAAAGTGGACAGGAGCAGGTTTGAGCAGTGTAAGGATTAGCAAATACACAAAGAGCTCTACAAACATAAGTGTGCACACACAGAGATGGAAGTTCTGTCTTTTTTGTGGTGGACCCCCAAATGGTATTTCTCCTACGTGTTCCCATTTTACCCACTTATATACCTGTCTTGATTAAGCCCTTCTTTGTGAGACTCAAGGTGAAAGACTCACAAATGCTATTCAGGATTAGTTAATGATCTCCTGGATTATCCTGCCAGTTTTGTGCTTTTAAGGGGATACTTATTCAACAAGACGGGCCAGACCCAAATCTGAAACAAAGGACCCTAAAAGAGAAGTTCAAGCAAGATTTCCAGCTAGGACTGGAAAAGCAGAAGCTGCAAGTTAAACTAGGTCGTTAGACTCTTCGGTAGCAGCCATTTGTATTTGGCCCATAAGTTTCAGAAAGCATAAGTTCAGATTTGCTTATGACTCCTCTTTTCACCTGTATGTATGCATGTTTGCTTGTTAATTTTCATGCTAAAAAATTGAGTGGACATTACCATAATTTGTTTTTATACTCGCATTCTTTATACTTCTGTAAATTGGGCAAAAAACTTTTGTGAAGACCAACATGTGTACACTGTTTGGCATATAAGAAGCACTTAGTAAATGTTTTCTCCACTTTTTTTGCATCTATGATTTATCTACATATGTTCATCTCTAGCAGTTCTGAATCATTTTACTTAATTTTCTCAGGGGATAAATGTTTTGTGATTATCTCTAGTATAATTTTGGGGAAAAGGTGAATTCATGCCAAGTGGGAAAAGTGAGAGGAAGATAGAAGTCATTTTCTTGACTTTTACACTGAGAGACATTAAAAGATTACTTGAGCTGGGCCATTAGACACATTTAAAGAGAGTCCTAATGGTGTACTGCGCTGAGAGTGAGGCCAAAGTCACTGACAACTATTCTTAACTACTGACCATTTCACAATGCAGAAGTTAATGGAATCCAAAAAAGCCAGAAAGAGATGAATCAAAGTGTAAACTGGGTTCTTTATTCAGAAATGCTTTGTGTACATCTTTGAGTTTTTAAATTTTCTGTAACAAGAGAATGGTGGTTTTGAATAACAGAAGAATAAAAAACATTATTTTATAAATTCATGATGGAAAATAATTTTACTGAAATTACTCTCAATGACAGAGTTCCTTCTATGGTATGCAGTTTTACTATAAAATGATGTGATTATACATATATGTACATGTTCTAAATTACTGTCCTGAAATTTAAAGTTGGGCAAAAGCAGAACTAGCCAAATGCATGAAAATCAAACAATTATTTTCAATAGTAAAATTCAGCAAAGAAGGTGTATTGTGACTTTTCCTCTCCAGTATCCCAGAGAAATGGAGGAGTGGGGTAATTCTGGAAGGGGAAACAAGGACAAGGACAAGAAGGGTACTAGACTGTTCCAACAAGGAAGACTTAGAGCGTTTTTTTGTTTTCCCACCTACTCCACTGACCCTAAACATGAGGCATTGAGATACAAGAACACACAACATACACACACTTAAAGTTTTTTTTTAATCATACTCTTCTTCCTCAGGACTATCTTTTTTGCCTATCTCCTTTCCTCTTGAAAATGGATGTGTTTCTGGGGTCAGGAGAGTGGATGTGGCAAAGGTGAGAGAAGGGCAAAAGTGACTTACTAGCTTAGCCACTGCAAGGGAGAGTGGTCGGCGAGCACCAGAAGTAGATGATCTGACTGCAGATATTTCCATGTCAGGTTTTTAAATATACTATACGTCTAGTGCCTGTGGGCTGATTGTTCTTATTCTTAGTCATCTAAATAAGAGTTTCAAACCTGCCTTTCTCATAGATGATTCAGGTAACATGTTTAAGGATGGAAGTAATAGTTATATTTCCACCTTTATCTGTGAGATTCCTAATCCTTACCTATGTGCAGTTTCATAATGTGGTCTTTTCCTTGCAGGGCATCCAGTATTTATGTTCACTCCAAGACCTGAATTTATATTATAACAACATTCCTTCATTAGTGGAGGTGTCCCGTCTACAGCCTTTACCCTTCCTCAGAGAACTAGATTTGAGACTCAATCCTGTTGTCAGGAAAGATACAGATTATAGGCTCTTTGCTGTGTACACGCTACAAACTCTGGAGAAACTGGGTGAGACCCTCCTCCCCTGTTCCTTGCCCCAGAATTTACATTAAACCAGCTGCCTCCTATCCTTTTGGGTGTTGGCCCACAGTGTGCACTGGCAGGATATATTTGTCTATTAGTCAATATTTATGTAATTCTTTTGTGTTGGCAGGATGTATGACGAGTCCTTTTTTTTATTGAATGACAATCTATGATTTTATCAGTTACTTCCAGCTTTAGTTTTCTTCAGTTGATGGTTTCACCACCACTTCCTCCCCAACAAAGAGTTTCCAGGTTGAGATTTATTTTTCCAGGTGCCCCAAATTTGCAACTATATTAGCAATAGAAAATGAATACAACTCCTCTTTGGGTCTTCGTTGACAAGGAACAATAAATATCCCTTCAAATGAGCTAGTCTGTATTTCTTTATAATTTTATTGTTGAGTATATATTTCTTATTGATATAAATTGAATTTATTCTTGGAGAAAGAAAGATTTCTCTTGCTTACTGGGGAAACTAATTTCTTTCAGAAACAGTGTAACTTTTTTTTCTTTTTTAAAGATTTTATTTATTTGACAGACAGAGATCACAAGTAGGCAGACAGGCAGGCAGAGTGGGGGTGGGAAGCAGGCTCCCCACCGAGCAGAGAGCTTGATAGAGGGCTGTATCCCAGTAGCCAAACCAAGCTGAAGGCAGAAGCCTAACCCACTGAGCCACCCAGGCGCCCCATCAGAAACAGTGTAACTTTCAGCAGACTACTAGGCCATTTGGATTGCTTGCTGCCTAAACTCTACTTTCCTGCAGTGGTAGCTATACCTATGTGGCAGTTGTTGCTATGGTATCCCTGTAGTCTCCCTGAGTTACTACTTGCTCCAGTGACAACATAATAGCATTATTTTGTGACCTGTCTCTAACAAAAGAATATGAGACTGATCTTTAGTTTTTACTCTGTGAATATGGTTTTCTGACCCACTACTGTTTACTCCAAAAAAGAAACATGCTCAGACCACGGTTTTTGCCTCCAGATGACCGAGCTGTGCGGGAAAGTGAGAGAAAAGCTGCCAAGCTGCATTTTAGTCAGTTGGGCAACAGCGAAAATTTTCTTTTAGAGGTGGAAAAAAGGTAAGACAATTACTTTAAAAAAAAATGTTTTAGTTTGGTTCAGACACAGATAGCAGTGAATTCCTACTTAATGCCTTCATTTTCAGTGGAAATCTCCACAAGTTGTAAGAATTCTCAGATCAGGAAAAAAAAAAAAAAACGTATCTATTCAACATACTGAAATTTATTCAGGATGAGAATCTGGCCCTCACAGGGAACATTTCTGCTTTCTTGAACTACTGGGTCTGCTTTGGGTATAATTATTATTTTTTTAAGATATTATTTAGTTGAGAGAGAGAGAGAATAAGCTGGGAGTAGGAGCAGAGGAAGAAGGAGAAGAATATTCCCTGCTGAGCAGGAAGCTCCATGAGATGTGGGGTTCAGATCACGACCTGAGCCAAAGGCAGATGCATAACAAACTGAGCCACCCAGGTGTCCCTGGATATAATTATTGATAATTCTCTAAAGCTGCTGTTCAAAGCTTACAGGTAGGGATACCATGAGATATCCTCCCCATAAATGCTTACCAACTCTTTCCTGAAGTTATAAATCAGTACGCAGTCTTTTCCTATTGAATTAGAAGGTTTTCATTACCAGGGAGATTAATTTCTTAAAAGATAAGGGAAACATTTTTCTACCAAATCAAAAGTAAACAGACCTTGAAGATCTAAAGTATCTGAATGGTAGATTTTTCTACTTCTTGTTACTAAAATCTGATCAAAATAAGATACCATGTATTCTACTCCAAAACTCATGCTCTTTATTCTTAAAAAGTAGCTTTATTATTTTTGAAAAGCAACTCCACTAAGTTTTACGTAATACAGAAAAATGCAGTGAAAATCACCCCATACTCTGTTACCAAGAGTTAACTACTACTAATGTTCAGTAGACATCCTTCTAGACATCTGTGTACCTACCAAAAGACAAATATACATGTGTCTGTTAGTATTGCTTTCTGGTGGTATAAGTAAAGCATTACTTATTATTGAGAATTTGGAAAGTACAGAAAGACCACAAGAAATAAATAAGCAATTCATATTTTCACCAATGAGAAGTAAACATTAATTATATTATAGTAAACATCCTCTTTGTCTTAGGTATATGTATGTGTGTTTATATATTATAATCTATGTTATATAATTGATCTCTAAATATACATTAATAATAAAATAATACTTATATATTATTTTATAGTAATTTGCTTCCTATGCATAACATTTGTAGCTTGTTAAGATATGACATATCTCCACAACATTAAATATTCCTCTCCAGAATGAGTTTTTTCTTTATTGCTGTTCCCCTCCATGAGAATTAGGACCTTGCTTGTCTTATTTGTTGCAGTATCCCTAGTGCTTAGAACACTGACTGACACATATAAGATACAAAAAAAAAATAATTTATTGAATGATGAATGAATGAAGTCAATAACTGTTCTCTTGGCCTGGGATCTTTCTCTTTGTCTATCTCTGCCCTGATCCTTTAGATGTCTTATAATGTAATGCTCAGAGAACATTTTTAGTTCTCTATATGTATATTTTTATTTCTCTATTTTTTAACCCAAGTCTGAGGTTTTTACATAGAGTAAAATTAACCCTGCTATAAAAAGAAATGGAATGTTCCTTAAAAATTATTTGTATATATATATTTATAAAGTAATTCTTATTTTAATTCATTCGGGATACCTTGTTTATTACAGAAATATAGAGATGAATTAATGTGTAACTGAATACACTTCCTAATAAGGCAGATAATTAGCACTATCATATTTCTGTTTATCATAGTTACCATATGATGTGATGATTGCAAAAGCAGAGGTAAAATGTTACTCAAGTGCCGGGTCCTAGCTTTAATATCTTTTAAGATCTTTAACCCTGGATCAAGACTTTTTTAAGGCTTTCTGAATCCCAGTTCCGCCAACCTATACAGTGGTAATAATGAATAATAGGGGAGCTTTTATGATTAGATGAAATGGTGGGTATAAAGTGCCTGGCTCATAGTCTAGGCTGTCTGTACTTCCAGTCTGTAGTTATGTCTTACTATATTATATCAATCAAGAGCAAACTTTTGCCTCTATTGTCTTTTTTTTTTCTTTTAACTAATGGCTGTAGTTGCTCCCAGTACAATTCTTGGCAGCAGAACTTTCCTTTCTGTGTCCTATGAATTTTTTAATTCAAAAGAAAATATCTTATTCCCTTAAACACTTAGACCTAAGTTTGTATCAAGAAAACAGAGTGTCTAAGTCCTGAATTTTCTGCCTTTCATACTTTATTATTTTTTTAAAGATTTTATTTAGAGAGTGAGAGAGAGCACATACCTGCGTGAGCAGGGGGAGGGGCAGAGGGAGTGAGAGAATCTCAAGCAGACTCCCTGCTAAGCCCAAAGCCTTACACAGGGCTCAGTACCACCACCCTGAAATCACGACCTGAGCTGAAATCAAGAGTCAAATGCTAAACCTATTGAGCCTGATTTTCATACTTTAGAGGCTGAACTATATAGTGCCTTCTCTCTCACTATTCCCAGTAACAATATTATGGTTTTAAAAAATGGGTTTAACTGAAATATTTGTGAAAATAATATTTTATAGAACATTTAAAAAATCTTATTACCATGAATTAACGTTTTCTAAATAGCATTTACTGGTGATCTCAGAAAGCTCCTTTTGAGCTTTTTCAAAAATTTTTAATTTTAAATAAATTATTCTGTGTGGCAGCTCTAGGGAGAAGACAATGAAAAACTGTGTGACCGATGAGAGCTCTGCATCAAAAGTCAATGCCGATGTTGATAACAGAATTGAAACTGGTAAATTTCCTTTCTTTGATCACAAAATGCTTAGAACATTAGTTATTTCAGCTTTTGTGGCTCATTTAGAATAGGATGAAGACAAAATAGTTGAGAAATAACAGATTTGAAGTAAGCACTAGATTTACTGTGTTTTTCCTCCCTTCTCTCAATGCCAGAAAAGGCCCTATTTATTGAGCAGGCCTAAACCAGAACCCATCAAGTACAAGCTGTACTCAGAATTCAATTTCATTTACATCAATTTACATCATTAGTACATTCTGAAAATTGCATTACCAGTCCCCATGGTCCCTGAGCATTGCTAAGGTGATTGATCTATTAGCCAGAGACTCATGACTCATCTGTATCAATGCAGCTCAGACCCTGGCCCTTCTGGGTTTCTCTACCTTGAACCTTTGCAGCTGCAGAATCTCTTGTGTTTGTGCTATATTCCTGGTGAGTGTTGCCTGTAAGTACTGTTGGTAACCTAATAGGATTAAAATGGTTATGCCACATTTAATGATTGTGGCACAGTCAAGGAGAAAGCTTTCTTGAGAGGAATAGCAAACAGTGGACTCTTATGGATTAATCTGGCCCTCATCAGATGACTTTTTACTTGAGGAAACTTTATTTTGCAGAGCCCTCTGTCTGTTTGAAGGATACACCAAATTATTTACAATCTCTAAAAATTAATCCCTAAAATTCCAGGAATAACTTTAATAGATGGACTATGTAGTTCAGACATTAAGAATTTCCCATTTATAACATAAAGTATTTTGTTTTCCTTACTACTTATTTATCTGTGTGGACACATACTACAAGTCATTTTCATGTGATTTTTATGGTAACATAAGCCATAGTGAAGTATGATTTTTATTTTTCTTTCTTGGAAATCTCAGTGCCCATATGTCATGGAGCATGGATTGCTTTATTTCATTTTAAATAACATTTTTTATATTTAAAATTTGATGACATTTTGGGGTACCCAAGTGGCTCAATCAGTTAAGTGTCTGATTCTTAATTTCAGTTTGGGTTGTAGTCTCAGGATTATAAGATTGGGCCCCTCTGTCAGGCTCTGTGCTCAGTAGGGAGTCTGCTTAAGATTCTCTCCCTGAGTGCCTGGGGGACTCAGTCGGTTGAATGTCTGCCTTCAGCTCAGGTCATGATCCCAGGGTCCTGGGATTGAATCCTGCATTGGGCTCCCTGCTCCAGAGGGAGTCTACTTCTCCCTCTCCCTCTGCCTGCCACTCCCCCTGCTTGTGCGCTCTGTCTTTCTCTCTAACTCTCTCAGTCTCTCACTCTCAAATAAGTAAAATCTTTTAAAAAATAGAAGATTCTCTCTCCCCTACTGCCTCTCCCCCCATCAAGCACTCTGTAAAGTGGTTGATTTTAATTAATTAAAAATAAATAAAAACACGGTGGGAAGTCTGCTTAGGATTCTTTCAATCTCCCACTGCCCCTCCCCTCCCTGCTCAAGTGCTCTTTATCTCTAAAATAAATAAATAAATCTTTTTAAAAATTAAATAAAATTTGATGAAATTCTATTTTTTAAATTTTTTTTATTTTTTAAAATTTTTTTTTATTTTTTATAAACATATATTTTTATCCCCAGGGGTACAGGTCTGTGAATCACCAGGTTTACACACTTCACAGCACTCACCAAAGCACATACCCTCCCCAATGTCCATAATCCCACCCCCTTCTCCCCAACCCCCTCCCCCCAGCAACCCTCAGTTTGTTTTGAGATTGAGTCACTTATGGTTTGTCTCCCTCCCAATCCCATCTTGTTTCATTTATTCTTCTCCTACCCACTTAAGCCCCCATGTTGCATCACCACTTCCTCATATCAGGGAGATCATATGATAGTTGTCTTTCTCTGCTTGACTTATTTCACTAAGCATGATACGCTCTAGTTCCATCCATGTTGTCGCAAATGGCAAGATTTCATTTCTTTTGATGGCTGCATAGTATTCCATTGTGTATATATACCACATCTTCTTGATCCATTCATTTGTTGATGGACATCTAGGTTCTTTCCATAGTTTGGCTATTGTGGACATTGCTGCTATAAACATTCGGGTACACGTGCCCCTTTGGATCACTACGTTTGTATCTTTAGGGTAAATACCCAATAGTGCAATTGCTGGGTCATAGGGCAGTTCTATTTTCAACATTTTGAGGAACCTTCCAGAGTGGCTGCACCAGCTTGCATTCCCACCAACAGTGTAGGAGGGTTCCCCTTTCTCCGCATCCTTGCCAGCATCTGTCATTTCCTGACTTGTTGATTTTAGCCATTCTGACTGGTGTGAGGTGGTATATCTCATTGTGGTTTTGATTTGTATTTCCCTGATGCCGAGTGATATGGAGCATTTTTTCATGTGTCTGTTGGCCATCTGGATGTCTTCTTTGCAGAAATGTCTGTTCATGTCCTCTGCCCATTTCTTGATTGGATTATTTGTTCTTTGGGTGTTGAGTTTGCTAAGTTCTTTATAGATTCTGGACACTAGTCCTTTATCTGATATGTCGTTTGCAAATATCTTCTCCCATTCTGTCAGTTGTCTTTTTTTTTTTTTAAAGATTTTATTTATTTATTTGACAGAGAGAGATTACAAGTAGGCAGAGAGAGAGAGAGAGGGAAGCAGGCTCCCTGCCGAGCAGAGAGCCCGATGCGGGACTCGATCCCAGGACCCTGAGATCATGACCTGAGCCAAAGGCAGTGGCTTAACCCACTGAGCCACCCAGGCGCCCTGTCAGTTGTCTTTTGATTTTGTTAACTGTTTCCTTTGCTGTGCAAAAGCTTTTGATTTTGATGAAATCCCAATAGTTCATTTTTGCCCTTGCTTCCCTTGCCTTTGGCCTTGTTCCTAGGAAGATGTTGCTGCGATGAAATTCTATTTTTTTTAAGATTTTATTTATGAATATACTTTGGAGAGAGAGTTCATGTGCATGTCAGGGGCGGGACAGATGGGGATGGAGAAAGAAAGAGAATCTCAAGCAGACTCCTTGCTGAGCATGGAGCATGTCACAGGACTTGATCTCATGACCCTGAGATCATGACCTGAGCAGAAACCAGGAGTTGGTGCTTAATCTACTGAGCCACCAAGACATCCTTGATGAAATCCTATTATAACAATTTTGGAAAATACTAAAAAGCATGAAGAATAGCATTTTAATCACTCATAAGCCTGTCCCCTAGAGAGAATCGCAATTAATAATTTGATAGCCTTTTTGTATTTTTTCTAGGTAAAAACATTTATATATCCATTTCCAGAATGATAAAGATACTTTGAACTATAATTTGACTGCTTCTTTTTGGTATGAGCTGAGTTCATTTATGTCATACTATTATGTTATTTATGTCATATTACATCATTAGCACACATAAATGTTCACCCCCACACGTTAATGTTTTAAAGTGCATAGTTTCAGGGCATTGGAGTGCTTCGGTTGGTTAAGTGTGTGGGACTCTTGGTTTTGGCTCAGATCGTGATCTTGGGGGGTGTCTGGCTCGGTTAAGATTCTCTCCCTCTGGCCCTGTCCGCCCCCTTTCCCGCCCCCTACACTCTGACTCTCAAATAAATCTTTTCTTTTTTTTTTTAAGGTGCATAGTGTCGGGGTACCTGGGTGGCTCAGTGGGTTAAGCCTCTGCCTTCGGCTCAGGTCATGGTCTCAGGGTCCTGGAATTGAGCCCCACATTGGACGCTCAGCGGGGAGCCTGCTTCCCCCCTCTCTCTGCCCACCTCTCTGCCTACTTGTGATCTCTCTTTCTCTCAAATTAGTAAATAAAATCTTAAAAAATAAAATAAAATAAAAAGGTGCATAGTCTCAGAATGCCTGGGTGGCTCAGTCAGTTAAGCCATTGCCTTCAGCTCAGATCATGATCCCAGGGTCCTGGGATGGAGTCCCTCTTCGGGCTCCTTGCTCAGCGGGGAGCCTGTTTCTCTCTGTCTCTAATTGCCACTTTGCCTGCTTGTACTCTCTGTCTGTCTCTCTCTCTCTCTCTTTCACAAATAAATAAAATCTTTTAAAAAAAGAAAAGATACATAGTCTCTACTGAAAACAAACTACTTTACCAGATACAGGATCCATTTCTAAATGTTCTTGGAAGTTCCAGCTGTTGCCTGGATTTTTTTTTTAATATAAAATTTATGTTGCTACTTTGAAACGTGAAAGAGCTTTGCTTTCCACTGAAAATTGTATTTGTGCTAGACCCCTGGGGAGTGTTGCTTGTAAGCACTGTTCGTAATCCAATATGACTAAAGTGGTTATCCCATGTTAATGGTTGTGCCACAGGCTAGAAGAAAGCTTTCTGGAGAACAGTTCCCACTGGCCCAGTTGTTCCAAACAGTGCTTTCCCACAAATCATTTAGAATGATACTCACTGGCATGGCTACTATAAAAAAACTGGAAAATAACCCATGTTGGCAAGGATGTGGAGAATTTGGAACTGCTGGTCCAACTGTCTGGTGGGAATATAAAATGGTACAGATGCTATGGACAACAGTATAGCAGTTCCTGAAAAAATAAAATTACCATATGATGCAGTGATTCCACTTTGGGGCATATTGCCAAAGAAGAGAAAGCAGGGTCTTGAAGAGGTGTTTATGCATGTTCATAGCAGTGTTATTTACAAGGGCTAAAACATGGAAGGAATCCAAGTGTCCACCAACAGATGAATGAATAAGCAAAATGTGGTATACACAAACAGCGAAATATTATTTACCCTTAAAACAGAAGGAAATTCTAACATGTGCTACAACATGGATGAACTTAAGGGCATTTGCTAAGCAAAATTAGCCAGTCTCAAAAAGACAGACACTATATGATCCCACTTAATGAGATACTTAAAGCAGTCAAAATCACAGAGGCAGGAAATAGAATGGTGTTTGCCAGAGGCTACAGGGAGGGGGATGTAGAGAATTATAATTTAATGGATATAGTTTCAGTTCTATAAGATGAAGAGTCTGGAGATGATGGTGGTGATAGTTGCACAACATTATGAATGCATTTTTTTAATTTTTTTTAAAAGATTTTATTTATTTGACGGAGAGAGAGATCACAAGTAGGCAGAGAGGCAGGCAGAGAGAGAGAGTGGAGGAAGCAGGCTCCCCGCGGAGCAGAGAGCCCGATGTGGGGCTCAATCCCATGACCCTGGGATCACGACCTGAGCTGAAGGCAGAGGCTTTAACCCATTGAACCACCCAGGCGCCCCATGAATGCATTTTTTAAAAAGTTTTATTTAGTTATTTGACAGAGAGAGAGTGAGCACAAGCAGGCAGAGCAGCGGGCAGAGGGAGAGGGAGAAGCAGGCTTCTCCCTGAGCAGGAGTCTGATGTAGGGCTCCACCCCAGGATCATGACCTGAGCCAAAGGCAGACACTTAACCTAACCCAGGCGCCTTATGAATGCATTTAATACCACTGAACTGTACACTTAAAATGACAGATGGTATACTTAAAAATTTAAGATGGCAAATTTTGTGTTATATTTATGTTATATTTAGCTATAATAAAAGTAATTGAGGGGGGAACCCAAAACTATGGAGACAGTAAAAAGATCAGTGGTTGCCAAGCTAGAGGGGAGGAAGAGATGACCAGGTAAGGTGTACTATACCTTCATTCTTTTGCATGAAGGGTGCGACATGGGTAGCTGTTACTGATATTGCCAAGAGATGAAATTGACTGAGGTTAATTTCAATTAACTTCCAGGTCTTCCCCTGGAATCGCAGGCCTTCAATAGACTCCAGAATTCCAAAACAGTTACATCAGACAGATTCTGCCAGTGCAACTATTGCCTAGGTGGAGGACAGGTGCAGTGTGCTGCTTACTCTGCTCTCTTCCCATCTCCATGGTTTTGCCTTTTCCAGAATAGTATATAGTTGGAATCATTAAGTATATAGCCTTTTTAGACTGAATTCTTTACTTAGTAATATCCATGTAAGGTTCCTTTATGTCGTTTCATGGTTTGATAGCTCCTTTCTTTCTAGTACAGAATAGTTTTCTGTTGTCTGGGTGTACCAAACTTTCTTTATCCATTCACCTACTGAAGGACATCTTGGTTGCTTCTAAGTTTTGGCAATTTTGAAAAAAGCTGCTATAAACATCCATGTGCAGTGTTTGTGTGGACATAAGGTTTCAACTCCTTTGGGCAAATACCAAGTGTTTGATTTTGTAAGAAACTGCCAAACTGTCACCCGATACAATCTGCTTTTTAAAAATATCTTTTTATATACTGAGCTTCTTAAATTGAAGTTTTTCGAACTGGATTCATATTCTCAGAGTTTGTGAGAATATTGAGTTTGAAAAACACTGATATAGATGGGCATATGCTATAGAAACTCAGACCGTGCTAAGAGCATGCGTGAAAATGTTTTGTGGACAGTGTGGAAAAAAGTCCTTAGTCATTAAAGGCTGTGGAGCCCTGGGATAGCCTGAGAGCTTGGTGAGATTGGTGTGAATAGCTATGTGAAAGTGGTAATGAGTATAGCAGGTCATAGACTGTTGAGTGACCATGTGACTTGGATAGAAGGTCAGATTATTGGAGAACAATGAATGCCTTACTAAAGATAATTTACATGAAAATAACACATATATACTCTGTGAGTTGAAAGGAGTCCTGTTCACTCTTTTAGCCAATTCCTTTTACCTTTTGGCAGAATTGCACCTTAAATATATTTGTCTAATTAGGTATCTTATTTTAAAACAGCAAAGAGGGGTAGGCACCTGGCTGGCTCAGTTGGTAGAACATGCGACTCTTTGTCTCAAGGTTTTGAGTTAAGCCCCATGTTGGGTGTAGAGATTACTTAAACTAAAATCTTTAAAAAAATAAAATAGTGGGACGCCTGAGTGGCTCATTCAGTTGGGCGGCTGCCTTCGGCTCGGGTCTTGATCCCGGTGTCCTGGGATGGAGTCCCACGTTGGGCTCCCTGTTCAGCGGGTAGCCTGCTTCTCCCTCTGCCTTCATCTGCTACTCTGCCTGCCTGTGTGCTCTCTCTCTGACAAAAAAATAATAATAGAATAGCAAAGAAAAATTCATCACAATCACCACTGTACAGGAATGAAAGCAGCATTATCTATAATAGCCCAAAAGTCTATCAGCTGATGAATAGATAAAGAAAATATGGTGTATCCATAAAAAAGAATACATCTATAATGTATATCTTGAAAACATCATGCTTAGTGATGGGAGCCAGACACAAAGAGTCAAATATCATATTATTCCATTTATATGCCATGTCCAGAATAGGAAATTCCATAGAGACAGAAAGTATATTGATGGTTGTCAGGTGCTGGCAGGAAAGAGAATTGAAAGTGACAGCTGGGGCACCTGGGTGGCTCAGTGGGTTAAGCCACTGCCTTCAGCTCAGGTCATGATCTCACGTCCCGGGATCAAGTCCCGCATCGGACTCTCTGCTCAGCAGGGAGCCTGCTTCCTCCTCTCTCTCTCTCTGCCTGCCTCTCTGCCTACTTGTGATCTCTCTGTCAAATAAATAAATAAAATCTTAAAAAAAAAAAAAAAGAAAGTGACAGCTAATTGAGTTTCTTTTGGATAATGAAATTAGATCATGGTGATGGTTGATAATTTTGTGAATATACTGAAAATCACTAAGTTGTACACTGTGAAAGGTTAATTGTAAGGTAATTACTATAATTACTATATAATTATAATTAATTAAATATTATATACTTATTATAATTATAATTATAAGGTAAGTTAAAGATTCCTTATTCCCCCGCAAAAGTTATTCTTATTTTTTGTTTGTTTGTTTATTTGACAGACAGAGATCACAAGTAGACAGAGAGGCAGGCAGAGAGAGAGAGAGAGAGGGAAGCAGGCTCCCTGCTGAGCAGAGAGCCCGATGCGGGACTCGATCCCAGGACTCTGGGATCATGACCAGAGCCGAAGGCAGCGGCTTAACCCACTGAGCCACCCAGGCACCCACACAAAAGTTATTCTATAGCCATTGGTAACTGATTGAAATTTGAGGTGAATGAGAATCAAAGAATTAATTTCTATCTTGAGGGATTGATTGAGTAGTAATAATGCCATTACTGAGATGTGGTTTTTTTTTAATACTTTATTTATTTATTTAACATAGAGAGAGATCACAAGTAGGCAGAGAGGCAGGCAGAGAGAGAGGGGAAGCAGGCTTCTTGCTGAACAGAAAGCCCAATGCGAGGCTCAATTCCAGGACCCTGAGATTATGACCTTATGACCTGAGCTGAAGGCAGTGGCTTAACCCACTGAGCCACCCAGGTTCCCCCTGAGATGTGATTTTGAAATGGGTGGGGCACATCAGTAGCAGCAGGCCTGGAAATGAAGATAATGAGTTTGGTTTAGAAAATATTTTTTATTTATCTAGGACAGGGGCACTCCTTAGAGGCAGTTAAAAAAAAACTTAGGTCTGGAGATGAAAAGAGAGGAGAGTTGAGATGGAGATTTTGGGTCATTCAGGGCGCCTGGGTGGCTCAGTCAGTTAAGAGTCTTCCTTCAGATCAAGTTGTGATCTCAGGTCCTGGAATCAAGCCCTGCATTGGGATCCCTGTTCAGCAGGAAGCCTTCTTCTCCCTCTCCTCCTGGCTTTTGCTCTCTGTTGCTATCTCTGTCACTCTTTCTCTCAAATAAATAAATAAAATCTTTAAAGAAAAAAGAATTTTGGAACATCCAAATTTAGGTAATAAAGAGAATATATGGGAGCATTTAGCAAAAAATTTGGATATTGGGGAATTTGAAAGAAAAAGAACCTGTGAATCTGGAGAAGAATATAAATACAGTAGAAAAAAAACAGGATGGAGCAGGGTCTTGGACACCTGGGAAGTATAAGTATTGTTCTGTAGGATGAAGGTAAAAGGAGGCCTGAACCCAAAATTGCAGTGTTCTTACCATCCTCATTTTTTTTTTTTTTACAAAGAATCAGGATAAGACCAGTAATTTCTGATTTACTTTGTTTGTTTTGTTTTTACTATGTTACTAGTGCAATAGGAGCCAGAGAACATAAACTTTGAGAGCTTAAAAGTAGTTCTGTCAAATAGAATCATCTAAGTGCATTTTTATATTGGAGTAATAGGAAATTTCAGTCCCTGGAGGCAACTCACAAGTAGGAAGCATTTTAGAGCCCCAAATGGACTGAAGGGCTGGATTTTCAAAAAGCTGGCTTTATTCGCTGTGTAGTCTCAGCTGCCCTGGCTTACAACAGCTTTCTGTTGCCAGAGCCTACAGATGAGAACTAGCAGAAGAGCACATTGTTTGACTAAGGCCCAAGTTTTTAAAACTATCTTAATTCTTACACAATCCTGCTAGGGAAACAAACCTCCCTAAACAAGAAACTTATTTTCATCCAAATTCCCCCAGAAGACTCCAGATCCCAGAATTGTAAGTACTGATCAAGGATGTGCAGGGGCGCCTGGGTGACTCAGCTGAGAGACTGACTCTTGGATTTGGCTCAGAACATGGGGGTGGGGCCCCATGTTGGGCTTCATGCTCAGCACAGAGTGGGCTTGAGATTCTCTCTCCGTCTCTCTCAGTCCCTCCCCCTGCTCTCATGTGCACACACTTTCTCTCTCAAATAAATAAATCTTTAAAAAAAATGTGCAAAAACTTCTCTACAAGCGTTCCAATCTAATAAAAATCTTAACTGGCTCTTTCTTTTCTTTTTTTTTTTTTTAAAGATTTTATTTATTTATTTTACAGAGAGAGATCACAAGTAGACAGAGAGGCAGGCAGAGAGAGAGAGAGAAGCAGGCTCTCCGCTGAGCAGAGAGCCCGATGTGGGACTTGATCCCAGGACCCTGAGATCATGACCTGAGCCGAAGGCAGTGGCTTAACCCACTGAGCCACCCAGGCACCCTTAACTGGCTCTTTCTGATAACAGTTTCTACAGTGGCCAAGACTAGGAGATAATTCTGTTTGTTTTTAAGATTTTATTTTTAAATAATCTCTGTACCCAGTGTGGGGCTTGAACTCACAATCAGGAGATCAAGAGTTGCATGCTCCTTAGACTGAGCCAGCCAGGAACCCCTGATTACCTTGTTTCAACCTTACCTCAACCCTAAGAGATAGATAGTTTAGATTTGATCATCACTCTTTTACAATGGAGAAAATTACAGAGGTTAAGTTATTCGCCCAAATTCACATGGTTTCTAACTGGTGGCACCAGAATTAGCTCTCAATTTGTGACTTCCTTTCTAGTATCTTTCCATAAGACATGTTGTCTTTGAAGTCTGGTCAGTGCTTCATTGTATTCCTTTTCTTTTAACACAGACTCCAACAAAGGACTTTTTATTCCCTTCCCAAATCGGGAAATAAAGGATTCCCTAATGAGTACTTCTGCAGCCCCGGGCAGTGGTATACCAGATCAGAAATTAGACACTTTCCCGCTGGGAACACAGGTAATGTATTCATTTTCCTGTTGATCTGTTGACTAGTCAGTGATTAATACACAGTTCATTGGACTTTCAATTATTTATGAAGGTCTAGGTGGACTTGTTTGATTTATCAAAGAAAGAAGGGCAAACAGGATGCAGAGGACCTTCTCCATTAATTTCAACCTACCTTTCCCCTCTCCCCTACTATCCCATTATTAAAAGTGGTATATTTATACATACAAGTTTTAGTACTTTTTATGCCAGGTATTTTGGCTCTCAAACAGGAATACAACACTTAGAAGTTTTGGCTGGTTTTAAAATTTCTCCTCTCTACCCAATGTCTCCATCTCCTGTTACTTCACTCCTTACATTTTCCACCTCTGACTTTTTAAAAAAGATTTATTTATTTATTTGAGAGAGAGAGAAAGAGAGCATGAGCTGCGGGAGAGAGAGAGAGAAGAAACAGACTCCCCACAGGACCCTGAGTTCATGACCTAAGCTGAAGCCAAGAGCCAGAGGCTCAGCCTACTGAGCCACCTAGGTGCCCTTACCTCTGATTTTTTAATTACTCAATCTCAGCATCTCAAGCGTGGCTTTCCCAAAGCTGCCTCTTCATTGGAACATAAAAGAAGAAAAGTTAAGGGGTAAAGATGGCATAGAAGTTGTGGGCAGTGGGGAGGTAGAGATTGTGCAAGATGAGGCAAGAATTAAGAATAAATTTTTAGGGGCACCTGGGTGGCTCAGTGGTTTAAGCCTCTGCCTTCGGCTCAGGTCATGATCTCAACTGAGGTCCTGGGATCGGGCCTCATATCAGGCTCTGCTCAGTGGGGAGTCTGCTTCCTTCTCTCTCTCTCTCTCTCTCTCTTTCTCCCCCTCTGCCTGCCTCTCTGCCTGCTTGTGATCTCTGTCAAATAAATAAATAAAATCTTTTTTTTAAAAAGAATAAATTTTTAGGGACACCTGGGTGGCTCAGTCAGTTAAGCATCTGCCTTTGGTTCATATCATGATCCTAGGGCCCTGGGATCAAGTCATTCATCAGGCTCCTTGCTTACCGGGGAGCCTACTGCTCCCTCTGCCGGCTGCTCCTCTGATGGTATTCTCTCTTTCTCTATGTCTGACAAATAAATAAATAAAAATCTAAACAACAACAACAACAAAGTGTGAGTTTTTAGTGAAAAAAATTGTTGGGAGGGTTATACAACCATTATATAAGACTCGTGTGTGCTCACTTTGGCAGCACATATACTAAAACTGAACGATACAGAGAAGATTAGCATGGTCCCTGCACAAGGATGACACGCAAATTCGTGAAGCGTTAAAAAAAAAAGACTCGTGTATAAGTATTATGCAGGAAGCAGAATTGACTACTTTATATTCTACTTCTCCTTTTGTCTGCATTTTCTGTGATAAATTACAAGCAATGAAATTGCTGAAAATAGCCAGAAGGAGAAAGAAAAGAAGCTCTGATTAATCCACATTTAGATAGTTAACACTGTACTAGTAAAAGGTTAGTAAGATTTTTTTTTTTCAGTTTGAGTTTACCATACTTTCATCTTATAAAAAGACATATTAAAAAAAAAAAGACAGTTGGGGCGCCTGGGTGGCTCAGTGGGTTGAAGCCTCTGCCTTCAGCTCGGGTCATGGTCCCAGGGTCCTGGGATCGAGCCCCGCATCGGGCTCTCTGTTCAGCAGGGAGTCTGCTTCCTCCTTCTCTCTCTGTCTGCCTCTCTGCCTACTTGTGATCTCTGTCAAATAAATAAATAAAATCTTTAAAAAAAAAAAAAAAGACAGATTAGTATTTAGTTGATTCCTTTGTTTTTGGAGATTCTCTTTAGGTAACTTAGAAACTATCTCAATTACTATTTTAAAATATCTTAGTATTTATTTTTTCTTAAAAATTTTATTTGTTTGTTTGACAGACACAGAAAGAGAGGGAACACTAGCACGGGGAGTGGGGGAGGGAGAAATAGGCACCCCACTGAATAAGAAGCCCAAAGCTGGGCTAGATCCCAGGACCCTGAGATCCTGAGGACCTAAGCCGAAGTCAGACGCTTAACAACTGAGCCACCCAGGCACCCCTTAGTATTTGTTTTAAAGGAAATGTCTTGTAAGCTCATGTCTGGATGCCCATCAGCTCTGTTTTCCTAAACATTCAAACTTTTTTTTTGTTGCAGGAAGTGGCAAGAAGGGAGATCCCAAGCGACAGTCACCAGGAAGATGGTAAATATTTTGTTCAGGAAGTATTTTTGTCCAACTAATCAGAGAAACCTAGATGAGAAGATGGAGATATCTCAGCCCTAGGGCCCTATACAACTAACTCTTTCTGCTTTTGTTGGGGCTCCCCTGGATGCTTAGTGACCTGTGTGAGGCCTTTCTGGTTGAAGAGTGGATATTCTGACTTTCTTTTTGACTTCTGTACTGACTGACTGTTCCTTTTTTCTTTTTTCTTACCTTTCTTGCCCTCTTTTGGGTTTATGTCTTTATTCATCCATTTGTTCTCTCTATTGGTTTATTTATAAGTTATATACTATTTCTATACCTTTATTATTATTCCCCAAACTACAATATATGCCCTTAACTTATATAATTAAAAAAATTAATCAATACCTTAACTCTTCTCTTGGATAATTTAAAGACCTTAAAATACTTTACTCCTTTTAGTCTTTCCTGATTTAAATATTACTATTACAGATTTTAATTCTCACTATATTTTTAAAGCCACATGAAATTGTTATACAGTAAATGTTCATCTAAATTTAATCTTTGTATTTACCACTTTGTTCTTCATTTCTTTTTTTCATCCTAGATTTCCCTTCTGAGATCTATTTTCTCCAACTTATAGAATGTCTTTTAGAATTTCCTTTAGTGTGGGTTTATTCTGTTGAACACCTTCAGTTTTTGTGTGAAAATGCCTATATTCCACCATTATTTTTTTTAAGATTTTACTCATTTATTAGATAGAGAGATTATTAGATTATTATCTATTATTAGATAGAGAGATCACAAGCAAGGGGAGTGGGAGAGGGAGAAGCAGGCTCCCCGCTGAGCAGGAAGCCCAATATAGGGCTCAATCCCAGTATTCTGGGATCATGACTTGAGCCAAAGGCAGACACTTAATGACTGAGCCACCCAGGCGCCCTATCCACCATCACTCTTAAAGAGTATTTTGGCCAGGTATAAATTTCTAGATTGGTAGTTATTTCTTCCAGAATATTGAAGGTATTCCACTGTATTGTTTTGGTTTTTACTTTTGAATAGTCAGCTGGAGGTCTTTCAGTCCTGCAGGGATAATCTGTCTTTTTTTTTCTGGCTCCATTTAAGATTTTCCAATTGTCTTTGGTTTTCTTCAATTTTGGTATGACAAGTGGTTTTCTTTTTATTTATCTTGTTCAATATTTATTACACTTGAATCTGTTAATTGTGTCTTATTAATTCTGGAAAGTGCTTCAAATATTGTTTGTGTCTCATTCTTTCCCTCTATCCTTCTGGGACTCTTGATTAAATAAATATGTAGTAGAGATTTTTATTTTGTCCTCTTTTTCTTTTATTCTTTTGTATTTTTCATTTTGTGGGGGGTTCTGATCTGCATCCTGGATAATTCCTTCTGACCCATCTTTCATTTTCTTTTTCTTTTCTTTTTTTTAAAAGATTTTATTTATTTATTTGACAGTCAGAGATCACAAGTAGGCAGAGAGAAGAGGTAGCAGGCTCCCTGCTAGCAGAGAGCCCGATTCGGGCTGGATCCCAGAACCCTGGGATCATGACCTGAGCCAAAGGCAGAGGGTTTAACCCACTGAGCCACCCAGGTGCCCCTTACTAACATTTTCTTCAGCTGTGTCTAATCTGTTATTAAGAATCTTTTTTTTTTAATTGTATTTACTTATTTGACAGAGAGAGATAATAAGTAGAGAGGCAGGCAGAGAGAGAGAGAGAGAGAGAGAGAAGAGGAAGTAGGTTCCCTGTCCAGAAGAGAGCCCAATGCAGGACTCGATCCCAGGACCCTGAGATCATGACCTGAGCCAAAGGCAGAGGCTTAACCCACTGAGCCACCCAGGCACCCAATCTGCTGTTAATCTTGTCTGCTGAGTTCTTAATTTCATTATTTTTATTTCTCAGTTCTGTAAGGTTTTTTTTTTTAAAGATTTTATTTATTTATTTGAAGGAGAGAGAGAAATAATGAAGACAGAGAGAGAGAGCATGAGCAGGGGGTGGGGAGAAGCAGGCTCTCTGCTGAGCAGAGAGCCCAGTGCAGGAGTTGATCCCAGGACACCAGGATCATGACCTGAGCTGAAGGCAGATGTTTAACCAATTAAGCCACCAGGTGCCCCACAGGTCTCTAAGTTTTATTTTGTTCTTTTTCAAGTCTGCTGGCTCAGTTTTTAGAAAGAGAAAATTTCCTACTTGTTTTTTTTTTTTCTTAAGATTTTATTTATTTATTTGACAGAGAGAGAGAGACAATAAGAGCAGGAACACAAGCCAGGGGAGTGGGAGAGGGAGAGGCAGGCTCCCCTGCAGAGCAGGGAACCTGATGTGAGGCTCAATCCCAGGATCCTGGGGATCATGACCTGAGCTGAAGGCGGACACCTAACGACTGAGCCACCCAGGCGCCCCTGTTTTGTATTTCCTTATGCATAGTAAAAATAGCTGTTGCATAGGCTATATCTATAAATTCTGATACCTGAAGTTTATTGTCTTTTTTTTCTACTCATGCTTATGTTGTCTTGTTTCCCTTTTTGTTTCTTTGCTTTGGCTATTTGCTATGTATTTGAAAAACTATTTAAAGGAATTATTTAAAGTCTTACATAAAGGTATCCTTTCCAGATCAGATTTTCATTTGCTTCTACCAGCACTATCATCCTGGGATCACTTAAATCCAGGCTCAAAGCTCAAGGTTCCCTGGGCCCACTCAGTTGATACAAACCTGGATTGTCAGTCAGTACAAGGGCTGACCTATTTCCAGTTTACTTTTACTCTGAAGGTTGCATTCTACTTGGGGTTCCATCTTAATGTGTAGGTGAGGGTGGAATGGGAGGTAAGGATGGTTTGTCATACTCCTTACTTTGGGTAGATGTTGAACTTCTGTCCCTGTTATCTTAAAACTTCTGAGGGTAAATGTGACTTTCAGTGCTAGACTTACCTATGTGTGTTCTTGCTGTTTCCTAGATTTTGGTCTAGAAAATCCTTACCAGCTAATAAGCTCTTTGATGCTTTAAAGAACATGTGTCATCCCACTTTTTTAATGTCTTCAATAAGAGGCACAGTCTGAATTATCTAATCATATCACTTGTTGTTAGATTCTTTTTGTTGCATAAAAATACTGTTCCTTTCCCTCACTGTGTAGGCTGGCCCTGGGTAAAACATTGATATTCTATAGGTGCTATAAATATAAAAAATGCTTGGTTCTACTTCTTTTAAGTTAATGTGACTAACTCAGGTATGCTTCCTAAGGAAGCCCTTTAAGCACATGAAACTCTGGAAACTCCAAAGAGCACAAAGACTTCTACTTGCCCTACTCTGACACTCTTTATCAATGACATACAGCTGTCTGAAAGAAACGCTTTATAGCTGGTTAGGGATTTTCATAGGTTTTTGATTCCCTGCCTTTTAATTGTCTTAGGATACTGGTTCCCAGTGTATGAATATAGGACCTCTGGCTGGAGTTTCAGAGTGGGATTGGGCTTAGCTTTATTGTGAGGAGTCTGTGAAATCATATACCTACCAATTATTGTGTATAGACTGAAGACAGAAGATCACAACTATTGTCATATGGGGTACACCAAAATTTCTGCATTAAAACAGCATCTAGAAAACTCTGATACTATAGTTTTAGGAGGAAATTCCTAGGGGATTAGGTTGACATGAAATTTATCTTCAGAATGCTAAAGATTCTTTATTGTTCACACAGCATACAACACATTTTGTTGTTGTTCCATGTAAAAGTCCTTTTATCATTTTATGCTACTATTTATCAAAATTATAAACCATTGCTTCCTAAGAACTTTTTCTGGTATACTGAGGTATGTCTAGTGAACACAGGTACCCTAGTGAACAGAGGTACCCTAACTGAGCCAAGAAGAATTCTCATTGTATTTTGTCTTTTCTTTTCTCCTTGGCGGTGGTTAGAATTTAGACGCTACTCTCCTCGTCAGTCTACGGTCCGATCCCCAGAGAAGATGGCTAGAGAAGGGTACCGACTATCTTTTTTGGACAATAAATCTTCAGGTTCTTCTCCAGAAAAGGATTTGATACTAAAACCTGATAATCACCAGCTTACCCATGATGTCTCAGTGGGTAAACGTCTGGATGTGGGTGATTCTAGCCAGATCCATCCCTATCAGTTACCTTCAGATGCTGGTCTAGAAAATTATGATTGTCATTATTCTCACAATCTGTCCCTGCATGGAAGTCTTGGAAAAAGGCCTCAGAGAATCAAGAACTACCGTGAATATAGCATAAGGCCTTCAAATGACATGAAGGCCACCACATCCCATTCCTGTGGAGACTTACTGACTTCTCTGTCAAACCCTGACTCTAGCACCGGAAGGCTTTTGAAGCTTAGTTCAGGTAATAGCTTCCTGTGAGTTTATAGGCCTTTTTCCTAGTCATGAGATAGAGGTATAACTGAAGATCTTGGGGAGTTAACATTTCTTAAATTGCATTAGCATTTTTAAAATTTGATTTTGGGGTATCAGTAGCCAATGAAACTTCCAGAAATTTGCAGGATATGAGTTTAACATATAGATATATCATTAAAGAAAATATGCAGAAATGTAAGCTTCATAGCTATGTACTCTTATAGCTAAATATCATGCCAGGACATATTTCTAGTAACGTCTAGCCTTCTCTGGCCACAGTCGGAGCAATACACTTCACATACTACTTCACAGTAGTGAAGACAGAAGAGATGCATGTTATTCTCCACCCCTTGCCTACTGCTCTCATGTAGGCTTGTAGTATGTGGACAGTTGGATTTAGCCAGAGTTGGGTATTTTCAGGTGGAGGCGGGGAGAAAAAGGATCCATAGAGTTGAAGGTGTATAGTATAGTAGGGAGAGGTTATTATGACCATTGGACTTCTGGTGGGGTAGGGTTGAAAGTAAGACATGAAGGAGCTGAAAGGCAGGGTCATCTCCCAGCCTGTTTCCTTCACAGATCTGTATGCCACAACACATTTCAACAGTGACCCTGCTCTGCTTGTTAATGTAGAGCAACAATTATCTACCAGTCTCAGTGATGTAACACCAGCACATGGATCTTTCCCAAACAACTCCGCCCTGGGAGACTCTCTACGGACACTGCTGTTGCCTACTGGGACCTCTGAACACAGAGAGAATCTGACCAAGAGGTCATTAAGCCCATCGAGGAGAGGATTCAAGCAGAAGGACAATATTCTTGCCACCCTGAATCCAAAGACTGGTTTCAGAGATGCTACGGGAAGCGAGGCAAGTATTGGTTTGTTTGTGCTTGTTCATCAAACACATCACATCCAAGACCTGTTGAGGGTAGTAGTGATTCTGACCAAGGGTACTACAAATTCAAAGGGATTTTCAGAGGCCAGTGGTTAATACTACCAGGCCAAAGCCTGTGCTCTATTGTCCTTGGGAAAAGCATTCCCCTTCTGCTGCATTTTCTCATTTCTGTTACAGTGAGAACATTCGCCAATCTACTTCCAGAGTATAAATTTTGTGGGAACATACTCTGATGATAAGAAGTGGCAGACAGAGTTTACCACAGCAGGGAATACAGAAGTTGCCAGGGGCTCTGAGTTGGCTGAAGAATGAACTCTGTAGCTCTAATGTTTATAATCTTAAAATCTTAAATTTTTCTTAACTTTTTAAAAAAGATTTTATTTATTTACTTGACAGAGATCACAAGTAGGCAGAAAGGCAGGCAGAAAGAGGAGGAAGCAAGCTCCCTGCCGAGCAGAGAGCCCAATGTGGGGCTAGGATCATGACCTGAACCGAAGGCAGAGGCTTTAACCCTCTGAGCCACCCAGGCACCCCAAAATCTTAAATTTTAAAATTATTCACAGTTTTTTAAATTCATTTACTGGACAGATCTACCTATACATATTTCTATATAAGATTCTTACTGAATAAAAAGTGTCTTTAGTAGTAGGTCCAACACTAACATTTAACATATAACATTTAAAATATTACAGGGGCATCTGGGTGGCTCAGTTAACCATCTGCCTTTGGCTCAGGTTATGATCCGAGGGTCCTGGAATCCCTGTGTCTGGCTCCCTGCTCAGTGGGGAGTTTGCTTTTTCCTCTTCCTCTTCCTTTCCCCTGTGGCCATGTTCTCTCTCTTTCTCTCTCTCTCTCTAAAATCAATAAAATCTTTCAAATGTTATAGAACATTTATGTTTACTATATGTTAACATACTAAATATAAACTTATGAGTTACAATTTTTAAAATACTCCCCAGGGGTGCCTAGGTGGCAATGTTGGTTAAGCATCTGACTTGATTTCATCTCAGGTCATGATCTCGGTGTCATTGGGATTGAGCCTTATATCAGGATGCATGCTGAGCATGTATGTTTGAGATTCTCTCTCCTTCTACCCTTCCCCTCATGCTCTCTCTTTCTAAAATAAATCAGTGTCTTAAAATAAAATAACCCGCATTTTTGGCAGGTCTCGTTGGCTCAGTCAGTAGAGCATGTGACTACTGATATCAGGGTCATGAGTTTGAACATCATATTGGATATAGAGTTTACTTAAGTAAACTAAAAAATTTTTTTAAATGCTCCCCATTTTGTGATCTGTAAAATTTTTTTTAAGATTTTATTTATTTATTTGACAGAGAGAGATCACAAGTAGGCAGAAGAGAAGGCAGGTAGAGAGAGAGGAGGAAGCAGGATCCCTGCCGAGCAGAGAGCCCGATGTGGGGCTTGATCCCAGGACCCTAGGATCATGACCTGAGCTGAAGGCAGAGGCTTAACCCACTGAGCCACCCAGGCACCCCTGTAAAATGTTTTTAAAATGTTCTGCAAGTTTAATCTTTTTATACTACATAACTTAATATACTGAGCCATAGTTCTAGGTGTCAAAACTTAATGTTTTCTTCTAAAAATCTCTACTGATTATGATAGAGTGTACTGTTATCTTTGAAATTATCCTTGGATATACTACTATATTTGCTTGGACATAAATAACATTCTTTTTAAATCCAAACTGAGAGATCAAACCACCTTTTTTTTTTTTTAATGTTAACACCTTAAATGTCCAGAATCTTACTTCCCATATTGTGTAAGAATGACAAATGGTTGGTGGTGTTTTTTTTTTTTCTTTCTTGAGCCTCTCTCTAGTGACCTGGGCAGTTTGCATGGTTTGCCAGGAAACCACAGTCCGCCGATCTCTGCCAGAACCTCTCATGTGGCCACTGTCCTCAGACAGCTCTTGGAGCTTGTGGATAAGCACTGGAATGGCTCTGGCTCTCTCCTTCTTAACAAGAAGTTTCTCAGTAAGTGAATGCATTCTCAGCTCCTGAAGAAGGGTCAGAACCTTGCTTCTGCTCTGTGTTCCTATAAAAGCCATTCAGCCCCCTTAACTCGCAAGGAAAAAATTGTTTGCATGATCATCAAAATTTGTCAGTGGCACAGTAATTGACAAATCTGCTTTTTTCTCATAGTTGTCTTCCCTGTTTATCAATATTCTTCCCTCATGTACCAATTGTTTTATACCTTTTGTGACATTTTTTTTGCTAGTTTTTGGGTAATATGTAGAGTGATGACATACGTACAACAGAGCACTGTGGTGTTAATGATTATGAAAGGATTTTATGATCCTTGGGACAGTGCCAATAATAAATACAATAAAAATTGGGCTTGATCATCAGAATTCTAAAATGCCTGTTAAAATGTTATGATTTGAAAAACATGAATGAATAAATGACTTGGACTCTTCTTAGGGCTTCTTTTTTAGGAAGTTGGAGGAAAAATAGTACTGCAAATGTTGCCCCCACGTCTTTGTTTATTGTTAAATGGAAAGAGTTCAAGGAGATTTTGGTGGTGGTAAACGTTTAGGAAGAACGAGAAACTTTAAAGTTGCTTGGGCTTAATTTTTTTTTTAATTTCTAAAGAGACACATAAGAGAAAAAATCTTAGTATAGTTACTTTCCTTCCCACATTGACTCTCTGCTCTCATTTTTTAGGAAATTATCCTCAGGAGCCACTCATGGGTGACTAGAGAATAATAGCACAGGGCTATTGAGGGTGTACTCATGAAGGTCTACTGTTGTTTCTCCATAGAAGGCATGGGATGGAATTTCTTATCCATTATGAAACACCTCTTATACTTAGCAAATTCTTGTAAAAAGGAAATAGTAGATTATATTTGTCCTACCGAGCTGGTAGTTGTTGACTAGGAATACTGTGCTTTAGCTTTTAAGATTGGCCCGTGTGCCCAACCTGAATTTTTGGCAGGTCCTGCCCGAGATTTACTTCTGACTTTGGTAGTCCCTGCTCCTTCCCAGCAGTGGTGTCACTCACATCCTGAAGATACATCAAAAACCTTCCGCAGGAGAGAGATGGAACTGAAGGAAGCTGGGCATGTGGTCCCTAATGACATGGTATGTTTCTCTCTTGTCTTCCTTTCCTACTCTTTCTTTACCAGAAAAGGACAGAGCAGCAAAACTAGACAGCTTTGTGCCATAAACATCATCATCACCATGAACCTAGGTATTCGGGAACCAAAATCGAGAGAAGTCAGTCAAGGCAAATCAGGAACACAAAACTTGCCAGCATGGGAACAACTTGGAGGTTCTGCAAGGATGACTCCCTAATCTTAGCCCTATTCCAAAAATTCTAAAGACTTGGAGAGCAGGAAAAAAAAAATGACTTTAGAATGAAAATACTTAGGTTCGCATTTTGGAAGTTTATGGTTTAATTCCAATGAGGGAAGGCTAGTGTGTCTGGGATTGTGTCTTTCCTCCCTTCTGATGGAACAGAGAGCCCTGAAACAGGAGCCATTCCTAGAGGATCAGGCTGCTGACTTTGGGAAAGGAAGAAGGGACCCATATCTGTAGGCTTTTCCCCTCTTTTCTTAGCATAAGAGGATTTTCACACACCAACTTAAGTTTCTAGAACTTTAGAGAGGTGATTCAGAATTGCTGGCCACTGTCAGAGAAGCACTTGTCCTGCAAGAATAGTGAATAACTCACAGGAAATACTGCATCTCCTTGTGCTGTTTGTTTGCTGCACTTGAGCTATTTTTACCAAAATTAAAATTCTAATGAGAAAGTCAGAGAGATGCTGAGCTCCCTTTAGTTTATCACTAAAAGAGGAAAATGTTTTTCAGTTTTCTAAAAGCCCTCCACAGATTTTCAGATTCTTAATGTATTTGTATTGTGTTTTCTCATCTAAAGGAAAGTTTGAAGCAAAAACTGGTCAGAGTGCTAGAAGAAAACCTCGTTTTGTCAGAAAAAATCAAGCAGTTGGAGGAAGGTGCTGCTACCATGATTGTGAGTGGGCACCAGTCACACACTTATGGTGAGTTCAGGAAAGCAACATGTGGTGTGTCCCAAGACAACTGTTTGTTTATAGATGACCCATTTAATAAGCTTCATCAACTGAGGCTTCACCTCGGACCTACTGAATTAGAATCTGTTTTTAACAAAACCCCCAGGTGATTTGTAAGCATATTAAAGTTTAAGAAGTACTGTTCTATGAGACTGACTTCCTTAAGACCAGAGTTCCCATGCTTCATTATTACAGGCAACGGTAACATTTTGGGGGAACTAGGTATGAGTACCTTGACTACAAATTCAGTTTGTGCATACTCATTGAGTTATTACTATGTGCCCAACACAGTTCCAGATGTTTTCACAGATTCCGTAAGCACTGAAGGACCTACATTCGCAAACTAAAATGGAGACTATAGAGAGGCCTAACATGTGTTGACTCTGCTAAACAAGGATTGAATCCTCATGACCATGGTGGGGCAGGGTTATTAACCCTAGTGAAATTCTGAAAAATAAACTAATGTGCAGTATTAAATGATTGAATTTTAATTCTGATATCTCTGTTCCTAAGCCCCATATCTGCTGTCTCTGAGGGAATGGTGAATGGAGTGCAGAGATGGAGGCAGTGGGGCCCTCGATTCTTTAGATGGCCACCCGACTACTTAAGCTCTGCTCAAAGATAGTGGCTTGGAATCCTGTTCACGCCTGGCTATTGTACCCTTTGTAGACGATCTTCTGCGCAAAAACCAACAGCTGAACATGCAGGTGGCTTGCCTGAACCAGGAGCTTGCCCAGCTGAAAAAGCTGGAGGAGACAGTGGCCCTTCTCCATGAAAGTCAGAGGTAGGAGAGGGCCTATCTAGCTAGCTTCTGGAGGCAGATACTTACTTTCCTTTATCAGTTTTGTCTTATTTGTTAATGTCTAGATCCTTTTCAAAATAACTCCATTCTGTGTGTAAACCTCATGTATGTAGGTGTATTTGTGTGTAAACCTTCTGTGTTCCAGGACACATGAGGGACTAAATCTTTGCTGGCATCAGTGGGTTGCAGCACCTTAAAAATAAGTAGTTTCTCGCTAGATTCAACAGGACCCTTGTTTGAGTCAGCTAGCTTTCCTTGGTCACTGCATGCCCCTAAAATCAGCCATCTGGCTCTTCTGGGAAATGCCTGCCTCCCAATGATCTCAGGAGAGACATCAGGCACTTAGGGAGAGTGATGAAAGTCCAATGTATTTGTTCTCTTCAGAGGAGCTCGACAACATCAGCCTCTTCAAAAAAATGGTACCCTCAGAATGCCAGCCAGACAAATCAGAAGCTTCAAGACTATTAGTACATTTACAGAAGCTCTTGACATTTTGATTTGCAAAACACCTTTGCAATGACTTTCATTGAAGTTTAAACATAAGAACCCCATCCCCATACTAGCATCCTCACACTTTACTTCATGAATACCTTGCGAATTAGGATAGCTTCATATTCAGAGAATTAAACCCAGACCCATTCTAGATGGCTTTTTTAAAAACTATTCATTATAATTATTTCAAACACAAAAGTAGAGGAAGCAGCCTAAAATCATCCTTCTCAAACGGGGTATCAGAATCACCTGAAAAATTTAGTGAAATATAGATTGCTGGGTCCCCAGCCTGAGTTTCTGATTCAACAGTTCTGATGGGTACAAAGAATTTACATTTCTAACAGGCTTCCAGGTGATGCTGTTGCTGATTTGGGGACCGCATTTTGAAAACATTAGGGTATATCTCTTTAAGTGATATATAGTCAAATTGCTATATATATATATATATATATATATATATATATATATATATATATATTTAAAATATTTTTTATTTATTTATTTGACAGACAGAGATCACAAGTAGGCAGAGAAGCAGGCAGAGAGAGAGGAGGAAGCAGCCTCCTTGCTGAGCAGAGAGCCCGATGCTCGATCCCAGAACCCTGGGATAATGACCTGAGTGGAAGGCAGAGGCTTTAACCCACTAAGCCACCCAGGCTCCCCTCAAATTGCTATATTTTAAAATAACTTGAAATAATTCTTGTGTGTGTTGTTAAACCATCAATTCAATATACAGCCTCAATTTTTTTCATTTTGCTTTTGATTCATAAGGAATTTAGTTGTTTTTATTTACTCTTGTTTTGTAATTATGTAAAACATTTATTTACATGGTCCCAAAGTCAAATCTACAAAATGTTATCTTATTCAGACAAATAGAAAAAGCATAATGTTGTTTTAACGTTTTTTCTTAGAAATCACTTCACAGCAGTATATAGAGTTAATTTTGCTTCCTTTTTATAACTGCATAGGACTCCAACTGTGATTAATCTTCTATTTTTTTTCTATTTTTTTAAAAGATTATTTATTTATGTGACAGAGAGAGAGAGAGAGAGGTCACAGGTAGGCAGAGAGGCAGACAGAGAGAGAGGGGGAAGCAGGCTCCCCACCGAGCGGAGAGCCCGATGAGGGGCTCGATCCCAGGACCCTGAGACCATGACCTGAGCTGAAGGCAGAGCCTTAAACCACTGAGCCACCCAGGTGCCCCGATTAGTCTTCTATTGATGGACATTTAGGTGGAAAGTATTTTTGCTGTTACAAATAGTATTACAATGAACAATATTGTACATGCTTTTTGTTGTTAGCATCTGATAGCTTTTAATATTACATGGTAATACAGAGTCCAAGAATACAGTCATGACTAGCACCATTAGTTAATTAGGATCAATTAGATGAAGTAGAAGTTAAGATTTGGGGGTAGAAATTGGAAGCCTGGTCAGGTGCCAGTCTTCCAGTACTTCCACTTACCTCATCATGAAAGTGCTTTGGAAAGAAGAGAACAATCACTATATAAAATGTGAACTTATGTTATTGCTACAGTCAGTCTGGAACATAATCAAACAGAACTGTAATGAAGAAAGAAACTGTCAGCCTGCTTTTAAAATAACCCACTCATAAATCGGTCAGTTCTTTCTATTTAAAGATGTTACTTCATTTTACATTTGTCTTTAGTAAACATTTCAGGTCTGAATAGCATCTGCTTTGCTTTTATGATTTCATGACTGTCTTTTTCGCCTGTGCCTCAGATCCCTTGTGGTAACTAATGAGTATCTGCTGCAGCAGCTGAATAAAGAGCAAAAAGGTTATTCTGGGAAAGCACTCCTGCCTCCTGAGAAGAGTCATCATTTGGGGAGATCGTCACCCTTTGGGAAAAGCACGCTGTCTTCCTCCTCACCAGTGGCACATGACACGGGTCAGTATCTAATACAGAGTGTCTCAGACTCTGTTCCAGAGCCTAGTTTATGGAGCTAGTGCTGAGCACCTTCTCTGCAGCTTCCCCCTCAGCCCAAGGGGGGCTCTCGGTGTCATTGCCACTAGTATGGTGGTATTTACCCACAAGATTAAGAAAAAATCTTATTCTGATTACATTGTATTGGTCTTTTTTATTTCATTTTTTTTTAATCTCCTCCCATTGGGTCATTCTTTCTCCCTGCCCACAGAAATAGTTGGCACTTAATCCTACGCATCATATCACATAGAAACATTTGGCTGAAAATGTTGAAAGGAAAAAAACATCAGACATTTTTTTGAGTGTCACTTGAAACTATGTAGTCGAAGGTTAAAAAAGAACATCAACGGCCAGGTATGTTTTGTGTTAGAACAAATTTCAGAGATTCTATATTGATTGGTCCATCAAACACGTTTTGAGTTTCCTCCTATGATAGTGAAAAGATGACACTGTCTGGGGTCAGCTCAGGAGCAACCAACAGTTTAGTTGAGAAAAGCAAAACTCATGTGATGGTATTTGGTATTGGTATCAAACAGGTCTAAATACAAGCCCAAAGGTGCCCTGGAGAGAGAAACAGAGAGGGAGAGGGAGAGAGAGAGAGGCAGAGGAAGGAATTCCCACTCTGGGGAGTTGGAGAAGGCATCAGTGAGGACCTGTCATATGAGTGGAAGTTTGCAGAATTATAGTGGTAACAGATAGAAGGGGCATGCAGAGTCTCCCAGGCCAAGAATGCACAGAAGTCTGAAGCCCCTAGAGGGATTGCACGGCGGGAAAGATGTGGGTCATGACATGGGTCATGATCCTGGGAGAAAGAATACACACACACACACACACACACATATATGTCTATATATATATATATATATATATATATGTCTATATATATATATATATATGTATATATATATATATAGGACCTGTCCTAGCCTGGGAGATATGGTGTCAGGAAATGTCTGCTAAAGAAATGATCATTCTTTTTCTTTTTCTTTTTTTAAATTTTATTGTAGTTATGTTAAGGAATCTCTATGCCCAATGTGGGGCTCAAACTTTTGACCCCAAGATCAATAGTCACATGCTCCTCCCACTGAGCCAGCCAGGCGCCCCTAAAGAAAGGGTCTTTTTTTTTTTTTTTTTTTAAGATTTTATTTATTTATTTGACAGAGAAAGATCACAAGTAGGCAGAGAGGCAGGCAGAGAGAGAGGAGGAAGCAGGCTCCCTGCCGGGCAGAGAGCCTGATGGGAGCTCAATCCCAGGACCCTGGGATCATGTCCTGAGCTGAAGGCAGAGGCTTTAACCCACTGAGCCACGCAGGCGCCCCAAGAAAGGATCTTTTAACTGAGACCTGAAGAATGAATAAGAAGTCACCAAGCAAGGCATAGGGCCAAGGACAGAGGCAATGGGAAGGAACATGGTCCGTTCAGGAAACTGAGGTGCTGAGATGAGTAGGAACTAGGTCGCACTGGTCCTTGAAGATTTTAGATGGGAAGACAAAGGAGTGGCATTTGTGTTTGAGAAGCTTTCTATGTAAGAGGAGTGGGTTGAGGGCCATGTGGAGTAGGGAAACCAAAGAGGAGGCAGAGATGTGAGCGAAGACTGGTGTGGTCCAGACCAGAGATGAAGCTTCCAGATGTTAGTTTTGGGTTCACTTTACACAAGTACCCTGTATTTCAGCCCCGAGGCATAATTTTTCCAAATCCTGATTGGTTGGGCATTTAAAAATTGATGGGAAAGATAATGAAAGTGGCTCTAAGTATGTTTCTGCTTCACGGTAGTCCAGGCAGCTAATGTTGCCAGGGAGCATGTAGAAGACAAAGGACTGTCAACCTAACTCCGTGTTGTGCTTCTCTTCATCTCCAGGGTCGTGTCAGAGAGAGAAACAGAAAGGTGGAAAGATTACACACTTATTTGCTCCCCTGACCCAGGTACTCTGCAGGGAAGGAGAGCTATAGCCAAAATAATGAGACATGAAGATCACAACCAAGATCGCACACCTCTAAGTTATAAATAAAATCCACAGACCTCTGAATTTTACATGGGTTCTCAAAAGAAGCATGTACAAAGGAGCCATAAGTTTCTTTGAGGAGCATGGCCCTGCAGGAACTCAAGTGAGCTTGTACTCTGTGGAAGTAGTGAGAACAGCCCCCTTCCTGACTTTCCTAGGCCTGCCCTGGCCCCATTAAAAGGACCCCAAAAAGTATAAACCTTGCCCAGGTAGGGTAGGCTCAGCCAGTAGCCTTATAGCCCTGAGTTGTCGTATTTCGAAGTCCTGGCTCAGTACACAGGCCAACTTACTGGGTAGACCATTGAGGGAAAAATAATGAACTTCTCAACCCCAGCTCTCCCTTCCTTACCCTATAGACATCTAATAATGCTAGACCCAAAACACATTTAGGGTCCCTCTAAGGAGGAGCAGACTGAGTCAATTACCTTTTACCCTATTTTCTGTTGGCACTGAAAGTGACTGGTCCTGCCCCAGGCCAGGCACCTCTCTAGGGTTGCTGGCCATGTCTGGGGGAGTCAACTGTGTTTCCTAATTTCCCTTGGTCCAGAGGGCAGGGACAGGGATGGGGGTGTCAAAGAGAGGGCCAAAGAGTTGTTGCCCTGTGGGGCTAAGTGGGCTCAACATGGAGTGGGGAAGGTTCCTGAAGCAAGTAGAAAGTCAGTGGAGAGGGATTTCTCACCATAGGCCTGGGACTGTTGGGAGGAAAAGGGAAACAGGGCTGGGATGGAAACTGGATTCTCGGGCAAGTTCTACGTCCAAAAGGAGGAGCAGGGCCAATCTGACAAGTGTAGTCTTCTTGCCAGCCATACATAGAGTTTTAATGGCTCTGTCCCACAGAACCTAACCTCTCTTCCTTGCCTACCTGGTTGTGCTAGCCAGGGTACCCATGAGGAGACTGTGGAGGATGAAACAGTGAGAACTGAAGGGCTGAAGTGGCATTATTTGGGTGGTCGATGCCACATACCAGATTCTGCTAGATCCATCAGTCCTTAGGGAGTTTACTGGCTCCAGGAGGGCCTTTATTTCTCTCAGGTTCCATAACTACTTTTCAAGAAGAGGTGCTTTACTCCTATAAGATAGAGTTTTGTGGCTCAGCCTTTTCTCTCTCTGGACTCCTCTAAGCCATGTTGCTAGTCAGAGGAGGAGCTGAGCTTGCTGCTCCCCTATACATTGGATGGTACTCACCTGCTTTATAGCCTGGACCAATACAATACAGTTAAATTCTTTTCACTATGGGAATTATTTTAGTAAATGCAAGCCAGAAGGATTTGGGTTTCAGTCTTATTTTGCTCACTTAAGTTTGCAATTCAACAAATTCCATAAGGCTGAAGAAATCATTCCTCTCACTGTCTGATGGTGGGAGAGATAAAGCTCTCTGAAACTCCTCTCTGGGCAGTGATGAGGTCAGCTGAGTCAGGAGGAGCCCATAGCTGCCAGCTGTTAGACAAGGCTCTGCTGTGGCCAGGTGCTGACCTCCCCACTGAAATTCCCATCTCATTTCCCTAGTGTCCCTGCCCATACTATTCTTCTCCAACCCCACTCCAAATAGAGTTGGACTCAGGGACTCTAGGCCTACCTGGGGAAGGAACATCCCAGAACAGTCTATGGGATGAGGGAATAAAGAGCTATAAGCTTTGCTGCCTTATCCATGTCAGGAAAAAAAAAAAAGGGGGGGGGGCATTTGTGGGTGTGTATCTGTTAAGCCTTTTCTAGCATCCTTGGGAGTTGCCCTCTCCTGGGCAGGCCCTAAGTTCCATCTTGTCTGCTTGTCAACGGGAAGGAAGAAGAGTTGGCCCCAAAGCCTTGGGCTTGGAAATAGCTATGGCCTAATACCCAGAGCCTCAGAGAAGAAAACAGGTTGATCTCAGGCACCAGAGATTTCCCCTCTCCTCTCCCAACCTGGGATGTTGAACAAATGTGAGGGAATCAGTAAGCAGCCCCTTCACTGTTGGACATCCTGCTCACCTGCCAAAGGCTGGTGTTGGGTGCCAGGCTCTTATCACTGGCCATCCAGCACCATTTTTGGAAATCAGTGTTAGGGCTTGCTAATAGAAAAAGCCTGGCCTGGGGCAAGAGATATGGTTCTGGGCTCTGTTCTGCAGAAGCCCCCTCACTCTCTGGGCCTCAGCTCTAAAATTAGGGAGTTGGACTATCTACTTTCTAACATTCCTACTGGTCTTGCATTCTCTGACCATCTAAGTTAGACCCCAAAATGACTAACCTTGGTGGCCCCATTGAGGTAGGGACCTGTCAGCAGACATACACCTGAGGCCTGGCACTGGGCCCTCCCTAATACCTGGCCCAGGCCTACTCTGCTGTCTCATTCCTCTTTCCTGGAGAAACCAAGACTGAACCCTAATAGGACAGCAAGCTGTGATCTTAAGATTTGGGTAAAGACAGAGGTGAGATGCCTTAGAATTTCCTAAGGAGCATCCTCAGGCAGTCTGGCTCTGTGCTAATGGAAGGGGCCTGATGTATGTCTTTTTCTGGGCAGAGTGTGACATGCAAGTGAGTGGCAACAGAGGTCATGAAGGTGTGAATGTCATTAACCCTATTATTATAAACCTGACCAGGCCATATTGATACAAAAGGTGTCTTTATTGAGGTCTGGGTAAGAATTAGGCACTTGGCCAGAGCAGCAGCTTAAATATGAGGCAAGCACGCAGGGGTTAGCCATGCCTGGGGCTAGGTTGGGGCAGTGAGGCAATAGGCACAGACTCTCCCCAGATAGCTGAAGTCAGGGAGGAAAGAGGAAGGGGATGCAGAGCAGTCTGGGTGAGAGTCCTAGTAGGGCTGGGCAGAAAGCGCTGGGTGGTAGGTCCAGCAGGGAGGGGACAGGGCTCTCTTGCTCCACATGCCCTTTAGGCCCAGGCCTGAGCATCTGTTGGGGGCAGCCGCACTGGGGGCCTTCCCAGGCCTCACTTCTTGACCTTGGCATCATAGGTGCCCGCATTCTTGTAGGCACTCACATAGCCGCTGTCATCCAGGATGTCCTGACGCCCAGCAATGCCTTTGCCCTTGCCGCTCTCATCAAAGCGCTCCTTATGGGAGCCTGTGTACTTGCTGGTGTCGGTCAGCCGTTCCACAGCACCTCCTGTCTTTGCTTTCTGTTTGGATAGAGTTGTTCCCCCAGGGATGCCTGGTTAGGGAACCCAGCCCTCCACCCCCAGCCATGATTCCCCATATCCCCGTCAGCCAAGATACTTACGGTGACTCCCACATTGGCTGGCTCCTTGCCTGCCACCAGCTGGCAGATAGCATCAAAGGCTTCCTCCTTACTCTTCCCTTTGAATCGCTTCATTGCCAGCTCTTCTAGGGCCTTCTTGAACTCCTCATAGTTGATAACCCGAGCAGACTTTCCCCTGCCAGGTATGTGGGCACCATTAGTTTTCCCCCTTCCCCATGTCTTCCCTGGTTCCAGCCCCCCAGTTCCCCACCTTCTGGGAACATCAGAAGCAAGGACTGCCTGGGGCTCACTTGACTTTGGAGAAGACGATGTCGACATCCGTCCCTGTCACCACCTTTCCGTCAGCCACCTTGCAGTCCTTACACAGCTTGGCCCAGTTCTTGCCATTCATCTCTTGCCCACTGGCCTTGGGGTCACCATGGATGGCAAATTTGCGGAAGCTTTCCTCCAGCCCAGCCACATCGGTGCTCGTTGCCATGCCACCCTGTGGTGGGTGGGGGAGACATGACCCACCTCAGTCACCTCTCAGCCAAGATACCCCTCCTCTCCCCAGTGCACAGAACATCACTGCCTCTACCTCAAAATCTACCAAGGTCTGAGTTATGCGCACTTGTGCCATAAACCCTCAGAATCGTACATGGAGCTGCCTGGGGAAAGGGGCTAGCACTCAGTATGTCCCTGGGCCTCAGAGCCCCAAAAGGAAAGGTACTGTTACTTAATGCCAGCCCTGGCTTAGAGTAGAGTTCAAAAGATGAAATCATGATGCCCACACTAGGCTGGGAACAGAGTGGCACTGTCCAGAAAGACTGTGAGGGCAGCAGCTGGGGCCATGGCTTTGTCTGGCCCTGGCACAAAGCCTGCTCGGGTGGAAGTGAGGTTGGCAGGGCTGGCCCCCCTCCCTAGGAGTTCCATGCCTGGCTGCTAGTTGGGCAGGTATTTAGGACAGGGTCTCTGTCAGGGTCCTCAGGACCCAGCAAGACACAGCCCAGGCTGAGAAGGGAGCTAAAGCATAAGCAGGGGTTATGTGCCTTAGGCAGGGGTGCAGCTGGCTCAGCCAGGGCCTTGTTACTATTTGCTGTTAAACAAAAACATGAGGGGAGCAGGAGTTTGGGGCTGGCCTGGCCACAGTTTGTGAAGCCTGGAGACAGTTGCTAAGGGAGGGTAGTGCTACTGGGAGAATGTTGCTAAGGGCAGGATGGTGTCAGAGTGGCTCAGAGAGAAGCTCCCAGTGCTGCTGGGCTGGGCTGGGCTAGGGAACTGGGGCCCACGGGTGCGGCACACCAGCACTCCCAGCGCCTGGAGCACAACCATGGTCGCCTGGCCCCTTGCCATCCATTGGTGCTGTAACCTCCCAGTGTGTAGAGCTTAGGAGGAGCAGGTGATTTGGGGACTAGCATGGGTAGGGGTTGTAGAGTTATGAGCCCCCAGAGGCATGTTGGTGACTGGAACTATGTATAATCCTCACACCTACACCCTATGCTGAAGCATACTTCCCCAGCTTTCAATACTTCCCCCACCTTCAATCTTCCATGGAAGCCCCTGGCCACACCCTGAGCACCGTCACACCAGTCCACACTGCCATAGCTGAATGCACTCAACCCTGGCACTCAACATTCTCGGCCTTATTCCCCTGACCGCACCCTTAACCAGCCGTGGGACTGAGGGCCTAGACCTTTACCGCAGCACCCCCCCACACACATCCGTTAACAGCTCAGTACAGAAACCCACCAATAATACCCTCAGCCCTGCACTAAAGTGTCCCTACTACACCTTCACAGTCCCCCTGCAGTCCCCTGAACATAGCTACAGCCCTGCACTGAAACTCCCTTCATGTATCACAGCCCAGTACTGAGGCCTCCTTGATCATACCTTCAGCCCTCCACTACAGCTGCCTCCATCCACACACACCCCAGTCTTGGGATTAGGACCCCCCAACATATCCACAGCTCTTACTGAGCCCCCCAACCAGAGCTTCACAACTCACCCCCTCTCCATAGACCTGTAACCATTGTCCGCAACCCAGTTTTCTGGCCTCATGCTCAACCCCGCCCTGAAGCTCCCCAAGTGTCCACACCCACAGACTTGCATTTCCAGACTCCTAGTTACTGCACTGAGAGCCCCCATATCGACTCCTGAGCACACACTGCATCTCCAGTGCAGCCGCCTGACCACACCCTCAGTCATGTCCTCAGCAAACATCTACTTCTACCTTTTATCCTAAGGCCTCCAGTGACCACAGCCTGGGCCCCTAAGGAACTACACCCCCTTTATATTTACCGCTGGCCTTAACACTGAAAACCCTCCCCAGTAACCACCCTCACCCGTCCCTAAGTTGCAATTTCTGGGACTGGTCCCACAGCCCCTACATTGTAATGACCGTGGGCCCACAATCCCAGGCCACACAGCATTCCCTTCCCTCCTTCTACTGCAGCCTCCCACCAGGGATCCAGAGACCCAGACCAAGGGTAAAGTCTGGGGGAGCTTGCGGGCCACAGATGCTTGTCCCAGGTGACTGGCAGGATCCTGCATCCAGTGCTCACTCTTGTCTGTGGGAAGGATTCTTGGTACTAATCAGGTGGAGTCCGGTCACAGGCCGTAGTCCCAGTAGTCTAGCAGGCCAAGGATGCAGCAGCCACGCCCAAGAACGGAGGCCACTCGCTGGCCCCCACTGGGACAGCTGGAGTCATCAATCAGCCGGCCTCGGAGGTGGGGGAGGAACGCCTGGGGCCCAGGGTTGGGCCGCTCAACTGGCTCGGTACCATCTGGGATTGGAACCCCTTCCAGGGCGCTTCCACCCCACCTCCTTCCTTATCATGCAGGATACGGATTAGGGTGGTCGGCGCCCGGGTCTCTTACCTGCTTCCACCTGGTGGCTGTTCCTGCAGTGCGTGTTCAGTTGACAGAAAGACGCTAGAATGGACCGACAGACGCGAGACCAGGCAGCTCCAAAGCTCTGCTCCCTGCCGGCTCCAGGGCGGGACTGCAGCCCGGGCGGTTCCGCCGTATTATCCCCTGTTTCTCGGTCTCCATAGAGACAGCGAGTCCCACCCCGAGGGCTGTCTCGGCGGGAGAATGACCAAGGTCACGCTGGCCCCACCCACCAGACCCCGCCCCCTCCGCGCTCCACGGGCTGGGGGGGGGGGCGGAGCTACTGTTTAAGCCTTGTCCAGTAGCTCCAGGGCAGCTCCATGGCTTTCACGCTGGGAGAGACCCGCTCCTTGCAGCTCTGGACATCCTCGGATGACCCCCTAATGGGAAAACAGCCTCATCCGGGGCTTCGTCCAAAGTTCAAAGCAGGCCTCCACCTCCACGGGGGAGATGAAGCTTCTCAGAGCCACAACCCAAGGCCATTTGGGAGCTGGAGCGGGAGGGGGTGGTGGAAGGGTACAGAAGGTGGGGGCGGGGGGGGCGGGAAGTTAGGCTGGGGAGCGAGAAGGCCCCTCCATCAATGGCATTGGGGTCTAGAGCTCAAGACCACAGCTTTCCAATTAACATGCAGCATCCCCAGGCACTGGGAGCAAGAGGGAACAATAAGCGAATCGAGTGACCAGCCCCAGAATCCTGGTACACCGACTGCCATCCCAACTGCAGGAAAAAGTTCCAGGACCTCTGGCGTCTGCGTACTCCTTTATTCCCATTCTACCCCGGTAGCAGCCTCGCAGTCTCTGCTCCTGCCTCCGGATCCAAAAGCCTGCTTTCCCTCTTCAAGTATAAACCCTAATCTTCAAGAAAAATAACAACCTCCAAGCAGCCTTCCGAGTACTTTCCACAACCAGGAGCTTTGTAATAGAGCGCCTTCAGTCCGTTCCATATGACAATCTGGGTGCTGACTCTCAATGTACGAGACCCTCCCACCCCACCCCTAGGCCTACTGACAATGGTCCAGCTCCAGGATGGCCTGTGGACCTTGCCATTAAGAAAGTATGCAGTAAGTCCACAAAAGCATTAAAAAAAATTTTTTTTATTGGAGCATGATGGCCGGTGGGGCGGGTATTGCTGAGTCATGGGAGAAGGGGTCCCATCCCGCCGACCGCAGGGGCTCCTAAAGTGCACTCCGTGCGGCGAGGGTGGGGGTTTTGCATAGAGAATCCGGGCTGGCCGCTACTCCTTGGCCCTCCTGCCTCTCCTCCTGACTAATCCAGGTCGGCCTCCGGGCTGCCCCGCGCCCCGGGCCTGCCGCTGCTCGGGCTCACGAAAACCGCCGGCGCACGCACCTGCAGCGCCAGCCCAGGCTCTCGGCCCCTGCCCCCTGGGGCGGCCAGAGCCGCGCTGCCGAGGCGGGTCTGTGCCACTGGAATCTCGTCCATGGACTCGGCTGATGCCGAGTGGTAGGCGCCTGCAGGCCCAGCGGCGTGCACTGGGCTGGCACCAGCGGAATCGGACAAGGAGCTGGAGCTGTGGCCTGGGGCCCGGGGCCCTGCAGGGATGGAGGAAAATGTGAAACTGGGGACTGTGACACTCTCGGGACCCTACCTTTCCTTCTTTCAGAGCTCAGGATACAGTCAGGAAGAGACACTCACCTGGCAGCCTAGGCAGCTGCGATTCAGGGTCCAAGGTCCCAGAGGTTGGCACCTTATATGCTCGCCGCTTCCTCTTTTTCTGCAGAGAGGGGAGAACCTGAGTCCCCCTTCCCTAGACTTGCACATCCCCCAAAGAAGCAGAGGAGTGGGGCAGGTTAGAGGGTTCTTTTCCATCCCCTTACTCCTGGGTAAGGAGGCCAGCACAGTCCCCCTTACCTGGGGTTGGATCCGGGGGGACAGAGCCCGAGTCTCTGGGGAAGAGGGTGGCAGGGCTTCCACTTGGCCTTGGGTAGCAAAGAACTGAGAAAGACTGAGGGGGAAGAGGAAGGATTGATCGCTGGATGGTCATTGTTCCCTCAAATCCCGCCCCACAGGAGGTCCTCTAATAAGCTTCTCTTCCTGGCACACAGAAAAGGGCATTGATTTTTCTAAGGGCATGCCAGTCTGGACCCAGACCTATACTTTGGCCTTGGTCTACCCCTTTTCCCCCACCTCAGATGTCCCTGCCATGCCAATGAGAGATGTCCAGGTGGCACATGCCCAGGCTGCACTCACTTGGCATTCACTGTGGCAGGCCTGGCCTGGCCAGGGGGTTCTGGGCGCACATGGCTGAAGGTCCTCATGTAGAACTCCATCTCCTGGGGAAGATGTGGGTCAGGGAGGCTGGGGGCCAGGTCTGGATCCAAGGCTTTCTGGGTCCTGAGCCCATCCCATCCTGTATACAATACCCCATCCTATACAGAACACCCCCTTCTCACTGGTCTCTCTGGCAAGTCTGCGTGCAGAGATCTATGACTATCCTCCAAGCTTTCCAGCTATACTGGGCAAATCCCTCTTGCAGGCCAAGGCTTAAAATACCCATTTCTGGACCTTACCCCTCCCTACCATCTGCTTTACTTCACCTAGTCAAACTTCCTCCAGGAAGCCCCCAGCCTCATAGGTTGAATGCACCCAGTCTGCTCTGGCCAAAGTGGGTGGTGGGGAAGCAGCTCTCAGAGTAACCTTCTCCTGTCCTTCTCTTCTCCCAGGGCTCCAGTCTCTAAACTGATTTTTACCCTTGCTGGGAGACTGGCTAGCCGCTCACATGCCGGAGTGTGGACCCAAGGCTGTGTGCATGATGGACTGGAGCTAAGTCCTCAAGGTACCAGCCACAATCTTGGCTACCTGGGACGGTGGGAGAGGTAGAAGCGGGCAGTGATGGGACTGGTGGGACAATGCGAGGTCTCCCCCACCTCAAAAGAGGAGGCATTAAGAAGTGGAGAAAAAACAGCACCACAGCCCCATCGGGGATCAGGCTTATAGGCAAGTTCTGTGTCTACTTTAATCACTGATCCTCACAGCCACACTGGGAGTGGCAGACCCAACCCCTGAAAGTACAGGGACCTGGGGCCAGGAGGTTACAGAAATGGGCTGGGCTACCATCCAGCACTCAGGACGCCCATGAGGATGCAGATGAGGAGACGAAAGCTAGGAAAAAGCCAACCTGAGTATGGAGGGTATAGGGCAGAGCCAGGACAACGATGCCCCACCCCCACCGGGTGGGGGAGGGCAACAGGACCAGCTGTCGCCTGCTCTGAAGTCGTTTCCATGGAGACCCAGGCGTCCTGACTAATGCAGAGATGACACTGTAACAGCAACACTGTCTCTAAAACAAGCCTATGTTTGGGGGCAACGGCTCCAGAGTGGGGCCCCTCCCGCATTCCTGCTCAGGGTGGGGGTGGGGAGGCTGCCTTCAGGGCCCTGGCAGATCTGGGGGACAAAGCCCAGCTGGTCCCATGCTGACTGTACAGACACAGAAACTGAGGCCCAGGGTAAGCCTCATCCCCAGTCAATGCCCAGGCTAGCCCTGTGAAAAGTAGTGTGTGTGGAGGGGCGGGGTGGGGGTGACAGCCTCATCAGAGGAACACTAGAAAAGGGGTCAGAGGCCAGCTGTGAGACTGGGGCTTCAAGGCAATGACTAGGACCTCCAGGTAACACTCAGGTCACATCTTTCCTCTTCCTCAGTGTGGACTCAGCACCCCTCCAGGGCCCAGCAGACAGGGGTAAAGCCTACCCTAGTGCCCCTGTGCTCCAGAAGTGGGTGGGGCAGGAAGGGTGGGAACAGCAGCAGCAGAGGATGGTCCCAGAAACCTGAGGGGCCAGGATGAGACAAGAGGCAGGCCCTAGCCAGCTGGGGAAGTTTTTGAGGGTATACCAAGGTGTCCCCACTCAAACCTCCTTCCCCTCATCACAGCTGTTCCCAGGATCCTCTCACAGAGCCCTTCAAAATGTGCACATTCAAAATGGTACCTCTCACCTCGGCACTGTCCTCTCTGCAATGGGACAAGCATATCCCTCCTCCCCCTGGGGAGGCCTCTCTCAGGTCACGTGCAGAGGATATTAAATGCCCTTGCTGCTTTTGCTGCCACACCTGACTCCCAAGCCTAGGCAGGCAGTGACTACAGGGCAGGGTTCTAGAGCCCTCCAGTCTAAGCATCCTAGGGCAAGCCCTGCCTCAGTGGGTACTGATTATGAAGCTTGAGAAAGTCCCTTGCCTGTGTTTCTGAGCCTGTCTCCTCTGTGAAGTGGGTATGGAGAAGATGCCCACTCCCAGGATGGCTGCCACTGCACTTAGATGGGTTCAGTGCCAGGCACCAATTTATGTATACAGTGATGTGGCAGGGGGGCTGCCACCAAAAGTCAGCATTCCCCCAGGCCTCCCAGGCCTGGGAGCCTGGCCCACCCCTAGCAATGACAACAGGAGAGGCGGGGTCCCAAGCCTTCTCCCAACCCGCCCACCAGCCTGTGTTTGCATCTAGTTGCCATGAGGATTTGGGATCCAGAGTTCAGCCTTCCCAGCAAGGCCTGCCTGGGCCCCCTGCCTTCCCAGTCCCTGGGGGCTCCAAGAACTGGACCACCCCCTCCCCCAGCTACTAACCTCAGGAAGCCACGGGGCGTGGGAATGGGGATAGACTGGTCAGGAGCTGGGCTGTTGGGTTCCTGCTTCAGAGTGCAAAGACCTTAACTCTGCCCAAACCCAACTTATTTAACCCTTCTTGGCCTCAACAGATTCATCTGCAACATGGGTACAGTCACATTACCTGCCTCATGGGATCTTTTAAAGATTAAATAGGGTAGTGGGTACAAGGGCTCAGGGGCATGGGGGTGGAGGGGTGTAGAGAACTCATGGCTCCATCCTCGTTACCTATTTGCTAGTCCATCCCTCTCCCTTCTACAACCCCAAGATGCTCGCTTGGAGGCTCCTACTTTCAGGCTCCCACATTCCTACCTCTAATACATGCCTGGAGCCTGCGCAGGAGTGTACATGGGGTCAGGGAAACACAGAGCTCCCTCTGGCTGTGTCCACTCAGCAGACACATGCTTAGTATAGGCTTGGCCTCGCTCCTATTGCCTCCAGCATCTCCTAATCCAGCTCCGGTTCCAGGCCTACTTCCCTTTGCCCTGTCTCATCACTGCTGCTTTCAACACAGCCCACAACCCCTCCCACACCCAGGCCCCAACACCCACCCCCTTAGCCCTCTGAGCCACTTCTATACCTGAATGGGCCGCATCTTGGGGGGACATGACTCGAGCTCCCTGTGGGCCCCCTTTGCCTCCTGTGGCAGGCGATGCTGCACGATGTACTCATAGGTGGTGAGCTTGTGCCACACTGAGGGGGTGAGGAGAGGGCTCAATGCAGTGGAAAGGGGATCCTAGAGTTCAGAAGGTAAGGGAGGGTGCCCAGCCCCAGCCTAAAATCACTGTCCCCAAATACACTAACCCATGAAGTGAGACCAAGGCACCACAGAAAGGCAGTACTAAGAAAGCTTCAGGGTTCTACAGCACAGCTGGTACCTCCCTGCGGCCTAGGGACCCCTATCCCCTGCAAGGCAGGCGTAGGTTTAGGGGTGTGTGTGTGTGTGTGTGTGTGTGTAGGCAGGGGAGGGGGCAACTTACTGAGATAAATGTGGAAGCAGAACAGGTGGCCCAGCAGGGCTGTGGAAAGCAGGCCCAGAAGGATGAGTAGGGCCGCCAGGGCCAGGATGGCAGGAGCCTGTGTCTCCACAGGGGCAGCGGGCAGGAACACAAACCATACATCTGTGTGATTCTTCAGGACTGCAAGGCACAGGCAGACTGCTCATCTGGGGCTATGACCAGTGACCGGAACAGACCCAGGGTTGGAGGGCGAGAGTGAGCCAGGAGCTGGAACTGACCTTCAAAGTGGTGATTGGTGCGCAGCTGCATGGGGTTGACAAAGAACTCCACAAAGACGTAAGTGGCCACCAGCACGAGGAGCAGGACACCCAGTAGGGCAGATGCCACACTGTGTAGAAAGAGCCTGGGCCCAGCCGTGGGCAGCTGTCAGCACCCAGGTGCTCCAGCTGGGTAAGGGCCCAGAACTCAGAAGGGCCCATGGATGGGAGGGGGACCCAGGCCTATAACCCCACATCCCCAACTCCTCATGCAGTCAATGGCTTAGGGCAAAGATTAATTTGGTAGGCTGCCCCAGCACGAAGAAGACCCCAAACCCATGCTTAGCAGTCCCAGGAGGCAGCCATCAGGAGCATCGCCCTCAGACCAGCCCACGCTAATGCACAGCACCCCTGCCGCGCCACATATGCAGACTCAGAGTCCCTGGCTCACACTCAGACCCATGCATCCCCAGCCAAAGGTGCGGCCTGTGTCTCGCTCTCACCGGTAGTTCCTCTCGCCCACGCAGTTGTTGAGCCACTTGCAGTGGTGGTCAAAACCGCATACACACTTGTTGCAGGCGCTGCAGTGCTTGGAGCGAGCGCTCCTGCGGGAAGGGGTGGGAGGGGCACAACGTGGTTGGCTAGCTTTTTCCGCACTTTCCCCGCAGACTGCTGGGCAGCGGAGGCGGCGGCAGAGGGACCCAGGGACCCAGACACCAGACCTGGAGCAGGTTATCCACCAGGCCCTCCGCTCCACCACGGAGCGTGGCGACAGGTGGCGTGCATGCCCTCTGGTGGCACTGCAAAGCAGAGCACCCACAGGAGGCCTCGCTTCTGAAAAGCCAGGGGACTCCAAGGCAGTAAGGAGTGGTTGGAAGGCTTTACACCTTCCCGCTCTGGGACTGCACACCTGCATGACGGTGGTATGAAATGGAAATGGGGGTTCCTTTCCAAGCAAGGACCCCTGAGCCCCGCCAGGAGACGGTGCAGGTCTGGGACCAGGCAATGCTGCTAGGTCCAGGGCATGCACTGGTTTTTTCTGAATTCTCCATTTTTTGAGTCCCTGCTTCCCTGCCAGTCTATGGGAATTTTACTGGCATTCTTCTAGAAAACCTCAGTCTGTCTGGGCTACCTAAAGAGAGCCAAAAGTAGAGGAGTAAGCTGACATCTAGATGAACACTTCACCGCAGGGGATGCAAGCCCAAAGGGTTGTGAAGGAGTGAGCTGCAACCCTTTCCCTCAGAACAATACGGAGTGGGTAGCCACTGCCATAGCATCCACTAAAGAACAATGCACTGACTGGTGCCTAGTGAAGGAAAGGATGATTGACACCAAACTCTCCAGTGCCTTAATGCCATTGGCTCTTACTCTGTCCTGTGGACACACCACCTTCAACAGTCTGCTGTTAAATCTTAAGATTAGAACTGTGGAGCTAGCCTTGCTTGGACCATACCCCCATCCCCAAACCCCTGCCTGAGGCTGGAAGCTCCAGGAGGGTAGGGAGGGGCCTAGGGAGGCAGTCCCGAACAGCCAAGGGGGTATGGGCTCTGCACGTTCTGACTGCCCTTCCCACTAGCAGTGTGATCTGGAAGAAGTTACTTGGCATCTCTGGGTCTCAGATTCCTCATGCGTAACTGAGGATAACAGTACAGGCTTGGGGGCCAAGCAGGCTGGGTTGTGAATCTGATTCTGCTATCCAACAGCAATATGACCTCAGGCAGGCCTCTCAGCCTTTTGCAGCATTGGGCTCTGCTGATGAAGATGCTGCCCACCCTGCAGGGTTGTTCATAAGCACTTAGCACATGATAAGTACTCAAGCATTAATTCCCCTCCTGCCCCCTCTGGAAATGCTTGTGAGAATTGCGGGGGGGGGAGGGTTGGGGCTTACTGGCAGAGTTAGTCATTAGGAAAGTCTGTGGCAGTGCCAAATGTTTCCTACTTTAACTGTTGGAAATGCCATTCCTCATCTTCTGTTTCCAATCTCTTTCTCCACCCAGTTCTCTGTCACTCTATCAAGATTCTTGACTAGGTAAAACACAAGGGTTCTGAGGCATCAGGATCACTCTAAAGCCTTGGGCCTGCCCCACTCTGCATGGAGTGCCCACTGGCAGTTTCCCGGGGCACACTTGCCACCCACACACCCTCAGCCCACACTCACTCACACATCTACGTCGCACAAGTTGCAGTGCAGATCTTCAATGACATGTGCGTGTTGGCTACGGTTGAAGACGGGCAGTGGCCCTGCATAGCTCTTGTCCCGCACATTGGCATCTGCTGGATCGATGGAGACAGCAGTCAGGTGAACCACGAGATGGCCAGCAAAGATGGCGCCCATGCACTGGCCCAGCAGGTTAAAGACTCAACTCCGCACTCTGCTGGCTGGAAGGCCCCTCCCCAACTTTCTGGAGCCAGACAACAGCTGGCTATCTCCATGTGACTCTCTCATGTGACTCTCTCTGCCTGTGCCACCTCCTACCTCCATCCCCACAAGAGCTTTCTTGTCAGACCTCTTCAGCATACCCATGCCCTAGATGGGAGAGAGGAGCCATCTGGTAACAAAGCTCACAAGCTACTGCCTACTGCTGCTGTGGGGCCCAACCAGAGGGCTCTGGCCTCACTCCTCCAGGACAGGCACAGGGGCTGGCTGATCTGACCTCAAAATCCAAATGATCTAGTTTCAGATGCTAAATGATGAAGTGAGACTGAAGGAAATTATCCTCTAAGGCCAAGGAACCCAAAATATAAATTCTAATTTTGTTTCTCTTGCCTTCATAGGAAGTCAACTCTGAGAGGGAAGCAGCCATCCTTTCTCAGCAACTGGGCCAGATGGAGAATCACTTGTAAACAGTGTCCCATATACCCAGCACCTCCCCTACTGGAGACCAGCTACTTGGAGACCTAGGGCTGAGGGTGCTAAGGTGACCTAACATATTCAGGGCCTGGCCAGGGGCAGCATGGCTAACTCCTGGAGCTAAAATATAGATCTTCTAGGACCTATCTGCTCAATGACTAGACCAAATACTGGGGACAAGTATGCTGACAACTTGCTTCAAAATCTAAATTAGTAAAAATTTGCCGAGAGACTTTACCCAGGCAGCCATTCACCATCTATCATACATCCAGTTATCCATCTGTCTACCCATCCATCCTTCCATTCTCTTGCTAACCAGGCAGACACCTTCCTTCCACCATTTATCCTCCCATCCATCGGCAGCCCAACCTCCTTTTTCTTTCTTCCTCCTCCTCCCAGTGGCTAAACTTCCCTACCTGTCTGCATGAGCAAGGCTCTGCCCTAAGGTGCTGTACCACAACTGAATTCGAGTCCCACAGACTATCACAACCTCTCTGTCCCTATGGCCCTTGCTGTAGCTCAGGCCTTCACCCCTTCCCTGGGTTATTCCAGTCTCCTGACTGTTCCTCCAGTCTGTGTGCCCTTGAGCCGGCCCTGCACTTGGTCCCGAAGTGAGCTTTGAATAGCTTAAACCTAAAACCTTGCCTGCTTCAATTTCTACAGTGGCTCTCATTGGCTCTCAAGTTAGTCTACTATTCCTATCACCAACCTCTACTCCTCACCCTTCCAGCCTCTCTTCAGACACACAGAATATTGAGCAAACATTTAGCTTCCTGGCTGCTCCAACACTCCTTCCCCTCCCCACCCCTTGGTTCATTCATTCAACTGAGGTCCTTGTCTACACCCGGCCCGAAGGGCAATAGGAAGAGCAAGACAGACTTAGTCCCTCACCCCAAGGAGCCTACAGTCAGGTGGGACCTAATATGTTAATCACATAATAGGTTGATTACAACAGAGGAAGTTCATGGGACTAAGTAACTATGGCCTCATTTAGTCTGATGGGATCCAGAAGGCTGCCCTGAGGACAGATCACCTCAGCTGAGACCTGGAGAGGAACAGACAAGAGGCAGGCACCTGGTAGGTAACGAAAGGAAAGGCGGGGCTTGGCTGGGTACTGGGAGCAACTGTACTTACTCCCACCATGAGTTATAACCATGTGGTTATTTTCCCGGCTTCCCAGGTACCCTGGTGGCCAAAACCCAGGTAATCCTGGGTGCTGGGTGTTCCCACTGCAGATCACGGGAGGAATGTTTCATGAAGCATTCTACTTAAGAGCACTGACTAAAGCCTGTTAGTCACCTCAGGGAAAGGCCAGTTTTCACAGAGCTGATGGCCCTGGGCCCGAGTGAACCAGGAAGCCCCCCAGTGACATTGTTGGTGTCTGAGGACAACAACCTTCTCTAGAGTCCTTCTCCACACACCTGTCCTTGTCACTCATCAGGGGAGGGCTCTGCAGTTTCCTAACAAAGCACACTTACTTTTCTAGCTCACACATTCCAGTGCTCACACGCACACTCCTGCACGTTCCTTGTCCTCTGGGACGCCGACAGGACTCTTCCTGCCAGACAGAGGATGAGGCCGAGAACCGGTGAGCTGGCAGAAGCTGCTCAGCCTGGTACAGCCGAGAAAGGAGCTGCTGACTCTATGCTCAAAGTTTTCAAATTCATCCCTGCGAACCTCCTTTAGCTCATTCTAGTCCTCCTCCCCCAAGAAGCCCAAGAAATCATTTTCGTGAAGTACACACACACACCAGGGCACACTCTCCTGGAGACCCACAGGCCAGACCCCCTTCGGGGGTCTAGGATGAGGACGATGAGGCCACCTGCTGCGCCCCGATCTCCCAGCCTGGTAGCCATGTCCCCTGCTCCCAGTTGTGAGTTGTGGCCACAACTGGGGCTGATACCACCAGGCTCAGGCAAGTTTGTGTTTGTTACGGTTCCCAGGAGCCTCCAGGGCATCTTTATCCCTCCTCTTGTCAACTCAACCTCACCCTAAGAATCTGATTTACAGAACCAAGGAGCTCCTAAACAGCCCCGGGTACAGCATAATTATTTGACCCTATATAAAACCACATTTTAAATATACCAGGAAACTTAGTATATAAAAGAATTCTACCATGACTCTTTTTGAAAAGTGAAAAAGTCTTTCGTAAATGGAATAATTACTCCCTAATTTATCCCGTCAAGCTCTGGACATAATTAGCTTTAAGGCTTATCTTCTGTGATCACTCTTGTGGTACCTCAGTTGATGAGGTTCCCAGCTGTGTGGGCTTTAAATGCTCCGAGGCACATTAGGTCCATCTGCTCACCCCATCAGGCCTAGAGGTTGGAAGCCAGGCTGGCAGGCAGCTAGCTGGTCCTCCCTGGCAGTGAAGGGGCCTGCCTGCACTCTCGGGGGCCCCAGAGCACAGCCGCTGGCCCCTGTCATGCCCTGTCCACTGCCCCAGTACTTCCAGGTACTACACTTTCCCAAGGATACAGCATAGCCAGCGGGCACCCAGTGGTGAGGCAAGAGGGGAACAAGGACCCCAAAGCCAATGACAGCGAAGAAGAGGTAGAGCAGCCAAGCCACAATCTGGAGCGGGTGAGGGGGCCAGCTCCACCCATTCCGACGGGACCGCTGGCCCTGCAGCTCCGGCGAGGGTCTGCTGGCCTGTGCGGGCGCCGTCCACACACTCTTCTCAGGAGCTGTCTTGTTGGAGGGCTTGTTGCAGATGTTCATCTCCAGAGGAAAAAAAAGTAGAGAGAGCGTTAACCTGAGGCCCGGGATGGAGCCCAGAACCCCATGCCTACAGCCAGGTTTCAGCAGCGGGAAGCAGGCTGGGACGTGAAGCCATCTCCCAGCCGGGGGGAACTAGCGCCCTAGGATGAGGACAACAGTTGGTGGGGGAGGGTGGTAGTGTAGCGCTCTTCTCAAAGCCCCAGAGCAAGCTCTGGCCCTGGCCCCCACCAAGACAAGGTAGGAGGGTCCAGGGTCTATTCAGGACACAGTGGGCCGCCTGTTACTCTAAGTAAGTGCTCCGTCTCCACAGCCATCAAAGTTAAACCCAGTAGGACATGTTGTCATCTGTTAACAGTATCAGGCTGAGGCCAGAGCTGTGAGAACACCTGCTGATTCTGTTAGTCATCTCTGTCCTGAGGTCCAAATGCAAGTGTCAGAAAGGGCCCCCTTACTCTTTGCAAGGGCAAACAGGGAGTAGGGGTGCTCAGAAGGGGGTCTGGCCTCTGTCCCGGGACCAGCACATACTCCCTTTAGGACAGGGGCCAGTGGGAGATCCTAAACGATCTTTCCTATGCCTCAGAAGGGCTGCCTGAGATTCTTAGCTGAGGAGGAGCCAGCATGCAACCGATAAGGGAGGATCCCTCCTTGCTTCACTCCCAGCAGGTGACCATGTTTCTCCAGGTAAACCGGGGCCTGGTGCACTGGGAACAGGAAGGTGAGCTGACACTCTTTGACTCACTTGAGATCTCACGGGAGGCAGAGCCTCCTTCAGAGGCTGACCACCAGGTGGCAGCACTCCCCCAGCCTCCAAGTCACCATCCTTCCATCTAAGAGGTGGCCTCCTGGCCAAAATTACAAGCAAGGCAGGCAGGTTGTGCAGTCATTCCAGAAGGAAGAGTCCCAACCCCACTATCTTCTGGGACTGAAGTGAGACTAGAGCCTGGGAAGGCAGTGCCACAACTGGGAGAACTCGTGGTACGAAGGCCAAGAGCAGGGGACAAAACCCAGGCGGCTGGACTCTACTTTTAGAAGGCCATGCCCGTGGGTCAGGAAGTCTGACTATGCCAGAAAGTACAGCAAACACCCCTCAGCAACATCTGCCAAGAACATCTTCCTCACTTCTCAGCCCAACGAAATGTGACTTGACCGTCAGAGCCCAATCTAAGCATCCAGGAAGCTTTACCTGATGCCCCAAGCAGATTCAGGGGGCTCTCATGCTTAGTCTTTATTGGGCAAGTCCCTCTGCCACTCGGAACACTGTGTCATCCCCCTGTTCTGCCAGTTTCTCCTAAGGTAGCAACAATACTGTGATTCACTCACCCCTATTCCCCACACACCTTCCCTCAAGCATCCACAACATACCTTGTACATAGTAGTTGCTCAGTAAATGTTTGCTGACTTGAAAACATCTGAAATAAAGGGAGATGCGGGTGCAATAAATGATGTGGAATCCTAGCCCATGCAAAACCATGGCCCACTCTGCCCTCAGTCTGCACAGCCACCATACAGACACCCCTCCTGCCCGAGCGCCCCCACCACTGGCTCTTACCCTGAATGCTGGACATTCGCACTTAGCCACTGCCCTTCATCACACCCGAGGCTTAGAGCCGCCTGCAAGTCAAGTCTGCCCTGTTCATCTCTGAGCTAAATGGAGTGGCCTTCGTTTTCTCTCAGGGACTCAAGTGGAATCCCTGGGTCATCTGCTTTGTCTTCAATAAGAAACAGTGAAAAGAAAGGTGAATAAAGAGCCCCAGCTTGGAGGAAACAGATTTAGGTTCAAGTCCTGGCTGAGTGGCTTGAGTTTCTTCATCTGGAAAACGGGGGGAGGGTAGGGATACAGGACTGTGTGTAGATCAGTGATCCTGTAAGAAAAGCCCTAACACAAAAATGCTCCCTAAATGACAGATATTGTAATTATCCTTAAAATAGCCCTCTGGCTTGTCCTCATTTCTCCAAAGGGAAGCAGCTGCATCTGATACTCTGTGAGGTTAATTTTCAAAGTGATGGGGTTGGTTGAAGCTGCTTTCTTAAACCAGTGGTCCTAAAGATCATGTTACCATGAGTTCTAGGCCACTGCATGGTCATTCTAACCATCTCACCTTTGATCAAAGGGACAAAGGTGATTTAAAAACAAAACAAAACAAAAAAAAAACTGGCACAACTTCATTTTCGATGTCCTCAGAGGTAACAAATCTTTGATTTCTGGAAACAGTCAAAGGTCATCAGGTGAAGTTTGGTGAACAGCCGAGCTGGGTGACTGCTCAGGGGCAAATCCTTGTGGCTTGCACCTCACTTCTCCAGTGATATCATCACCAGGGTAACTACTTCAAAGAGAACCCATGAATTGGGAGCCCTCCGCAAATCTCTGCAGCCCTACTCCTTAAGGAAGTTTCTAAAGAAAAGTGCAGAGACACATGGCTGACATGTCCCCACTACCCAGAGTGGGCTGGCAGTGGCCATAGGCATCCCCCAGTGCTGCTGCTTCCCTGATTACCTGACGTGGGAGGAGTCACCATCTGAGGACTTGAGGGTGGCTCTGACTCCAAACCAAGCGACCCTTGGCCCAGGGAGGGTGCTGCTCATATGAGACTGTGGGCACGGGGATGCTGCTACTGGGCCTAAAGCCCTTGCTCTAGTGGCAGCACTCCAGAGCAGACACCCAAGCTGGCACGCCACCTGCCCCCAAAACCTGGGCCCTTGTGGGGAAATTCTTTGGGCCCGAAGGACTTTGGTTAAAAGGGCTGAGAGGTCGGAGAGAATCCAAGATGGGGCCTCAAGCAGGGATGGGACCGAGTACTGTCACCAGACCCAGGAACTTCTGTGTCTCTTTCCTCTCGGCACTTCTCTAGGAGACCAGATTGAACGATGCATGGCTCTGCTCCCGGACAACTTGGCCAGCCTCTGCACTCACACACTGGCCCAGTCAGCACTTTGGGGGCCCAGCCCCCTGATTGCGCTGAAGATGTAAACACAGATGAGACCAGGCTCCTGCTTTCTGGGGGCCCAGACAGGGCAGTGGGTAAACGGGTCCTGCAAGGGCCACCCATTCAGTGTAACAGAACACAGGGTGGATGGGGGAAGGGCGGGCGTGTGCAAGGGATGGAGCCAGAGAGAGTTGAGTCCTGAGAAGCTGCAGGGTCAGATTCCATGGGGCCTAGGAGGCTTAGTACCCAAGGAAGCTTGGGTACTACTAAAGAGGCCACCAGGAGTCAAAGGAACTTTAAAGCAGGGGAATCACATAAAGGTGGTGGGTGTTTTACAAAATTTCTAGTCCTAGTGGGGAAGAGGGCATGAGCAAGAGGGGAAAGGGTGGGCCTGGGAAGGCAGCCGCCTTATGCTTGGGGAGGAACTGGTCAGGAGATAGAGGTCAAGCCACAAGGTCCCTTAGACTACCCAATGCCCCAGCTACATCTCTGGTGGGCTGAGAGGAATATATGAGCCTTAGTAAAAGACTTTTCATGTACCTTCTGCAGTCACAGAAACTGGTGGAGATGGAGGCACGACAAGAGTGAAGAGTGAAGAGGCCCCATGGAGTGTTATGGGCAAAGGTCCCCACCGCCTGGGTAAGCCAAGAACCCACCTGGCTTCTTAGGTGGCTTGGAGGGGGCTGTACAGGCCCCTCCCAGTTCTCCCAGTAAGGTGAAGGTCATTGTCCGGATGACAACAGTCTCTTCCTGTTAACACTCACTTGCTAAAACCCTAAAATAGCATTTTCAAAAGAAAGTTAGGTGACCTTAATTTATATGCCTGATTTAAATGAGGGAACTCTTTAACATTTCAAGCTCTCACTATGAACTGCAGAATCGTTATATGATTGATCCACCTCCCTCTTGCCCACTTCTGCTCTCACCCCCCAAACAAAAATAAAATTTTTTTGGAAATGCTGTTCTGAGATTCATGAACGGCACCCTCAAAATAACCAGAGGTGAAAAGTCCCAGCCCTGGGGAGGCAGTGGGCAACCCTGCATTCCTGCAAGCTGCCTTAGAATTTCAGAAAAAAATCAACTTAATTACTAAAGAGGATCTGTAGGAGGAGGCCACTGAACTGGGAGGGTAGAGTGATGGGGTCAGAGGAGAAGAAACTGGGCTGTTGAGGGGTACTGAGGGCCTGGGAGCCTGAGCCACCAACGGAGAGAGGCAGGTTGGAGCTAGACAAGAGGACTAGGCCTGGAGACAGAGCCAGGTTCTGGTTCCTGCCCTACGTCTCTCAGATTGGGCAACCCAGAGGCAAATTTCAGACCCACCTCTTTGGGTGTCTCCTTTACTCAGCTTTTTAAAAAAGTTAGCTGGGGGGCTGGGGGAGGGCACCTGGCTTCAACAGAACATGCAACTCTTGATCTCAGGTTTGTGAATTCAAGCCCCGTGTTGGGTTCACTTACAAAGAAAAAAAAAAAGTTAGCTGGAAGGCAATTTGGCAATGTCTACCAAACTTAAGAACACATACCCTTGGGCCCAGTCATTCCATTTCTAGATATTTATCTTATACATATGGTCACAAAGTACACAAAGAGTCACTGCAGTCTTGTTTGTAATAATAAAGGACAAAAAAAAAAAAAAAAATGTAAACTGACTGTGGGACATCCACACAGTGAAATGCTATACAACATCTGAACAAGGAGGAATGAAATGATCTTTGATACACAGTGAAGGGGAAAAGAAAGATGTGGGACAGCTAGTTGTAGAGCGTGCTACCAAGTGAGTAAAAACAAAGCAGGATGGAGAGATGTTTAAGTTTCTACTTGCACAGATTCTCTGTGGAAAGAAATGCAAGAAGACAGACACAGGGGCAGCCAGCCTCTGGGCAGAAGAGTCAGTGGCTGGGGTGAGAGAGATTTGCTTTGTGCACTGTTTGAATTTTTCTTCTAGCACATGCATTTAATGCTTTTGAAAAAAAAAAAATTATGTCAAATAATTGAGGAGTGTCACGTCTTACCCTCCAGGCCCCATTGTGCTACCATGCGGACCAAATGTGGGCTCCAGAGACCTGTACCACGCCTGACAAGCAAGGAAATCCCGCCTAACGACCATGCAAAAAGAATGTCCGGTTTTAGTTCAATGCTTTCTCACTCTCCAAAGCAATTCTGAATGGTTCATCTGCAAAGCTGTGAGGAACAGTCTTGTCAAAGCTGGAACCGGATCACCAGGCAGCACACCAGAGGAGCCGCTGGGCAGCACCTTGGTCCAGTCCTCAGCCAAAGGCAAGCTTTGCTTCCCATGACTCCAGAACCCAAAGGGAAGGTACACACCACGGGATGGTTTTGCTCACAGCCATCTTGCTTTTTGTTAAGAAAAGCTAGAGGATTTATGGTTGCCACCGGAATGATTTTCCATGGATACTTCTTACCATATTTTCATCTTTTTCCCCCCCCGGATCTGCTTTTAAAATAATTTTCACTAAGATTTAACAGATGCCCAATTTCAATCTAAACAGGAGCTGGAGAAAAATGTGGCATGGTGCACACTGTTTTACGATGTGAAAAGTCATTCACAGAAGAAGTTTGGGGGCAGATACTTTGTTTACAAAAATTCCTCATAGGTGTCAGAGAAGTCACTTGCCTTAAAATTCTGGGAAGTGGCACCAGTTTGACTAAAAGATGCACATCATAACAAGGCCCAGAAAATAAACTGGAACTTCAAGCTGTTCTCCTAGTCTTTGCCAATCACTGTTCTGAGATCTAGCTGGGCTCCTCGCATAAACAACATGCAGAAGTTTGATGCTAGAGCAAGAAAAGCCTGAAACCTCAATCATTCCTGAGTTGACATGGTCCGAAAACATTGTCTGTACCATTCTCCTCCTGAAGCAACCACTGCAAACAGTTTGGGGTTCAAGTGCAGTCAGGGAAAGGGGACAAGAAGGGTGGAGTAACATGGAGTGAAAACAAGGCCACTGAGGAGCCAAGGGTTGTTGATTTTAACCAGGAATTCAACTCACATGATTGTAGGAGCAAGCCCTAAGGAACACCCACCAAGAAACAGTCGTTAAGAACAAAGTTGTGTCAAAACAAAGGAAGAAAAACAAAAGGAAAAAAAAAAACCAAACCTGGCTAATTAAGCACCAATGTTGCCTTTACTGCAGCTTGTGTGATTATCTGTTTACAAACCCATCTCCCACAGCGAACCACCAGTTCCACAAAAGCAGAGACCACCCTTCACCTATCTCTAAATCCAACTCTCCTTCAATAAGAAAAATTACAGCATTTCTTACCATCTCTGCTGCCATCACCCTAATCCAAGCCTCCATCATTACTCCCCTATCGTTTCAGTGATAATACTACCATTTAGAGGGTACTTTTTCTGTGTGGGGGCACTGCTTTAACTGCTTTGACAGAATTCATTTATAAACCCTCACAACTCAGAGAGCTCAGAGACCTCCTCCATCACTGGTCTCCATGGGCTGATCCATCACTTTGTCTCTCATAAACAACATGCGGAACAACATCTCCCTTTCACAGATGAAGACACTGGGTCTCAGAGGGACTAACTTCTAGGAGACACAGCTAGCCTGGCAGAATTAGGATGGCCCTCAACTGACTTAGTGTGTGGTCATAAGGCGCTGCCTACAGCAGCCAGAGGAAGGTGAGCGTTTCAAAATTTCAGACTCTTCCAAACTTTTCAACGGTTTCCTCCCGCGGCTGGTATAAAATTGAAACCCCCATTACACCCTGCAATGCTCCCCTCCCCCTTTCTATTCCTTAATGGTACTTTGCTGTCCCTGGACCTTTGCATTTGCTTTTCCCTCTTCCACAAACACCCTTACCCTACTTACAATGCTGGTTTCTTTTCAACCTTCAGGTCTTAGCTTCAAAGTCACGTTTTACAGCAGACCCTGCCTGACCACCACCCCCGCCCCCTCCATTACATCACCAGAGCACTTATCTCGACCTAAAATCACTTTTGTCTTCTATCTGGTGCCAGCACACACACACACACCCCACCCGCAAATACTCTGTGGGTTCTGGAGATAGCCGTTTCTTGGAGTCCTCCGTGGCCTGGCGTCTGGCACACAGTAGGCGCTCAACGCAGATATGTGAACCTGATGAATGCTGGAAGGAAGCCCCGCGCTCTGGCCGGTCCCTGGAGTCCAAGCCACGGGCTCCAGGCCCAGGTGAGCGCAGAGCACGGCGGGGCGGGGGCAGCCACAACCCTTGTGGCTCAGGCCAGGCTTCCAGGTGAGGGCGGCGATGGGGGCTCCTCACCTGCGCGTCGCGGCGACCGAGCCAGATCGGCCCTGCCAAGGTCACCCAGTGGTTCAGCCCCCGCGCCTGGACGTCCACCCTCCAGGGCGGCAGCACTTCAGACTCTCGCAGCGGATATGATCCCCGGGACCAGACGGCGCCGCAGCCCGGAGCAGAGCCCCATCCTGGGCCGCGCGACGGTGGCTGGGCCAGCAAGTCCCCGGGATCCTGCTGGAGCAGGCTGGTGGTACGGCCGGGCCAGGCCGCCGCGGGCTGGAACTCTTCAGGCGCTGGGCCCGTTCCCCTGGCAACCGCGCAGGCTACGGCGCCCCACAGCGGCCAAACCGCGCTGCGTTGCTTTGCACGGGCATCGAGCCTGGGGAGGGGCCCATCAAGGACCCCTAGAACCCCCGCTGACCCCTTTCCCCATTCCCTTTCAATTTTTCTCCTCAAAAACCCATCCCCGCCCCCCCCACCCCCCATCCCACAGATGTCTTCTCGAAATCCTAACTTGTCCCCAAAACGACACCCTTCAGTTAGACCACCACTCTCAGGGAGAACTCCCCCACCCCCCCTGCAGTCAGCCTGCACACTTTATGAGTAGGTGCCGGCACTGGACATTCCATGGGGAACACTCATGAGATCCCTGCCCTTCAGGGAGATTATAGGGTAAGAGAAAGACAGGTACAGCCAATATGCAGGTTTCCCCATAATATAAAGTGTGAAGTGTAAGAGCAAAATATATAGCACAAAATATCTCCTTTTTGTATTTCTTTTAATCAGATAATATCTTACTGTGAGCTCCCATCCTCCAGGCTGGTAGGAAATGCAGTCTTAGCCTCCACTGGGCTCTTCTTACCCAGGTTATTCCAAGGACTCAGGATCTCCTGCAGCAGCAGTCTGAGAAGTCACAAGCCCTCTCTGGTGCTGAGGCCTCGGCCATTGTCCCAATCACAGGACTTCCAGGGTCGGGCTCTGAGGGGCCATGCCTGCTGCCCCAAGATTGCCAGGGACAGGGGCACGTGAGTGGCTCAGTCAGGTAAGCCTCTGCCTCTTGATTTGAGCTCAGGTCATGATCTCAGGGTCTTAGAATCAAGGCCAACATTGGGCTCTGCACTCAGCAGGAATTCTGCTGGAGATTCTCTCCGCCTCTCCTCTCACTCTCTTAAAAAATAAATAAATAAAATAAATCTTAAGGGAAAAAAAAAAAAAAAAGATTGCCAGGGACAGGTGCCTGCTTCCTGGGTCCCAGGGCCTGAAGACTCTCTTTCCTGGACCTGACTTCCCTGAAAGCCAGGGAGCACTGGAAATGGACTCTCTCATGAGCTCAGGCTTTCCCCCGCCCCCAAAAAAACAATGAAGAAACTTTATCTTCTGCCAGCAGTCCGATGCATATCTCCAAGGCCCTAAAATGGTGAGCAGCTAGCCGGCTACCTGCTCATAACAGGTTGGACAGAAAGCATCCCTATGCCTAAAATGTATGAGCAACATAACAACTCCTGCTTTGTCAAAAGTCAGTTGTGAGTCATTGTGCAAATGATTTAATCTCTCTACCATATAAATTCTTGTTTCCAGGCCTGATAAACTCAAACTCGGTGTGGAATAAATATCACTGCTACTCTGGCCTCAGAAATACAAGATGATTTCTCTTGTTAAGATGTCAATCAAGATGACTCTTTACCTGGAATTGAAGGACCTTAGGGTCCAACAGAGATGATGACCCAGAAATCAAGGTAGAGGATGAGCCCATTTATGCCCATAGGGAAGGGAGAGAATCTGAGAGTCACAGCCATCTAGGCCCTGGGTCCACCTACCTCCCAGGCATGTCTCCTGGATGTCCCATGGGCATATAAATGCAACATATCCCTATATACCCTTTCTGTCTCTGCCACAAAGTTGTTCCTTCACTCACGCCCTCCAAAGGGCACCACTAACTACCCAGTCTCCTCCTGGTCTTTGCCCATCTAAACCAGATAGTTCCCAAGACTAGGCAGCATGTCCAGTGTCCATTCCTCCCACTCCACTCCAGTCCGGACCACCAGCATCTTACTTGCTGATTCTGCCCTAGCTTCCTAACAACTGCCTGCCTACATCCAGACCATTCTTCTCCCAGTTGCTGGGCTTATCATTCTCTCCATATTTTTTTAAAGATTTTATTTTGGGGGCGCCTGGGTGGCTCAGTTGTTAAGAATCTACCTTTCGCTCAGGTAATGATCCCAGGGTCCTGGGATGGAGCTCCACGTCAGGCTCCCTGCTTGGCGGGAAGCCTGCTTCTCCTCCTCCCACTCCCCCTGCTTGTATTCCCTCTCTCGCTGTCTCTGTCAAATAAATAAAATCTTATAAAAAATTTATTTTTAAGTAATCACTACACCCAACATGGGGCTCTAACTTACAACCCCAAGATCAAGAGTCACACGCTCTATTGACTGAGCCAGCCAGGTTCCCCCTTTCTCTTTATTTGTTAAAGTGGGTTGTAGTCTGAGTAATGGCCTCCCGAAGGTGTCCACATCCTAATCTCTGAAAGCTATGAATATGTCACTTTACCAGGCAAAAGGGACTTTGATTAAATTAAGGAGATTGAAATGATGGAGATTATCCAGGATTTTCCAGGTCAGCTCACTGTTGGTCATAGGGCCCTTATGAAGGGAGGCCCAAGGGTCAGAATGGGAAAAGGTGATGTGATAATGAAAGCAAAGGTCAAAGAGATATGACAACACTGTGCTACTGGCTTTGAAGGTGAAGGAAGAAGCCAGGACCTGAGGAATGCAGACAGCCTCAAGGCTGGAAAGGGCAAGGAAACAGATTGTTCCCAAGAGCCTCCAGAAGGAGCAAGCCTGCTGACACCTTGACTTTAGCCCAGTAAGACCCACTTCAAGCTGCTGACGTCCAGAACTGTAAGATAAAAAATGTGTATTATTTTAAAATATGTGTTGTGGCAACAGCTTATTGTAGCAATAGGAAATTAATACAGTGGGTTTCAAATAGGGTTAAATACACATACAATGAATTAAAACAGGTCTCATTTGAAACAAAAGTCCAAGGGGCAGCTCAAATTCCCTCCATGCCTGTCTGCATGATTCCAAGCCAGGCTCTCTGAGAAAAGGACTCCCTCTGGCCAAATTGCTTTTTATTTATTTATTTAATTAATTTTATTAAGCTCTACACCCAATATGGGGCTCAAACTCATGACCTCAAGATCAAGGGTAAATGTCTACCAGTCATGTACCCTTGGTCAAACTTGCTCTTTAAAAGCACAGGCAGTTTGAGCATAGTCTTCCAGAGTCTGTCAACATAGTGAGGTATCCAATCCAGAACCTGACACCACCCAGGGCATCACCTACTAAAGAAAGCAAGCAACACGTTGCCCACTCCCGTAGCAGAGAAACCTTCTCAATATGAAAATAACATCTGATAGGTCTTTCGTGTAAGATACTTCCAGGGGTCCCTTTTGCATTTAGGATGAACTAAAAGACCACAACATGGCTACCAAGGACTTGAAGAACAAGTTCCTGTCCACCTCTCCAGCCCTGTCCTCTCTGAGGATTACGAAGCTCCTAGAACCTACAGCATTTGCTGCCACCCCCAGGCCTTTCCCCACAGGGTTCCCTTTACTTGGAGTGTTGTCTTAGCTCCTCCTGCCCCTTTGGCCAATTTCCATGAAAATGTGAGGCCCACTTTTCTGGAACAGAAGTCAGCCCCTGGGGCAGAACTTGTTCCTGTCCACAATGGTTGCCCCACAAGGTCAGTCTGCCCAGGGTGGAAGAGACCAAGCTACAGGGAGAAAAGGCCCAATTGTGGTTTTAAGGGCTTGCACACCCTTAAAGATTAAAAAACCCCCATGCCCTGTGCCAAGCCAGCCCATCCTTCATTAGAGCCATTGTGCACCTGGGCCCCTCCAAGACCTGTCACTCATCCCAGGGCAGGTCTATAGTTTACCAGTTTCAATCTCAGCTCTGCCATCGCCAGCTGGGCAAACTCGTTCACCTCTGTGAGTCTCAATTTGCTCCTTTGGTGAAATGAAGGTAACTAGCTACAACACAAGTGTGATGAGGACTGAAATTGTGCTCGTACTACTAAAGCACATGGAGTGTTCAGCTGGTAGTAGACATCCATACGTATCATCTAGACCTTGCTTATCTTTCCATCAGGAAGATGATGCTATCCATTTCATCAACTAATAAAATTAAATTTTAATTGTCAAATTAGCCCAGGTGGGATGTGGCCAGCCATCGCTCTCATTCTCTGGGTCCACTTTGTCTGGGTCACAGTACACTTTCCAATGAACCCTGGATGAACCGGCCCCTCCACATGGCTTCTGCCCATGGCCACCAGAATATCTTGCCCCGGCAAGCTCAGTAGCCTCCAGACTGGTCTTAGTGCTTCCATTGTGGGCTCCCATCCCCCTCAGTCCATTCTCCTCACAACTTGTGGCTGTCAAAAAAAAGTTTCTTTTTTTAAAGCCAAACTGATTATTTTACTTCCTACTTACAACCATCATGACCCTCCCTGCTCCCCAGGGAGCAATAGTTCCATATACCATGAAATTAGAATCAAACCCTTCTCCTCACAGTGGCCTCCAAGACCTTCCGTGCCCCCTGGCTCCGGGTAATTCCTACAGCCTCATGGGCCTCCCTTTCCTCAAAGGACCAGGCTCGAGGTCATACGGAGGCCTTTTGCACTGATGCTATTTGCTACCTGGATCATCACTTCCTCTGGGCTAGCTTTCCCCGACCCTCAGAAGACACTGTTACTCCCATAGCACGATGGGACTCTGGTTTCCACTCTCAGTGGCTCCTGATTGTGTACTGATCTGATTAGGGGCTGTCCCTCCAGACAGCCAGAGAGACCCCAAGGGGAGGAATGATGCTTATCTAACTCCTTAGTACAGAGCTTGGAACACAGCAAGTGCTCAATAAATGTTTGCTGAAGGAAGGAAGGGAGGGCAGAAAGATGGAATAAATGAAAAGATAGTGCTTCCTATGGGAGTTCTTTTGTGAAGCCTTTTATAAAGTAAATGATACTTGTTGAATTATTTTTGGTGCAAAAATTCTTTCCTATCTTATTATCCCTTCAACGTAGTACATCTATTTTTCCCCCCCCCATACGCCTTGTAACGATTTTTTTAATTTGCTACACAAAGGACATTTTCCTCCCATTAATTTTTCCGTGTTAAATGGTTTTTATGACCACTTTGTGCTTTAAGAAAGAAATACTGCTCGGTATTCAGAATATTCTTTCAGCTTCTTTGGTGAGAAGATTCTGGAAGCCTTCCCACTGTTGACTATAACCAGTGCAGCTTGGAACACGATGTCACCCCTCCAGAATTCTCTCAGACCTAGATAAAAACTTATTCTGTGTGTCTCGTTGGGGACAAGGTGTTTGGAAACAGCGCCTTATGCAACAGAGCTGCTGCAGGGCAGTCCCTTGGAGGCAACTGTAATAAAAATCATGATGTGTGAAAAATGTGCCCACAGAGTCCGAGGAACTAAAGATTTTAAAGCTTCTCTGCCAGTAATTCAGTTTTTATTTTATGTTTCTTGGAAAACTGAAGGCTTGTGTCTACCACATGTGTTACCTAAGACGCAGGGGGCGGTGGGGGGCGGTAAAGGGTATTTTGTGCTGGTGAAAATATCTATGGCCACCTGGTCAAAGCAGTCCTCTTTGTAAATGACCTCCTCTCCCTGGGGCCTGCACATGCTCCCCAGGGAGGGGTATTTTCATCCTGCATGAAATTGCTCTCTTTGCTTGCTCACTTCTATGGGCAATGGTACATGCTTGCAAAGCTGCTGACTGTGGTTACTTTATTTCAGAAATGTGCAGGCCTGAAACACCTGAATTTTTCCTGGAATACTTGAAAGCAAATTATGCGCCGGAACCTCTCAGGCCTGTTCCCAGCGGAATTTCCTTTGAGTGCTCATATCTCGAAACCTTATGTAACCTGACACAATTATCTGAAAAGGGTCGGAATCCAAAAGAACAGTGTTCTGAGCTAGGAATGAAGGTTGGAGCTGGGAAAGACGTGTCCTCCCCCTGCCCGGGGACTGGGTCATACTTCACTGCGACAATACCCAATTCACATTCCAAAGAAAAATGCTAACCCTCTGACACTGTGACCAGGGGGAGGCTTTGCTTCATCTCTCCAAGCAAGGAATCACTTAACGAGGTGCTCGAGGGACATTACAAAAGCCCTAGACCTGGCTGGTGATTAAAAATATTTCGATAACCACCATGAGCAAGTGGTCTTCCCAGGATGGAAGCCAGAATAGCTTGGGCCCCTTTTGGGGAATATACCCCCCCACCAACTCAAAAATCAACCCATTTGAAGAGGTGGCGTCTCACACCAGCAGTTAGCAGTACAAATGGGATATATACGGGGAGTCTGGAAACCTTATTTTCACCCGGTGATGGGTCCAGGTGATTCTGACTCAAGCCCAGCCCAAGACTCCATCTCCCCAGGCCAACCCCCCAACTCCAGGGAGAAGTGGGGAATGAGGACACAAACTCTAAGTGCAGACCTAAAATCGGGGCTCCATGAGGAGATGACCCCGCATTCCAGAAAGCCCCTGACCCAAGAAGCTTCCTCTGCCCCTTATTTAGTTTCTCTTTCAGAAATCCCCATCCTGCTCACCATTTGCATACCAGCGGTGAGAGACCTCCTAGGAGAACAGGCACCACTCATAGGTGGTTGGCTTTTCAAGGAATTTGCTGGAGAAAATTGTAGGCAAGGCTGTGAACAAAACCCCCCTCCATCTGGTTTCAGTTTATTTAAAAAAACAACGCACACAGGCCTCCCCACCAGCAATCAGAAAACAGCCACAGCTTCCCCAGGGGGGTATTAGCCACCAAGGGTGGGGTGAATTTTATATATGTAAATAAAGTAAATCAGCTAGCCAACAGCAACTAATTTTTGTATCTTTTGCAGTTGTTCTGCCAAAAAAAAAAAAAAAAAGGCCTAAATCAGCCGTGATGGAATTATAAAGAAGCAAGTCTTGGAATTTGTTTTAACAACTTGCCTTAATTCTACCACTGGGTGACATGTTTCTAGTCTAGAAGCAAATTTTTTAAAAAGGTTGATAGTCTTTCACCCAGGTATTGCCAGCGCCCTAGGCTGAAGGCCAAGAGGCAGGGTGACCAGATGGTTGGGAGCCTAGCATCTGGATAGCTGTGTGACCTACGGCACCCCATAACCTCTCTGGGTTTCCTTCCTTTCTTTTTTTTAAAGATTTTATTTATTTATTATTTGAGAGAGAGAGCAGGATGGGAGGGGGGAGCAGAGGGAGAGGGACAAGTAGACTCTGCTCGGAGTACATCCGCCCTGGGGCTGGATCCTAGGACCCTGGGATCATGACCTGAGCAGAAACCAGGAGTCGGCTGATTAACCTACTTAGCCACCAGGTGCCCCTGGGTTTGTTCTCTCATGTATAGTACCTGCTTCACAGGGACTATATGAGCATAGTAAATAAAATAAGGGACAAGGAAACCACACACAGGACTGGCATATGACAAACACACAGGAAATGTGGCAGAAGGTTATGAATGACTCAAAAACCACACTGTGGGATCCGAGATAGCCGGTTTCACCTGGAGTCAGCCAAGCACTCCTGGCAGGTGTTCTCAGTTGGGCTTGCCTTTCCCCCCCAGGGCTGGTCTAGAAAACGCTTCTGAGCACATTCTCTTAGTGTTTCCCAAACTCGAGGGCCCTAATCCCCAAATATCTGCCTTCAATCCTAGAGGCAAAAGAAAAGTTCTGAGGAGGGTGCAAGACAGTTTGAAAATGTAAGTGATATCCCAGGCTTCCCCTGCCTCACCCTTCCCCACTAACCAAAGGGCCGGATTTCCAGATGCACAGCCTAGATAGCGTACCTCTGAAAACAGAGGGATTTCACTTCATGCCTAGGGCACATGAAGGTGGGTCGGTGATCTCCTGGGCTCCTGTGCCACGGAGCCGTGTTATGTGCTGGAGACGGCTGGCATCCAGGTGCCTCTGGGCTCAGCTCTTGCATATCCACAAGCATCTTGGACTCACTTAGCCCAAAGCAGACCTCTGCTTCTGTCCCTTGTCTGGATACCGCAACACGACTTCCAGCCTCCACTCTCCCCCCATCCCTAAATTCATTTCCTGGCAACTGGGACAGGTATCTCATTTGCTCAAGACCATTCCCAGCTCTCCTTTGGCCCACAGAAACGAAATTTTATGAGGCCGCATGTGGCAAACATGGTCCCGCATTAACACAGTTCTCAAGATCCCAGACTGGGCTCAAGTACCCCTGAGTCTGAAGTGAGAGCTCACGTACACCTGAGCAGAGATGTGTCTGTGGCATTTGGGAAATGGGATGTAGTCCTCTGGTGGCCTTTGGTGAGGTCAGGAGGGGGAGCCAGGCAGAGCTAGAGTGGGGGCGGGGAGAGCGTGGAGATGGCGATTGTAGATAAATTTAAGGAAATGAGGAGAGGGGAGCACAAGAACAGTGCTGGAGGGGAGTTGTATGGGATTGAGGTGAAAGACGTTCTCTGTTGCAGCCACCAGTGGAAGAGGCGGGTTATTGTTATGAACCCAGGACACCCACCACAGGGGCTGGCATCCAGTAGAAACTGAACAAAAGTTTGCTATCTCTGAGGATAGGGGCGATGGGGTCTGGAACCTCAGTGGGGGTACTGGCCATTGCCAGAAAGATGGGCCCCTCTGCCCTGTGCTGGGAGGGACCAGAGGGCAAGGCAGGGCCTCCTTGGGACTTTGCTGCCCCTGAGCTGCACCACCAAGGGAGGGAGACATGATGAAGGAGTCTTGGCTCCAGGAGCCCCAGTGTGGCCAGGGGACAGAGGGTGAACTCTTGGAGACTGGGATGGCCCACCACGTGTGCTTCTGTTCCCCCATCCTCAAATCCCGCCTTCAGCTTCACTCTATCCCCTCAGAGCAGCGCCCTTCCAGCGAGGCCAGCAGATGGTGCCAGTGAGCTGCGAGACTCACCTGGAGCAGCCCAGCCAGCCTGCCAGCCCCCCACCAACCCGTGACCCTCTAGAGCCTGGGGTAAGCTAAGGGTTTGCCTCACCAGGTTTCTGACCAAGAGGGAGGAGAGATCATGGGTGGTGGCTAGCAGTGAGGGGGATGTCAGACTGAGGACTCAGGGAGACAATGGGCTGAGGGCTTAGGGGTGGGGTGACTAGGGGGCTCTGATCCTTCTGGTTGCTCTTCATTCCATTGACCCTGTCAGGCCCTGCCTTATCAGTTGGGGCTACTGCCCTCTGCCTCCCTTCCCTTCTCTTCCTTGGAGGCCCCTGCCAGCCCAGACTCCTCGTTCTGGCAGAGGCTGGTTCTCTGCCCCTGGGCAGGCACAAGCTGGCAGCAGGCCTCAGACAGGGTTGGGCCAGCCCCTCCCATCCATGACTGCCTGAACCACCTTCTTTCTACTTCCAGAACTTCTCCACCTGATGAGGGCTAAGGGTTCAGCTGCCGAGGAGGCCACAGAAGACTGCCACATAGATCCTAGGAAGGAGGCCTGGCCTCTTGGCCTTGGAAGTAGGGTGAATTTGGGTAAGCTGGGTGGGCACATATAAAAATGTGGCAGATCATCCTGTCCCACAAGACCCAAATCACACAAGACTAATGGTTCTGTCCAAGGTGGCAGAGAATCCCAAAAGATGAGCTGGAAATATCCCCTCCCCATCCTAGCCATCCTATACTCCGCAACCAAAGGCAATTCTCTATACCCCCTCTCAGCAAGTCTTTCTCCCCACCATGGGCTTCCCGATAAGTCAGGATTCTTCATGGTTCCTTCTCAGGACAATGTAGGATTCTGCTTCTCACTCTGTGTTCTCACTTTGCTGTCCCTCTTCCACTTCCCAGAGTTTGGGTTCTAGTTCAGCAAGTGCTAAGGACTACCTGTGTGGCCTTGACCTTGAAGACTGCCTGGGACCGCCCACCCCACTTCCTCCTTTAAATGCCTGTCCCGCTCCCAAGGAAGCCCTTAATACACCAAGGCAGGAGAAACCATAGCCAGACTTTCAATAGGGTGACAAAGTGGGGTGGGGGTTCCCACAAATCCAGGGTCTACAGCTCAGGTCAGGAAGCTAGGCCAAGGCTTCTGTGTCTACCTGTGAGCTTGGGCCATAGATTCAGAGCAACAGGAGTCAGCAGGTTTTAGAAAAGGAATGTTTCCCTGAGTTTCCAAAGGATGGCCCAGACAAAGAAAGAGTCACCAGAAGCACACACAACATACACAAGTGCACTCTCAGGCACTTGCAGGTCATGGCACAGGACATGGACACAAGTGTTTGCAAATACTGGTACAAACAGGTACACAAGGTCATGTGCTCAAGGTAGTCACACATTTCCTCCCCAGGCCAGGGCTAGCCTGCCGTCTGTGCTGAGAGGAGGAGGAGTACTTAAAGGCACAGAAGTGGCTCTGAACAGGAGATGGGCCCTCAACCCAGAGGTCCCTTCCTAAATGGCTCCCAGCCCCCTCCCTGCAACTCCCCTGGCCCAAGAGGGAGCTATGCCTGGGTGTCAGAGAAGGCTTTGAAGGAGACACTGCCTCTAAGCCATGGCACAGAGCCTGAGCACCTAAGATAGAGATTGGGCACAAGGCTAGGAGGGGTCCATGACCTCCCAGGACCTAGTTTGGGCATAGATGAGGCAGTCAGTGGGCAAGATCCAGAGGCCCACAGGAAGCAGGGACTCCTTCTGCCATGGGGTGCACCTACTGCCCTCAAAATCAGGCCTGGCAGCCAAATGCTGGCACCAATTCCTAGTGCCTGGCAGAGCCCTAGCATGGATGCCAAATACAGGGTGCCAGACACGGGGGTGGGCAGGATGGGGGGCCGCTGGGCCACACACAAACACAGATCTTCATATATACAGGCAGGGAAATGCACCCACACTCACATCACTTATTTTATACCCTGCGGGATCATGGGAGTAGGACAGGGATCACTTTGTCCTAGAGGCTGCCCTCACTGACTCTCCAGGTGTCCCCATTGGCCTGGAGTATGGGTTGGAGGGTGGGCTGGAAGTAATGGGAGGCCTAGACACTTTCTGTGAGCACCCGCCTCCGCCACACACACACACACCTGCACTCCCACACACGTACACTTGTTTAGCAGAAGGAGGTGGGGTTGGTGCATCCCCAGGACTGGGCCCTGGAGGGAAGGTGGAAGGCGGGGCAAGAGACTCCCAAGAACCTGGGCAGTCATCTTGCTGCCCCCAGCACCCGCCACAAGCCGGTTTTGTGGCCGCGGGCAGCTTAGGTGTGAGCGCGCGTCAGGGCGTGTGTGTGTGAGTGTATGTGTGAGTGTGTGAGTGTGTGTGTGTCTGTGTGTGTTTGCGCGCGCGCGCGCGGGACCTGCGGCCGTGCACGGCGTGGGAGTGCGGCGCGTGTGCCCGCTGCGGCTGCGGCGGCCGGCCGGGTGAGGGCGGGCTGCTTCTCCAAGCGGTTCCGCAGGCCAGGAGGCCAGCACAGGTGCTGTCGGTGTGGGAAGCTGATGGTGGTTCTAAGTGTCCTTAGGTGTCCCAAACAAGTGTGAGGTGGGTGTGCTCACCTGGGAGCGGCGGGTCAGCGGCCTTGGGAGCGTGGGGGGGTGTGGGCGAAGGGGTGAGCAGATGCAAGGGACGAGGGCTACACCGACCGGCCCTGTTCCCGGCACGGTCCGCGGCTAGGCGGCTCCTCCTCTAGCAGCAACTTTGGGACTTTGTTCCGGCTTCTTAGAAAGCAGATCTGGCCGCAGGGGCGGGGCGGAGGGGGGGCACCTGCCCGGAGGAGGGTGCGGGTGAGAAGTGGAGGAAAGCCCCGCCCCCTTCCCCGCCTCAGCTCCGCCCTCTCCCCCGCCCCCCGGGGCTCTTTATAAGCTCGGCCCGAGGGCGAACAGAGAAAGCGAGTGTCCCTCCAGTCCTTGGCCGGTGTTCTGCTGCACCCCGCGCCCCTCTCCCCGGCCCCCAAGTCCCTCTCCCTGCTCCCCAGCCCGGCCCCCGCCCCGGCCCAGCCCGGCCCAGCCCGGCCCAGCCGCCATGGAGCGCTGGCCTTGGCCGTCGGGCGGTGCCTGGCTGCTTGTGGCGGCCCGCGCTCTGCTGCAGCTGCTGCGCGCAGACCTGCGTCTGGGCCGCCCGCTGCTGGCGGCGCTGGCGCTGCTGGCTGCGCTCGACTGGCTGTGCCAGCGCCTGCTGCCCCCGCCGGCCGCACTCGCCGTGCTGGCCGCCGCCGGCTGGATCGCGTTGTCCCGCCTGGCGCGCTCGCCGCGCCTGCCCGTGGCCACTCGCGCGGTGCTCATCACCGGTGAGTGCGCGAAGCGCGGGGACTCCAGGCTCGAGGGCGGGACCAGACCCCCAGAGGGCTCCCCTTGAGCACTCCAAGGCAAGGCGGGACCCTAGCTCAGGAGTGGGAGTGTCGCCTTCCCTTGGGTGCCGGGAGTGAGCCAAGTAGGAAGCGCAAGGCACCTCCCTAAGTCCGGGTTAACTACCTGCCGCTGTGGAGAGCGTTGGAGGGAGAATGAGGCCGGGAGTGGGCAGGTGCGCAGGGACAACTGCTGGATGAGAAAGACGGAACCTCCTGGAGTTTGGGGTTTATGCTATGCCCCTCTTCAAGACAGCAGTCTCTGAACAGAGGCGCGCTCCGAAGGACTTCAGAGGATGGTCACCCCTTGACCTCTGCCTAACATCCCCACATGGGATGCCCTATCTCCTCTTCCCTGGGGTCAGAGGAAGACGCTTAGATGGGGAGTTGAGGCACCCCCCCCCAGTTGACTGGGATCCTTAGACTCCAGAAAAGGTTGAGGTCACCATGAGAGGCATCCGTTCATTCAGCTGCCTCTCAGAACCTGCCACCCATCCCCAAACTGCTGAGGTAGTCGTCCAGAGTCTGCAACCAGCACCCCACCCCACAATTCCTCCTCCAGTGCCCAGGAAGGAGGTCTTGGAGGGCTGTACTCAGGTGCCTCTTGCTGCCTGGCAGAGTTCCCTTTGTCTAGAGCAGGGAATAAATCTGTCACCAGAAGGACGGTAGTGGGGGGGCAGGGGGCGACTAAGGCTTAGCCGGAAGTGGGGAGGGGGAGAAAGGCCAGGGGGAACTGGCTCTGTTGTATGGGGGGAGGGGCAGCCTAGTTCTCCCCCAATCCCCATGGCTTTGGACAGGTTCTCAGAGCTCTGCCCTTATATTGGGCCCTGCCTCTGAGGGTTGCCTCTAGACCAGCTTCTTAGAGGCTCTGTCCAGTAGGGGCCCTTGCATGATCAGATGGACCTGGGAGAACTTCCCAGAGGCCATCCTTGTGCTGGGCCTGGAAGGATGAGTGAAGATGGATGGAAGGTGTTTTGGATCAGACAAAGCGTGGATGTGGGACAAAGGTTTGAGACAGGAATGAGCATGGCCTGGGTAGGGGACAGTCCATAACTAGCCCGGCTGCTGGGATGTGGTAGGATATGAGGTTGTTTCCTCAGAAGAGGCCCTGAATGCCAGGTAAGAAGCCAGATTGCTGAGGTGGGGTGGGAGTAGGGATGGCATGAGGGCTTTTGGGCTTCAGCAAGAGGGCAGAGTTAAAGCAGGGTTCAGGCTGGATGCGTGGGACCTGAGTTCAGGGTACAGTATGAAATTTCAAGGGATTGGAGAAGGAAAGATACAGACCCTCCTGGTATGAAGCAGGAACTAGGTTGTGGGCTCTGCCTTCTAATACGTGAGCTGCCTCAACAGGACCCGGGCTATCAGCTGGTACTGACCAGCAGTGGGCAGTGACCCAGTGGGCAGTCTTTCCTGAGATCTCCGCTCAGGCCTTCATGCTGCTGCTGTTACTTCTCCTTGCCTTGAGCCTGAGACTAAGGGGAGAGGTGGGACACCAGCTGAGGCTTGGGCTCCCGCAACTCTGGGATGGGAGCGCTGCTCAGCCCAGTCCAGCTTCTCTGCGGGTTCCTTTCTCACCACCTGACTGCAAGACAAAGAGGTGCCCAGGCCCTGCCTCACCTGCCAGAAACGGTGTCTTGAGCCTGCCAGAGCTGCCTGAGAATTCCCCTGAAAACTGCTGCCCAAGGCCACTCCAAGAGCTCAGCCATGGGGTCAGAGTTTGGGCTGAGTGGCTGAGTGCCTTGTGTGTACATCTGTGTACCGATGGTGGCAGGGGGTTTCCTGGGCATGAACCCCCGTGTGAATAGGCAGGCAGGTTGGAGGTATGTACAGGTATCTGTGTGTGTACAGGTGAACAAGAGGGTGTGTAAGGCATGGGTGACTGTTGGGGCCACAGAGCTGAGGCTCTGGAAGGCTTCCCTCTCCCTGTGAATGGCTTGTCTGCTCCGGGAGGGAGCTTATTCGAGTGGGCACACAGGTGCTCCCTTGCCTCCTGGAGCCACACTGGCCCTGGAAAGACCCATCAGCCCAGGGCTGTCTGCAGTCTCCCAGCCACCCATGCAAAGCCCAGCTCACAGCCCCCTCCCTGCTCAGCTTTGTTCGCTGCCGCAGCAGAGGGGACGGGGCTGAGGTGAAGAGGGCTTCCCATCCCAGAGTGTCCAGAATTGTCCAGAACTGGGGAAGCAGGGCTCCTGTGAAGCTTCTGTTCAGCAGGACCTCCAGGGAGAGAGGCTTCAGAGAGCCTCAGCCCTCAAGGACCTCTCCCTCCCCTTGCTGGTTGCCCAGGAATCAGGACCAGAATGGGAACAATCAAGGAAGGGGGCATGGCTTATGAGACCCTCACTCTGGCTCTGCCTGGTGGTTCCTCTCTCCACATACCAAAGACAGGAAATTAAGTCTCTCAAGTGGTAACTGACCTCAGGTCACACTTGTTGGGTGTGGGAAGAGATTCAAATGCAGGTCTGTTCTCTTCTCCATCCATCATCTTGCCTGTCCTGGGGGCAAGTGGTCTGAGGCTCAGAGAATGCCCCACTGTTGCCACTGATTGGAATTCCAAGACTAGGGGTCAAGGGTGAGGTGGGGATTGGCCTCCTGCTTGCCTGCAGCCTGGAACAATAGTAGGGGTGTTGGCTGGGAAGGGAGGTGGGGCTCAGGTTGTGATGACGTGCACGGAGAGCTTGGGCTTCATCCTGAGGGCTTGGTGGTGGGGGAGGGCGGGGGGCTTGGAAAGGTTTTGAGCCGCAGAGTGATACTGTCATTTTTGGAAAGATCCCTCTGGCTGCTTAGGTAGAGAATGGATTCAAGGGGGCAAGATGGGACAGGACCAAAGAGGGGCTGCTTCCTAGGCCAGGTAAGAGGAAGAAGCCCAGGCAAGGGCAGCGAGAAAGGGAGAGCCTGTGTTACTGTACCCGCAAGCTGAGGCCTGAGAGCAAAGCAGGCAGGGTCTCCCGCTGACCTCCAGGAGAGTCCTGACCGTCCTCTTTACTGGCTAAGTGACTTCGGGAAGCAACTTTGAATTCCTCGGTCTTTGTGTCTTCATCTGTAAAGTGGGACTTGTAAGCCATGTTTGGGGCAGCTATGGGGAGTCAGGGAGTTGGCAGCTATGAGAGAGCTGGGGCCCAGGTGCTCAGCCAGAGGGGCGAAGCCTGTAGAGGCAAATCTGGGAAGGAGGGAGGGCTGCTGACTGCTGAAGACTGGATATCCAGGGGCCTGGATCCTGTCTGGACCCCGGTGAATCCTAGAGTTGTCTTGGGCCGGACTGGGCCACAGTAGGAGTTGACTGGCTGCTCTGCCCTGGCCAGGCTGTGACTCTGGTTTTGGCAAGGAGGCGGCCAAGAAGCTAGACGCCATGGGCTTTACGGTGCTGGCCACCGTGTTGGACTTGGACAGCCCCGGTGCCCTAGAGCTGCGCACCTGCTGTTCCCCTCGCCTAAGGCTGCTGCAGATGGACCTAACTAAGCCAGCAGACATCAGCCGAGCACTGGAGTTCACAAAGGCCCACACCACCAGCACAGGTCAGTGGCCATGGCTCCCCCAGGAGAGAGTGTGCTTGGGTGGGAGTGAATGGGCAGGAGTTAGAGGTTTGCTGCTGCCCTGACCCGGATCTTTGGGCTCTTTTTTCACCCCTTCTCAGGTTTGTGGGGCCTGGTCAACAACGCAGGCTACAATGATGTGGTGGCTGATGTGGAGCTGTCTCCAGTGGCCACTTTCCGCAGCTGCATGGAGGTGAACTTCTTCGGTGCGCTTGAGCTGACCAAGGGTCTCTTGCCACTGCTGCGCCGTTCTAGGGGCCGCATTGTGACTCTGGGCAGCCCAGCAGGTGAGTGCCCTTCCCCACTAGAGTAGAAAAGGTGCTGCTGCAGAGTGGGGAGGGATGCCAGAGCCTCTGGCCCTGGCTGAGCTGCTTCACTCCCAATCCCTCCCCAGGAGACATGCCATACCCATGCTTGGCCGCCTATGGGGCTTCCAAAGCGGCCATGGTGCTGCTCATGGACACATTCAGCTGTGAACTCCTGCCCTGGGGGGTCAAGGTCAGCGTCATCCAGCCTGGCTGCTTTAAAACAGGTGGGGGTTGGGTTTGGGATGGGGCATGTGGGTGTGGTCCTGTCTGGGGTGGGATCAGGGCTGAGGAATGGGCAAGGCTCGGGCTGGAGGCAGGGATCGGTTTGGGGGTAGATGGACCTGAGTCTGGCTTTGGCTTCCCTAACTGACCTCACCCTGACCTTGCCGCTCGCTCCCTCCCCCCAGAGTCTGTGCGCAATGTGGGCCAGTGGGAGCAGCGCAAGGAGCTGCTGCTGGCCAGCCTGCCCCAAGAGTTGCTCCAGGCCTACGGCGAGGACTACATCGAGCACTTACACGGGCAGTTCCTGCACTCACTGCGCCTGGCACTGCCAGACCTCAGCCCGGTGGTAGATGCCATCACCGATGCACTGCTGGCGGTTCAGCCACGACGCCGCTACTACCCGGGCCATGGCCTGGGGCTCATGTACTTCATCCACTACTACCTGCCTGAGGGCCTGCGGCGCCGCTTCCTGCAGACCTTCTTCATCAATCACTGTCTGCCAAGAGCACTGCGGCCCGGCCAGCCGGGCTCCACCCCAGCTCAGGATGCAGCCCAGGACCCGGGCCCGGACCCAGACCCAGGCCCTTCCCCCGTGGCAGCCCAGTGAGCAGTGCCCACAGATGGCCTAGCTGCTTCGGCAGAGGAGGTCCCAGGAGCCCTTGGCCCTCCCCAGGCATTGTGACCCCCCCGAGCCTGCCCTAGAGCCTGGCCTTAAGGACCCTAGCCCTCCCCACTTGATCAGTGCCCCAGGCCAGGCCTGGTGAAGCTGAGGCTTCCCAATAAGCCTCCAGGCCTCTCTACTGCTTCATGAGCCCACACAGACCCTCTTGGGCGCAAGGTTCCACCATGGAGCTGGGAGAACCCAGCTGGATGGGGAACTCTGTGCTAGACTTAGCTGTAGACTTCGACAGGATCCCGCAGACAATGTCTCTGCAAACTAAGGAGTGACTGGGTGGGGTGGGGACCCCCTCAGGATTTTTTTGAGGCACCAGTGCCTCAGTGCTGCAATTCAAAGGGTGAATCCTGGTTCTTGACTGGCTCAAGAATTAGGGCCCTGACCACCCACCCCAACCCCCCCAGCCACAGGCAGGCTGCTGCCCCCACTTGCCTGACTGCCACCTTTTAAATATAGATTTTTATTTCTCCTAGAATGGAAAAATGCTGTGTGGGGATGGGGTGACTACCTGGATGACAGGTTGTTGTTTGGTGACAGATGGGGACAGCCTGGGCAACCCCTGCTGGTTGGCATGGGCTGAGGCTCTGGGCACAGGGTCTGTGGTTCACACTGAGTTACCCCTTCACTGACTGGGGGAAGATCATTTATCCACAGATTTGGGCTTCCTCAGAGTGAAATGGGGGTCATGCCCCTGGCCTAGGGCATAGTGGGGCTCAATAAGGCAAATACGCCTGGGACCGTCCAGGGCCAGGACCCAACTGCACAGGCCTACCGGGGCCTCCAGTGACTTCCCCGACCTTGCAGAACCTGGCTGCACAGGGAGAGGGCCAGCGAAGGAGGTTGGGAGCTTTGGTAGGGGCAGGCTCGACAAGGTGGCACCTGAGGGAAGTTGGGGTCTGGGAGAGGTACTGGGGCCCGAAGGAGACAGCAGACAGCTAGGCTCAGGGTGGTTTATTGTCTCAGAGGGCAGGGCTGAGGGAGAGGCTTGCAGAGTTATGCCTCAAGGACAAACTATCCTTCCCTGGGGCCAACCACAGGGGTAAGAGGAGGCTCCCACTGCCCCAGGGGGTTCTCAGGAATGAGCACGTGCTTCTCAGACATGTCAGTGGCTGTAAACAGAGGGCTGAGGGGGCCTCCTTCGGCGGGGGGAGGTTCCATCCTTGACAGGGGGAGCAGGTGCCCAGCCCCTTCTTAGGCCCAAGAGCCATCTCATAGAGGTTCAGGGAAACCAAAAGTCACTAGAACAATGTGCTACCCCCAAGGGAAGGCATATGAACCACGGGCTTTATGCCAGCGCACGCAGACACACACTTGTGGGGGGCCTCGGGCCAGGGCACTAGAAGATGGGGATATAGTTGTCGATCTTGGCGCGGTGGCGCTGGGCAATGCACTCGGCGATCCATACAATGTTGCGACACTCTTGCTCCTTGAGCTTCACAAAGGCATAGAAGATACCAAAGTGGAACTGGTTCAGGAAGGCCAGCTTGTTCAGTTTCACCTACAGACAGAGGCAGGTGTGGTGTGCAGGTGGCCGTGACAGCAGCGTCAGGCCCGAGCCACCAACCTCTCCCTACGAGGGGCAGGGAAGCAACCCCTCACCTCATGCTCAAAGAATCGGTCCTCCAGGGTCTTGTCTCCAGGGTTGCTGCCTGCGCCCTCGAAGAGCAGCTTGTACTCCTGGCCCGCGGGGGTGGGGGGGAAGGACAGCGTGAGTGGGAGCGTGCTGTCAGCCGTGGGTTGGGCATGCAGACCTGCCCGTCCCTCTGTAGCCAGGGCACTCACCGGGTAGTAGTCAGCTACGCTCTTCACCTGCTCATAGTCATCAGCCCGAGCCAGCTGGGCCAGGCCCTCCGGGTAGAGCCTCCCGCAGTGCGGAAAGAGCTTGGCACGGTCCTCCTTGGACAGCTCTGTGTCGAACGAGTTGATGGTGATGATGAAGGCTCGACGGTCGGCTTCAAACTGTGGGGCCGGTGTACAAGCAAGGCGAGAGGGAAGGGGAGGGAGGTGCCAGTCAGCCAGCAGAGCTTCCCCCAAGCCCAGGCTCCCAGGGACCGGCAGCTTGCGGGGAGGAGAGGGAGGCACTCACCTCCAGGATGGGGCACATGGCATCGGCCGTGGTCCCGCCCAGCAGGGTGCAGAACTTGTAGAAGGACTCCAGGTAGGCCTGTGCGAAGCAGGGGGCTTGCTCAACCCAGGCAGGGGACTGGGGCACGTGCCGGGCCGCCTCCTTCCCGTTCCCTCCTTCCCTCCCCACACCCTTGCACCGTGAGTCCAAACATCACATGGGGGCCGGGACAGGCCCCATGTCAGAGCCTCAGAATATCCACAAATCCCAACTGTTCATCAGCTGGCCTGCTGCCTCTCTGCACCCAGGAGTGACCGAGCAATTTCTGGCCGAAGAGCGTCAGCCTCGTGGTGTGCTGCCCCTTCCATGCCCTGCCACGCCCCTCCCCCATCATCCCACAGGAGGCCAGGCTCAGAGAGGGGCTCGGTCTGCCCCCAGCTGTTCTGCCTGCCATTCCCTCAAAACCCCCTCCTCAGCCTCACCAAACCACATGCTGCTGGGCTTAGTGAGGGAAGGTTACTCCTGAGAGTTCACCAAGGTCACCTGGACTGGGCACCCTGGCCCCTCGTGGCCCCCCACCTCACAGAACTCCTTTCTATCCCTCAGGTAGCTCCCAGGCACCATTAAGCAGGAAGCAAACTGCCAGCCCTGCTCCTGCTGAGGGATGATTACTGCCCTCACAGACGTCATGCCTGCAGTGCAATGGCTGGACACATGGGCTGTGGTGGGAATGAGCACTTCTTGCCCAGGCAAACTGGACCTGCTGGGCACAAGGAAAGGACAGGCCATTTCAGGACCTAGTTCCGGGCCAGCACTCACTCATAAAACCAACCAGACACATGTCAAGGTTGGGGGCAGGGGGATGGTCTTCGGGACCCTGGGGAGCTCCCTTCACTCAGATCCTCCTGGGTCCTTTCTGGTGGCATGGTCACAGCGACTGTGGCTCCACAGGCTAGAGATGATTCTTCAGGGTTGAGGGTGAGAGCTGGGAAGCCTAGAAAGCTTTCAGCACTGAGGTCTTCCCTCCAAGGTTTGGAGACTTTTCCACCCACTACCAGCTGACTTAAGCCCCAGGGTCTGCTGCCCCAAGGGGGTAAAATGAGACTTAGGAGTTCACAAGCAAAGACAAAACCTGGCCAGCTGCACTGGGCAAGCTGGGCTCAGGAGGAGGCCTGTGGTGACCACTGGGGTCAGAGGAAACAGAAGTCTAGGATAGGTCAGAGAGCCGGAATCCTGGAAGGAGAGAATGGACCCCAGCACAGCAGATCCCCAGGAATCAGAGGGCTTGGGGGGCAGAAACCTCTGCCAATCCTCCCATGGCTTGGTGATAATTGAGTCCCTCTATGACTGTCCGCAGCCACTCTTTTCCTCCCAGCCAGCCAGGGTGGCTGTACTCAAATCTCCAGGCTTGTCCCAGTGGGGGGCATGTAGCTCCAGTCTATGGGGAGGCCACCAGCCTTCCCCGAGCCATACCAGTCCCTTCAGAGGCTGAGCCCAGTGTCAGGGGAGATGGTGGGACAGGCCCAAACTCTCTTCGGGAAGCGAGGGCAGCTGAAGAAACTGGCAAGACCCCAAAGGCCCAGGTACTGAGGTTATCTCCCCACCCCCACCCTGCCCCCTGGAGCCTGCCAGCCCATGGCTGCTGCACCAGCTGCCTACAGTTCCCACCCGCCAGGTGGTTGAGGGTCCGTCTAATCTCCCATCTGTGGCCACTGGGCTGGGACATTGCCTGACGAGCTGGCGGTCCTGGCAGGGTGCCCTCAGTCTTGGATCGGTGTTTATGAGCTAGTGCCCGAGCAGCCCTCGCCAGTGACTCCAGCTAGAACCAGTCAGGCCCGGTGAGGGTGTGGGTGAGGCTGGGGGGACAGCCGCACCCCTCACCCAGTCTCAGGGCAGGGATCCCGGCAATGGGCCAGCTGGGGGCGGGCAGGAGCACTCAGATGGTGCGCGCACAGCCTCGGCTGACTACCTGGCCTGCCTCCCTGTTAGCGGGGCAGAGCAGAGCACGTGCTGTGTGAACAGGCTGGGCCAGGTTGTGATCCGGGGCTGCCGGGGTCTAGGAAGTGGCTTCCGGCTACTGACCCTGCTTCTCAGAGCCCTCCGTTTCCTCCTCTTACCTGTGTGGACATTGATGCCCTCCTAGTGCCTAGGGCAGTCCTGACAAAGAAGTCGGCAATCTTCCTATCTGAACCTCACCTCTCCGCTCTGTCCTCTCCATACTGCAGCCAGAGGGGACTTTCTGATGATACTCTGTCCTGCTGCGAACCTTCACGGGCCAACCCCATCCCCAGAAAATAGTTCAAACTCCAGCCTGGCACTCCAGGCCCTGGGTGACTTGATCCTGTGCCTCTCTTTTTCCAGACCTATGTCCTGCTGTCCGTCTGAAACCTGCGCTTCCACAGCAAACTGCGTGCCACTTGGCCCATTCTCCCTGCTTGCTTCTGCATGTGCTGCTCCCCTGCCTACACCCCTGCAACTCACAAGCTGGCTCCTCGTCGACCCCCACAGCCTCCCCTGCACTCTAGCCCAGACTCCTGGAGGCAGACTGGAGGGCCTCCGCTCAGGCGGCAGCCGAGTGTTGGGCCCCTAGCTCTAACCCAGATAGGAGAAGCCCTTCCCTGAAAAGATCCGACCAAAAGATGTTCTCAGGGTTAGGTCAGCAGGACCCTTGGCCTGGGCTCTCTTTGGCCCCCACTTCGGAGCCTGACCCATGTTCCTAGCTGCAGCCCATCAGGGGTCCTGGCACCACAGCTCAGTGCCTCACTATAGCCAGAGCCCAGTCTGTCCCAAACGTCCTTCACTGGTCCCTAGCCAGCCCCCCGCCTTGGCTCACAGCCCTGCTCCTAGCCTCTCTGGGCCAGGGCAGTGCAGACCCACAAATCCTGTGCTCACTCTGTCTCCAGGGGTCACCAACCCATGCCACAGCCTTGGGGAGGAAGCAGACAGTGGGAGCGGATGTTGGGATGTGACTCTGATTCTAGACCTAGGAACCCGAGAAGGACATGGTGACCCGGCTACACCTGGCTGGGTCCCTCCCTCCACCCTGAGTGTCCTGTTGCCTCTGCTCAAAGCCTGTCCTTGCTGGCAACAGTCCAGGCAGGGTAAACCTGAAAGCTATGGCCTGGATGGCAGCCCGTGACCCTCCTGGCTGCAGGAGGAGCGACCATCCAGAGGCCAGCTCCAACAGGCCAAGCTATGGGGCATGAGCCACTCCTGCTGATCTTATCAGGGCCCGCTGCAGGCGCTGAGACAGAGAACCTGTTCCATGCAGCCTGCGCCCATTGTGGGAGCCAGCAAGGAAGCAGATAAGCCCCCAGGATAGGAGCCTGGTACAGCTGCGTCCTGTCCCAGCAACCCCCCAAACCACCAGCCCACCACGGCAGGGGCCCCGCCTAGAGGCCAGTCTGCCACTGGCCAGGGCCCTACCTTGTAGAGCGTGTTGCGGATGATCTCAATGTTCATCTCATCCAGGTCCTGCTCTGAAATGCAGTCCTGGAAAAAGGCCGCTGGGGAAGAAAGATGTGGGGGTGAGGGTGGGCGACTGGATTCAGCCAAGGCAAGAATCCAGCTGTTGTTTCAGCCACCCCTGCAGGGCACAGGGGGCTCCTGTCACAGGCCTGACTGCCCAGGGGTTGGGGGCCTCCCAACCCAGCCTGGGCGATTGCCTGGGAAGTGGCAGAAGCAATCCTTGGGGCCATGTGCACTGACCTGAGCTTCTCCTGCATCCTTGCTCCTAAAACTGATTTATAAAGAGGCGGCCAGCCATAACATGATCTAATCGCCTCTGGGGCAGACCCAAGCTCAGACCATGCCAGAGACAGACTTGCATAAGAGGCCATGACATCCTCCTTCCTTAAGGGGCAGCTGTGGATTTGGGGCCTGATGCCCACAGATCTGCAAGCCCTGGGAGGGCCTGGGGCCCACATTTGGAAAACCAGCCTCTTTCTCTTCCAGACAAAGAATGAGCTGGGTGGGCACGGACTGCTGGGCTGCAAGTGGAGGCCAGAGCAGGACAGAGCCCCCTTCCCTGATGGGCCCTCAGACTCACCGGTATGTCTCTTCTTTTTTTTTTTTTTTTTTTTAAAGATTTTATTTATTTATTTGTCAGAGAGAGAGTGAGCGAGAGCGAGCACAGGCAGACAGAATGGCAGGCAGAGTCAGAGGGAGAAGCAGGCTCCCTGCGGAGGGCAAGGAGCGCGATGTGGGACTCGATCCCAGGACCCTGGGATCATGACCTGAGCCGAAGGCAGCTGCTTAACCAACTGAGCCACCCAGGCGTCCCGGTATGTCTCTTCTTTAAAGATGAACTAGCTCAGAGTTACTGAGAGAGCCTACAGCAGATATGCCCAGCAGGTAGGGCTCAGGCCTCTTAGTACAGAAACAAGTACAGCTTAGAACCAGTGTTTTAACCTGGAGACTTCTTGGAGGTGGTGCCCTCGGGACGAGGATTGTGGCTATGAGGGCACTTGCTGCTGACAGCCGTAGCGCCTTCTCCCCAGCCTCCAAGACAGGCAGGAGCCAGCACTGCCTAGGTGGGGCCCTGCAGGAAGCTCCCAGTTCCCCTTCCTTTCTTGGCCTCTGACACGAACCCTGCATCCTGCCGGACACTGCCTGACCTGGCCCCTGGGACCTGCTCTGTGGAGGCCAGTGAAGCTATCTGCTTCCCTCCTCTGCCTCACAGGCAGCCAGCCCCTCTGGCCCCACTTGGGGCCACAGACGAGCACAGTTTGAGCTCCCAAGACTCTGAGGGACCTGGGCCTCTCCCCTCTCCATGAGGTCAGCCCTCTTCTGCATCCTGAGAAATTGGCCAGTTTCACAAAGTTACACGCTCTGAGGCAGGCCCTGGGGGGTAGCCTGCCTGGCCCAGAAAAGCAACAGGGAAGGAGCAGAAGGCAGAGTGAGAGAATGAGAGGGAAGCAGAGAGGAAGATAAAGATAAGCAGCAGGGGGCAGGCCTCCTCCCATTTGGGCCCAGCATCAACCCCCCCCTCCAAGGGGTCCACATGAACCCCATGTGGAGGCACTGCCCCCCTGCTCTCCGCTCAGCCCCAGTGGCTCACCCAGGGGCGTGTCCACCAGAATGGCATTGTAGAGCTCAGCAGGTGTCTGCGCGATGTTCACAGCTTCCATCTGCTCAAAGCTGCCTAGCGGGTGGCACTTGGGCACGAGTTCGGCAATAGAGCGCTGGTGCAGCGTGCCGGTGATGAGCAGGATGACGTTGTCAATCATGTAGCTGTAACTGCAGGGGGCACACAACAGCAGGGAAGCCCGTCAGGGAGGAGGGTCTGCCGGTCCTAGTCCAGCACTGTGCCCTGCCCCCATCCCACACAGGTCTCTGGCTCCTCCGCGGTGATGCCACCTTGAGGACGCCGCAGGCCACCACCACTGGCTCACCTTGCTGCCCAGGTGCACCCTTATACTCCAGCGCCTCCAGGAGGAAAGGAGTATGGGACACATGCAGCCCCTCCCTTGGGGGATGTGGCATAGATTCACGCCCCTTCAGTGGTTGGGAACAGGTAACCACCCCACGGTGTGAATAGTTCCAGCAGGGCACAAGGGGGGTGGGGTACAAGGCCAGCCTGGGGGATGAAAGAAGTAGGAGATGAAAGCATGTTCTGGGAAGAGGGAACAGTGTGTGCAAAGGCCTGGAGGCATTCCCCAAGTGCCCGCTGCATTCGGGGAACTGAGCACAGATCAGGGTTGGCAGAAGGAGGGAAGCAGGGCAGTGCTGCTAGCGGGCTGGGGCCTGGACACTGGTAGTCCAGGCCAGCCTGAGGGTCCTGACTGAATTTCAAGTGCTAGGGACCCATGAGCAGGATCTAGGCAGGGAGGACCCAGTCTCATTAGGGTCAATCTGGCTTCTAGGTGGGGAAGGCTAGGGATGGTCAGCCAGGAGAGGAAAGGCTGAAGGGTAGGGTGGGAAGAGGCCAGAGAAGGAGGAAAGGCCAGAAGGAGCCAGTGGGGGGGGGGGGCGGGGGGCGCCTCTGGAGGAGGGCCCCGGGCTGGGCAGAGATGAACAGGCAGATAGCCGCCCCTGCAGCCCCACTCCAAAGGCGGAGCATGGCCTCCTCCTGAGGGCCGAGGCCTGGAGGTGGGGCTCAGGTCATCCCAGGCCAAGGCTCCCCTGGCTCTCTTGGCTCTCTGCTCTGAGCGCACAGGCAGCAGAGGGGGCTGCGGAGCTGGAGAGGGCAGGCAGCCCGCTTCAGACTTGGTGGGGGGGGTGGAGAAGTGAGGGTGTGGGGGTGGGGGGGGCTCTGCCACTGACCTGTAAGACAGTGCCACAAAGGAGCAGCAGTAGAGCTCCACGCAGTCACCCATGCGGGGACAGGGTGAAGATCGGGGGAAGGCCCAGGCAGAGTCAGGTGGCAATAACCACAACATTCCTCCAGCCTGTCACCAGTGAAGAACTCAGGGTATGGGGGAGTGGATGAGGCCTGGGGGGAGGAGCCGCCCTCAACAGGTACTAAGCCCAGGCCTGGCCCCAGCGTTTGGGTGGCCCACGGTAGGTCCCTGTCCTGGGACAGTATTTTGAGCACTTAAGGCTGAAGCTGTCCACAGAGGTGGGCAGTGACCCTAAATACTGAGAGAATGAAGGGAAAGGGGTAGCCCAGGCCTCAGCTCAGAGGGCCAGCCACGCAGGGAGCTCTCACAAGGCCCTCCAGGAAGGCGGCAGGAGGAAAAAGTCACTATTCCTGTCCTGGCCTGACCCCCACGCCCCCTGCTTGCTGCACCCTCCCCCAACAACCACCCAGCCCAGCGCCCTGCTGCGACCTCTGCTCTCCTGGGCTTGGCGCCAGGCAGCTGCCCTCTCTCCGCCCCTAAACTGGCTGGGTCAGCGACAGGATGTGCACTGAGAAGAGACAGCAACCCCCTCCCCCTTCTCCAACTGAGGGCTTCAGGCCGGGCCCATGTGTAGCTACAAGCCAAGAAGCCCAAATGGCCAGCCTTCTGCCCCTGACCTGACAGAGCTGGCAGAGCAGAGGGAGCGCAGAGAAAGCTCGCTAGAGCTCTGTGCCTTGGCCTCCAGCCTGAGCCTGCATCCCCTCCACCCTGGACAGCATCCCTCGTGCCCAGTGCCTCCAGCATTTCATGTAGCATGGTACCACAGGGCTACCTGTCCCTGCCCACAGCCCTCTGCCTGCACTCCATCCAGCCCCACTCCAGCCATCCTGTTCCCCAAGACAGCCACAAAGACCCCTGCTCCCACCCAGAAGATGCTTTTCTACATTCTCACAACCCTTTGGACAAGGACAAGGAGAAGAACATACCTCTTAGGCCTACGTTATCCTATCAGTCCCACAACCACCAGCATCAACAATGCCAATGGCCAAAGAAGTAAGAGAAAGTACAGGCACTCGGCCCTGTCACACCACTGGGCAGATGAGCTCTATGTCCCCATTTCCAGGGTGTCTGTGCCCTGGCACAACACTCACCATCTAGTCTTGTCTTTTCAAAGGGATCCCCACAAGCCAGTTTTCTTTTTCTAAACCTCCCCACTCCTTGTGTCCACAACTCAGGGTATCTGTTTTTGTCGGGGATGGGCCAGGGTCAGGGCCCACGGGAGGAGCTGGTACTCCTCAGAGTCCTGGCCGGGACTCAGAGGAGAGCCCTGTGGGAGGACTCTACCGTCCAGCTTTGCCGTTACCCCTCCAACGATGTGGAACAGGCCAGCTATGATTCACGTTTCGGCCCTAACAGCAGATGTGGGGGCCAGTGGTAGCAGCCCCTGGCTACCCCCAGCTTCTCCCGCTAGAAGTCCTGGCAGGGCACCGAGGAAAATGCTGAGCCAGTTAAGGGTCACTTATGATCACATATCCCCAGCCCCCTCCAGGGGCCCATTCTAACCCAGGCGAGGCCAGCCTTGGATAATCCCATGCCAGGCCCTCTCCCTCTCCCTGAATCAATGACAAGGTTCCTGCAGAAGCAGCCCCTACTTTTCTCCCTAGCCCAGTGAGAGCCAGAATCATCTTTCCTGGGAGAAAAGGGGCAGAGGAGGCCTGGTAGAGATGGTGCTGGCTAGGCTGTTTGCTTCTCCCCCAAAGCCAAGGCCTTCAGCAGGCAGGGAAATCCTCCTCCTCCTCGCCTGGCTTCAGCAGCTGCCTCCCTGCCCCCAGAAAGCCACTCCACCAGTCCTCCCCTCATTTGGCCTCAAAAAGAGAGAATGAGGTTCCAGCTGGTCAGCGTCTCCCTCCAGAGGAAGACAGCTGGGGAGTGGACAGGCGGCTGCCCGCCAGGCCAAAGAGGCCCTTGCAGAGTGGGAGTGGGGAGTCTGTATTCCTCTTCCCTGAGGCCCTCCCTCACCCTGAGCCTTTAGGACTCGCTTGGGCCCACAGAAGTCTCGAGTTGGGGTTTAGGAAGCCCCTTCTTCCAAGAAGTCTTCAGAGCCCCTAGCCAAGAGCAGTCCCTCTGCTGTGCCCTTTGGCGCCATCTGCTGGAGAAGCGTGGCTTGCTTCCCTGCTGTCATCTTGGCCCTGGGGGGCAGGCCCCAATGACTAGGTACCTCAGCCAGTCTGTCCATCCCAGGGCTCCCAGCAGAGGTTGCTCATAAACAGTATCTGTGCTCAGTCACATCAGAGTCCTGCAGAGCCCTGCCCAGGGCAGAAAATGAACAGAGATATCAAGTTCTGGCCTCAGCAAACTACCAGTCAAGCCTCAGTTTCACCTCTGCCATTAGGATAAGTGAAGTGCAGCCCACAGCAGAACTGGTGAGGCCCTCACCTTATCATTAAAATCCTGCCCCTTCCCAGAGGTGCAGTTGGGTCTTCCTGCTTCACCTAAGCCTTCTGGGCTTGGAAGTGCTCCTGCGGGCTCTCCCTCAGTCTCCAGAAAAGAGTGTCACTGTTGGCTCTCCCTAAAGGCAGGAGCCAGATCTAATGCAGGACCTGGAAACCATGGTAGGTCTAGAGAGCCCCAGCAGTACAGACCCTGCTGGGACCCAAAAACAGTGGTTGTGGAAAGAGAGGGCTAGAGGGCCAGGATAGGGAGGCCCAAGGTAACCTGATACCTCTGTGGCCCATGGTGCAAAATGTTCTGGGGAGAATGGCAGGTATGCTGAAAGGCCCACTGGGAACTTGAGGCCACTGTCCTGGGACAAAGCCTCCATCCAGCTACCCACACCAGCTGGTGGCACTGAAGTCCCTAGTACATAAGAAAGACTGGACCTCACCTCTCCCCCGATGGTGCAGCTTACCATGCCCAGGCTCTTCTGCCAACGGGTACCTGGCTGCTGCTCATGGGGAACAGCGCCCTCCAGGGAGGCTCACTCATCTAAAGACAAAAGCCTCTGAGGCCCACCTGAGACTCCCCAGAGACCAGACTCACCTCCCAAAAGCAAACCCCCAGCTATCCTTTCGGGGCCCACTCTCCTATGGGAAGCCATCACGGAATGGCCCAGATCAAGATTTCCCCCGCCCCCGATGCCAAAAAAACCCTGAAAGAGGCTCCATCCCAAGTCACAAAGCAAGTTAATTGCTGGGCCTGGAAAGGACCCTTGGTACAGTGACATATTACCTTTATTGCCATGAAGCTGAGCTAAATTGTTTCAAGACCAGGTGACTGACAACAGCCTACTTCACGGATTCTCACTAGCTCAAGGCCTGTCTGTCCCACGCCAGGCTGCTGCTGCTCTCACCACCCATTCTTCTGAACAGTCTCTCTAACCCCACCTGATCCTGGAGTCCTCTTAGTGCTGGGAAACCTCCTGTGACCCCGGATCCATGTGTAGCAGCTGCCCACGAGCCTCTCCAGGAGCTGTCTGCACCACCACTGGCACCCATCCCACTGCATTCATCCGTCCCCCTCCCTCCTGGCGCCAGGCCTAGCCTAGAGCTGATAGCGGTCATGTGTGTTGGCTAAAGGCTGGCTGCGTTCTACAAAACCACTGGATGCTGTCTTTCACCATGGGAGGGCAGAAAAGGCCTTGACCACCTTCTTTTTGCACACTTTCAGTGACAAGGAAGCCATCACCTCCTGGGGAAATCCTGGTCCAGCCATCCAGGGAGAACTGAGTGAATCTCTTGTGTGGTCCCAACCTCCACCCCAGCTGGACCAGCTCGGTCTGTGGGAAGTGATGGCACTGTTCCGTCAAGTACTCACGCTCAGGACGGAGCCACTAACGGATGCCTCCCCTCCCTGGGAGAGCCACACTGTCCTCTCTGGTTACATTCTTCTGGATAGCCCTAGGATTTGAGACTCCATGCTCCAGCTACTCAGGACATACACGGTTCCCTCAGGCCAGAAGCCCCCTTCAATTATTCCTTTAAATACCTTCCCCTCAGCCACAGAGCCACCTCCTCAGAAAAGCCAGGTGCGAGTTCCCAGTATGGAGGAGCTGTGCTGGACGGGCCCTGGCTCCAATGGAAGGGACCCCTCTCTTGCCACAACACGGTGGAATGATCCAGAAAGGAAGAGGTGGAGGAGGTGGAATGGAAGACAAGAGCAGATGGGGAGACAGGAGTGAAATGGCAGAGATGCCGTGAGAGGGAAGAGACTGCTGGAGGGCGAGAGGGCCGCGGCTCCTGATGAGGCCCAGAAACCCTGCCACATAAAGGTCAGCGGTGACCTTGGTCAGCACCCTGTGGTGAGTGAAGGGAGGGCTGGAAGCAGACTGGAGACATGGGGTGGGCAGGGGTGGGGGCAGGGCTGAGAGGACAGATAGTGAGTGTAAAAGCCGAGGCCCCAGGAGATGGGTTTTTCCGAGATCAGACGAGATCGGCGCGTTCAGGGAGATATGGCCGTTGACAGGAGATGGGTTTTTAACACTGTGAGAGATCTGTGCTTTTTCAGGTGCTGATGGGAAGACTCTGGAAGGGGAAGGCGGCTATACAGACAAGTGAGTACAGGTAAGTGGCCAGTCAGGGTCCAAGGGGTAGGGTGAGGGCACTCAGGACTCTGGCAGAAGGATCCAAGAGAAGAGGGAAGCCTCTGCCTTTGAATCAGGGTTGGGGTCACAGATGTGGTGCCGGGAGGTGACTGGTTTCTACCATCTCCATGGAGGAGGAAGGTGGGCCATCTGCCCAGAGAGAAGGCTGGGGGCAGGACAGGGGTGTGTGCAAGATGGTGAGGTGCTCTCCCAACCTTAGTGGGGGGCTGCAGGGTGCTGGGTACGGAAGGCACACGGCCGGCTGGGCAAAGACAAGCCAACGCCAACTGTGCTGGTGAGCAGCATGTCCGCTGGGCAGCAGGGATCACCGCCCAAGGCCGGCTTCCCCAGCTTTGCTCCAGGCTGTGGAGGTGGGGGAGGGCGCCTCCAGGCTGGAGGCTGCTGGGATTCCTCCAGGGCTGGGGGGCTGCCAGCCAGGGCGGGACCAGAAGACGGGCGGCCAAGAGAGCTGCGGATGCTGGCAGAAGAGTGCTCAAATGATGGACCAGGGAACCTCAGTTGGGGAGGGAGGAAAATGAAGACAGAAGAGGCAGCAGGGGAAGCAGCAAGGCCCAGTGTCCTGCTGAGTCCGGAACCCGTGTCCCACAAGGGACAGAGAGTGGGCTGGAGGGTCTGAAGACTGTGGGTAGGGGGGGGGGGCCTGACTCAGCGACTCTGGGGTGGAATGGTTCCAGCAGTGACACGGCCTTGGGTAGCCATCGGTGGGGGCGGCTAAAGTGGAGAGCAGAGGAGCGGGTCACTGGAGACGACGAGGTCATAGAACGAGCAGCCACAGGCTCAGACAGACTGACACGTGGCTGCTGAGCTCTTCCTGAGTAAGGGCAGGAGTGAGGAGACGGGAAGACTTAAGCCACGATCACCCATGAATGGAAGGGGCGGGGAAGTGACGCCTGCCACACAATAGTGCTTGGCTGCTTTAAGCACGCTTGGTGCTCGCAGCCAACCTCCAGCAAAGAGCTGGCGGCTGTGCGGGCTCAGTCACGCTCAGAGCCCTCTCCAGTTTCATGGCCTGGCAGGCTACAACCAAGCCTCTAAGGGTATCCAGAAAGGCCAGGAGCTAGCTGCACAGGCAGGTGGCCAAGCGGGCAGTGGGATGGATGACAACTGCCCTCTGACCACTGGCATGGGTCAGGCCTCCTCCGGCCAGCCTCGCTGGCAAGGCCAGAACATCGTCAGGAAGCTGAAAGAGCCTTGTGCAAACAAGGTGAAGGCTGGGCTTTGGCAATAAATCCATTGCTTCCTGGTATGTCCCCAGCTCTGGCCTTGGAGCAAGGGATATGTAGGCCCAGGCGAGGGGTTGACTGGCACATGGGACGCTCCGGCGTGACCCCCAACTCAGCAACACAAGACCTGCCCCATCTCTGGCCTCCTGCCCCAGAAGGACCAAGCAGCCTGTACCTTGACCAGAGCCAGGGAGGTGTAATTATAGGCCCAGCCAGGATAGCAAGGAGGCCCCCAGAAAGGAGGCCTGTGGCCAGGAAAGAGGCTATTTCCCAGCCTCGGCAGGTTCCCTGAGCCCTTCAGGGGTCCCAGCCTGGCATCCACCCAAGGAGGGAGCCCTTCTGGCTGCCACCCCTCCTTGAGCAAGTGGATCTTGAATAAGTGGCTGCTCTTTGCCGGGGGTGGGAAGCAGGACAGGCAGGAAGCACCAAGGTGGGCAGGTGTGCCAGGTCCCAAGGAGGAGAGTAGGAGCACCAAAATCAGGGAATGGTCAAAGCTCGACAGCACCCAGAACAGTATATGGAAATGCTTCCCCACAACACACACTCACACTCCACTAATGCTTCCCCACAACACACACTCACACTCCACTAACACAGCACAATCATTTAAACTAGCCACAAATCTCACCTCTGGGGCCACCTCTTTGTTCACCAGGCCCTGGCTCGTGGCTCATAGGATATCCTGGCAGAAGGAGCATCTCTATCTCCCTGTTTCTCTCTTTCTTTTTAAAAAGATTTTATTTATTTATTTGACAGACAAAGAACACAAGTAGGCAGAGAGGCAGGCAGAGAAAGAGACGGGGAGCCTATGGGGCTCGATCCCAGGACCCTGAGATCATGACCTGAGCCGAAGGCAGAGGCTTTAACCCACTGAGCCACCCAGGTGCCCCTCTATCTCTCTGTTTCCACTGGCAAGCAGGCATACCTGGCTCAACCAAGTGCCCCCGTCCCCCGCCTGCAGGTCTCAGTGGCCTTTCCTCTGCTCAGCTTCTCCAGGGACTTAATGGAAACAAGGCTACACCCAAGGGATTTACAGTGGAGAAGCCAGGCAGTCAAGGGTCATAAGCATGAGGATCTGGGGATCTGGGGAACTGGGAAAGGCTGCCAGGTGTTCATCCTTCCCCCTCTCCCTAAGACCCAAGGCCATGGACAGAGAAGATGGAGAATGGGCCTCAGCCCAGACGGGGCCAGAGGGCCTGAATCGTCCATTTCAAGGACCTGGCTCTCGAGAGCTCTGCCCATCCCCTTACTCCTGATCCCAGGACGGGAAGTGGGGACCTAGCGAGTATTCAGTGCGGATGCTGCAGGGTGAGGCAGGAAAAGTGCTCCCATCATCCCTGGTCTCCCCACCTCAACCTCTGTAATGCCAGGGTTACAGGGAAAAGGGCTTCCTAACACTATAGTATGGGACACCGTTGCCTGCCCTCCAGATTCCCAGGCAGCAGTGAAGTGGCTGGTGGCAGCCTAGAGGCCCAGGGTTACCCAATGACCAGCCTGGTCACACAGCCCAGGAAGACGACAGGCAGCTGGCCTGAGCCCATGCTAGGCCAGCTGCGGCAGGTGCAGCAACCCTGCCCAGTGGGAGGGGAAGGCCCTGTAGGGCACACTTACGTAATGAAGTCCAGGAAGCTGGCGAGTGGCTCATAGGCGTGGTTCCTCATGTGGCGGAACTCCACCACCATCTTCTCCTTAAGCCGGTCATCAATAACTGACACTGTCAGCGGTGAGGCCTCGTTGGCCAGGAAGTTGCCATAGTCAGTGCTCTGCAGGTGCAGCTTTAGGTCTGAAAGCCAAGGCAGGGGGTGCAGGGGTGAATGCTGGCCAGGCTGAGCCTCCCCAGGATGTCAAGACGCCATCCCCACCCGGACTCTAGGCCCCAGTCCCTCCCCTGGAGTTGTGACCTGCTGCTATCCTGACCTCCCATCCCTACCTTCAACTCCCTGTTGGCCCGGGGCCTACTCTGGGGCAGTCAGGCCAAGGCTCCAGAGATATCCCAGACCCTTGGGCCCCAAAGTCCAAGCACAAGTAGCACAACTGTGCCTCCAAATGACAAGAAGCCCTGGGAAAACCCAACAACCCAAGTTGCTATTCAAAACCCATTGCCTTTGAGGCCCTTCTGTATGGTGGGCTCTGGGATGGCCAGAATCTAGAGCAGGCAAAGATGCGGGCTCTGCCCTCCAGAGCCTCAGGGCTAGAAGAGCAAGCCAACACGCCCCGGGGCAGAAATGATCCTATAAAATAAAGTAGGCAGGAGTAGAGTGGACAGCGAGATAGGACTGAGAGGATGAGAGAACATGCCAGGCGAGGCCACAGAAAAGGGCGGGGACAGGAACATACAAACGCCAAGAGCCAACAGGATGGACTGAGTGACAAGTGACCTGGAGGGCAAATGAGTACTATGGCGGGTAGGGGGGATGATGCTGGGAGGGAAGACTGGCCTTGCTATAGGAGTGGCTAGAGGCAGACAGGCCAATACTCCAAGCTCTTCTGAACAATTAGGGGGATGGGGCCAGGGGAAAAGGGACAAGAGGACAAGCAGTAGGGCCCCAGTTGGGAAGGTCAGGTAAGACCCAGTAGGATCATAGCAACAACCTAACAGTTGTCTGGCTTTTTGTCACCCCCACCCCCACACACACACGGTCTATTCTCCACCAGCAGCCAGACTGATGGTGACACAAGGCAGAGCCCGTCACTCATCTGCATGTCCTCACGTAAGGGCCTTCCCTGTCCCTCTGCCTAGAAAGCGATGCTCTCTACTCAGACACCCCCTCTTCAAAGACCTCTCACCCTGTCCCTGCACTTGTGCTGCCCCTCTTTGTAACACTTGTTCCACCCGTCACAGGACCCGTGATAGCAGGGATCTGAGGTCATGGCAGTGTCCTAGGGCCTAGAATTGTTCTGGCGTATTTTCATGCTCAATAAATAACTGGGGAATGGACAAAAGTCTGGGGGAAGTGTTGGTGAGGACGGCAGGTGGGTTTAATCCTGGATTTTGAGATGGGGGACACTGCAGCAGTGACAGCAGTACCAAGGACAGTGGCTGGGAAGGTACCCGTGCATGCGTACCTATATGAAGGCCCAACAGCCAAGGCTGGCTTCTGCTGTAAGGGACGCTGTGTTTTCCGTCCCCTGGAGAGGTTGCCCAGAGGAGGACAGAAAGGGTCCTAGTCGTGATCATTTCCACAAGCCCCCGATCAAGCTTCCCTGAGTTTGTGGGCCTGGAGGGCCATGCTACCCAGGGCTGCTTCGGAGGAAGGCTTACTGTGGCACCTAATCCCCCTTGAAGCCCCTAACCCTGCACCCCATCTAGAGAAGAACCTTCCCAGCCTGGAGTCAGGTGTGCTAAACTGAAGTTAATTCCACTTAATTTATCAAGTCATATTTGGGCCTTGATTCTATATCCTTGTATCTCTCATACACTGTGAGTCTTGAAAGACAGAGTGGGCAGGGGGTTCCGGCCAGGGCACAGTGGGTGCTCAAATCTGCACCAGGGGAAGCTGCAGAGCGGACAGCAGCTGGAAGCCGGGGCTGGAATGTAGTGTTCTAGGTCAGACTGTCTAGTGCGGTAGCTGCCAGACCAAACCTGTTTGTTGATGCACCGAGCCACTGCAGACAGCAGAGAACCCATCGCAGGCGTTAAGATTCCTTCTCCTCCAGCTCACAGCTGGGCGTGGAGGCCAGGCCATAGGTACAGGGCAAAACCCATCCCCTTAGCAGGGCCCCTCATACCAGTGACCCCACTATTCTCGGCGACAGCAAGTCCAGGCCCAGGCCCCAGGCCAGCCTCCTGCCTCCTACCCTCCAAAGCATGGGCTGCTGGAGGCTTCCCTAAATGCTGTCCCCCTGGCCTCGGCTCTCCCGCAGTGTGCCCTGCCTCTGCCTTTCTGAACAGGGCTTCTCTTCGGCGGGAAGACACGCTCAACAGCTTCCGCACTGCCAAGTACCGTCTCTGCCCTCCAGCTCCCACGGACTCTCGGTCCAACACACTGGACAAGTGGGGGTCAGCATCCCGACACCAGGGGAAACCCAGGCCCACCCTAACTGCAAACAGAGGGGTCCCTGCAGTGTACTCAGCCTCGTGCCAGGGCAACCTGTGTGCTGGACCTCCCAGCCATGCCTGTTTCGCAGACTTAGAAAACATCAATCAGAAGGAACATGAAACTTTATCCAGAGTCCTAGTCAGGTGTAGAGGGGCCGGGATATGGACCAAACCTGGTGGATTCTGCCATCTCCAATTCTGGCCTCCCCTTCCTCCCCCACCCAGTACATCCGTGAGCAGATTCTCCCATGGCCGTTAGCCCAGGGGGGCTTTTCAGATATGGACCCAACCACTTAGACAGACTCTAGTCCCAGAAGAACTGGCAGGGGGCAGAGGAGTGAGAGTAGCCAGGGCATGCCCTGTCCATGACCTTGGAGGCAGCCTGAACACTTGCTGCCTACCTGACATCATGCCTCAGCAAACCTCTCTTGTCTCACCTGTGACTACGTGTATTCCTAGAGAAGCCAGGAACACGTGCGTGTGTGAAGGGGGCAAAGCTGAGGGCTGGGCTCTTCTTTGCATGCTCCCACCCGTGGGGCTCAGCACAGGCCTGACAGCAACCCCCCCTGTGCCTTGGCCGCTGCGTTCTGCTGACACTGCATCTGGGGAAGCCACGGCTCCCAGCACTGCTGGAGCACAGACGGCGGGGTGGTTTCTGCTGGCTTTTGTCAGATCCGAGCAAGCCCGGGAGACTCTACTGAGAATCCTGCCCAAGGCCCAAGGAGTCTTCCTTACCAGGAAACTCATTTTTAAAGTCCCCCAGGGATGATGTCAAAGGGCCGTTCCAGACCACTTTCCCTGGCCAAGCCCTGTGTCTCCCTTCCACCCAGGGAGAGGGGACAGCCTGCCAGCCATGAGGGCGACTTGGAGGCAGGCAGGCTAGCTGATCCCTTTGCCTGGACCACACAGGACTTCTGAACCAGTTCTGACCCTGTCTGAACAAACTGGTGCCTAGGACCAGTTATGGGCAGCCCCAAGCCCTTTAGACAGTCCTCAGGGCTGGGAGGAAGCCTGCTAGAAGAGCCCCCTACCCCCCCACCCCGGTCTCCCCCACCCCCCTAGCAGCTTCCTGCTCTCTCTGAGGGATGCAGAGGAGGGGGTGTGACTGGGGGTGGGATCTGAACGCAGGAGGAGAGGCCTGGAACTTGTTGAGAACATCGTGGGAGACCCAGCCACCCAGCCCTGGCCCAGCCCCCAAGGGCAGCCAAGGACGCCAGGGGCTCTGGGAAGGCAGGGGCTAGTTCTGCTCTGCGCTTTGAGCTCAGCAGCCTGACAGCCTCGGTGACAGCCCCTGAGAGCCCCAGACGGGCCTGGGCTGAGGCATGAGCAGTGTTCTGGTTAGCACACACTCAGGGGACCGCTCTGGTCTACCCACAAGCCCAGCTGTCTACCCCAAATCCTCCCATCCGTGGCCTAGCACCAGGAATGTCTGGCCAGCTTGGGAGCTCTCACAGCAAAAGACTTCCTCAGAGGCGGATTTCTCATGTCCAAGAGGATGCTGCTGCTAGCAGGAAGTTCTCTCTGCAGTCTGACCTAAACCCCTCCTCAGAGGAAGCCCACCAACTCAGTTGCCCAGTGCCTCCAGCCTCCCCTGAGGGCTCTGGGCTTGCTTCCCAGCACCCCTCCCCCAACCCAGAACCTTCCCTACCTCCTCTGTTTCCTAGGGTCACTAGTCCCAATATTACAGTGACTCTCCCCACAACTCCCATCTTCCGGTGCCACTCAGGCCTCCTTGCTACCACAGTGTCCTTTTGCTGGCCTCCTGCCCCACGTTTTGGCTCCCTGCTCCCAAGTCTAGTCTCACACCATCACTCGAGTAAAGTCGTCCACCTCCAGGGTGTTGTTGTTACCTTTACTCAGTGGCCTCTGTGACCCCGGAGCTCAAGGCCTGCCTCCTCCCCACAGTCTGTGAGGCCCCATGCCCTCAACCCTAGCACCACCTCAGCCTTAGTCGGCAACTCTCTGCTCTACTGGTCCCATGCTCTCCCTGGGGCGACCTGCCTATGAAATCTGGCCCAAGCAAGTGCTTCAGGGAAATCTACCCGATGCCCCAGGGGAAAAGCCCCAGAAGTGCAGGAAATGGGGCTGCTTCCTCAGCCAGAGAGGCCTCTGCCCTCCCTGTTCCATGGGCCGCCACTGTCCGCCTTGAGTTTGCCCGTGGCAAAGATCATTGCGGGCTGCCGCAGGCTTCTGTAAAGCTCTCTGAAGGCCCCTGCAGACTGCAGCCCCACCCACACTGCACGCCAGGCTCACCGGGTACACCAGAATGGAGCCTGCTCCACGGCTTCCCCTGCCTCTTCACCACCGCCCCACCCGCCTCCCCCTCAGCCCACGCCTTCAAGGCCAGGACCCCTCAGCTGCAGAGCCCTGGCCCCAGCCGGCACCTCGGATTACCAATCAGCCCCTGATTAGCAAGAGGGCTTGGGGACGCCTGGCCCAACCAGCACTCTCCTCTCTGGGTGGGACAAAGTGTGGGCTTGGCAGCCAGTCCCAGCCAGGCCTTGAGAGGTGGCAGCTGGGCAGTCCTATTCCCCATCCACTTCCTGAAACCCTTCCCAGATCCTGCCAGCGCCGAAAGTGATCTTTCAGCCCCACCAGGACTCCCAGGGGCAGGCAGCACGTGGCCCTTCCAGCCCCTGAGCCCCAGGAGCTCCTCCCCAAGGGCCCCAAGGAGACAGGAAGGGAGGGTCTTGGCCTGTGCCAGGAGGTTGGGCCCACACTGCCCCAGGGGCCCAGCAGGCACAGAGGCAGCTCCTGGCACAGTACACTAGGCGGGGCGGCCCCCTGCTCTAGACTCACCCATGGCCTCATGGCCCACAGAGGGGTCCTGCTGGCCAGCTGGCCACGGCACAGTGTGAGAGGACAGTGTGTTCCCAGACTTCACTTCTGCTTTTCCAGAGGTCACTCAACGATGCTCTCCTGGGGAGCTCAGGGGTTTTCAGGAATTGAGGCCCACTGAGTAAAACCAGATGTGCAAATCTGCTCCCTGGAGCCCAGCATGCCCACCCTTCCACTCCCTTCAAGGCTGGTGGGGCCCCCTGGAGCTTGTCACACCATGCCCCTGCGCCCTGGTGAGGGGTCTCCTCTGAAGACACTGAACTGGCTTCTGCCTCCAGTGCTTGCTCTGCCCCAGAGGCTCTCTAAAGCTGCAACTTCCAGGGGCTCCAAGCAGGCAAACTCAGACAGATGGACAGATGGCCAGGCTGGTGGCCCAACGGAGCCACAGCCCCGCCTCAGCAAATGTGCTATGCCTGAACCTCCTCCCCAGGCTCTGGGGGTGGCTGGGACCTCTCTTCATATCAGCTCCAAAGCAGATGTGTGCACTGGCTGGCTCTGCAGGGTCAGAGCGCCACATCTGGAACTCCCAGTGTGGGAGCCACAGCATGGAAACCGTTAACCCTGGTGTACCTGCAGCATAGACTAAGCATCATTTTCACCCCCAGACCTCTGTCAGGGCCCAACACAGGCCCCCTGTGAACCTCACATAACACCAACCAACTAACCCTGAGTTCCAGCTCATCCTGTCAAATGCTCCCTCAGGTGCCGCCTGCCGACCCCCTTCTAGAACCTCCTCACTGCCCACCCCTCCAACTGAGATGCCCCTGGTCTCCTGCCCTGGCCAACACAGATCAACCTATCATCCATCAGCTGGAGCGTGCCTCAGCCCCTCCCCCTGCCCTACTCTACTGCCCAATTTTGCCAGATCACTGGTTTTGGACATTGTTCCTTAGGTATCTGAGTGGGGCAGGGCAGTGAGAACCTGAGCTTTGGAGTCACAGTGAGCAGGCTCCAAATCCTACCTCACAGCTTGACTCTGAGCAGCTTGTGCCCATGGATCCCTCTACACCCAGGCTCCTGGCTGGTCACCGGAAGAAAGGCTGTGTGGTGCCAGCCTTCCAGGGCACCGGTGACAGACATTGAGCAGAGGCAGTGCTAGAACTGAGCATAGTACACCACAGTCCATCTCTCTGGGCAGAGAGGATCCCACCCGGAGCTTCTTAACCAAGCCCCTCAGCGCCAGTCAGGTGGGATGCGTTCTTGACCCTAGCCTAGTCCTCAGGCAGCCCTACTTGGTACTCTGAAGGGTGCCCCTACCCTTCTTCCCCATGGTCTGTCCCAACCCTTTCCATCTGGCATGTCCTTCTCCTCACTGTAAAAGTCATGGGGGGCCTTGTGCAGCAGTCTGCACACATGCAAACACAGTCTGCTATCTCCTAGGCTCAATATCTGAGCCTCCTGTTGCCAAGCCTATGTCCCGCTTCACCTACCGGCAAGATACTACAGAGCTTTGGGCAGCCCCGCGGACACGGACAGAGCCTAGGACCCAAGCCTGCACCACCCACCACACCCTGAGCTGCTGTCCTGGGGGCCCAGGGGGCAGGCAGGAGGTGGTGCGGCCAAGGGCAGCTCCTGCTCCGTGGGAAGCCCCCAGGCTGGCGGGCCAGCAGTCTCGGGAAGAACCTGGAGTCCGCTGCTGGCATGGCCACATTCAAGTTACTGGGTTTCAGCCGGCGTGCGGCAGAGCGCCTGCAGGGAAAGGACAGAGAGTTCTCCTTCCTTGGTCCCTGAACCAGCATTTTGTTTCATGCTGGAGGCCTTTCAGTGAGGTGAGGCATTTGCAGCGGGGGATGGGACTGATCCACAGAGGAGGTCTGGCTGGCGCGGGGGCCCACAGCACTATTTGCCAGCATACCAGATACAGGGATCAAATGGGAGTGTCACTCTCGAGGTCCTGGAGGCAACAGGGTGTCCAGCCCAGGTTTACTCCCCTTCTCTCTGCTCTGAGACAAGTGGCAGGTGGTGGCAGACACACATTTAATTGCCCTCCTGCTCTCAGGAACACCTCGTTCCTGCAGCTGGGAGAATGAAAGCATCCCTCATATCCCATGAGGAAGTCAACCTATCCGAGAGTCAGAAAGGTGCCAGGCAGGCGACAGTCCCCTGTGCCAAAGGGAGGGGCAGAACTGGTTACTGCTGCACCCAGGGCAAGTTCCAAGAAACTCTCCTCTGACTGAGCGGAGATCCGCCTGGATATCCCCTCACCAGAACATCCCCACCCAGGCCCTAAGGCTCCATGGGATGGCCCGGCCTAGGAGACACCGGGCTTAGAAGGCAGCTTCCCTGTGTTTCCCTGCTACAGCCCAGCCTGAGAACCAAGCCGCCCGGCCTCGCCCTCGGAGGCGGGGGCCACGCCTCAGCTGCTGCCCTGCACTTTGACCTTGAGCCAGGTCTTTCTTGCCACCACAGTTACAGAACCCGCAGGTGGGAGTGGATGTGGGGCTGCACGAAAGAGCTTTTCATTTCACCGAAGCTGTGAAGTTTGCCTGGGTGCGAGTGAGAGAGGTCCAGGGGGCCGACAGAGCCGGGTGCCAGGCAGCCCCGACAGGGCCAGCTGTGGCGGTCGGCCTGCTCAGATGCCGGCCCACGCCCATGTTTGCTTGTCGGGCCCACCCGCCTGCAAGGCCGAGCCATCCCGCCAGCCATCCCGCCAGCCCTCGATGCTGGGCTTCTATTCTACACGCAGAGACCTCTGGAGGAAGGACAAGAGGGAAAGCTGGAGCTCACCTGGATGAGGAAAAGGTAGTTTTAGGACTCCCTGCAGCGACTGTTCATGGTGAGATGAAGCCAGGTCAGGCCTGATCCTGGCTGGAGCACGCTGCCAGCTCCACAAGACCTTGAGCCAAAGCTATGCAAATACTCATTTTGCTTAGAATTGGGCCCTATAGCTGGGCTCACTGGATCAAGTCTCATTTGGGGTTATGTCCATGCTGCTTTTAACACAAAGCCTCATTTACTGCAGCTTCTAGAAACTGGACTGAGCAGCCCAGGCCAGAAGCAGAGTTGACGCATCCCATACCCATGACCAGCAGAGCCCAGAGGCTCGGGCCAGGCAGGAAGTGGCAGAAGCAGTAAGCATCCAGGCTGATCCTATATAGTAGTACCCTCAGACCCCTTTACGCAGCCTGCTCAAGGGCCTGGCAAGACGCTTATAGGGGAAGCAGTAACATGCCCGACTGAGCATGAGAAGTTCTGTGGACTTGGGCCAGGCCCTGGGATAGGTGGTCACCCACTCAGGGAGCCTCACAGCAGAGGCTAGATCCCAGTGATGGAAGCCAATGGAGAAAACAGGTGACAGTGAGACATGGAGACTGAGCCAGGCCTGAAGGGTATTATCCCAGGACCCTCACTTCCCCCATGTCTTGCCCCATGGTATCTGCCTTGGAGCCTACAGAGGTAAGTGGGTGGGGAGGATGGGTGAGCTACTAGCCACGCCCCGGCTGCTTAGGGCTCTGTGTGCTAGGTCATGTGCATGTGGTGCAGCTCTTCTGTATTCCTCCACTCCCAACCCTTTAATCTCTAAGCCGGATACCATGTGCCAAGGCCTGGGGGAACGGTGAGGGGCCCCCAAAGCAAGGTCTCTTTCACCTGACCCCCCACTCCCTGAATCGGGGGCCAGGCACACAGAAGCATAGTTCAGGCATCCTTCAGTGAACATATGCAGGGATAAGAAGGAAACAAGCAAAGACTGTAAGCTGACTGGATAGGAGGAGCCGACACAGGTGTCAGGAGATTGTAAGCAAGCCCTTGACCCTCACCTGGACCCAATCTCCCAGGTAAAATAAGAGGGTTGGATAAAGCTACCTCCAGGAGTCTGGCTGGCTCTGATGTTCTCTACCCTAGTCAGGCCTCAGTCATACTACCTCTCCACAATTCAGCCCCTAAGGGCCATTCCAGGGATCAGGGTGAGTCTAGAGGCCTGGGTACCCATGGAGCAGCCTCGGCAGAACGGACAGCAGGTGCAGGGGAGGCCCCGGTTGTGGAGCCTCTGAGCAGCCAGCAGATCAAGGGAAGGCAAGAAAGGCTGAGTTGCAACAGTGAGGACACCAAGATAATTCCTCAGAGGGGAAAGTCCCATCCACCAGCCACTTGCAAAGCCTCAAGCTGAGGTTAAAGCCTGAAAAAACTGCCGCCTGAGTAGCCAAGGAGAGACAAGGTCTGGGCAAGTGCCCAGGGCCAGGCCAGAGTTGGCCAGGAAAGCAGTGTCCAGCACCCAGTCAGGGCTGTTCCTCCACACACCTTTCTTCCCTGCCACAATCTGCCCGCCGCTCCTCGGGACCACTCAAGTTCCTGGGGGGGCAGCCCCAGTCCAGGCCCTCAAGCTACAGGGTGCTGGATGCAGACAGGCAGAGCGCATGTCAGGCTACAGAAAAGCAGCCACACCTACTAAGTGGCCCTTCAGAGTCTTGATCTTCCGGCCTCTAAAACAGGAAAACAGGAGGAAGGCCAGTGCAGAACAGATTAGAAAAGAAAAAAAAAAAAGCTTCTAAGTTTAAGTGTTAGATGAGGGAAGGTCAACGGAAAGGTCCCCCAAATTGGGGTGCAGAGTGGAAGAGAAGATTGTCAGTCACCTGCTAGCAACCCCTTTCCAGCAGGACTGTGTGGACCTGCAGTGCCTGCAGAGTTTGGGGTGCCTACTTTGGACCTTTGCCAGAGTCACCCTACCCACGTGCACCTGTATGTGTCCCCGAGAGCACTGAAGGAGACTGGGAGAAAAGAAGTCTGTCCGAGGATGAATTTTCCCTCTCCTGGAGGGACCAGGGTTGCAGAACACGAGTGGGCACCACGAGGGGAACAGTGGTACCTCTGGGAACCTGGGAAGTAGGGCCCTGACCCCTCGGCAGCCTCAACGTCCTGCTTGGAGCCCCTCAGACCCCAGGTTCACGGCTCGTACACTGTGCTGCAGCCACTGCTCCAACACAGAGCCACCAGCACGGCCCAGGTAGGGGGAAATGAGGACCCAGATAGCGGGAAAAGAGGACAGCCCGAGGGGGAAGGCAGGAGCAGGGAGCACTCAGCACGAAGGTGGAGAGCCTCAGAGAATGGCCCCGGCCTTCTCCTTCCCAACCCAGGAAGCTGGGGCACAGGGAGGTGAGGACAGGAAGAGATGGACAGACAGGAGACACTGAGCCTGGAGTCCTACTTAATCTGAGAAGGCCAACTGGGGCTTGGGTGAGGGAGGTAGGGCCCAGGACGGAGTCCCAAGAGACAGTGGCCACAAGCAGATGCTGTGCAGAGAAGGAGAGGCAGCCTGGCTGACTCACTAGCTCAGCCACACATCCCTCCCCTGCTCTCTGGCAGCCGAGCGGTCGTGGCACACCCCCTTGTGGCCACAGGGAGGATGGCTTTGTAAAGGGCGAGGGGATCCACTCTTCTACCTCTCAACACATCCCTCCAATCTAATCAGACTTCTGGTTCCTATCCACCCCCCCACCCCACCCCCACCCCCGCCCCCAGGCAGCGATCCCTGGGGAAGGAGGCTGCAGGCACCGGCAAAGCCGCACAGGAATGTGTCATAAAGAACAAGGAATAGGCCCGAGATAGACATGAGTCTGGGAAAGCCAGAATGGAGACAAGGTGGGCCTGACTCCGGTCACAAGGGACTGGTCTGTCTTGCATCACTGAAGACAGGACCTTCTAAGTAGCAAGACTGGAGAGCGTGCAGAGGAAGCCTGGGGATCCTCAGTCCCCTACACTCTTGTTTCCCAGCTCAGCCAGCCAAACTCTGCCAAGTCTCCAAATCCCTTCATCCAGCTTTCCACCCCACCCCCACCCGCCTCTACTGCCTAATGCCAGATCTAAAAAAAGCAGGCGCTGCCTTACCGGCTGGCTCAGTCAGTAGCACACTCAATTCCTGATCTGCAGGTTGTGAGTTTGAGTCCCATACCGGGTGCAGTGATTACTTAAAAATCAAACCTTTAGGGACGGATGCCTGGGTGGCTGAGGTTATGGCTCATGTCATGATTCCAGGGTCCTGGGAGTGAGCCCCAAGATGGGCTCCCGGCTCAGCGGGGAGCCTGTGTCTCCCTCTCTCTCTGCCCCTCCTCCCATCCCCACCCCGCATGCTTGTGCGTGCACACACACATTCTCTCTTACAAATAAAATCCTTAAGCTTTTTAAAAAGATTTTACTTATTTTTTTTTGACAGAGAGGGAGAGAGAGAGAGCATGTGCAAGGGCCCTGGGATCAGGACCTGAACTGAAAGCAGCTGCTTAACCAACTGAGGCCACCCAGTCACCCCTAAATAAAATCTTTTTTAAAAAAATCTTTAGGGGCAGCTGGGTGGCTCAGCCTGTTAAGCATCAGACTCTTTTTTTTTTAGATTTTTGTTTGTTTGTTTATTTATTTGACAGACAGAGATCACAAGTAGGCAGAGAGGCAGGCAGAGAGAGAGGAAGGGAAGCAGGCTCCCTGCTAAGCAGAGAGCCCAATTGGGGGGTGGTGGGGGGAGCTCGATCCAAGGACCCTGAGATCATGACCTGAGCCGAAGGCAGAGACTTTAACCCACTGAGCCATCCAGGTGCTCCAAGCATCTGACTCTTGATCTCAGCCCAGGTCTTGATCTCTGGGTCGTGAGTTCAAGCCCCGTGTTGGGTTCCATGCTGGGCGTGGAGCCTACTTAAAAAAAAAAAAAAAATTAAATCAAAAGTTTTCAGGGTGCCTGGGTGGCTCAGTTGGTTGAGCGAGTGCCTTCAGCTCAGGTCATGATCCCTGACTTGCAGGATCGAGTCCGGCATCGGGTTCCCGGCTCCTTGGGGAGTCTGCTTCTCCCTCTGACCTTCTCTTCTCTCATGCTCTCTCTCACTCACTCTCTCTCAAATAAATAAATAAAATCTTTAAAAAAAAAAGTTTTCAAAAAGCAGGTGCTTAATAACCCAGAAAAGGAATAATCTATGACATGGCACAGCCCTCCAGGATCAGGGCCTTAGCTTTTCCTCCCCTGTACACCAAAGCCTAGTACTCTGCCAGGACCAATACTGAGTCATGATCATCTAGTCATATGAATATCTACTGAGCCTTCACTCTTGCTAGGCACTGTGTTGCTGAATCTTCACAGCCTGCAAATGATTTCATTTCTCAGGAGGGCAAACAAGCTCCGAAGTATGAAATCACATGCTTAGCCTCACACAGCTAGCCAGAAAGGAAGCCATCTGCCTGAGACATCTGCCTGATGTCCCCCACCCCCAACCGGAACTCAACGAAGGTCCTGGTGACCTAGGAGGACCCCGAGGCTCCTGACTCTGAGCAGGCACAGGTAATTTACAGGAGAGGTCACTGCTTCATGTCCTCACACCTATTTGTTCTGGAAGCAGACCCTCTAACAAGTTGCAGTGTTGTCGGACTGCTGAGCCCAAAGCCCAAGAACAACTACGAGTTAGAACAAGGGTGTGGGGTGCTGTAGCAGGCACCCTGGCTGTGGAGGGTGGGCGAGTGGGCAGTCTGACAGGGGGCCAGGAGCCCAAACCATCCCAAGCGGACTTGGGCCCTCAGGAACTTCATAGTTCCTTCCATGCGAAGTCAACCTGCCCTGATAATGGGACAAGCTCTCCTGTGCTCAGTGTATGTCACTAAGAAAGCAGGAAAGGGAGATCAACACATTCCAGAGGGCTTCCCTACAACATATTTAGGATGTTGGCGCCTTTCCTTCTCTACCATCCAGAAATCCTGGCCATCCAGAAAGTCTCTCTTCGAGGGTCCTCGGTGGCTCCCATTTGCCTATGCCAAGGCCACTGCAAAAGGCCCTACCTAGGCTTGGGTACAGACACGGGTTCCACCGCAGGAACCAAGCCCAAGAAATCACTGAGTAAAATCCAAGAAAAAGTGTGTTATCACCCAGCAGAGCAAGTTCTGACATGACCTCTGGGGCAGGGCTTGTGAAACAGGGGCTATCACGTCCTATGCTAAAGTATATACCAGCACAAGATGTAATCAGGAAAGGAAAAGCAAGAAGGGCTGGAGGGGAGGTGAAGAAGAAAAGAGAAAGAAGGCAGGTGAGAGGTGAGCAGGTGAGCTACACCTGGACAGCGGCCCTGAGGTTCTGGCCTGGTCACCAGCCAGAGGTGTCCAGCCCCGGCCTGGGCCCTCAAGTATCCCCTGGGCTCTGAGTCTTCAGGTGTCAAGAGAAGGGACTTGAAGAATCAGACCGGCCCCCGCATCTGGAAGGCACGTGTCCAGGGTCACCAGCAGAGGTCTCATCCGGGATGGCCCGTTGGGTGTAAATAGCTTCTCTGCATATCTATATGTTCTAATTTCCCTTATTTTACGTATCTTTATCAGATGTCTAAAATTATAAACTATTTGTTTACTGCAATAAATCCAAAGAGTACATAAAATAAAAAAGGCACATATTCCCCTCCTCCAAACTCTTCAATTCCTTCCTCCAGAGGCTGCTATTCTAGACCACGTGGTGTCTGTGCTTCCAAACACCTTTTCAGGTACAAAGAATATTCTTCTAAAATGGGAACATATCAACAATATACTTTTAAATCAGTCCTTATAGAACTTCATGCTTTGGAACACTTGCAGAGTGCTCCACGGTAAAGACAGACCATGGTTTATTTAACCTGCCCCTGTTGATGAATATTCTATTGGTTCTAACGGGCTGCGGTTATGAACAAGGCTGATGGGAACATCTCCATATAAGCGATCTTGTGCTAATCTAGAAGGACACAGTCCTCTAAGCGGGGCTACGAGGACACGGTGTATATACACATGCAAGGTTTTAACAAGGTGTCCCCCAAAAGGTCCATACTGAGTCACCCTTCCACCAACCTTCCTTTTTGGAATTAAAAATTATATATACGTATAGTCAAAATGAAACCAAACCACCCCCATGCCCAGTCATGCAGGAGAACTCAAGGAAGGGATCAGTGGGGAGTCCCTGGCTGATTGCTCTCCCTGCACCACTTGCCAAAGCAGGCTCCGTGCCAGGTGTCCTCGTCAGACCACGCTTGTGTCTTGGTCTGTCTTGGCCTGTCCTCCTGGCAGGACTGGGCTTCTAAGGGAGACTTGGCCTGGCTGCGAGCTTACAGACAGTCGAGTGTGGGCTGACACGCTGCCAACCAGTCAGCCTGCTGATGACTTCCAGACTGGTATCTTCGGTGCTACTTCCCCTGAGCTCTGGGCCCACAAAGCAGCCTCCCTCAGACACCCCGACTCAGCACATCGGAGCCAGAACACCTCTTCTGTCAACCCATTCATACCCCCAAACTGTCTCCTCTTCCGCTGCTCCTCATCTCAGAAGTCCTCCCAGCACCCATCCTTTCATTCATGGAGTCAGAAGCCTGATTGCTAACCCCTCTCATCCCCACACCGAATAAAAATTGGCCCAACCTTGTGGGTCTCACCCCCTCAGCTGGTGCCTGATCCCAGTCCTTCATCTCCCCTCGGGGTACTTCTGCCCCGATTTGGCCATGTTTTCTCACGTGGAGAGCCGGAAGAGCCGCCCGCCTCCACCATGGCTCTGCCTAAATCCAGCCTCCAGAGCCTCAGACCAAGTTTCTTTTTTTTTTTAAAGATTTAATTTATTTATTTGACAGAGAGAAATCACAAGTAGATGGAGAGGCAGGCAGAGAGAGAGAGAGAGAGAGGGAAGCAGGCTCCCTGCTGGGCAGAGAGCCGGATGCAGGACTCGATCCCAGGACCCTGAGATCCTGACCTGAGCTGAAGGCAGCGGCTTAACCCACTGAGCCACCCAGGCGCCCTCAGACCAAGTTTCTGACTGCGTCCTCCTTCCAAGCTGCGTCCTCCCTTCCAAGGGACCAAGTCCAAGCTGGCTCGCGACAGCAAGACCTCTCTCCTGCCCCTCTCAAGCCTCCTCCTCCACTCTGGAGCCTCCGCCTCTTGGAGAGCAGCAGCAAGTTGGAGAGGAACAATCAAGGTATGGGGTGGCCATGGTCACCACCAATGACCCCTGCCCCCTCATCCATCACTGGGTACCAGGGTTTTCGTCACTCAGTGACACCATTGCCCAGGGCAGCCAGGCCAACATGGATCCTGAAACACCAAGGAGGAAACTGCAGGTGTGTCTGGGGCCAGGCTCTCAGAGCTCAGAATCAAGGTCTTTGCTCTCTTGGATTCATGATGCAAACTTCTCCAGGTTATTACCTCTGCACACCCTTCTCCCAATGCCCCCAAGCTCTTCTCTCTCTTGCTTCTGGCCAGTGGACTCTCAGGTCTGTGTTATCTCTTCTTTCAGAATACAGCCGACTCTGAGGAATTCTGCACTGAGCTAAGCTCGTCTTTCTGTCCAAGCCATGGCCCTCTAACTTCACCAAATCAACAGAGCCGCCTGTGACCAACAAAATGCAATACAGGAAATATTTCCAGGCAAGACTATATACAGAAACTCTTAGACATTTCCCACACACTGGCCACAACCTAACCCTAAGAATCTCTCCATTCCCATCTTTTTTTTTTTTTTTAATCATAAAATTCATCCCTCCTGAGCTGTGTCCAAGGCACTTAAAGTCTTTCATGAACAAGCCTGATGGACCTGCCCACACTCAGCTCCTGCACACATTGACACATGTTCTGTTCTCTCTTCCCAGTTCCTGAAGCTCCTCAGACACTCTACGAAGTTCCATGTTTCCAAGACGCTAACGCCATTCCTTCTTCCCACCTCCTCAGCCTGGCTGACTTACGGTAAGAGCTTTACTGAGATAGAATTCATATGCCATACAACTTTCCCATTTAAAGTGTACAATTCAGTGGGTCTCAGTATAGCCACAAAGTTGTGTGATCAGCACCACCATTGACTTCAGAACCCCAAAGAGAAACCCTGTACACTTTTGCCCCACCTGCTTCCATCCCCCTGAAATTTACCTTGTGCCTACTATACTTTCGATGTTGTCTGCCCATTAGACAGGCACACTTGCCCCTAGGCAAAACCTATGTGCCATGTTTTCATTACCCATTCAAGGCCCAATGTGGCACCTGTCTTTCAGGAGTGATAGGAGGGACTGACCATGGTGACAGCATCTGGCTGCCCTGACTGTGCACTTGGTACGGGGCCCTATCCTTATACTCCATATACATCTCTAAGAGATGCTATTAACATTTCTGACTGTACAGCTGAGGACAAACAATTTGCTCAAGGTCACAAAGCCAGTAGGTGGCTGAGCCGGGATTAGTTCCCCAGTGAGCTCTGTTCCATCTGTAGGTCATCTCTGCCCATACACTCCATGCACTGCTCTCACCTTTTAGTCCCAACTCTCTTCTCTTCTTATTAGGGTCACTGTGACCTCTGAATGGGAAATCCAAGTGAAAAGCTGTCTAACTTTATTTCAATCTCTTGGCCACATTTGGCATTCATCACCCCTTCTTTTTCAGGTTCTCTGCTGGGGCTGCCCACCTTTCAGGGGGTGTCTTTCACCTTTCCGGCAGGAACCCTGGCTTAACTGGAGCCTCTCCTGGGGGAGGATCTCATCTTGGGCTTCTGTTCTTCCTGACTCAATGCCCTCTTAGAGGCAGCAGCCGCACTTCTACCCTGATTCCCAAAGTGGTCTCCCAAGCTCAGACTCACCTGAGCATCAAAAATCGCCTCTAGGGGGGGCGCCTGGGTGGCTCAGTGGGTTAAGCCACTGCCTTCGGCTCAGGTCATGATCTCAGGGTCCTGGGATCGAGTCCCGCATCGGGCTCTCTGCTCAGCAGGGAGCCTGCTTCCTCCTCTCTCTCTGCCTGCCTCTCTGTCTACTTGTAATCTCTCTCTGTCAAATAAATAAATAAAATCTTTTAAAAAAAAATTGCCTCTAGGGGCGCCTGGGTGGCTCAGTGGGTTAAAGCCTCTACCTTCAGCTCAGGTCATGATCCCAGGGTCGTGAGATTGAGCCCCGCATCAGGCTCTCTGCTTGGCAGGGAGCCTGCTTCCTCCTCTCTCTCTGCCTGCATCTCTGCCTACTTGTGATCTCTATCTGTCAAAAAAATAAATAAAATCTTAAAAAAAAAAAATCGCCTCTACATCGCTATTCAAATGGCTCACAGCTTCCTCGATCCCATTTTTCTCCTTTCTCCAACCTTCTCTTCTGCATTCCACTATCATTTCACTCTGCCACTGACACAGTTGCCTATACCAGCGGTGAGGACATGGGCTTCCTCAGCGCCTTATGCAATCTCTCAAGTCCTATCGCTTCCTCTTCCTAAGATTCCCCCACGATGACCCTTGCCCATGCCAAAGGCAAGCAGACATCACCTCTGACCCGCATTCCTTATAAAACCCGGCAAGTTGTTCTTCCCCCTTCTGGTGCGGCCCCCACTTCCGATCTCCTTTTGCCACTGCGCGTGCACTCTAAAGCACAAGTTCAATTGTTTCCCTCACCCATCCCCTCACTCAGGACAAAGCACTTCCTCTCTGGCTTTTGCAATCCCTCCAGACCTGATCTGTAACACTCCAGCCACACCACAGTTAGTGATGAATGACTTGCGGCTCCTGGAGGACACCATCCACCTCTGCACCCGCAGTTTCATGTGACTGATGACTGGCCGAGCCCAGCCTGGAATCTTGCTTTCTTCTTCCCTTAAGAGACAGTCTCTTATGGAAAAAAATGTTGAAATGCAGAAGGAAATGTTGCAATGAAAAGAACACAAGCAACTCAGAACAGAGAGGGATAGAAAGTTCTGGAAGACAGCCAGCATACCATACATGTGAGCCCTCCAACCATGATCCCCAAGCATTTAATTTGCTGGCTCACCCGGTCCTGAATGTTAATTATATTTCTTTACAACAGGAAAGGGATGTCCTGACTGGTCCAATTGTCGGATAGAGGCTCCATTACAAATTAGGAAATGAGCATCAGCTGAATTGTGGCTGAATAATCCAGCTAGCCATATGCTTTTCTCCATTTTCTGTGTTTCTGAGTAAGAAGAGAGCTAATCTATAGAAAAATCCTGGAAACAATGACCAACCCAGTAGCCCCAACCCAGTAGCAATGAGAATGCCTTAGACTTATTATGATGTCTAAGTATCATTTTTCTAATAAAAAGAACGAGGTCTCCTAAGAGAAATGAGGACTCTAGGTCTGGGTCAGGAAATGTATAAGATAAGATTAGAAGATATCGTTATCTCTGAAGTAAGGAAAGCTCTCAAAGGCTACAGGATTGTGTCAAAAAGACTCAACAGCCTATTGAATAAGCTCCCACTGGCCAAGGGATAGTTTGAACTTTAATAAAAAGATTTAAAGACAAAAATATATCAAAATCCATATGTGCCTCATGATACTATACCAAGAAAAAGAAAAAGAACAAACCTCCTTTGTCCTCTGAAGGATGCTGGAGAACCAACTCATTATTTTGAAAATTAAGAAATATAGGAAAGAATCAAGCATTTAATCCTACCTCACTAATATAGACCGTATTTCAGGGTAACAAAGCAATTGATTAGTGGAAGTCTCCTTGGATAGAAATATTCAAGCTAGCAATCAAAGAAGGAAACAAGGAATTAGTATTTTTTTTTGCAACACCTACTGAAATCATAATTCTAGGCGATAAATGTTGATGATTTTTATGTCATAAAAAGAGAAACAACTAGATATTATGTGCTTCCTGATGGAAGTACAAAATCACCTATTAAATATTCTTTTTTCCAAAAAAGCTAAACTAGACTCTAATCAAGCCCCTACATCTAACTACCAATTTACAGGAAAAACACAGGACAGAGGTATGTATCTAACTATACAGCAAGGGTATAAGCAAAATTGAGATGGTGGGGAAAACCCATAAATCAAATGACCCAGATTCTTCAATAAGTGAAAGGAAAAGTAAGAGAGACAAAGAACCTATCTATTAAAAGACCCGAGGGGCGCCTGGGTGGCTCAGTCAGTTAAGTGGCTGCCTTCGCCTCGGGTCATGATCCCAGGATCCTGGGATCAAGTCCCACATCTGGCTACCTGCTCGGTGGAGAGCCTGCTTCTTTCTCTTCCTCTGCCTGCTGCTCTGCTGCTCTGCCTACTTGTGCTCTCTATCTCTCTGTCAAATTAAATCAATAAAATCATTTTTTAAGATTTTATTTATTTTATTTTACAGATAGAGATCACAAGTAGACAGAGAGGCAGGCAGAGAGAGAGAGAGAGAGGAGGAAGCAGGCTCCCTGCCAAGCAGAGAGCCTGATGCAGAGCTCCATCCCAGGATCCTGGGATCATGACCTGAGCTGAAGGCAGAGGCTTTAACCCATTAAGCCACCCAGGCGCCCCAATAAATAAAATCTTTTTAAAAATCCATAAAAGACCCGAGACAGCATTAACCAGCTAAAATGTATAGATCATATCTGGATCCTGATTGAAAGAAATAATATTTTTAAAATTTTAAAAATTTGAGGTGATGTGAGAAATCTGAACACTAAATGGATAGTTGATGACTTTAACAAATTATTGTTTCTTTTATTTATTTATTTTTTAATTATTGTTTCTTTTAAAGGAGGAATAACAGCATTGCAGTTATTTTTTTTAATGTAAAAAAATTTTTTTAATTAGTCATGACGTTTTTTTAAGATTTTTTATTTATTTCTCAGAGAGAGAGAGAGCACAAGCAGGCAGAGTAGCAGGCAGAGGCAGAGAGAGAAGCAGGCTCCCTGTGAGCAAGGAGCCTGATGTTGGACTTGAACCCAGGGCCCTGGGATCGTGACCTGAGCCGAAAGCAGCTGCTTAACCAACTGAGCCACCCAGGTGGCTGAAATGATGCGTTGTGTGGGATTTACTTCAAAATAATTTAGAAGTTGGGAGGGTAAGTGGAGCTATTTAGTGAAACTAAAAGCTATTTAGTGATAATTGTCGTAATGACAAGAATTGATCATTGTTATAGTTAAATGATTATTAGAGACTCGTGATACTATTCCTTCTAATTTGTATATATTTGACAACATTCGTTTAAAATAATTTTAGGGATGCCTGGGTGGCTCAGTGTGTTGGGCCTCTGCCTTTGGCTTGGGTCATGATCTCGGGGTCCTGGGATCGAGTCCCACATCGGGCTCTCTGCTCAGCGGGGGGCCTGCTTCTCTCTCTCTCTCTCTCTCTCTCTCTCTGCCTGCCTCTCTGCATACTTGTGATCTCTGTCAAATAAACAAATAAAATCTTTAAAAAATAGTTTTAAAGAGGAAAGAGGAAGGGGAAAATTCTGGAGGGCAGAGCTGGAGCCTCACTCACACCTGAATGCTCCACATCCAGCCAGACAAATTACTAGCAATGTTCTTGGGCTGATCCCTGGGTCAAAGCTGAGAGTTGAGGCTCAGAACTATGGTAATGCCTGAAATAGCTGCTTGGCTCACCTATAAAGCCCAGGAGCTGGCACACAGTAGGCCTTTAGGCAATGTTTCTGTAATGAGCAAACAAACATCTGAACATCAAAGTAGCATACATATGCTCCTAATGCCTGAAATACATCCGAGAACCCCACTTATGGCAAGCCTCTGTGGAAGGCGGTGCTCCAGCCCATCAAGTTTTCCACTATCACCCCTCAGTCTGCAATTATATATTTAGTCCACTTGAAAATAACTGTAATGGGGCACCTGGGTGGCTCAGTGGGTTAAGCCTCTGCCTTCGGCTCAGGTCATGATCTCAAGGTCCTGGGATCGAGCCCCACATCGGGCTCTCTGCTCAGCAGACAGCCTACTTCCTCCTATCTCTCTCTCTCTCTCTGCCTGCCTCTCTGCCTACTTGTGATCTCTGTCAAATAAATAAATAAAATCTTTAAAAAAAAAATAACAGTAACCTTGGCTGGCTCAGTTGTAAGAGCTAAATGCTTTATATGAATTATCTTGTTTAACCTTCATAACCAGCCCATGAAGTACGTGCCATTATGATTACCACTTTACAGACAATAAAACTCTGGACAGAGGTTACATGGCAGTGCCAAGAAGTAGTAAGCCTACATTTGTAACTTCTATGCTACACTGATCTCTTAACGTCTTCCCCCTGCCCACACCGACCTCCACCACAGGATTATGAGGGTCAAGAGAACATCATTCAACAAAATACCTCAGCCCCTATCACAGTGCCTGGCAGAAAACGGGTGCTTCCTAAATATATACTGGATGAATCAAAACATTCAAAGTAATACTGTAGGATTTCTCTTAGTGTATCTCTCACCCACTTCATCTTCCCCACAATTTCCAGCACAAGACTCAGCCCCCAGAAGGTACTCTACATATCCAGAAACGCTCAGAGTTAAAAAGTGCTCTCATGACCACCCAACTCTGTCCCTTCAATTAACCTCTCCAGGTTTTTTCTCCTACCTCTGAGCATAGAAAATGAAGCAATGAAGCAAGATGGACAACAGAGAATATATGAACTCTGAAGGTCCTCAAAGACTGAGTTCTAGAAGAAGAGGTGAGTAGCAGATGCCTTTCTCGAGTGGGATTCCAGGAAGAAAGCCCAAGGGTGTGGTGGAAGGTCTGCATCTGCCCTTCCTTGAAGAACAGGATCCTCTGCCCAGTATCCTGTGCCTTCTGGGAACTGTCCAACACCTGAAACATCTTCTTTGGAAATCTTGTCACTTCAGGACACACAGAGGCAAAACAACAACAACAAAACAGCACCAAAGGCCTCTGGTATCACCCTTAGAAACAGAGAAGGCCTTTCTGTAGAGGATAATGGGGTTTCTGGTCACTCCTCCTGCTTCTGGTTATGCCCGGCCCCTGTCTGTCAAATAAATAAATAAAATCTTTAAAAAAAGATAGTAGGGAGCCTGCTTCCCTCTCTCTCTCTCTGCCTGCCTATCCATCTACTTGTGATTTCTCTCTGTCAAATAAATAAATAAAATCTTAAAAAAAAAAAATAAAAAAAGATAGTAGTCTTGGCTATCTCCAGCATACAAGGTCCCCCAAATCCCAAACTCTATGCCAAGAAACTTCTAGGAAAATAGCACAGACAGCCACAGGAGCTGTAATTGGTGGAGGGGACAACATTCTAGCCTACCATGATCACCATGGGGGCTCTAAGATGGGATGCTACTGGGCCTGGGCCTTGAAGGGTGGGAATCACTGGGCTTTGTGGGGAAGAGATGGATACAGAAGGAATGGCAAGTGCAATGTAGTGAAAGCAAGAGCTAACATTTATCTAGCACATATTCTTTGTTTATTGCTGGGCTAAGTGTTTAAACGTAAAAGCTTGCTGACATCTCACAACCTTATGAAATAGGTGATGATACTATACCAGATGAAGAACCCAAGGCCAAGAAGTGTTGAATAACTCATCTAAGGTAACCCGGTAATTGGCAGGGCTGGGATTCAAACTCCTATTTTTCCAACCCCAGGGTCCACCACACTGTGGGCACCAAGAGTTGAGGGGGATGGCTTGTGTGAGGGAAAGGAGTATGTGTGGAAGAGCAAGGGAATCCTTGAATGTGACCCTAAAGGCCTAGATAGGGTGCCACAAGGCAGGCCATGTGCTGAGCAGGGCTGCAGGAGGAATGGCCTAACACATCTATGGAGGATAATGGTGGAGGGGTTGCTGGGAAGATGGGAACCCCAAAAGCTCTACAGGAAGAGGAAGGACAGGCTGCAGCATGAGTGAGGAAAACCTAGAAAAGAAACAAGTTTACCAAATGCCAGTTGGCCATCAACTGTGTTCACCTTCAGATTTAAGCAAAGAAAGATCTCCAGTCCCAGTCAGTCCACAAAACTCATATTAAATACCAACTGTGTGCCAGGTCCTGCCCTAGGCAGCCTTCCTCTGTTTTTCCTCCTTTTCCCAGTGACGATAGTCAGATTGCTGGCAGGCTCCCACAATACGGTACCCTAAGATGCTCTCCTCTCCTTCCCATTTGCACTCTTATAAGGCAGACAAATAGCTTTCCTCAGACGTTTATGTTAAAACCCAGAATTATTGCATTTTAACTTCAATAAGTTTAAAAATTTTAAAGTATCTATTTTCCCTTTACTGGTTCAATTTACAAGATAAACAGCTGATTTTTAAAAATTGAATCCTTGGGGCACCTGGGTGGCTCAGTGGGTTAAAGCCTCTGCCTTCAGCTCAGGTCATGATCCCAGGGTCCTGGGATGGAGCCCCACATTGGGCTCTCTGCTCAGCAGGGAGCCTGCTTCCTCCTCTCTCTCTCTGCCTGCCTCTCTGCCTACTTGTGATCTCTGTCTGTCAAATAAATAAATAAAATATTTTTAAATAAATAAATAAAGATGGAATCCTCTTTTAACCTCAATCAGTTTTTGATGAGAAATTTTTCTCCAGAGGGCAAGTGGTCCTTCCCTCCAGCCGCCATCCATGGAGCCAGCAGGACTTCTGCTCAAGGGTATCTCCTGAGGGTCAGAAATGGGAACTTACATCCCAACCACAATGCCCTTCACTATCACCAGGGGAAATGGGGGCTCAGCGACATCTCTAATTCAGTAACTCTGTTGCAGCTCTGCCTTAGGGAGTCAATCCCACTTTGGAGCTGAAGAAAGGGGAACTAAGCTTCTTATCATTCTTGTGTTTCCAAAAAAAAAAAAAAAAAAAAAAAAATCCTGTTCCAACAGGCAACCTTCTCGCTGAGGAGGTGGGATTTATTAGCCAAATACAAGTGTAGGAATTTCCAAAGTTGGAGGGCCACCTCTTGCTCTCCAAATTACTGCCTTCAGGAGACTCTGCTCAGCCAGGGGTTTGGCGATGGGAGCAAACTCTCACTAGGTTGGCTAAGCAATTCCCCAGGAAGGCTCACCACGCCGGCCAAGGCTAAGACACAGTGATCCCAAAAGCCTTGGTTATGTTAGGTGGAAGCGGGGGCTTCTCCGCTTAGCTTCTCTAAGCGTTGCCACGGGGCCTTTCTTGGACTACGTCAGGGTAAAGAGTTTTGTATGGGCACTTCTCGCACCACCGATCAACCACTCTCGAGAAACCCTCTTTTTCAAACTACACGGCAGGCTTAAGGGGGAAGCGGAGGCCCCAGCAGACGCCAACCACCGCGGTTCTCAAAGCCTTGGTTATGTCTGGGCCCGTGCGGAGCCGCATCTGGAGGGAGATTCCCTTCCTGGGCGCCCGCCATCGGCCGCTGGATTCCCAGCAAGGCCTCTCAGGCCCTTCGAGAACCCCCGCCTCCGGCTTCCCCGCCCAGATCTCGGAACCCTCAGGCCCGGGCCAGTCTCCTTGCCAGCCTTTCAAGGCCCAAGCTCCCGGCCCCGCGGCTCACCCTCCAGCGTCTCGCACTGCACCAGATTGAGGTAGTCCGCCTGGCTGAGTACTCCGGCCTTCAGGCCGCGCACCAGTCCCTCCAAGTAGCCATTGTCGACATTGAAGTAAAGCTCCGGGAAGAACGACATGGCTGCGGCGGGGGAGGCGAGATCGGAGAACCCCGATCGCCGGGTGGACAGCTTGATTCCAAGATCAGCTGACTCTGCGCCAGCAGCGGGCTGTCAAGCGGGTCAGGTGACGCGCGAGCGCCTCACGTGACCACAAAGGGGCGGGACTCTGAGTGGCGCCCGGCTTCCGGGTGGTTTCCTCCGAAAGCATTGCGCAGGTGTGGGCCCTCTGGCGCCTGCGCGGCTGGGTAGGCGTGCGTCTCGCTACCCGCCTTAACCAGCTTGGAGTGTCTGAGGCCCGCCGCGTGGTGGCGCACGTGGCCGCGTGGATTCGATTGGGCCCTCTAGCTTTACACCACCGTCTAGGTTAGCTGACCCTGAGGCGCAGGCCGAGTAAAGATGGGAATAAACGGTGCTTCTTATGCTTGGAAATGTTCCAGACTGCTGAGGCAGTCTTCCCTCGAAGGGAACTACGGTTCGGGGGGCAGGCTTCGCTGAGATCACAGGTCAAGTTAGCCTCAAGCAGGCCCTGGAGCCTAACGCTAGCTGGCCTGCCGGGAGTTCCAGGCCGTGCATGCACTGCGCACTGCACCCACATTTCTTGTACGAGATTCTGGAGGGCTGGAGTCCGGCCTTTTTGCCTCCCCACCGGCGCCTGGCACCGTAAGACCATGCATGTAAGTGATTCAGATGATGGGTAGCCTAGACCTTGGGGTAGGGGTGTGTGTGTTTGTGTGTGATTTCTTGGCTTGGTGGCAACCCCATCCCTACTGTGACCTCCATGACCTCCCACCTCCGACGGCCACGTTTGAAATAACGCCACAGCCTTGGGTTTGGTCCCAGCCTTTATTCACTACCCCATGTAGAGCCCCCGGCCCCGACGTTCGCCCACTAGGTACGGCTGCAGGGGTTCATGGCAGTACCCAGCTTCCGGCAGTAGCAGAAGGCGTTGAAGAAACGGCAGTAGCACGTGGCACATGGGTCGCAACATGGTACCTGGTGTCCCAGACAGGATTCATGCAGCCTTACGCAGCGACGTGGGGAGCGTGACTCTCGGCCCTCCGGATCTAGTACCTACAGGAGTGAGGGAGCAGGATTGCAGGCATGGGCCTTTGAAGGCAGGTCCAGGGATGTCACCTGCCCCAATCCAAGCAGGATGGCCGTGGAGCATGGAGACAGTAGTCTACAGTATCACCCCGGGGGAGGGGTCATGTGGTGAAGAGAGGGGATGACACCTGATGTCCCCTCCCAAGGCCTGTGGCCATCCCCCCTTCTCCTGGGCGGTTACCTCTGACAAGGCCTCAGCCTCCTGCAGCAGGGCCTCTCCTGACTGTTCTGCAGCTGTCCTTTTCAGCGAGGACTGCAGGCCCAGGCCTGGAACAGGTGATGTGAGGGCAGAACCCCCTCCCTCCCCATGCATTAAACACCCACCTCCAAGGTCTGGGATTGGGAAAGGGCAAGGAGGGCTCATACCAAGCAGGATACTTTGTGGCCAGAGGGTATCCAGGCTCCACCCAGCTCCACCCCTGCCCATACTGACCTGGGAGCTCTGGGAACAGGGCCTGGTCAGGACTTCTGATGCCTTCCAGTGGGGCCAGGCCGATGCCGGCCCCCTGCATGGGGGGCAGTGCCAGCAGCAGGGCACAGCTCAGCAGCACTGCAGGCAGCATGACCTGGCCAGCAGTGAGACCCACCACTTAGTCCTTCCTCACCCTTGCACCCTCCAGGTGCCCAGCCCCAGAAAGAGACTTCCCAGAGAACAGGGGTCTCTGCCCAACCTGAGGACTTACCTCTGCTTGCTGGATCCTTGCCTGGAGAGTTTCTGGCCACTCCGTGCCCTCAGCTTATATGGCAGGGTCTAATGAACGCCCTACACGTGACTGCTGCCTGCAGCCAAGACATAAGGGGCCCTCGCCAGAGGGTGGGGGCACAGCTCGGGCCTCTCTCCCTGCAACCTGGGCTTTTGGATGCTCTCTAAGAGGTGTGCCCCACTCTGATTTGGGGTGAGGTCCCCAGGTGCCAGTCAAAGTTTGGGAGCAAGGTAGGGTGCCCAGAACCCCCAAATTTCTGCAGGACAGGGACCTGGGTAGGGGCGGGGAGGTCGTACAGGCCAGAGCCATTAGCAATAACAAGGCAGGCAGCCCTGAGATCTTAATTTAATTTGTGGCCCCGGAGATGCTCACTCAGACCCTGTGTGGCGTGTTGTTTCCTTTGCTTCCAGGAACTTTAGTCAAGGGCACTGAAGAGGGTGATGGGCCAGTGACCAGAGTGGGGTGCAGACCTGGACCCTGGGGGTTTTTTTGGAGGGAAAGGGGAGGGGAGAGGTCCACTTAGCCAAAACCAAGCCCTCCTGCCTCCATCCCTGGTCCTTCCTCCCCTCCCCTTTGTCCCTCCAGACTTCTCGAAGACCCCCCACCCCTGCTCCTTCTCCCAAACCCTTTTCCGCCTGGGCTTCCTGGAAGCCAAGGAAGCAGAACGGACTGTTCCCTGGGTGGGCGAGCAGCTTCAAAGTAAAAAGCTTTCAGGCTGCCTGTCTCATTAGTGCTAATGGCTGTTCCCATCCGCCCTGTGTTGTCAGGCCTGTGCCCACGCCTGGTCTCATCAGCAGGAGGCCAGGGTGAAGACTGCCCTTTTGTGACGGTGGGAGGACACACAGGACTCCGCTTGCCCCTGCCTGCCCTCTCCCTTCTGGGGGGCTCTCTAACACACACTTGCCCATCAGGAAAAGGGGTACAGGCTGAATTACCTTCAAGGCCTCAGTGTACAAACCGAGCTGGCCTGAGACAGTATAAGTTTGAAGAAGCTGTTGGGGTTTTTGGTCTAGGTTCACACAGGCTATTCTGGCCAGGATGAGGAAGACCCCCCAGCAACGGGTGGAAACTGTATGCTGTCGTCTGACAGCCTTTAGCCTTCAGTACCAACAGTCAGTGTTGGGGTTCAGTTGCACGGGGAGGGGCTGCTCTGCAGAGGGCGGGGCTGTGGCAGCTGCTTTCACAGATGGGCACTGATGTCTGTTCTGGTAGCAGGCTAGCACTGGGCTCACTTGTGGCTGGCACAGGGTCACAGTCCTATGAGCTCCCAGGATCACATACTACTTCCCTGAGGAGATGGCCCCAGGATAATCCAGAAAAGGGCTATCCCCATTTCTCCCCCGACAATGCTACTGGCTATTTTGGTGACAAATAGCCGCAAAGTAGACCTGGTGTCAAGGTCTCCCTGGCAACTAACATTGACCCTTCTTTTCCAGAGGCTAGAGCTGGGCCCTGTTGTCGACCCCAGGGCTTTCTCTTCTCAGAGTGGTGCAGGGTGAAAGTATGGGGCACTAGATATCCTTCCATCTTGGTGGGGCCAGTTGGGGTTCAAGAAGAGCCATACATCAACTGCACCCAAGACACTTTCCCCCAAGCCCTGGCCCCTGGCCCCATCCTTGGAGATTCTGGCTAAGGAGTTGGAGGTGGGAAACAGGGAGTGCATGTGGGTTTTGGAAAAGCACCTCAGGTAATTTGAGGTGGAGGCTGTGAGCACTTGGCTGGGCCTGGTCCGCACCATGCTAGGAACAGCTGTCCATGTTTGGGGGCCATGCTGGTGGTCCCACCCAGGCACTCAGTGTCCGCTCCTCTGCAGAGCAGTGCCTGTCTTCCCCTGTGTGTGTGCAGGTGAAGACCTGGGCAGTGATGGGCAAGGGCTGAAGCTCTCCCAGGGGTAGCCCCAGTCCCTTGTCAGGTCCGATGGGTGAGACATTCAAGAAAACCAACTATTAACACAGGAGGATAATGAGAGAAATATAAACATTGGATAGTTGATGTCATCAAGGAATAATTGTTCATTTTTAAAGTTGTGATCATGGTCTTATGGTTCCAAGTGGCTTATTTTTAGAGAAATATAATGAAGTATTTGTTGATAAAATGATATGAAATAATCCAAGGGAGAGGGAGTAGCAGGACATGATATGGATGAAATAAAACTGTTCATGAGTTGGTAATTTGTTGAAATTGGGTGATGAGTACGTGGGCTCCGTTATCCCATGACTGCTCTCCTTGTTTATGTTGGAAAATCTTCGTAATAAAAGTTAAAAACAAAGAGAATTATTTAAAATGCAATGGGATAAATGCTTTGATAGAAGAGTGCCCCCAGAGTGTGTAAGACTAGGAGAGGCACCTACCCCAGCTGAGGGAGGAACCGGAAGTTGGCTGAGAAGGCTTTCTGGGAGAGGAAGCTTTTACTCATTCATGAAGCTTGAGTAAGAGGCAAGGGTGGCGCCAGACAAGGGACAATGTAAGTTTCCTGGACCCATGGTTGGCACATGGCTTACCAAGCTGCCTAATTCTACAGCTTAACACTAGTACAGCCTCTGCTCCAAGCCTGGTTCCTGCCCAACGAGCCCCAGCCTGGTGAGCCGTCAATAGATGCTTTTCTCCCCGCCCCCCTCCCCACTCGGGGTCAGAGAGTTGGCTACCTCCAGAGTTGATTCAGTCAGTGAGTCAATCAGCAAACATCTGTAGCCACCTCCACACTGTATCACTGCGGTGAGTGTGCACCGGCCCAGACCATAGGCACAGGAGCCCAGTAGCTCTCATGTCACCCAGCAGTCCGGAGGAGGAAATCAACATTTGTTTATGTCCTTTCCCACCCACCTTCCTTCTGCCCTTCAGCACGATGTTGACTAGGACCCCTCCTACCACCACCGAATTAGCCCAAAACATTGCCCATGGGTTTCTGGTTATAGCTTTCCTTCTATATCTATATCCATATCTATATTTGTACCTCTATCTAAAGTGAAATTTCCGTTGGCTTATCAAATTTTATTCGTTTTTACAAATAACCAATCTTTGGCTTGATTTATCAGATTTTGTTACAATTAAGTTTCTGCTTTCCTCCTCTTTTCTATTTCCCTTGGGTTTGTTGATCCGCACATTGATCTTTCCTCCTGATGAACACAGTTGCCTACATCTAGTCGTCTATAAAAGGCCCGCTGGGAGCCCGTTTCGTCTGTTAATGAGTTTAAATACTGTGGGGGTGATTTTATTGGTCAGAAACTGATGTTCCCAGGATCACGCTTGTTGACAAAAAGACCTTCGGAAATGTTCTGGGTCGCGGATTTGGGAGAACTGGGGGGAGCCAGAGCCTACTTGGTGAGCCTGGGGAGGGATCCTGATTTTGGAGAGAGGAAGAGGAGAATATGGTTGTCTTGTGCCGGAGATCCAAGTATGAGGAGGAGAAGGGGGATTTGACCCCTACCTCTCCTCTTTTCTCTCCTCAAGGTAACCCTCACCTACCAACGTACTGTTCCTACTTTGTCCAGCAGGGGGCAGCAGAGCACCCACTGGCTCTCCCAAACCAACTTTGTTCTGAAAACCAGACCCTTTCCTGGCACATTGCGCCTGCCCCTGTGGCTCATCTGTAGGACTTCCAAAAGGCAGAGGTTGCCTGGAGAGGTGTGGTCCCCTCAATTATGCAGGGAGAGGAATCAGGATGGATGGAGGTTTATTTCAGGCTGGCATCTTGAGCCCTCAGCTGGAAGGGATCCCACCATGATCAGGTGCTTCTAGAAGAGTCGTGTTTGTCGCATGAATGCCGAGTGCCAGCGCATGCCGATCTCCCATTCGTGCAAGAGCGTTTTATTGACTGCATGCTACCTGAAAAGCATTATGCCAAGGCTTCTGGACCTGGAGGGTAGGTCAGAGCCCATGGTGACCTGAAACTCTTGATTCTGAGGTCAGACAAGGTTTGTGGGCTTTCCTGTTGCAGTGAAAGTGTAGGCTGGAGCCAAGCCAAGGGAGAGTGGAACAGGGTAGAGAGACTGATGATGGACGGACTACAAGGGGGCTCAGGCCCAGAGACACCCTTTATCCTCAGGCCTTGCTCCAACTCCCAGTTCCCCTCCCACTACAGTCCTCCCTTTCAGTGCTGGAAGTTGGCTCTTTATTAGGGGTCCCCAGAACAGCTGAGCTGTGGTTGGAGTGTTTAGGGGAAAATTCACATAGGCCCAGGGGTGCCAGAGACAAATAAGCCAGCTGGTCTGGTTCAGAGGATGTGGCTTGCCATCTGGATGCTTGGCCCCGCTGTTGGCAGAGGCCATCCCAAACACCGACCCCAGCCCTCTCTGAAGACATCTACAACCCCGTGTCCACTCCCAGATGCCCGCAGAAGTAGCCAGTCCTTCCTCCCACGTGCCAGGCCCTACCTTTCAGTGCGAAATAGTCTGTTTCTAGGGGGGCTGCTGTACCCCACCTGTGTCTCAGGGGAATTTCTCACTGTCAGCATGTCCAAACAGGCAGACATCAGTCTCCACACTCACATGAAGCCCACACAAAGTGGTGAGGGGCTTTTTCCATTCCAGGTGATGAGAGGACCCTGGAATTTAACATTTATTTATTTATTTATTTGACAGAGAGTGCACACGTGCACAAGCAGGGGGATGCGGGGCTAGATCCCAGAACCCTGGGATCACAGCCCAAGCCAAAAGCAGATGCTTACCCTACTGAGCCACCACAAGGCACCCCAAGAGGACCCCTGAATTTATTTTTTAAAAAGATTTTATTTGTCTGTTTATTTGACAGAGAGAGAGAGCGAGCACAAGCAGGGGAAGTGGCAGAGGGAGAAGAAACATGCTCCCCACTGAGCAGGAAGCCCAATGCGGGGAGCCCGATGTGGGGAAGGGCTAGATCCCAGGATCCAGGGACCACGACCCGACCTGAGCCGAAAGCAGCTGCCCAACCGACTGAGCCACCCAGGTACCCAAGGACCCCTGAATTTAACAGGATCTCCAGGTAAGTGCACTGTGAGTCTCCAGCAACCCCTCAGAGACATGGCACTGTTGGGTTGGGAAGGGGGTTCCCAGGATGTCCCATTCATTGTTTCTAACCATCCCGATAAAAGGGAGCAACCCAACCCCCTGGGGATGTTCAGTGGCTCAGCTGCAGCCTGGGAACAAAGGTGTTTTCAAAATAGGAACCATCAGGCTACCTAGGAATGATTCTTGTGCTAGGAAGTAGCCTTTTCTTCTTCCTTCCTTTCTTTTCCTTTCTTTCTTTTCTTTTCTCTCTCTCTCTTTCTTTCTTCCTTTTCTTCTTTTCTTCCATCTCTTTCTTTCTCTTTTCACCCTCTTTCTCTTTCTTTTTTTTTTTTTTTTAAAGATTTTATTTATTTATCAGAGAGAGAGAGGGGGAGAGAGCGAGCACAGGCAGACAGAATGGCAGGCAGAGGCAGAGGGAGAAGCAGGCTCCCCGCCGAGCAAGGAGCCCGATGTGGGACTCGATCCCAGGACGCTGGGATCATGACCTGAGCCGAAGGCAGCTGCTTAACCAACTGAGCCACGCAGGCGTCCCCCTCTTTCACTTTCTTTCTCTTCCTCTTTCTGTAGGCTCCAACCAAGCATGGAGCCCAACATTGGGGCACAAACTCACAACCCTGAGATCAAGACCTATGCTGAGATCAAGAGTCAGATACTTAACTGACTGAGCCACCCAGGCACGCCATGAATTACTGTTTCTGCTAAAGCCCCAGGAGCTCTCCAGCTTGCTCATCCCTGCCACTGGGGTTCTGCGCAGGTAAGAACAGAGGCTGCAGAACTCTGGATATAGGTATGGAGACGCTGCCTATTGCACTGGGCACAGGGGTGTGCTGGTACCTGACTCGACAGACTCAGGATGAGTCTGGGTCAGCCAGAGAAAGCAGCGAGAGCTGCGGCAGCTCCCGGGGTTCTTTGGACCTCCTCCTTTCTGCTGTTACCCCTTCCCATCCCTTCTGCCTCCAGCTGCGAAGAAAGCCAGGGAGGTAGACGTGTAAGGGCTGGGAGGGACTGAGTCCCACGGGAAGTGGTCATCTGGGGACCTTGGTTGGAAAGGAAAACGTTCCAGCTTCCACCTCTGGAACACTGCTCTCCCCCGGGCACCAAGGCCCAGCCCAGCGTGGGAAGAAGAGCTTCCAGGTGCCCCTCCGCCAGCAACCCTGCTGGCCACTTCCCAGTTTTGCCCCTGTAGGCCCTGTGTAAACTGTCTCCATTAAGCCCTAGGTAAGGGTCCTCCTCCCCATCTCTGGCCAAAGCCAGAGTTCGTGTTACGATCTGGCATGGAAGCAAGTTTTCCTCCCTGTCTCAGCCCTTACCCATAGCAAGACTCCCATCCTGTACATTTAATTCTCAGCCGAATATCGAAATAAACCATCCCCATTTTATAGATCAGGAAACAGGCTTACAGTTTAATCACTGTTTTGATCACTCACCTAAGGAGCAGCCGGCCTGCTTTCCTTTCTTCCTTGCATGGTTCAGGGCATATTTTAGAGCTAGAGAGGGATGGTGTGTGTGCACACTCGTGTGCATGTGGTAGCGGTGTGCACACACCCATGCATGCACATGCTGGGGGGCAGGGCAGGGGGAACTCAAACATGCTTCCCTACGGTGTCTCCCCACACACACACACGTCTTGGCGGCAGAAGCCATTCTTCCGCCTGCAGAGCTCCCCAGAGGCGCCCAGACCGAAGCAAGCAGCCGCCCCACCCGTGTTCCACGCGGCCCCCACGAGGCTGTGAGATCAGTCGGCACCAGAGCTGTGCTGAGTGTCCTTATGCTCTTGGACACATTTCTAAGCAATCTATGAATCAAAGAAGCCACAAGGGAAAGCTAGAAAATGTTTCAAATTGAATTATAATGAAATACACTATATTAAAACTAATGGGATGTGGCTAAAGTAATGCATATATGTAAGTGCCTATGTTAGGAAAGAAGAAGGGCTGAAAATGAATTATGCAAACTTATGTAAGTGGTGGAACGGGGCTGGAGTAAGTAAGTGACTCTCTGTTTACCCGTACCTTGAAGCCTTCACAAGAATTAATTTGAAATGGAGCATCAGGGCACCTGGGTGGCTCAGTGGGCTAATCCTCTGCCTTCGGCTCAGGTCATGATCTCAGGGTCCTGGGATCGAGCCCCACATCGGGCTCTCTGCTCGGCAGGGGGCCTGCTTCCTCCTCTCTGCCTCCTCTCTGCCTGTGTCTCTGTCTACTTCTGATCTCTGTCTGTCAAATAAATAAATAAAATCTTAAAAAAAAAAAAAAAAGAAATGGAGCATCAGCAGAACTGTGAAGGTAAAACAGTGAAACTTCTAGAGAAACATGGATATCTTTATAGCCTTTGACTGGGCAAAGATTTCTGGTTTTTAATGATTTTATTTATTTGTCTTACAGCACAAGCAAGGAGAGCAACAGAGGGAGAGGGAGAAGCAGACTCCCCACCGTGGGGCTCGTTCCCAGGACCCTGGGACGTGGGATTGTTGAGCTGAAGGCAGACACTTAATGACTGAGCCTAGGCATCCCTAGGCAAAGATTTCTTAAGCAAAAGACAGAAAGGGGGCCTCTAGCTGGCTCAGTCAGTGAAATGTGCAACTCTTGCTCTCAGGGTCTTGAGTTCAAGCCCCGCAGTGGGCGTGGACCCTACTTCAGAAAAAATAAAATAAAATAAAATATTTAAAAACAAAACCAAAAAACGTGACTCAGAAAGCTCTAAGCATCAATGGTTGATAACTTAGACTTCATGAAAATTAAGAACTTCTGGTCAATAATTAAAGATATTTAAGAAAATGAAAAGATAAGGTACAAACTAGAAAAAAGATGTTTCAATACAGTTATTTAAAAAAAGACTCCTGCAGAGTATATAAAGAATTCTGTAGTTATTATAGAAAAAGAACTACAACAGTTCCTTCATAAAAGAGGATTTCCAAATGGCCAACAAACATGTGGAAAGGTGCTCAATATCACTAAAGAAGTTTAATTCATACAGAAATGTGAATTAAAACAACAAGGGGTGGGGCGCCTGGGTGGCTCAGTGGTTAAGCCGCTGCCTTCAGCTCAGGTCATGATCTCAGGGTCCTGGGATCGAGCCCCGCATCGGGCTCTCTGCTCAGCAGGGAGCCTGCTTCCTCCTCTCTCTCTGCCTGCCTCTCTGCCTACTTGTGATTTCTCTCTGTCAAATAAATAAATAAAATCTTTAAAAAAAAAAAAAAAAAAAAAAAAAAAAAAAAAAAAAAATAAAACAACAAGGGGTACCTGGTTGGCTCAGTTGGTAGAACATCCAACTCTTGATCTTGGGGTTGTGAGTTTGAGCCCACCTTTGGGTGTACAGATTACTTTAAAACTAAATACATAGGGGCGCCTGGGTGGCTCAGTGGGTTAAAGTCTCTGCTTTCGGCTCAGGTCATGGTCTCGGGGTCCTGGGATCGAGCCCCGCATTGGGCTCTCTGCTCAGCGGGGAGCCTGCTTCCTCCTCTCTCTCTCTCTGCCTGCCTATCTGCCTACTTGTGATCTGTCTGTCAAATAAATAAATAAATAAAATCTTTAAAAAAAATAAAATAAAAATAAAAAAATAAATACATAAAAGTAAATAAAGAGGTGCCTTAATTGGGTGGCTCAGTTGGTTAAGCATCTCCATTTATTTATTTGACAGAGAGACACAGTGAGAGAGAGAACGTAAGCAGGGGGAGGGGAAGAGGGAGAAGCAGGCTTCCCGCTGAGCAGGGAGCCTGACTGAGCAGGGAGCCTGACTGAGCAGGGAGCCTGACGTGGGGCTCAATCCCAGGACCCTGGAATCATGACCTGAGCCAGAGGCAGATGCTTGACAACTGAGCCACCCAGGGGCCCCTAAGCATTTGACTCTTAAACAGACTGACTTCCTCAGTTCCCTTGAGAGTACCTGGTGTCCCAGGGACACATTGTTACCCATGAGACTTACGGTAAGGACTTCTGGGAAAGTTTTGCTTTCCTGGCACAAGTGTCTCCATTTGCAGCTTCTTTTTCTTTCCACTTGACCAACTCATGACCATGGAGGCAACGATTTTGAGAATGAATTAAGCTGCCAAGGATGGCAGGCAAGAAAAGACTTCCTGGCTGTGTAAATCAGCTGCACCAACTGTGGTCGGCCTGCCCATCTCCTGATATTTTATCGTGTGAGACAAGCAGGAAATAAATATTTGTTCAAGCTACTTTTAAGTTTTCTCTTACTTGCAGCCAAACACAATCTCAACTGAGAAAATCTTCAATTTCTTTATAGCTCTTCTTTTTTTAAAAAAAGATTTTATTTATTAATTTGAGAGAGAGAGAGCATGAGCAGGGCAGGGGGTGGGCAGAGGGAGAGGACCTGAGCTGGATCATGACCTGAGCCGAAGGCAGATGCTGGACTGACTAAACCACCCAGGCACCCCATAACTCTTGTCCGTGTCTTTTGTAGTAAATGCTTCCTTCTAAGGTTTGTTTCCCTTGTGGACCCAGATTGACTTCCAGGAGTCTCTGAGGCCTCTTACATCCTCACTCTTATCCTACAGGAGAGAGAGTCAGCTTTGTCCCACAATTTCCTGGTCCTGGTTCTGGAAATCCTGCTCGCATCTACAGCTGAGGGTTTTGGCTGAAACACTCACGGTGGGTTCCTCGGATCTGTGTGAGCCCTGATGATCCTCCTTGGACTTTAGCTGAATTCTTACAAGCCCTGAGCTATCCTCAAGGTCAGCTTGTGACTCCCACAGCACTTCTGACCTCCAGTAGCCTTGCGTGAGGAGTGGTTACATGGGCCAGCACCTTCTGTCAAACTCAGGGTCAAAAATCTCCCCTCAGGAGCCAAGTCTGGCTTTTGGTTAGGTCAGGTGTTGACTTTGGGCAAATTCCCAGCTTAGAAAAAATGACTTTTGATGTGGAGTCTTATTCTTCCTCAACACACCCCTGAAAATCATGTGCTCGGGTGTTTTGTTTGTAGGATCACAGCTGGGCAGTATTCAAGGGGTTGAGAGAGGTTTAAATTGCAGAGGTGTCTGAGTTTTGTCGTAATCTTGTCTGAGGTCACATAGCTTGTAAGTGGTGGAGCCAAGAGGAGTCTGACATTCCAGTGACCCCCAGCCATGATGCTAAGACACTATGGCACTTGGGGGTCAATATTGTTTTTAACACAGATTCACTTTAATCATATTACAGGGGCACAAGAATGTTCTTCAGTTCCACAGAGAAATATGCCTTCTCCCATATTTCCTGAAGCACAGGACCCTTAGACCTCTCTTTTATTGTCATCTTTTTTTTCTAAGACACAGGTAGAGAAAAAACAGCATTGGCTGAAGGTGAAGGAGCAGAACTGAAAGTCACACTCGGACTCAGGTTTAGGTAAGTGTGGAGTGCATGCTTAGTCAGGAAGGGGAAGTCATTGACCCTAGGCACAGGTGTGAGCCCAATGTTGCCAGAGCATCAGATTTTCCAAGAAAAGCCAGAAAATTGAATTCTTTTTTTAAGATTTTACTTTTAAGTATCCTTGATATCCAACTTGGGCCTCAAACTTAAGAACCCTGAGATCAAGAGTTGCATGCTTCACTCACCGCGCCAGAGGGAGAAGCAGGCTCCCCAAAGAGCCCAAATGTGGGATGTGATCCCTGGACCCTGAGATCATGACCTGAACTGAAGGCAGACACCTAACTGACTGAGCCACCCAGGTGTGCCCTGAATTTTTTTAATATGCTTTCATTTCAATAATATGTTTCATTGCTGGGCTCAAAAAGCTTTATACAGGTTGTCGTGTTCCCAGTGCCATTGTAATGGGATAGAACTTTTGCCCTTGTTGTGGTTCTAGCCTGAAGTGCTTTGAGAACAGGGGCCATTTTCTTCTTCCCACAGTCCTGGTAGGTTTCCTGAAAAAGGTTGTGTTTAGTGGAGCTCCTAAGGGTGGAAGGAGCTTCCCAAAAGGAGGAGGATTGGGAGTGATTTCCATGGAGCTTTGCATAGTTGCTTACTGCAGGAATGCTAACAGGCCTGCAGTTTCCAGCCTTGACCTCCACCTGACCCACACCCTCAGCTTCCTGGTTCCAGGCTCGGGGTACTCAACCCACTTCCACTATCCAGTTTCTTCCTGAGAACTAAGGAACAGCTGAAGGAGTCCCTGGAGTCCTTCTGAGTCCTCCCAGCCAAGCTAGGCTAGGGCTAGCTCCCTGGGGTTGGCAGAGGGAACCCCAGCTCTTGGGGCCTTGCCCTTGACCCTTGAAGGTGGGACAGCAAAGAGAAGAGAGAAGGGCCTGAGGACTCCCTAGGGGTGAGAGAATCCTCCCCAGGCTCTCTCTACTTTTCAGAAAGGGTCAGCCAAGCAGAGTGGCTGTCTGGGTGCCACACTTGAGTGGATGGGGCATGGGAGACAGCACCTTCTGTCTTCTCAATTGTGTTATCGTCCAATTTCAACTTCACAAATAGGGTAGCAGCCCCATATTTTGCACCTCCTGATGTGACGCAGTGATCATCAATGTCGTATTCTTGCCAAAAATGTTTATGGTGAATCTGATCTTGAGGAAACAATCCGATAAATCCAGAATATGATGCTATAAAACCAGCCTGAACTCTTACAAAAAAATAAGAAGGCTGAGTGTGGGGTAGATAATATTCTTCTATATTAATAGAGACCAAAAAGACCTAACAACCAAAGGCAGTATGTGAACCTTGCCTTCTGAACTAAAATAAACATGCTAAAAAGACGTCCTTGAGGAGTGGCTGGGTGGCTCAGTTGGTTAAGTGTCTGACTCCTGGTTTCAGCTCAGGTCATGATCTCAGGGTCATGGGATTGAGCCCCGCTTCAGGCTCCCTGCTGGGCACCGACACTGTCTCTCTCCCTCAGCTCCTCCCCTCACTTTCTCTGTCTCCCTCTCCATCTACATCTAAGGTAAATTTAAAAAAAAAAAAAAAAAAATGGGCGCCTGGGTGGCTCAGTGGGTTAGGCCGCTGCCTTCGGCTCAGGTCATAATCTCGGGGTCCTGGGATCGAGTCCCGCATCGGGCTGTCTGCTCAGCAGGAGCCTGCTTCCTCCTCTCTCTCTCTGCCTGCCTCTCTGCCTACTCGTGATCTCTGTCAAATAAATAAATAAAATCTTTAAAAAAAAAAAAAAAAAAGGCATCCTTGGGGGCACCTGGTGGCTCAGTCGGTTAAGCATCTGCCTTCAGCTTGGGTCATGATCCCAGAGTCTTGGGATCAAGCCCCATGTTGGGCTCCCAGCTCAGCGGGGGAATCTGCTTCTCCCTTACCCTCTGCCTCTCCCCCTGCTCATGCTCTGTCTTTCTCTCAAATAAATAAATAAAATCTTAAAAAAAAAAAAAAAAGGCATCCTTCAGACCAGGGGGAATGACAGCACTCAATTACTGTTGATATGCTCAGATGTGATAATGGCACTGTAATTGTGTGGAACCCTGACATTTAGGGCCAGTTAATACGCTGGAGAGATCCGTAGCACTTCTGGTCCCTGCCCACTAGGTGGCGGGAGCACAGCACCCAGTGCGTTGCAACAGCCGAAATGTCTGAGAAACTGTTTTGGATTTCAGTAGTATTGACAGTTGGATCACGTCATGAATATGTGAAAACACACTGGACTGTACGTTTGAAAATGGTTAAAATGGTGAATTCTATGTGATGTGAATTTTTTTTCAATAAAGACTGTAATTAAAAATGTCTCCATTTGGCATTGTCACATTATCCCCTGAGGGACAAAAATCGCCCCCTCTGCTGAGAACGGTTGGTGTGGAGAGCACATCACTTGGGGTGTGTGTGGGGGTGCGGAATGCAGGCTGAAATTTTAAGAGGGAAATGTCTTTTTTGTAACTTTCAAAGAGCAAATGTGTCAAAATGTTAACCGTTGGTGAAACCTGGTGACAAGTGTCTGGGTTGTTCATTTTACTATTCTGTCGACTTCCTATAAATTTAAAATTGTTCAAAACCAAAAGAAAATACAGTTTCAAAATTTCTGTTTTTTTTTTAAGATTTTATTTATTTATTTGACAGACAGAGATCACAAGCAGACAGAGAGGCAGGCAGAGAGAGAGAGGGAAGCAGGCTCCCTGCTGAGCAGAGAGCCTGATGCGGGGCTCGATCCCAGAACCCTGAGATCATGACCTGAGCCGAAGGCAGAGGCTTAACCCACTGAGCCACCCAGGCACCCCTCAAAATTTCTGTTTAAAACATCCCCAGGGGCCCAGCTAGGTGCCAGCTGTGCGGCCTCCTTTCAGACGGACTGTGAACTGTCTACATGGGTCAAGTGGCTCAGTCCTCATTCCTTCAAGGGAAGACTCCTTCCTTATCTCTCCTCCCCCCTTCCTCTCTGTCTCTATATCTTGTCTCTCTCTTCTCTCCTGCCCTATCTCGTTCCAAGGCTGCCTTGAATATGCTGGCCTGGTGGCACCCACCAACCTGTGGAGAGAAAAGCATCCCATCGTACGGACCACCACCCACCCAGACAGAGTGCAGATGGGCTCTGTTGAGCCCTTTGTGGTGAGTATTCTCCCCTGTGGTGACTTTAAAACATGATCACAAAACTCTAGCACTGGTTCCATGCAGAGGCAGGGTCTCTGTCCCGTCTCCTTAAATAGGAATTGCAGCTGCTTAAGCAGTAGGGTAGAATGGAAACGATATGGTCTCCAGGGCCAGACCTTAAAAGCCTAGCATCTGCTGTTTCCTGTCTCTTCTGAGATACCTGCTCTTGGAACCCAGCCACTACACTGTGAGGGAAGTCCAAGCTACCCTGTGGAGAGGCGGGTGTGGAGAGAAGCAGCATACAGTGTGACTCGAGCAGGTGAGTGAGTCATCTTGGAAGTGGCTCTTCCAGCCCCAACTGACGCCACTTGGGGCAGAGGTGAGCTGTCCCTGCTGAGCTACATGATTGCTGCCGGCTTACGTCACTAATTTTTGGAGTGGTTTGTTTGAAGAGATAGATAATGGAGGCATCCCCTGTCCCCCCACAAAACTGGGAGCCACAGGCTTAGGAGGCGGGAAATGGGCCCCTCTTTGTCCCTGGAGCTGGGACCTAGGTCAGCATTGTTCCTTCAACAAGTATTTGTTGCATGACCACCAAGTGCTAGACACTGTTCCAAGGGCTGAGGACTTACTGAATGAGACAGACCCCAAGAAAGGGTGGTGGGGAGAACCGTCTTCCTGTGGGAGGTTATTTCTAAGCTGAGACCCATCTAAGGAAGAGGAGTTAGCCACGCACAGAAGCAGAGAAAGGCCAGATGCAATACCGTGTGCTATTTCTGGATGAGGTTAACAGATTTGGCAAATAAAAAATAAAAATTTGACACCCAGTTAAACTTGAATTTTAGATGAGTAACGAATACTTTTTTTGTGTGTATACATATGTCCCATGCAGCTTTGGAGGCATGCTCATATTAAAAAGTCATTCATGGGCTGCCTGGGTGGCTCAGTCAGTTAAGCGTCTGCCTTCGGCTCCAGTCATGATGCTAGGGTCCTGGGATGAGCCCCACATCAGGCTCCCTGCTCGGCGGGCAGCCTGCTTCGCCCTCTGCCTGCTGCTCCCCTTGCTTGCGCTTGCTCCCTCGCTCTCTGGCAAATAAAATCTTTTCTAAAAAAGTTATTCATTACTTCTCTGAAAGTCAAGTTAACTGGGAGTCCTGCATTTTATCTGACCTCTAGTTTTAAGGCAGAAAAGAGAAAGAAAAGTGAGAAAAACTCATGTTTCAAGAGACAATTCGGAAAGCTGGTGGTGGGACAGTGGCAAACAGGGTGTGACATCAGAAGTAAAGGTCGTCACAAAAGGCCAGCTGGCCAGGTCCATTTTGAATTTTGTCCTGAAGCAGTGAGGGGCCACAAGAGGGTTCAGACCCAGGGAGACACAATCGGATGTGTGTGTTGCAACAGTATTCTGGGCTACCGTCTGGAAGGGATGGGAGAGCCTGTGGGCAGGGAGATCAGGGGGAGGAGGCCTCTACCCTGCAAAGTTCAGACTCTGGTAACCACAAAGGCTTGAGAATGTCGAACTAACTCCCCACTTCCCACTTTTCTTTTCTATAACATAAGTGCTTTAAACTCTAAGATTCCCTTTAACTACTGCTTCAGTGTATCCCACAAGCTTTTGATATATTTAGTTTTATCATTCCATTCAGGATGTTTTCTCTCAATTCTTCAGATGTGTGTTGTATAATTTCCAAATATCTGAGATTTTTCTGTGTATCTCTTTGTTATTTCTTTTTTTTTTTTTTTTTTAAGATTCTATTTATTTGACAGAGATCACAAGTAGGCAGAGAGGCAGGCAGAGAGGGGGGGGGGAAGCTGAGCAGAGAGCCTGATGCGGGGCTCGATCCCAGGGTCCTGGGATCATGACCTGAGCCGAAGGCAGAGGCTTTAACCCACTGAGCCACCCAGGCACCCCTTTGCTATTTCTTTTAATTGCCTTCTGTGATAGAGAACATACTCTGTACGTTCTTTAAATTTTATTACTATTGTTTGGTGGGCAGGCACATGGTCTCTCATGGTGAAGGTGCCACACCTGCTAGAAAAGAATGTGGGGTTCCCCTGCTGTTGGATTACGTGTTCTGTCAATGTCAGCCACAGGCAGGGTCATTGACAGCATTCTTCTTGCATTTTCTTCTATGCATTTTCTCATTACAGAGTCTGGCTATTCTCTCCACCGATGGAAGTGGGGTGGGAAAATATTGGGCGATTATTATAGATGACTCAATTTTTTCCCTTTCCTGTCAGTTTTTTCCTCAACTCTTTTGAAGGTCTCTTGCTAGATCTGTACACAGCTATGATTATGATTATGACTTCCCAGGGCACGGTCCTTTTATCCAGATGGATTTCCCTCCTTAGCTTGGGTCACAGCCATTCCCTGGAAGTTCAGTTTTCTGTGATTGCTCTGACATGTGCAGCTTTCCAGCCCTCACTGGTAGCCTGCTATATCTTTATCCAGCCGTTTGCTCTCTTATTTATCCCAGACCAAGCCTGGCCAGGCCCAAATAGTACAAGTCGTCTGCATAAACGGGCTCAAGCCTCAGCATCCCCTAATGCTGTCGCTCTGATGGCTGTCACTCAGCTCCCACCCATGAGTTACGTGCAGTCCCCAGCAAGTGGCTAACAGAGGGACAAAGCTCAGGCTCTGCTGAAGGGTGCTTTGTGTTGGTGTGAAAGAGACACACTGAAATTGAACTGCTCTCACATTACAGTCCCAGCCTTGGGGGGAAGTCTTCCCACTGGACAGAAGTTTGAGCAGTGCCCGTGGTCATTCGGAGGTGAGAGCAGGAGGCTCTGCTTCATGGGCCTGAGAGCTGTGTCCTCACATAGAGCCCTGTGCTCAACGGGGCCCAACATGTGTGTCTTTTTTTTTTTTCTCCTAAGATTTTTCTTTCTTTCTTTTTTTTAATTTAATTTTACTTATTTATTTATTTGACAGAAAGAGAAATCACAAGCAGGCGGAGAGGCAGGCAGAGAGAGAGAGGGGGGAAGCAGGCTCCCTGCTGAGCAGAGAGCCCGATGCGGGACTCAATCCCAGGACTCTCTGAGATCATGACCTGAGCCGAAGGCAGCGGCTTAACCCACTGAGCCACCCAGGCGCCCCAGATTTTTCTTTCTTTATTTGACAGAGACCACAAGTAGGCAGAGAGGCAGGCAGAGAAGAGGAAGCAGGCTCCCTGCTGAGCAGAGAGCCCGATGGAGGGTTCGATCCCAGGACCTTGGGATCATGACCTGAACTTAAGGCAGAGGCTTTAATCCACTGAGCTACCCAGGCGCCCTGCTGTCATAGTTTTGAACAAGATGCTCTGCATTTTTGTTTTACCCTGAAACCCACAGAATAGGTCCTGAGCAAAAGGTTCCAAGGCCATTATAGAACAGAGAACCCACAGAAGATCAGACTGCCTTGACTTGGGTATGCCATACTACCTGTGTGTGCATGTGTGACACGTGTGCATGTGTGTGGTACATGCTAAGTATTCAAAACTGATGGCTGTTGTTCCCGTGTGTTATTGATGCTGGTGGTGGTGTTACTGGGCTCCTCCAGAATTGTTCTTCAAACTTCAGGGAAGTCTGGTTAATTCACTACCTACAAGCCATCCTTCTGCTTTGTTTCATGGACTCATCTGCAAAGTGATTTTTAATTTAAGCAAGCGGCTTTGACAACCCTCAGGTTGTCACACACAAATATACACCTTGCCTTTCAAACACCCGCTGCTGTTGCACGCCCATAGCCAGATGCTACCCCCATTCATCCACTTGCATCACAGTCCCTAAAATCCCACCCCCCCCAAGCCCAGCTGCCCCAGAGTCTCTCAGAGTTGACACGGACATGCACGCTCCCACCCTCAGCTCATCTGACCGCGTGGGTGCCATTGGCAGGGTTCCCCTCCTGCTCCGTGTGAAAAACCTCCTGCCAGGGACAGCCGATGTGAAGCCTGCTTTTGTGTGGGCAGCAGACTCTATAATTTGCATTGGAAAATTTTAAAAAGTATTACAAATTAGAAAGTATGTGCATGTGTGATTTCTGGGGGCTAGGAAGGGTGAGAAGGCTTGGCATCTCAAAAGCACATTAGCTGTATTCCTATGGTTTTCTAGATTTCCCGGGAGAGCCAGAGGTTGTCATTATGTGGAAGCTTAGCAAGGGAACAGAGGTGATTTGGGGGGTGTTGGAAACCTGCGAACACTCTGGTGTGAGCCCCTGAAGTTCAGGGCCCTGATTTAATAAGGGCTGCCAGTGTCAGGGGGAAAAAATAGCAATTCTGCCGCCTCACGTGGTACAACAAATCTGGCCTTCTAGATAGGAAAAGCCAGGACTGAGAGGGGGTGGGGTGAAAGACGATGTCACCAGCTCCTCTCACGTTTCCTGCAAGAAATCCCTGCAGAGAAGAGACTCCTGGCCCAGTGAGTCACTGGCTGTATAAGCCAAGAGAGGTGGAAAGCAGATTCCAGGAAATAAGCTAGAGGGATCTTGGGGGAAGTTTTCAGCTTTAGTGTGAAACTGTCAAGCTTCTCTGCTCCTGGGGGAACTGGAGGGAAAAACAAGAGCGAGAGTGATGACAGAAACAGCAAAGAACCAGACAGAGCTCAGGTGTGAGAGCCTCTGCCTCTGGGCACTTGGAATAACCACGGATGAGCAGATGATGCAGGCGGCTTCAGAGAGGGAGAAAACACCCCAGTGTTCCGGGGCTTGCGGTCTTTCCTAACGCAACAGATATTTACAGAGCATCCATCCAGTTCCTGTGCTGGGTGTTGGGCGCTGGGCATGGAGAAGTGAGCGCTTTTGGCCCCTGAGCAAGTAATCCCACGCACTTATGTCAAGAAGCTTCAGGGGCCTGAGGCCACTGTGGGGTTCCTAAAAGGCTGCTGCTGCTGCTGCTTCTTTTTTTTTTTTTTTTTTTTTTAAAGATTTTATTTATTTATTTGACAGGAAGCACAAGTAGGCAGAGCGTCAGGCAGAAGGAGAGGGAAAAGCAAGCTCTCCCCCAAGCAGGGAGCCCGATGGGTGGCTCGATCCCAGGACCCTTGGGATCATGACCTGAGCCGAAGGCAGATGCTTAACCGACTGAGCCACCCAGGCACCCCTCCTAGAAGGGTTCTTGACACCTTGGGTAGATTGTCCAGATACCAAAAAGGACAGGCTGAATTGCCATGGGGGGCCTGGGATAGAGAGAGCAGGGCTATTTGGAAGAAGTGAAAGATTGGTTTGGGGAGCAGAGCCACAAGAAAAGACTGGACGGATCCCTTCTCTTTGTCCATTTTGGGTAATCTGTTTGCTTACAAAGTTTGGGGGGGGTTGCATCTCCTAAGTGCCAGGCAACCTATTTGGCACTTTCTGTTTATTTACAGGGTAATTCAATTCACCAGTGTTTACTGAGCTCCCTGACCAAATAGCTGGGCCCAGGCATGGAGCAGGCAGAGGGCACAGCAAAGGCAGAGGCCCAGAGCTGGAAACCGCCCCCCCACCACCAAAGCATCTCGGGGAAAAGTCAGTTCCTTGGGTCTGGGGTATGGTAAGGTAGCTGAGGTCCACAGGCAGACAGAGCTGGTCTTCAGACTTTGTCAAATGGGGAGCATCATGAGTTCTGGAGAGACCCATGCCCTGAGAAGCCAAGACTGGGCGGAGGAGGTCACACCTCAGCACATTCTCTTCTATGTGACGTTGGAGATAATTAACCCCAGGAACCTAACAGCTGCCACCACCACCCTTCAGGAATTCGGGCCCTCCCTGCTTGACGTCCAAGCCACACTCCCGCTGCACAGCTCCGGGGGAGAAAGGAAACTCATTAATGCCTTTCAGCACATGTGCTGGCCTGAAGTCACCTGCGCGCTAGTCCCCTTGCTGTGACAGTACCTACTAGCACCCTGGGCTCTCAAGGGCCCAGGCTGATGGCGGCTTCCCCCCACGCCATGAACCTGCCAATTCTCTGCCTATCCAGCTCCATGGGCTCTCAGGGATCCTGACTCAGCTCACAATGGCATCTGAGGGAACACGGGAGCTCCAGAGTGGAAGGTAAGAGCCTCGGGTCCCATCCGAGCCTGGCAGCTGGTTCACTGTGGTGTACTTGACAACTTTTGAGATCTAGGACCTTTGAGTCTGAAAATCAGGCAGAGTGACTGGACCTGGGTCTGGCCTTGGTTTGTGCAGCCCGTGCAGGAGCGGTTGTGCCTTGCAGAAGCGGAGGCAGACAAGGCTGTGGAGGGAGCAGCATGGGCATTGTAAGCATGACCAAGAGGCTCCTGAACTCACCTGGAGTCCAGGGAAGGAGTTCCAGAGGAAGCTGATGTCTGAGCTGAGGCTTAAGGGTAGGCAGGAGTCGGCCCAATAAAGGAAAGAGGAAAAAGATGCTCAGGACAGCTGTAGAGGCATGGGAAGCAGGCTGTATTCAGGGAGCAAAGTTCAGGATAACTGGAGCCAGGACCTCCTGGGGAGGAACTGGCCAGAGAAGAAGGACCAGTGGGGAAGTGGGAAGGAACAGGGTCCAGTATCCAGAGGCCATCAGCTGCGCTGTGGAGAATGGACCAGGCTGGGTGAAACCAAGGACACTAAAGAGGCCAGGAAGGAGGCGCGGGTGGTGCTCTGGCGGAGGGGGTGGGGGGGGCAGGACAAACCTCGTGGCTGATGGGGGTGGTCAGGGAAAAGGCTACCCAGACTAACCTGAGAACCCTAGAGGGGGAACAGTTCTGAGGAGAGGACATGGAATGGACTTGACACAGTGAGTTTGGGTTGCCCAAGGGTCAGCTTCGGGGGTAAATGGAATGAGAGATTGGGGGGGGGTTGCTGAGGCCCAAGGCATCACTGTGGGGATGGGAAGAAGGCCCTGGAAGTTGTCAGGACGGCTTGGAGAAAAATACTAAGGGTGAGAGAAGGGAGCCCAATACCCTACCAAGCGACATGAAGAGAAACAGCCAGAGATGCAGCTAGAAATCCAAGAAGAGCAGTCACACAAGCCAGAGGGAGTTTCAGAAGAGAGGGAGGATTGTGTATATTCAGCACACTTGGTACACGTCCAAGGAGGAGAGGAACTGGAAAGTGGAGGGTCAGGGAGCATTTGTAAAGAGGCTTCAGAGAGTGGAGGATGTTTTAATGGTGGTGGGGGGGCTCCCAGTGACTGGGATATGCCACTGGGTCTGAGTGTGAGGAGAGCTGCCGCTGCATAAGGCTGAACAGATCGTGCACTGCACACTCCAGGGGCTACCCATCCGCAGAAACTTGGGGCAAGGGGGGTTGCCTCCCGGAGCTGGGCAGTATTTTGTGGAATGCGCGGCTGCAGTGTGGATGGTTCCCACATGGTGGCGCCAAAGACCAATACTGCACTTCGTAGGCTCAAATGGGGCAAGGTGGGGGTCAGTTCCCCATCCCCCGCAGGAGGATCCTCTTCTGATGGGTGGAGGGATGTGACCACATACAGGGTGACTAGAACTTTCCCCACTACAGTGCCCTCCGGATCTGTCAGAACAGTTCTGCTAGTGGTAGGTACTCAAAATAAACTACACATCACTCAATGTAGCCTTTGGCAAGGGGCCTGGCCTGAAAGGGTCCCAGGGGAACAGCTCATCCCATGACCTGGGAGAGGCGTGGACGTCCCTCCCTACTTGTCCTTTGGGAGAACAGAGTCAGGAAGGAAGGAAGGAGGCCTGGCCCAGCCTGTGGGACACAATCACCCCACACCCCAGCACGGCTCCGCTTACAGGCCCCCCAGAGGCCGAAGCTGGATCACTGGGGGCAATAGCAGAAACCCCAGCCTGCCTGGGGCAGAGTCCCCAGGGAAGTCACCTGTGGAGCCTGGCAACCCTGGGCTAGACAGATGCCTACTAGGTGCAGCGGCTGGCCTGGAATTGCCTCAAGAAGTGGGAGCCATGCTGTCTTTGAAAACAGCGACACATTCACTGCCAACCGAAAGGAAAAAAAAAAAATAAGACCAGGTGAATTTACAATGCCCAGAGGTGATGGCCACTGACAGCTCTCCGGGCCAGTGGAGGCAGATTTGTCCTGAGGAGACTTTTGCGACTGGAGAGCAGGCAGCTGTTCTGGTGCTCTCCTCACTCCTCCGTGTTTATTGTGTGGAGCACCTTTCCCTGTGGAGAGACAGAAAACCCTTACTCCCTACCCTACCCTGACTGGCGCCGGCCGCCTCTCAGACCTCCTCTCCCTCTGCTGCAGCCCATGTGACTTACACGCAGCAAGCTCACTGCCACCTCCGAGCCGTTGCCCTACTGTTCCCTTGGCCTGGAATATCCTTTCTCTGGATCATTCCATGACTGTTTTCCTTCTTGTCATTAAGTTCTCGGCTCAAAGAGGCCTTCCCTGAGCACCTTGACTAAAGGTGTCCCTCAGCCCCATCCCTCAACGTCACATCAACCCTGGTTGTTTTCTCCAGTTCCTTCCCCTCTCTCTGAAGTCATTGTACTTAGGTGCTAACTTGATGATGATCGGTCTTCTTTGGCTGGAATGTAAACTTGAGAGCAGAGACCTTGCCTGTCTGGTCTGCCACTGTGTCCTCAGCACCCAGAACGTTGCCAGGTACCTAAGAGGTGTTTGATCTGTGCCTGACTTCCATCTTCAGTGGCCACAGAGCTTGTCTGGGCTTACGTGCGCCTCCAGCATTCTGTCGCCCACTGATGGTCACGAGGACTGCGCTGTCCCTTTACCCCTGGCACGCAAGCCAGTCATCAGCGTCCTCAGGCACAGATCTTTTCTTGCCTGTACAACTCTTTCTTAGGGATGAATATCTTGAAGTGGATCTGACATCCTGAAACATACTGAAAAAACTACTCTTAAACCCTCAAACCAATTCCCACTCACACATCGTCCCTCACTACCTATCTCAGAGGCAAAAAAAGTGGGGGGCTGTTGTTGCTGTTTATATGTGCATTGTATTGATTATGAATGAGACGGAGCCCATCTTCAACTTGCAGTTTTGCTGGCTGAATGGATGGGTTCAGTTAAAACAAGCATCGGAAGTGGCTTGTTGTTGAGAAGTGGCTCCGGGAACCAGGAGTTGAGGGTGGTAAAGCCGGGACTTGAACATGGAGCAGCAACCCTGGCCCCTGCCCTTTGACTGACTCAATGGGAAGTAGAGCCCAGCCTGGGGCTGGAGGGCAGTGGAGGTTAGTAGCAGGTACACACAGACCCACAAGCCCCTACGTCCTCCCTCTTGAGCCATCACCTGCCCCCACCAGTCACAGACTCTCTCCCCCTTTTTGGGGAGTGAAGTTGCGTACCAGAGGGCTGTAGCCGTGGAGGCTGTGGGGCGGGCTGAGGGAAGCCTCCATTTTTCTGGGTTTGGGGATTTGAACTGCTTTACTTCCCAAAGTGGAACGAGCTATACCCTACATGAGGACCTGGGGTTCACTGTGGTTGTCACCACCCTCTGCCTTTTAGTAGAGGGACTTTTCTCAGGCCAGAGCCTGTCCCTTCAGGAATGCGGACTCATGGTGCTCATGGTTAGAAATGGCAATGGTTCTGTGCCCCGCCCCAGCTCCCAGCCTGGCGCTAGGCTGGGCATGTGTTCAGGGAAGCGTGGCAGACTCAGAGCACAACTGAGGAGGACTCTGAGCTGAGCCGAAGCTCAGACTCTGCCCCTTCCTAAGCACAGGACCATGGAAAAGCTCTGCCTTCCCTGAGCCTCAGGTGGCTCCTCTGTGAAATGGGTTTTAGCTCTGTCCTTCCTCACCTGGTTCACGGTTGTTGGGGAGAAGCTGGAGAGGCCTCCCAATACCCCGCAGGCCTCAGCTAACATCCCTCCTTCAAGGTGCCTGGGCAAGGGGAGGGGGCCAGCCGAAGCCTCGGGTGTCCCATCTGGTCACTGCCGCCCCATCCATGCTTGGCCCTGGGAGTCACAGGGCGGGGAGCCAAGCCTAGACTAGGACTGTTGGAAGTAATGGGTGCTCAGAAGGGTTGAATGGGAAGCCAGAGGATGCAGATTTCTTGGAGGAGGTGACCACTGAATCCTTTTCCGAGTAGATAAGAGGGAGGAGCAACCCAAGTAGAAGGGAAGCTGGGAGAAGAAACAGGCCAGAGTGTGGGAACCACGCTCAGGGAGCCACAGGTAGAATGGCACAGTGGAACCAGAGCAGCGAGGAGCAGGGTGCACGGGAGATGAGAGGTGAGGCCATCAGAGCCCAGACCTCCCAGGTCTTAGAGGCTCCGCTGTGGGGTCTGGACTTACCCGGAGGGCAATGGTGAAGCAGCACAACCTGATTTATGATTTAGAAGATCATCTGAGCTATTAGGCAGAGAACAACTGTAGGGAATAAAGGTGGAGGCAGGGAGGCCAGAAAAGATGGTGGGCCAGGCCTAGGTGCCAGTTGTGACCATGCAGAGACACGGCCACATGCAGAACAGAGTGGCTAGGAAGGACGAGGGAATCATCCATTAAAGTGGAGATTTTCGGGGTACCTGGGTGGTTCAGTGGGTTAAAGCCTCTGCCTTCAGCCAGGTTGTGATCCCAGGGTCCTGGAATGGAGCCCCGCATCCGGCTCAGCAGGGAGCCTGCTTCCCCTTCCCTCTCTGCCTGCCTCTCTGCCTCCTTGTGACCTCTGTCTGTCAAATAAATAAATTTTTAAAAAAATATTTTTAAAAAAGTGGAGATTTTCAGGGCACCTGACTGGTTCAATCAGTAGAGCATATAACTCTTGATCTTGGGGTTTTAAGTTCAAGTGTCACCTTGGGGGTAGTTTACTTAAAAAAAAAAAGAAAAGAAAAGTAGAGAGTTTCTGGAGGTGGAATTTCAGGATTCCAGAATAAGAAAGAATTCCTCTGACAGTGCTCTGGTGAGCTCCTACAGTCAGTGCTGCCTCATCAAAGCTCTGAGCAATGGCCCTGTGCCCCTGCCGCCCCAGGAGCCAGCAAGCTGCCCAGCTCCGAGTTCTCAGTGGGCAATTATAGAATTAATTAATCGTCAGAGTACTTGATGTGGGAGGTGAGGTACCGGGAGGAAATGAATTTGAAACACGTCTTGGAGGTGAATCAACAGGACTAGAAGGCTGGATGAAGGTGGGGGTGGGAGAGGTGATGTCATGTTTCATACATTTTCTTTTCTTTTTTTTTTTTTTTAAGATTTTGGTTTTTTATTTATTAAACAGAGAGAGACACAACGAGAGAGGGAACACAAGCAGGAAGAGTGGGAGAGGGAGAAGCAGGCTCCCCGCAAAGCAGGGAGCCCAATGTGGGGCTCGATCCCAGGACCCCTGGGTCATGACCTGAGCAGAAGGCAGACACTCAACCGACTGAGCCACCCAAACACCCTGTTCATTCATTTTCTCATTCATTCACTTCATTCATTCACTGTATCATCTGAAAAAAAATTTCTTTATATATAGATAGATAGATAGATTATGAATAGATATATAGATTATGGTATGGTATATAGATTATAGATTATATAGCTACAAGGCCCATAATCTTTATATATTTATATATATATATATATTTTTTGTTTGTTTGTTTTTTAAGTAGGCTCCACATCCATTGTGGAGCCCAGTGCAGGGCTTGAACTCATGACCCTGAGATCAAGACCTGAGCTGAGATCTAGAGTTGGACACAAAACCACCTGAGCCACCCAGGTGCCCAGCCATCCAACTTATATTTCTCCAACTCCTACTATGAGCCAGGGATGGTGGTGACAAGGACTTCCATGCTCCCTGCCCCCAGAGAATTTAGAGACCCAGAGTGAGGCTTTAGGCACATGAGTGCACATGGGCATACGTGCTCCCTGGTGCTGATGAGTGACATGACGGTAGTCCGCAGGACATGGGGAGAGAGAGTAACAAGGAGAGGCTGTCTTCAGAGGTGGTGGTCACGGGATTCCTTGCAGAGGAGGTGACTTCAGAGGTGGACAGGGACCAACTCGTGCCAGTTTTGAGAGCTCCAGAGAGGCCAGGCCTCTGGCTCAGGTGGGAACCTGAGTGGAGGTGGGGTGCTTTGCGGAAATGAGGCAAAAAGGAAGAAGAGTCCTTCAGGGGCCTGTCATGAGGTCTGGTGGGTCATCGAGAGGCTCAAACAGGAGAGGGCTCCGAGCATGGAGGACAGCTCGGGATGCTGAGCAGAGGAAGGATGGAAGCCTTGGGACTGGGTGATGCCGTAGGGTAGGGAAATAAAGAGAACCCTGTCCCTGAAAGCAATCACCAGGTTCAAGGTCTAAAGAGAGAGGTGGCAAAGGAAGGCAAAGAGGAGGGGCTGGGAGCCCTGAGAACTGGAGAGGGTGAGGTGTGTCTCTTGGAAGAGTTGGCAATGGAGAGGATGTCAGTGCCCCTGAGGGCCTCTGCCACCCGTCACAACTTCCGGATTGTGAAGACCAGCCTAGGGGTGCAGATATCCAAGAACCTCTGAAGGTCCTTCAGCCTGCTCCTGGTATGTCTGTGCTGCCTCTAAAGGTGAAGGACTACGGAATGAAACCTGAAGGGTGAGGCCCAGAGCTCTTAGCTCCACCTTGACCCACTCAAGGGGAGAGGCAGTATTCTGGTCCCCTTACTGGGAAGGACTGGGCTCTGGTGCCCTTGGCCAACATATCCAAGCCCAGGGACTCAGACGCTGCCATGATCTGTGAGCAAGGCCTGAGGCTCCCCAGAAGCCAGTAACCAATGAGTGGTGAATGCACAGCCAGGCCCCCTTGTTCCCCTCCCGGAAACTGCCCCATCCCTTCCTCCAACCAACCCAACCTAGCAGTGGCCGCTCCAGACCTGTTTCAGGTGGTCACAGATAGGAGGGCCTGAAAGGGCTCTAGAGACCACAGATTCTAAGAAGGGGTCAGGCCAGCGGGGTTCCCCGGCGCACACTGTTTTGGGCTCTGTGTGGGAAGAAATGGGACTGGCTTTGCTAGTAGCGGCCCAGTTCCCGCGGATCCCGACCACCGACCGCCGAGAACTCCCACCGCCCTCGCGTCCTCCAGGGCCCCGCCTCCCCGCAGGCTGGCGGACCCCGAGGGCCACTGGCCTGCCCCGTTACCCGAGAGGGCGGAGCGAGCCGTGGCCGCCTCCTCGGGTGCGGGAGCCGCGGGAGCGCAGTGGGTGGGGCCCGGCGGGCCGGGGAGGAGCGGGGTGGCTGGGCGGCGGGCGGCAGGAGGGGCGGACGCCACCGGCAGCGGCGACAGCGGCAGCTGCGGCGCGACCAGGCCAGGCAGGGACGCCCGCACGGAGAGCGCGAGGTCCGCGCAACCCAGCGCCAGCCATGTGAGTGTCACCGCCGTTTCCCGGCCCCGCGGGCCGTGCCGAGGATGGGCGCGGCGCTCCCGGTGCTTCCCCGTCGGTCCCGGGTCTGCTGCCCCCGCTGCGGCCCGGTCCCACATCGACCCATCCCCGGGACCCGAGCCGCGCGGTGTGTTTCCACCCCTCCCCCCGGGCGCGGAGGACGCCCACAAAAGCCGCCGCCTCTGGGCCTTCTTCCCTCCCAAGGCAAGGCCCAGGCGGCCCTTGCCCCGGAATCTGGGGTGGGCCGGGCCTGACGGCGGGCCCAGGGCGCCAGCCTGGGCGCTGGCAGGGGCGCTCTCCGGGAGCCCCCTCGTCGCGGGGGGAGGCTGAGCTGGGAGTGGGGAGGGGCGATAAAGGAGATGAGCTAATCTCCCTGGTCCTACCGGCCGGCCTAAGCGGCTTTGGGGCTCGGCCCGAGGTGGCCGATCCTGGCCTGTGGCCGGGCTTTTCACCCAAATGGCTGAATCTGGAGGTGATCTCCCCGGCCTGGCGGGGTAACAGACCCTATCCCGGGGAATGGGAATGGGAGGCAGATGAGGGGTCTCTGCAAGCAGCCAGGCTTGGGCACCCTGCAGAACTGTTTTGGAGAAGGAGCTGCTCACCAAGGCTAGGGATCTGGCTCAGTCTGCCCTGGGCACCCTCTGTCCGCCTCTCCTTGTTGAGGTCTGAGTCCAGTCTCCAGAACTGACCCTTCCAGCCAGTTCTGTTGGACTGATCCTAATTCGGGTCCAGACTAGCTGGCGGAGTACCTACTGTGTGCAGTCTCATGTAACAGATATAACAGTGAACGTGCCCCGGCCACCATCTGTGGGACCTCACCCTGGGCCTGCAGCGTTCACCCCAGAACAGGCTAACAAGGAGGGTTATAGCAATCTGACAGATGCAGAAGCCGGCCCAGAGAGGTGAAGTAATATTCTCAAGGTCACACATCCGGCTTAGGGAGAAGTGGGAACTAGAGCCAGATCACAATTTTTGCCATTGTACTACCACCTTTGTGGCATGGAGGGGGTGTGGGGAATGAGACTGAAGAGTGAGGTACAAAATACTCTAGCGAGACAATCAGGCCTGGCTTAGCTTCCACTCCCCCCCCCCTCTCCTGAGTTCTGTGGGGCAAGCAGCTAGAGATAGAGGCCTGATGTGGGTGGGGGTGAGGGGAGCATGGAGGGAGCCGGGCTGGGTCCACCCTGGGTGGAAAGGCAGGTGAGGAGGGCAAGGCTCAGTCAGCCCTGGCCCTCCACTGTGGCTGGGGACTCCCCCGACCCTGCCAGGCCCGGCCCAGGGGAGGCAACCAGGCTTCCAGGGCGCCGCCAGCCCGGGAATGTGACCAGCTGACCAGGGAGGGGGCCGGCAGGAAGTGAAGCCACAGGGCCGCCTCCGCCTGGTTCCGGGGTGGGGGGTCCCAGGCGTTGCGTGCCCCCCTCCCTCCCGCTCAGGCAGCTGTGGCATGACGTCAGCAGCCGAGGTTGGGGGTCAGTCGCCATGGAGACAGGAACAGGTTCGGTTAGGGACCCCATTCTCCTTGCAGCCGCCCCTTGCCCCGGTTATTTTTAGCGTCTGTTTACCTCAGTCCGGGGCAGCCCCGTGCCTGGGCGGGGCTGAACAGGGGAGTCCTGGCGAGGCTGCTGGCCTGGCCGGGCACACCGCTGAGCCGTGCAGTGCAGGTGGTGAGACCTCCCGTCCCACGTCCCACACAAATGCACCACTTTGGCATAGAGGGTATTGGGAGTGGAGGAGTCTGGGGCCGGGGGTTCCATTCCCTTCTGCCTGGAGCTGGCTGTACTACAAAGCCCATAATCTTTAGGACCTGGGATCTTTCTCCTGTCCAGAACAGACTTCGGGAGTAGCATGAGTCCAAAGAGTCCCCTGGCTCCCATCATTCAGCCTCCGTCAGTTAAGGTGGGCCCTCTGCCTCAGCACAAAGGGGTTGGGCTCTTTCTCTGCCCTGCCTTTCCACCCACTCAGGTGGCTGTTCGGATGGTCCTTTGGTGAGAGTGCAGACTAACAGTTACACGTGTTGGTCCCTGTCAGGGACTAGGTAGGGAGTTGGTGGCAGCAGAGTCCCGGTCAGAGAAAGACAAGTGTTGGGACAGTTAGCCTACCCTGATTCTAGCCTTCCTACCCAGTTCTAGAATCCCAGGCGTCCCCACCCTGCCCTATGCCCCAGGGAGCAAGACGCTACTTGCTGATAGAATCAGAAAGCCGGGAAGGGACAAGGAAAACTGTGTGCAGGTTAGGGGAGTTGGGGTGGGCACGAACTTGAAATCTGCCCCTTAAGCAGCCCAGGATCTTCTCCTCCTGTGTCCGGGCAGCGCAGCTCACTGAGCCCCCTCCCTCATCTCCCTGGTGTGCGACCCAGAGGGCATAGCGGTGAACCCCACAAACAGGCACCTGCCCCCAGAGTTCACAGTCTGGTTGGAAGATAGATGCTAAAGGAGAACTGACAACTAAACTATGTGGTCTCAGGGATCAGAGGAAGGAAGCTATGAGGCGCCTGAAAGGGGGAACCAACCCAGGGCAGGCTTCCTGGAGGAAGAAGTCATAGGGCAAGACTTGAAAAAAGAGAGGGAGTCGTTCAGGCGCAGAGTATGGGAGGAGGGTACAGGAGCAAAGGCAGCCACTGCTCCAAGGCTAAAGAGCCTTGCGGGTATCCGGAAGGTCACGGTAGCTGAGAGGAGCGGGGACTGAGTGGAGGACAGGTTGAAGGCATATGGGGGGGGGGGCACAGAGCCTGAAGGGTGGTGGGGGTCATGTCAGAGAATCTAGACTTTATCCCTGGGGTAGGGGGTCACCCATGGATGTTTCACAAGAGTCAGGGAGAGGGATGTTAAAGACTTAGAGGCCTGGGGTCCGACTGGCTGGATTTGAATCCTGGCCCTACTACTTACAAGCCGTGTAATCCTGGGCAGATTAATAATTATTAATAACAGTAGTTAATATTTGTCATGTGCTTAAAATGTGGCAGTGTGTCCACCCCAAATTCCCGACCCCACGTTCAATTTTCCCTTCCCCAAACACTCCCGGGAGAGAGAAGTAGCTCATTTCAGACTCCCAGCAGCCCTGGGAGGCAGTCATTGTCATTATGCTCATTTAACAGAGGGGTAGCTGAAGCCCAAAAAGGTTAAGAAATGTCATGCCCAAGGTCACACAGCCAGTTAGGTTTCTCATCTGCAAGATGGGGCTAAAAGGATTTACCCCTGTTAGGACTGTTACTGGAATTAAATAAGATGATGTTAGTTAATTAAGTCAAGGCCTGGCCTATAGGAAGCACTTGACAAAGCACGGTTTTTGTGCTTTTGTCAGATGACTGGAATTGTAAGAAGAGCAATGTTGTTATTGAATAAATAATGCAGGAGGCGCCTTTGGCTCAGTAGAGCATGCAACTCTTGATCTCGGGTTCTTGAGTTCAAGCCCCACATTGGGCACAGAGCATATTAAAAAAAAAAAAAAATGTAGGCAACCATGTAAAATAAAGCTGGATACCCTTAAGGAAGAAAAAAAGTCATTGTGGATTACTGTGGAGACAGGGAACCCGTTAGGAAGTTGCAGTAGGGTTCTAGGTGAGAGGTGGTGACAGCTTGGACCCGAATTCTAACCATGGGGGTAGAGATGAGGGGGCAGATTCCAGAGATGGCAGAAGTGGGAGGCTGAGTGGATGTGGGGACAGCGGAGACAGAGGCGTCCCAGATGACTCCTAGTTTCTGTGTTGAACAACTGGGTTAAGAGGTGGTGGGGCTGTCACAGGGAGGTTGACTGAGAGTCAGGTTTGAGAAGGGGACTTAAACTCAACGCATGCCCACAGCCCACTCTGCACTGTCGCTCAGCTTCCAGGGAGGCAACAAGCAGGCAGTTGGATATAGAGGCCTAGTGCTCGAAGAGCCGAAGAGCCATTGGGGCAAGGAAGAGATAAGGAAGCTGGCAACATTTAGACGGCATTTGAGGTGTGGGAGATGTTCCCAGCCCAAGAGTGAGGAGGATGAGGCCCTTCCGGGATGATGAGAAAGACGGATCTCCTGTGGGAAAATAAGATGCAAAGCCGCGGGGGGGGGGGGGCGGGCTGGAAAACCAGGAGCATGTTGTTGCCTCTTGAAATTCAAGGGAAGGAAAGGCTCAAAGGAGAGGAAGAGAGCCCCAGAGTGGAAAGCTTTACTGAGATCAAGCATGATAAGGTCTAAGCCTTGGACACTGGATTCAGCAGCAGGGAGGTCACTGACCAGTCAGGGGAGTGCTGGGTGTGGAAGGTGGCCGGGGGTAGGAAGAGAACTGGCTGGTGGCAGAAAGGAAATTGAGGTAAACATCTCTTCAAGAAATTGGACTCTGAAAAGGTGAAGTGGAGCGATGGGTGGGGTCGCTGGAAAGAGATGTGGGGTCCACAGAGGGGTCATTTCATTGTGGAGTTATTACAGTCAACTTTATATTAAAATACAGCTAAGGGGGGGCATGTCCTAAGTGTACAGCTCAGCCCATGTTTTACAAGGGAACACACCCACATAGGATCAGGAAATAGAAGCCAGATTAGAAAATAGAGAACACTGCCAGCACCCTGGAAGCCCCCTTGTGTCCCCTTCTGGCTATGACTCCCAAAAGGTAACTAGTATTTGGACTTCTGTCACCATAGATGAGTTCTGTCTGGTCTTGAACTTCATATCAAGGGAACCCTACACACATCCTCTGTTGTAGTCTTGCTTCTTTATGTAGGATTTTTCCATAGTGTCATGTGTGGTTATACGTTGTCTGTTCTTTTTGCCGTGTGGGGTTCCATTATCTATGGATGGGCATCTGGGTAGTTGGCCAGGGTTGTTTTCATTTTTCATGTGGGAGTGACTCGAGCTTATTGGAGGCTTGTGGAGAAAGTCCGAAATACTCATCATCTGTGAGAAGGAAGAAAGATGAGTAGGGCCACACGTGAGAATTTCCCAGGTGGGAAACGAGAGCCTGGCCGAGGTTGAGAGAATGACTGCGGTTCCAGCCCAGCTGCTGTGTGAGGCCCCCTAACAGCTAGCTCCCGCCCCATGTGGCGGCACAGAGAAGGCAGGGAGGTGGGTCGCCCAGTGTTGGCTTCTGTCAGGTAGGAGAGAAGCACAGAGTGCTGGGATATTAGCAGGCGAGCGATGGAGTGGGGGCTGTGGCTCTAGGCTGGGGAGAAGGGTGTGCAGGGAAGAGAAGGTAGAGGGAGCTGGCAGAGAGAAGGGAAGCAGAGGCCAGTGGTGAGGTCTGTGCAGGATGGTGTCTCTGCAAATCTGGGCTGTATCTCCGGTGACACACACTTGGCACAGAGTTGTCACTCAGTGAATAGTTGAAGAAATGAGCAGAGGGCTCAAGAGGTCTCAGGCAGAAGATGGGGTGGGTAGAAGTGATGGAGAGAAACTCAAGGTTCGAGTCACTGTGGCTGCGATTTAGGAAAGGGGCATTCCAGAGCCAGGCGTGTTCCCATGGAAGGTGGCTGATGGGAGCTGAAGGGCCAGTGATGGGCAAGACAATCCACAGGAATACGCAGTTGCTAGTATAGGGCGCACAGCACCTAGTCTTCAAGGAGAGAGAGGAGGATAGCACTTCTCAAACTGGAGTCCTTGGGCACCTTGCATCTGAGTCTATAGGGGAGTGGTGGGCTTGTTGGAAATGCTGAGCCCTGGGCCCACCCCAGCCTCTCAGGGAGAAAGCAAGCAGAATGGAGCATCAAGAAGCAGGAGTATTTACAGGATGGGGGAGCATCCAGCCCTTCCAATGCCCACTAGTCCCTGGGCATGGTAGCCTCTATTTAGGCTGGAGATGGATGAAGAAAATTCAAGGAAAAGATACTGGGGGCGGGTAAGGGCCAACACCAGGGAAATTCAGCTAGGTGAGCTGGTGACCAGAAGGAGGGGCCCTCATTCTAGAATGCAACTTTTTTTTTTTTTTTTAAGATTTTATTTATTTGACAGAGAAATCACAAGTAGGCAGAGAGGCAGGCAGAGAGAGAAAGGGGAGGAAGCAGGCTCCCTGTGGAGCAGAGAGCCCGACATGGGGCTCGATCCCAGGACCCTGGGATCATGACCTGAGCCGAAGGCAGAGGCTTTAACCCACTGAGCCACCCAGGCGCCCCCCCCCTTTTTTTAAGATTTTATTTATTTATTTGACAGAAATCACAAGTAGATGGAGAGGCAGGCAGAGAGAGAGAGGGGGAAGCAGGCTCCCTGCTGAGCAGAGAGCCTGATGCGGGACTCAATCCCAGGACCCTGAGATCATGACCTGAGCCGACGGCAGCGGCTTAACCCACTGAGCCACCCAGGCGCTCCTAGAATGCATCTTCTATTTGAGAGGAGGCCCTGGCTGGGAAGTGGGACCTGATCCTCTTCCTTAGGGCCTGGGGGTGCCGGGGAGTGTCCTTAGATTGAACACCCCCTGGGTGGATGGGGGCTGTGTCACTCTGTACCACTTCCATCTCTGCTTCCTTCTTCCGGCAGCAACACAGAATATAAGCTTGGTCCAGGCCCATACTTTTAACCCCTCACTTTTAGCCCCTCTCTCTTCTCCACCTCCCAGACCCCTCATGCTCAGTTCCTGACTCTGCCCTCCATTGGCATAGACCCTCCACTCCACACCCACAGTTCTTCCTTCCACTACCTCAACACGGCTTTCCAGTCTTTACACCCTCAGAATCCCAACTCGCAGCCCTCTCTGTGCTTAGTCCTCTCTCAGGACGCCTCTGCAGCCGCTGTGGGAGCCCCGTAGTCTCACTACATCCAGTCCAGCTCAGGGTCTTCATCCCCGTTTATCCCCCTTGTTCGCCGCCTCGCTCAACTCCCTGCTCAACTCCCTTTACCCGAACTCCTAACCCCCCCGCCGAGAGGACCCACTTCAGTCTCCTCCTCCAAGGGAACCCCCAGGCACCCCCCGCCCAGAGGCCCGCCAGTCCCAGGGCCCCGTGCCCCCCCTGGTCCAGCCGGTCCCGCCCCATCCCGGCGGGCTGAGTCAGGCGGCAGGAACTGGGCGGGGGGGCGGCGCCGGGAGGAGCTGAAGCCCGAGCCGAGCCGGAGTCGCTGGGAGCGAGCGCGGAGCCCCGCTCGGCCAGCACCTAGTGGCCCTGGGCCTGTGGGGACACAGGGGTGGGAGGGCCAGCGCAGGGGGTGGGGAGCTGTCCTGGACCTACCATGAGTGCCAAGAAGAGAGGTAGGACCCGGCCTGGGGCTGCGAAGGCTCTGGGGCTGGCCACAGGGGGTGTGGGCCGGACTCTGGGGTCCAGGGGCACGTGTTTCGTTGGAGCAGGGCGGGGGTCTGCGGCGGATCCCTTCCCGCTAAGGGTGCGGGCGAAGGCGTCCATCTGTGAATCAGTTTCTAGGTCGGAGTCACAGGAAGGTGGCAGAGGCAGGGCATTTCTTGGCACTGCCCCCCACTCTGGGAATCCCCCGGCCGCTGGGCGCTGGGAGGGCTCTGGCGTCTCGGCGCCGGCGAGCGGGTGGGGGCTGGAGGGGAGCAGTTTTCGCGGGGCGGGCGGGTTGCGAGAGCCAACCCCGTGCCTGCCGGGCCTGTCGGGCAGCTCCGCTGGGCTAAGAGTGTGCACCCCACCCGGTGACCTCCCGCGGGCTCGCGGGGTGGGGGCGCGGGAGCTCCTGGTCACTGTTGCGGGCAGTGGGGGGTGAGTTCAGGGGCAGGGCTGGGGAGCCCGCCCCGCCCCCCGGGTAAACAGGCGCTTCCGCACATTCTTCACGCGCCCCGCCCCTTTCCTGCCCCTTCCCAGCCGGGGGAGGGTCCCCGCGCGACCCCCCTTCCTGCCCCGCGACAGGCGGAGCCTGCACCTCTGCAGGAAGTGGGGGCCGAGCCGAGGCCACGCTGAGTTCGAGGCCGAGTCGCCCGGCCGCCCTGTCATTAGCGCCGGGGCCGGCGGGGTTGTCGGACTCCGGGCGTCAGGCGGTGTCCGGCAGGACTAAGATACAGAGCCCGGGCCTCCGGAGGGGGCTTCAAAAGTCTGACTGGCGCTGGACACCCGCCCTCGCCACCCCCCAGGGAGCCCCGCGCGGACTCATTCCATGATGTCCCTGTCGGTGCGGCCGCAGCGCCGCCTGCTCAGCGCCCGGGTCAATAGGAGCCAGTCCTTCGCAGGCGTCCTCGGCAGCCACGAGCGGGGGCCCAGGTAGGCAGCCGAGGGGAGCTGATGGGGTCAAGAGAGTGTGACGGGGTTGGAGCTGGGTATGCAGTGAGGGTTTGGGGACTCGTTCTTGGACCTTTCTGAGTGTAGCCTCTTCTTCAGGAGCTTCCCGGCCTTCAGTCCCCCGGGGCCTCCACGGAAGCCCCCAGCGCTTTCCCGAGTATCCAGGATGTTTGCCGTGGCGCACCCTGCCCCTAAGGTCCCGCAGCCTGAGCGGCTGGACCTGGTGTACACTGCGCTCAAGCGGGGCCTGACGTAAGGAACTCCTCCCATTGCCTTATCCCAGGACCCCTCCTGAAGCCCTCATCCCCTTACTGCTAGTAGGAACCCTCCCGAGCCTTATAAATATATATCTTCTTCCCACTGCCCATACCCTGGGCCGCTGGGGCTGCAAAGGTAAGCTAATTCTTGTAGTCGCCCCTTTCCCCAGGGCCTATTTGGAAGTGCACCAGCAGGAGCAGGAGAAACTCCAGGGACAGATTAGGGAGTCCAAGAGGAATTCCCGCCTGGTGAGTAAAGGGTTCACAAGGATGCCTAGACTACTGTTCTTTGCCTTTGTGGTATGGGGGACTGGGTAGCACCAGCCGCTGGTGACATCAGGGCTGTTTGCTAGGGTGACCTAGCCCAACTGTGACTAGAAAACAGGATACCAGGAAAGGCTGGGGCTGGGCAGGTTTCTAGCCCCGCCTTACCCAGGCTGTGTACAGTTTCTGCCCAGGACCCAGTATCTGCCATGGGAGCTTTCGGTGGGGTGGGTGGGACTGCCACAGACACGGATAGCAGGAGGCTACAGTGCAGTACTGATAGTCCTGGTTCTTCCCCAGGAACAAGTCAGAGCTTCCTAGAGGAGAATGCTCTGCTGGGTCTTGAAGAATGAGAGTTCCCTGGTAGAGAGAACCTCTTCCTAGTGGGTGCAGGAAAGGGAGTGGCCCAGGGGAGGGACCCCAGGGGAAGAGGTCAGGGGAGGGGTACAGGAGGGGTCTTGAGGACCAGACCCCATGTCACTAACATCCACCAAAGGCCAGGCATGTGGGAAGGTGAGTCAGTCCATGCTTTGAGTGGAGCGGCTGTGGACTGTGGTAAGAAGGGGGAAAGGCTGTGCAGGAGGGGAGTTAGCTGGCTCTGGGTCGGCAGGTGCCCTGCTAGAATGCTTCCCGAGCCGCCTAAGTGCTTCCTCTCATCCTCCCCTGCAGGGCTTCCTGTATGACTTGGACAAGGTGAGTGTGTAGAGAATGGTGTTGGAAGAGGTTAGCTCATGGGGAGGGTAAAGGATTCTGGCCTCTCCTGATATATCTCTCCCTCAGCAAGTCAAGTCCATCGAACGCTTCCTGCGACGGTTGGAGTTCCACGCCAGCAAGGTATATGGGCAGCACACCTCTGTGCGCACAAGTGGGGCTGGAGACTGATATCACGGGGATGGGCAGGGGGAGGGCTAGCTGAGCAAGCCTCGTAATGAGTCTCAAGTTCTCCAGTACCACCTCACTCATCTGCCCAGATTGATGAACTCTATGAGGCATACTGTGTCCAGCGGCGTCTCCGGGATGGTGCCTACAACATGGTCCGTGCCTACAGCACTGGGTCCCCGGGGAGCCGCGAGGCCCGAGACAGCCTGGCCGAAGCCACTCGAGGGCATCGCGAGTACACAGAGGTGAGAGATAGGTGTCCTTGAGGCAGAGGCACAGGGTATAGTAGAGCTGGTGAGAGGAAACTGGTTCTTGACCCTGTCTTGTCCCTGCCCACCCCTCTCAGAGCATGTGTCTGCTGGAGAGTGAGCTAGAGGCACAGCTGGGCGAGTTCCATCTCCGGATGAAAGGTACTAAGTGGATGGGGGCAGACTGTTGGTGGGGAGAGGGAACTGTTTGCCTGAGACCCCTCAACATGGCTCACCTTCTTCTCCCCCAATTCCCAGGGCTGGCTGGCTTCGCCAGGCTGTGTGTAGGCGATCAGTATGAGGTATGAGAATATGTAGGGCTGGGGTGGGATGGTCCCAACACCAAGGAGTGCCTCATCCTGCCTTTTCACCTAGATCTGCATGAAATATGGGCGGCAGCGCTGGAAACTACGGGGCCGAATTGAGGGTAGCGGAAAGCAGGTGTGGGACAGTGAAGAAACCGTCTTTCTTCCTCTTCTTACGGAATTCCTGTCCATCAAGGTGATGTATCTTCCCAGGACCCAAAGGGCAACGTGATCCTGTGACTCCTGTGAATATGTGACCCCCATGACCTTCGTGACACTGTGATTTTCTCATAATCTTCTCATCTTGTGAATGTTTGACCTCCTGGACCTCCATGAGGCTGTGACCCCCATGACCTCAGTGACCCCACAAACTCAAACTTCTGTGATCCCCATGCTCCCAGGCTGCTTTAATCCTCCATGGCCCCCCATCACTCAGAAAATTCTAAATCCTGCAACCTTCCCATGGTCCCATGACCCTGTGACTGTCATGTAACCCCTATGCACATTCAGACTTCTAATCTCCCATAACCTCATGACCCCTATACCCTTGTGATCTCATGATGCATTCCTGGCTACAGGTGACAGAACTGAAGGGTCTGGCCAACCATGTGGTTGTAGGCAGTGTCTCCTGTGAGACCAAGGACCTGTTTGCTGCCCTGCCCCAAGTGGTAGCTGTGGACATCAATGACCTCGGCACCATCAAGCTCAGCTTGGAAGTCACATGGAGGTTGGTGTTGCTGAGCGGCTTGGGGACAGATCCAGGGGACCTGTGGCACCTGCTAACAGCCTCTTTCTTCCCCAGCCCCTTCGACAAGGATGACCAGCCCTCAACTGCTTCCACTGTCAACAAGGCCTCCACAGTCACCAAGCGCTTCTCCACCTATAGCCAGAGCCCACCAGACACACCCTCACTTCGGGAACAGGCTTTTTATGTGAGTCACAGCTCAGGCTTAGGCCCCACCATCCCCCAGAGGCTCCCTGGGGTGGTCCTGAAACGCCCTTTCCTCTCTCCCAGAATATGCTGAGGCGGCAGGAGGAGCTGGAGAATGGGACAGCATGGTCCCTGTCATCTGAATCTTCAGACGACTCATCCAGCCCCCAGCTCTCAGGCACTGCCCGCCACTCTTCAGCCCCCAGGCCTCTGGTGCAGCAGCCTGAGCCTCTGCCCATTCAGGTCACCTTCCGTAGGCCTGAGACCCCCACCTCTAGGCCCGTGGATGAAGAGGGGGCCAAAGCCCCAGCCCTGGCCAATGGGCATGCCCCCTACAGCCGGACTCTGAGCCATATCAGTGAGGCCAGTGTGGACGCTGCCTTGGCTGAGGCTTCAGTGGAGGCTCTGGGTCTAGAAAATCTAGGTCAGGGACCTAGCCTGCATGCACACCCAGATCCCACCCATGGGGAGCAACCTGGTCCTGTCCCTCCTGCTGTGGACCCTCTCCATTCTGCCACAAACCCTACCCTCAGTACAACAGGCCCTGCCCACACATCTACAGACCCAAACCTGTCTGCACATCTAGACTTGGTTCACAAGGTCACAGATGCTAGCTCTTCTGAACTGCCAGGCCCCACCCATACCACTACAAGCTCGACCTCTAATGCCATTAGCCCCAGCCACAGTGCTCCAAGCGCCACTCACACTACCACAGGTTCCACTCACAAGCCCATGGTCTCTACCCCTTCCACTACAGTCTCTGCCCCCAGTGCCATAACCCCAGCCCAGACCACCGCAAGACCCACCAAGGAAGCAATGCTTTCTGCCCTCGCTACTGTAGCTCCTACCCCCAATACTATAGGCCCTGTACAGACAACCACAAGCCCTGTCCACACTACCACACGCCCGACCCATACTACTGCAGGCCCCTCCTTTGTCACTACAAGCCCCACCCACACTACTGCAGGCCCCTCCTTTGTCACTACAAGCCCCACCCACACTACTGCAGGCCCTACCCATGCCACTACAAGCCCCACCCACACTACTGCAGGCCCCACCCATGCCACTGCAAGCCCCACCCACACCACTATAAGCCCCACCCATGCCACTGCAAGTCCCACCCATACTACCACAAGCCCCTCAAAAACCATTGCAAGCCCTCCCCATACCGCTACAACCCCTACTCACAAAGCTAGAATGTCAACTCACACCACTGCAAGTCCTGTCCCCAAAGCTAAGGACCCAGTCCAGACCACCAGGAGCCCCACGCATCCTGTCACAACCCACAGCTCTTCCAGTTCTCCAGACGATGCCATGCTTCCCAGCCCCTCTGAAAACACAGACCCTACCCTCCCAGGCATCCACACCCTGTCCTGCAGCTACCCAGCCTCTGCTCCTTGCACTCAGGCAGACCCCATAGACCCCAGCCTCTCCTACCCAAGTCCTGCCTGTTCCAGTTGGGAACCCCTCAAAAGTCACTCCCCAGACGCCCTAGGGGAGCCCGCCCTTCAGAGCCCAAGCCCACCTCCTTCACCTCTAGCCCCTGTGCCCCAGCATTTAGACCCTAGCCTAGCCATGGCCACCCGGGCCCAGGTTCCAGGGGCAGCTGGAGGGGCTGGGGATAGGAGGCTGGAAGAGGCCCTGGGGGCCCTGATGGCTGCCCTGGATGACTACCGTGGCCAGTTCCCTGAGCTGCAGGGCCTGGAGCAGGAGGTGACCCGGCTGGAGAGTCTGCTCATGGTGAGGCGGGCCAGGCGGGCCGGGGAGGGCAGCCAGGCGGTGGTGGTGCCACTAACTCTCTCCACAACCCCAGCAGAGACAAGGCCTGACTCGCAGCCGGGCCTCCAGCCTGAGTATCACTGTGGAACATGCCCTGGAGAGCTTCAGCTTCCTCAACGAGGATGAAGATGAAGACATGGATGGTCCTGGAGACAGGTAAGAGGGGCCAGATGAGGGGGAGGAGGTAAGATGAGCGCCAAGTGAGGGAGAAGGACCAGAAAGGGGAACAGGTGAGGTGGGGCCAGGTGGAGCACACAAGGAGAGCAGCAAGACTGGGCGTAGATGGGGGGTGGGCAGGAGAGGGTGCACCTGCCAACGGGGACATCTGTATTCATCCCACCCCCACCCTGTGTAGTCCTCATGTGTCCTTGATGTCTGTTTCTAACCCCATCTGTGTCCCCAGAGCTTCTGACCTCCCTCCTCCCGGTCCCTGCAATGCGTGCCTCTCCCGTGGGGCCCCATCAGCTCCCGATCCTCCAGCTCCACCTCTTTCCCCTGGCATCACCTTGGATCTACCCTCTGAACAAGCCCTTTCAGTGCCTGCCCATGCGTCCTGGGTCCCCCAGCATCAACCTCCTCTGTCTCAACCCAGGCTTCCCCAGAGAACCCAGCCCCGTGGCTCCTTGTCCCAGAGGAGCCTTTGCCAAATCCCGTCTGAGGGTTGTGCCCAGCCCCGCCTCCCTCTGCTGCTGCCCGGGTTAGGACCCCGTGCCCTGCACGCTTTGGGCCATAACTCCTTGCAGTCCACATTGTGTAGACCATCCCGCCTGCACCCCTACTCCTACCTGTCCCAGCCCCAGAGGTCCCGGCGGTTGTAGCTGGAGGTGGCGAAAGGCAGACAGACCCTGGAGATCCCCGCTACCACCTGCTGGTCCTAGTCCCTTCCTCCTTCCAGAAGTCCTCCACGAACTTACCCATTGTCTCTGTTGTCTGTGCACATCGTCTGTTCTTCCATTGTGGGGATAGGGTAACCTTAATAAAAATACACTGGTGACCACATGGTGACGTGTGCTCCTGGGGTGGTTGACCCCATTTTTCTCTCAGGCCCCCAAACAGCCTGGAGCCTGGGGCTGAGGACAGCCTCGACTTACCCAGTGCCCGCCCCCTCAGCACGGAGTGTCCAGCTCTGGACGCTGCCTTGGTCCAGCACCTGTACCACTGCAGCCGCCTCCTGCTGGTGAGGCTAGTGGTATTCCCCATGCCCTCCTTTTGTAGCCCCTTATCCCAGGGAGCCCCGCACTTCAATCCTGGCCTGCCATGCTTCCTCTGACTTACACTCCCCACTGCCCCAGGGCCCTAGCATTGAGCTCTGGTTGAGCCTCCCGTATTCTGGCTACCCCCGCCTCTCCATGCATGCTGGGACTTGTAGTCCCTGGGCTCCACCCTCCCCAGTCCTGTCCTGAGGTCTTAGTCGCCTGGCACCCCTATTCTCCAGAAACTGGGCACCTTTGGGCCCCTGCGCTGCCAGGAGGCATGGGCCCTGGAGCGGCTGCTGAGGGAGGCCAGAGTGCTGGAGGCTGTGTGCGAGCTTAGCAGGCGATGGGAAATCCCTGCCACCTCTGCCCAGGAAGGTAAAAAAGACCCTGTCGGCCCAGAAGCTCCTCCCTTACCCAGCCCCGTCTACATGCTGCCCACCTGCTTGGTTGCTGATGCTCCTTTGCACCTCCTCACAGTGGTGCAGTTCTCAGCCTCCCGGCCCGGCTTCCTGGCCTTCTGGGACCGGTGCACAGAGGGACTCAGCCCCTTCATCTGCCCTGTGGAGCGAGTCCTTCTCACCTTCTGCGATCAGTACAGTGCCCGTCTCTCCCTGCGCCAGCCGGGCCTAGCTGAGGCTGGTGAGTGGCCTGCCTCCCTGCCCCCTCTGCCCTCCCTTCTCAGATCCCCAGTGGTGGGACCTCGGGAAAAGCCAGGTCAGCCCACACAGATCTGCTGAGCTGAGCACTGGGAAGAACTAGCGAAGGCTGTTTCCTTTGCACAGAAGGACCCAGAGGGATAGAGTTTGGAGAGGGGATCCCTGGATGTGAACCTGGGACGGGAGCATTCTTCCCTATAAGGGCCTGGGTCTATCCCAACCCTGAGGCCTGCGACGCTGCCTCCCACAGTGTGTGTCAAGTTCCTGGAGGATGCCCTAGGGCAGAAGCTGCCCAGGAGGCCCCAGCCAGGTCCCGGAGAGCAGTTCACCGTCTTCCAGTTCTGGAGTTACGTCGAAGCCTTGGAGAGCCCCTCCATGGAGGCCTATGTGACTGAAACCGCTGAGGAGGGTGAGGCAGAGGCTCTCCTCACAAAAGTGGCCTGACCCTGTGGGTGGGTCTGAAGGTGTGGGTGGGAGCCGGAGTGCACAAAAGACCCCACCCCAGGAGGCTCCACCTTGTCCCGCCCCTCCCTTTCTTGCAGTGTTACTGGTGCAGAATTTGAACTCGGATGACCAGGCTGTTGTTTTGAAGGCCCTGAGGCTGGCGCCCGAGGGGCGGCTGCGGAGGGATGGGCTTCGGGCCCTCAGCTCGCTGCTGGTCCATGGCAACAACAAGGTCATGGCTGCTGTCAGCACCCAGCTCCGGAGCCTATCCCTGGGCCCAGTCTTTCGGGAACGGGTGAGAGTGAGGCAGGCCTTCCCTGAAGCAAAGGTTGGGGTCTCGGGCTCCCATTGTCTGGCTAAGTCTAACCTCCTACCCTTACCCAGGCCCTGCTTTGCTTCCTGGACCAGCTCGAGGATGAGGATGTACAGACGAGGGTGGCTGGCTGCCTGGCCCTGGGCTGCATCAAGGTAACCCCTGCCAGCCCATCCCCCGCTTCACACCCCTCGCAGCTCCCTCAGCCCTGGGCCCTGGGCCTTTCCCGCCTGCTCCTCTGGGCCCACCTTGATGTTCTCTCCCCTGGTAGGCTCCTGAGGGCATTGAGCCCCTAGTGTACCTGTGCCAAACGGACACAGAAGCCGTGAGGGAGGCTGCTCGGCAGAGCCTGCAACAGTGTGGTGAGGCTAGGAGATGGGAGATACGGGGGTCAAGTCAAGTTCGGGAACGTTTTGACTGCTGGGAGCTGGCGGGAGATGGAGTCAGGGATGGGAGGGCAGAGGTGGGGCTAGGATCACTCCTGAGCCCATCCTTACCTGTTTCAGGGGAAGAGGGGCAGTCTGCCCATCGACGGCTGGAGGAGTCCCTGGACGCCCTGCCCCGCATCTTTGGGCCTGGCAGCATGGCCAGCACGGCATTCTGAATTCCTTACCCACTGGCTTCCTGTGCCCCTTCCCCTCACTTTCAGGGCTTAGCAGGCACTGGCAGGGAGGGTGAGGGCTGGCTCCAGACACCTCTCCCCCACAGATTCCCATCCATGAAAATCTAATATATTCTTCCGTCGCTCTTGGGTTGGTAGAGTCCGTGCCTGCAGTCCAGTGCCTCCCAGCCTCGGCTCAGCACACTCGCCACAAAATCAGTGTCCCACCACACCCCCTGGTTTTATATTTTATTTACAGAGTTTTACAGAAAATAAAAAAGCAAAATGCCTTTCCTACACGGCCTGGCCTGGTGTGCTTCTGACCCTCTGCTGCAGCACCCTCTGGCATGGCCCTTCCTGACACTAGTGAGTCTGCACTAGCAACTGTGGCAATGACTTCTGCTTTGGCCCTGGAAATTCAGGTAGAAGAGAGCCTAGAGGCTGGAACTGGGGTTGGAAAAGAGAGCAGAGGAAGAGGGCGGTAGGGTGTTGTGGTGGAGGCCCCAGTCTGGAGACCGGAGGTGCCTGGAAGCTATGGGCCCAGGCGAGCCAAACTGTGGGGTTGGCCTAGGGAGAGCCCAGAGGTGCTAGTCCTGGGAATGACTCCCTAGCTGCCTTAGCTGAGAGCTCCAGGCGGCCTGGAGGCAGAGGAGGGCCCCAGCAAAAAGCGTGGTGAGACCTGGAGCTTCTGGCCAGAAGGGGGCAGCAGAACCCCGTCAGGGAATGCCAGGCTTCTGGGTCTAGCCTCCGTCAGCCTCAGCAGCTTCCTACCAAGGTGGCTGAGCTGAGAGCGAAGAGCTCCTTGCGGGCTGGATAGAAAGAAGAAGGAGATCCTCGCAGAGGGGAAGAGCTAGAGCCTGGGAGCCAGGAAATGCAGATAGCTGCCCCCGTGACCCTGAGCAGCGAGTGTTTTCTCTCCCCAAGCTGCATCCCCTCTCTGTAATAACAAACCTGACTGAACCCTGAGCTCCCACCCCCGACATGGCCAGACTGCTGCTTCAGGAAGCAGGGCTCCAGGGGGAGGGCTCACCTCTTCCCAGAGCTGCTGGCACGTGAGTGTGTTAACCCCAGAAGGTTAAGAATTCTATGGGGGTGGGAGGGCGGGGATGAGATTTCTGGGCAGCAGGCCTGTTCCAAAGAGGGCCTGAGGGAGGCCCACACCCAAGGCTGGACAAACAGGCTCTCTACCCTTCCCCTCTCCCTCCGGAGCTTTCACTGTTGTCCAGGGGCAAGGAAAACGGGCCCTCCTTACTCCCTGAGTCCACTCTGGTGTCTCAGTGCCTGGGGTGTCAGCACAGCAGTGGGACACGCTGGGGAAAATGTGTGTGCCCGCACTCACAGCCAATGAGGTGCAAACAACCCCCTGGGGGCATGTGGGGGGGGTGACCCCGATGCCCAGGCAGCCCTGCGCCCCCGTGTTTTAGAGCTGTGTGTGAGGAGGTTTGGCTGGGCCTTTAACCACCTGCTGGGGAAGCCAAGCTGAGCAGAAAAACGGCCAACAGGAAGGCGCACAGGAAACACCTGTGTGGGGATGCAGGTGGTTCATTCCAGAAGAGTGGGGGGAGGGCTGGGGGTGCAGGCAGACAGACCTCGACACATCGGCACAGCCCTGTGCTCTCGGTAACTGTGAAGGGTGGCGTGGAGGGGATGGGGGATGGTGAGTAGCTCGGTTTTTTTGGGTGGTTGGCTAGGGTGGAGGGGATGGAGAAAACAAGTGATGGGAACCAAACCAGCACCCAAAGTTGGCTACAGCTTGGGGCTGCCCCCAGGGGCCCCTGCAGGAAGGTTGCAGTCCCAGAACCACCCCAAGAAGCCCCTTGGGCATCGGGCCCCACAAGAGGCCCACTGGTAGGGAAGGACTGTCCACTTGGATTCAGAGCGTGCCTAGCCTGTGCAGTGGGGAAAGAGGAAGTGAACGCTGGCTGACCAGGTCCTGGGAAAGTGCAGACAGGGGTGACTGGGCCATCACAAGCTCACAGCTCAATCCACACGAGAGGACAGGGCCTGGGCAAGAAGTAGAGGATGGAAAAATATCCCAGCCTGGGGTTAAATGGGGCTGCCACCAAAACTCCGAGTGGCCTGCTTTCCAGTGCTGAGAAGGGATAGGGCCCCTCTCTGTCCTCTACAAGGAGAGTGCTAAGACCGGAGCCTCGTACTCAGCTCTGGCTGAGAGTGGGTGTGAGGGTCAGGAGCCAGAATGAGGACACCGTGAGTAGCCAGGGACAGATGAAGTACAGTCAAGGCCAAGGCAACAAGAGCCTCAGTCCTTTGCCACGTCAAGCCTACCTAGTTTAGGATTACGCAGATCAACCCCAGAAGAGCCCTTCTCGCCAATACCTTGAGCTCAGGCTGAATGGTCTCCTACCTCTAGACTCATTTCTATGAGATAGTGGAGGGTAGGGAGAGCCCATCTCCCCTCTGGTACCCTCTCCTCCCCAAAACACACACAGCCTCACGAGCGCTTCCCACAGGATGCTCCCCCCACCTCCTACCCTGCTGTCACATAGGTTCAAGGAGGCACGCGTTCCTGCTGCCCCAGGTGATAGAGTGGGCGCTGGTGACACCATCAAGAGTCAAAGGTGCTAGGGCAGAGAAAGCCTATGCCCAGCAGTCCTGTGAGGCCTGTGCCAGCCTCTGTGAGGGGGCAGAGGAAGTGTGATACTCTGAGGAGTGCCCTGACAATCAAGGCCACAACCACGCCTTCGCCATCATCACTGGGGCTCTCTCCAGACAAAATGTAAGTGTGCTTTGCAACGAAGGGACCAGGCCGAGGTAGTCCGGGACGCAGTTTATTGTATTGGTGGACACTGGGGGCTCTCGTTTCTCCTACCCTTTCCTTGTCTAATCTTACCTTTTCTCCTGTCTCCTACTCTTCTTCCTCATGTTTTCAAAGTTGTAGAGAACCAAAAACAGAAGAAAAAAAAGGCACGTTTGTGAAGGCAAAGAAGCAGATGGGTTGGCACGGGAGAAGAGGACTGCTTCTTTGTCTCCCCCGCAGAGTGGGGGTGCCTTCCTTGTGTGTTTCTGTGCAAGGTGCGTGGGTACAATTTGCTGAACCCTAGGCATATGACATGCTCTCTCCCCCTCCCCCAACCCTACCCCCAGGGCGGCTCTGGAGTATCCTATGGCTTGGCTGCCAGATCCACATCTTCTGGGCTGGGTAATACGGAAGAATGAGGTTGGTAAGGACGCCAGGGCCTATGTAAACAGCTATGGAAAAACAGTCTATCATTGAGAAAATAAGACTGTCATTGGCCTGCAAGAGAGGGGCCTGTTTTCAGAAGGTTGCAATGTAGCCATAGCCACATTTGAGTTTGATGTCCATGGTCAAGTTCTCGCTTGTCTGTGAATATTCCCAGGGCAAATGGACTCCCAGTAAATGCTGACTTTAGGAGCACCTGGGTGGCTCCGCCGGTTAAGCCTCTGCCTTCGGCTCAAGTCGTGCTCCTGGGGTCCTGGGATGGAGCCTGGGGCTCCCTGCTCAGCAAGGAGTCTTCTTCTCCCTCTGCCCCTCCCCCTGCTCATGCTCCCTTTCCCTCTCTCTCTCTCTCTCTCTCTCTCTCAAATAAATAAATACAATCTTTTAAAAAAAAAAAATGCTAACTTAGAGCCACTGAGTAAGTAGCTGAAGTGCTATGGCTAGCATGCACGTTTTAGCTACATCCTCTGAATGTTCTTACAGCCTTCTCTGCCACCGGCTCAAGCATCCTCATACAAACGTCACTCCGCAGGGTTCCATTCTGAGCCCTTTCCAGTTCTCCCTTGAAACACATTCTCTGAACCACCTCATCTCTTTCTCCGGCCCCCATCTGTATGCATCTGTAGGCTAAGGCTGTACGCCGGTGATTCACAGGGCTCTCTCCTCACTCCCGTATCCAACTGCTGACTGGACACCTCCTTTGGAATGCAGCCAAGATGTTTCCAGCTCAGCGTGCCCAGAATCACACTCAGTGTCTCAAAACCTGTTTCTGCTCCAGGTCTCTTGAGGTCACCAACTACCCAGCCGCACAGTGTCCTCATCCTCTTTCCTCTGTCCTCTCCTCCCTGCCACCACGATTGTCTCAAGTAAATGCCCTAGATATTTCTAAATTCTGTCCACTCCCTTGTATTGCCATGGGCACCACTCAGATCTGGGACATGGTGACCTCTCACTGAGACATGAAAACTGTCCCCTCACAGGTTTCCTGCCTCTGGTCTTACCCTTCTTCCATCTATTCTCCGTGGTTCACCAAACTGATTTCTAAAACCCCCCACATAGGCTTTCATATCTCCTAGGGAAAAGTCCAGGTGCCTCCAGCTGGGCACAAAGCCAGCCTCACTTACGCCTCCTAATTTCTCTTTCTTTCTTTCTTTCTTTCTTTCTTTCTTTCTTTCTTTCTTTCTTTTAAAGAGTTATTTATTTATTTGACAGACAGACAGAGATCACAGGTAGGCAGAGAGGCAGGCAGAGAGTGAGAGGGAAGCAGGCTCCCCGCTGAGCAGAGAGCCTGATGCGGGGCTTGATCCCAGGACCCTGAGATCAGGACCTGAGCTGAAGGCAGAGGCTTTAACCCACTGAGCCACCCAACACCTCCTAATTCCTTGGTCCACCCTGGAGCCTTACTGAACTTCCTGCAGGGCTTGCTTGCCCCTCGTGGTACACACTTCCGACCTCATCTTGCCTTGTCAGTGCCTGTTCGCCTGAATAGGCTTCAACCTAGACATCACAGACTTCTTCGGGAGCTCGCTCCTCCCCTACACTCCCATCAGAGCACCCTGCACGTCCCCTGGTCTAGTACTAATCACACCCCATTGCAAGTGCTTATTTTTTCTATCCCCCACTATGTATGTATATTAGCGTAAGCATTTGTTGACTATTCTACCTAAGTAACAGGCACCACCCAAAACATTTCAAGTATGAAAGTACCACATTTAACGCAGAGGTGCTAGGTGGTTCAGCCTCTGCCTTCAGCCCAGGTCATGATTCCAGGGTCCTGGGATCGAGTCCCACATTGGGCTCCTTGATCAGTGAGGAGCCTGCTTCTCCCTCTGCTTGCCACTATCCCTGACTGTGTTCTCTCTCACACACAAATAAGTAAAATCTATAAAAAGGAACAAAACAAAACAAAACCTCCATGAGGGGCCAGAGGGAGCCGTTAGAAATGAGGCTGAAGAGGGGCACCTGGCTGGCTCAGTCAGTGGAGCGTGCAACTCTTGATCTCAGGGTTGTGAGTTCGAGCCCCGTGTTGGGTGTGGAGGTGACTTAAAATCTTAAAAAATGAGGCTGAAGAGGTGAGCAGGGGCTTGTCACAGGGCCTTGTGGCTATAGGGCTATAGGGCTTGGAATTTACCCCCAGGGAACTGGAGACCCATATGTGGGCTTGAAGCAGGAGAATTTTGTGATCACATTTAGTCTTTGGAAAGGTCATTCTAGCAGTTGTGTGGAGAGAGGAGGCAGGAAGCAGTGAGGCATCTGAAGGCATAGTTAGGAGAAGTGATAGCAGCCTGGGCCGGATAGAGGCAGCGGGGATGGAGAGGCTAGTGAAGAGATGTTCCAAAACAGAATGGAAAAACAGTTTGGTGGTGATGGGATGTGGGAGGTGAGAAAGTGAAGCCCAAGTTTCTGGTCTGGTGATGGCTGGATGGTGATATCTCTCACTAAAAAGAGAGAGCCCTTATAACGGAAGCGGGTTGGCAGGCGAGTAACAAGGCAGGTAAGGTGACTTGGGAGTTTTCTAGGAGGAAGTAACCAGAAAGAAGCTGAAAATATAGATCTGGGGCAAGAAGAGAAGGGTGTGGGCTGAAGACAGAAGCTTGAGAATCATCCTTGCTTTACTGTTAAGTCTTACGTGACTACTGTGATGTTCAGTGATCCATCTGTTCCCCCTACAGCTGCAGTCAGACCTTATACTTGCCTCTAATCCTTGACTTCCAGCTACTAATGCTCATGAAGTTTATTCTGGCCTCTATAGGCTAAAACAAAATATAAAGCACTTGAGGGCTAGGGACGGCATCTTTCTCCAGTATTACCCAGCATGGGCATTGATCTGTATCTCAAGCAGTTACTCAGAACATACTTTATTTTTTTTTTAAAGATTTTATTTAGGGACGCCTGGGTGGCTCAGTTGGTTGGACGACTGCCTTCGGCTCAGGTCATGATCCCGGAGTCCTGGGATCAAGTCCCACATCGGGCTCCCAGCTCCATGGGGAGTCTGCTTCTCCCTCTGATTTCCCCTCGCTCATGCTCTCTCTCACTACCTCTCTCTCAATAAATAAGTAAAAATCTTAAAAAAAAAATAAAAAAGCTTTAAAGATTTTATTTATTTATTTATTTGACAGAGAGAGATCACAAGTAGACGGAGAGGCAGGCAGAGAGAGAGAGAGAGAGAAGCAGGCTCCCCGCTGAGCAGAGAGCCCGATGCAGGACTCGATCCCAGGACCCTGAGATCATGACCTGAGCCAAAGGCAGCGGCTTAACCCACTGAGCCACCCAGGCGCCCCTCAGAACATACTTTAGATTAAAAATTCATCAGTCTAAACACTTCTGCTATTTGCCTTCCAAATGCCTGAAATTTCCACCATTAAAGCCCTTCTTTTGAGTTAAGGCAGTAGTGTCCAACTTTTTAGGGGCAGAAACCATGTCCTCCTCTAAACAAATCCCTTAACATTTGGGAATGTGGGAGAGCATGGGAGGAGCAGAGAGGCATGGAGCCTGCCTGACTTCCTTTCCCCTACCTCTTATCCTTCCAAGGCACACTCTGAGCTAAAGCATCATCTCTAGAGGATCCCTATAAGACTGGAAATGTTATCTGACTGTGAGGACCTCTGAGCAGCCACTGAAAGAGCTGGAAGACAGGGTTTGGGGCTGGAAGATCTAAGCACTCATTCTGGTTTTTCCAACAAGTTACTGGATGGCTGAGCAAGTCACATCATTTCCTGAGTTTAGGACAAAACTGTGTCTGGCTCTTCAAACAGAGCTGTGAACATCAATTGAAAGGGCAGATATGAAGATATTTTGCAAAATGAAAGACATACAGATGATGGATGCCTGGGTGACTCAGTTGAGCATCTGCCTTTGGCTCTGGTCATGATCCCTGTGTCCTGGGACTCATCTGCATTGAGCTCCTTGCTCAGCAGGGAGTCTGCTTCTCCCTCTGCCTCTGCCCCATCCCCCTGCTTGTACTCGTGCACGCTCGCTCTCTCTCATATAAATAAATCTTTTAAAAAAATCTACAGATGAGATGGATTATTAAAAGGTGATCAAGGGGGGCCTGGGTGGCTCAGTGGGTTAAGCCGCTGCCTTTGGCTCAGGTCATGATCTCAGGGTCCTGGGATCGAGTCCCCGCATCGGGCTCTCTGCTCAGCAGGGAGCCTGCTTTCTCCTCTCTCTCTTTCTGCCTGCCTCTATAGCTACTTGTGATCTCTCTCTGTCAAATAAATAAATAAAATCTTAAAAAAAAAAAAAGTGATCAATGCATGCCTGAAAAATGCAGGTAAGAGCACAGAAAACAAAAGAGCACATCCCCCAGTGTGGGATGTAGGTCTAGGTAAAGTCCTTTAGATTCTAGAAAGCAGTAATTTGAACTAAGAGGTAAAAAATAAACATGGCTTTTTATAGGGGTCTGAAGAAAGTAGATACCAGTAAAGAAAAAAATCCTTGTGGTCTCGGTAGGAGATATGAAGTGGCAGGTCTTTAAAATGTTAGGACAAAGGGTTGCCCTTGACACTAAAACTTTTCAAACATCTTATAAGGTTTAGTATTAAAAAAAAAAAAAAAAGTTTAGTGTGACTACTTTGCACCCTAGTCCAATGGCGTAGAATGACTTGCTGTCCCCCAACCTTCTTGAGCCCTTTTACACTCCTGATGATGGCTTTCCACCTTACATGCCTTTGCCTTGTTTGTTAGTGCCTTCTGACCCTCTACCACCCAGCTGAAATGAGATACTCCTAGAGAATGATTGACTCTCCTTTATCTAAGAATTCATTTCTTCTTGTTATAACCATTATTGCAATAATTGTTTTTTGTTTTATTTTGTTTTGGTGTGGTTGCGTGTTTTTTGTTTTGTTTTTAACCAGTCTGAGCAGTTAAACTTTGAGTTCAAGGACAGGAAACACATTTTGGGTCCTTTTATATCTCCAGGGCCTAGAACAGCAGGTACTCAATAAATGTTTGCTAAATTTGAATTATATCTCATATAATAGATACAGACACAACAGGGGTATTCAGGTATAACTTTAGGTCTCACCCCAAGTGAGCAAGAAGATTCCTGCCCATTTTTACTTAGAAAATCAATACCTCTCCTCCACTGTTGATTTTCTTGCTTAAAAAAAGTTTAAACACACACACATAAATGATCATAATAATTGCGGACTTCACATGGGTCAATGGGGAAACCAAGAAAGATCTTGTAAATAGAATTGTTTCCTGAGAATTACAGCGCAAAATACACCTTTCCAAGAAAGAATGGCTCTTGGGGTACCTGGGTGGCTCAGTGGGTTAAGCCTCTGCCTTCAGCTGGGGTCATGATCTCAGGGTCCTGGGATTGAGCCCCATATCAGGCTCTCTGCTCAGAGGGGAGCCTGCTTCACCCTCTCTCTCTCTGCCTGCCTTTCTGCCTACTTGTGTTCTCTCTCTCTGTGTTAAATAAATAAATAAATAAATAAATAAATAAATAGAATCTTAAAAAAAAAAAAGAAAAGAAAGAAAGAAAGAATGGCTCTCAAGCCAAGGAAAGCCTAGTCAGTAACTGATTCTGTTAATGACACTAGAAAGACTGTGTCCACCAGAAGGATGATTTGGGAGTGACGGTAGGTAACAAGAAGCATAAAAATAAAATAATAATTACCTTTTTGTAAGATTACAAAATCAGTAAGTTACATTTTTTGTAAGATTACTGGTGTCTAGAATTATGCCAAGAACTGTACTTGTGTTTTCTTGTTTAATCCTGTGCGAAGTACAATTATCATCCTATCTTACAGTGAAGAAATCTACAGTTGTTACAATTCACCCAAGATCACACAACCAGTAAAGAGCCAAGATTAAGACTCAAATCCTGGACAGTCTGACTCTAGCATCCAGAGACAGTGAGAGTAAACATTTATGTTACATAATTTACATTTCTTTTTTTTCTTTTTTTTTTTTTAAATATTTTATTTATTTGACAGAGAGAGAGAAATTACAAGTAGGCAGAGAGGCAGGCAGAGAGAGAGGAGGAAGCAGGCTCCCTGCGGAGCAGAGAGCCTGATGTGGGGTTTGATCCCAGGACCCTGGGATCACGACCTGGGCCGAAGGCAGAGGCTTTAACCCACTGAGCCACCCAGGCGCCCCTATAATTTACATTTCTTAATCTAACTGACTGCTCACCAAGCTTTCTAGTAATGTGGCTTCCCAGGAGGCTCTTTTGTAGGGAAAGAACATGCCTTGTGCCAGCTCCAGGACACTGCCCACTTGCCAGTTGGTAAAGCAGCACTCTGCTTTATCCACCAAGCTCCTGTGAACCTGACAAGTCCCTAAGGAAGAAATACACTCTTAGGATACAGTCTGCATTTCTTGTCTTGCCTGTGAGGCTGAGCACCACATCCTGGAACGTGGTGACGTCACTAATGCCATGTAGTAAGCCTACAGCCCCAGCTGATAATGCCCTGAACTCCTGCGGCCTACAAACCTTAGAATTCACATCAAGAATCTTCCTTAAATCACAGAGTGGTTTTAAATCACCACAGTTCTCATTGGTGAGGTAGTCTGGAGTAGCACTGCAGGGAACAACTCTGTCCTTATTTTTATCATCCCAGTGGTTTCATAGGCTCTCGTCATATTGCTTTTCATGCTCAGCTTGTTTCTGTCCAGGCTGAAACATCCTATCCTTTTGTCTTGCTTCTCCATTTCTTGGTCTTAGAGTCAATTCCATGAAGTAGGACATATCCCTCTTTCCCACAAGGAGAAAACACTTCCTCTTGTCCCTTTCTAGTGATCCTTCAGCATTTCCTCAGCCCTGGGTCAGAATAGTACCTAGGATCTTTTTCTTCAGAAAGCAGGCTCCAAGGCCACTTGGACCCCACTCTTGGTTTCTAACTGATGCCTCAGAGGTCATACAATTGAGAGTTCTTTTTTTCTTTTTAAAGATTTATTTATTAGAGAGGAAGTGAGTAAGCATACATGGGGAGCAGAGAATCTTCAACCAGACTTTCCACTGAGTGCTGAGCAGAGAGCCCCATGCAGGCTTGATCTCACGACCCATGAAATCACCACCTAAGCAGAAACTGAGTCAGACGCTCAACAGACTGAGCCACCCAGGTGCCCCTAAAGATTTTCTTTTCTTTCTTTCTTTCTTTTTTTTTTTTTTTAAGATTTTATTTATTTATTTGACAGAGAGATCACAAGTAGATGGAGAGGAAGGCAGAGAGAGAGAGAGGGAAGCAGGCTCCCTGCTGAGCAGAGACTCGATCCCAGGACCCTGAGATCATGACCTGAGCCGAAGGCATCAGCTTAACCCACTGAGCCACCCAGGTGCCCCTAAAGATTTTATTTTCAAGTAATCTCTACACCCAATGTGGGGCTCTAGCTTAGAACCCTGAGATAGAGAGTTGCATGTGCTACTGACTGAGCCAACCAGGTGCCCTTGATATAATTACTATAAATATAGTTGTCTTAGGCTGTTATAACAAAATAACTGCTGACTGGGTGACTTATAAACAGATTTATTGCTCACAGTTCTGGAGGCTGGGTAGTCCAAGATCAAGGTACCAACATGGCTGCATTCTGATGAAGGCCCTCTTCTTGGTTCATAGCCGTTGCCTTCTGGCTGTGTCCTTAACATGGTGGAAGGGACCAGGGATCTCCATGCAGCCTCTTTTATAAGGCACTTATCCAATTTGTGAGGGTTCCACCCTCATCACTTAGGTACCTCCTAAAGGCCCCACCTACTAATATCACATTGAGCATTAGGATTTCAAATATGAATTTTGAGAGGGACACAAATATTCAGGCCATGGCAGCTGTAAATATCATTGTAAATATAGTTTAAGTTTTTTCCATCTAAGTACACTGACTTATATTTGCCTATATTAAAGCTTTAGAAAACATTCGTATAGCTTACTCTTAAAGATAAGGAAGATGGTCTGAAGTAGTCTTATAGTAAGTTTATTAATCAGATTATTAAAGATGTCAGAAAGAAAAAGAAGCTACGAATTTAAGCGCAAGTCAGCCTTGTTCCTAGTACACAGTTCCTAGGTACACCAGGAGGTCTCTGGGGTGGAGCACTAAAGAAATTGCAAGATGCAAATATTCCAGAGTAATTTCCCCTAAGTTTGCCTTTTCTTTACTTTTGAGCCCTCTGGTATACATAAGAGACAAATGGGATAATTTGGTTTCTAGAAAAAGGGATCACAGGTAAATTTTCCAAATAGTCACACGTTTCTAGAATATTAAGTGATTAATAAGGCAAGTACCTGAGATCAGGAATCAGAAAACTTGGGCCCTGGTGTTAAGAAACCAAATTATCTCTTTTCTGCATGTCTGTACCCAAGCAGCTAAATATTGCTGGAAAAAAAACACATATTGCCGAACTGGTTTAACTTTAAATTCATGATTACAAACTTCAAATGGATACCCAATATTGCCAGTCCTACATACCCAATGTAGGCAGTCCTACTAGGAAAGTTGTAAGCTTGCTCCTCCCACCCTCACCAGCATTTGCACTGATCTTCACCTTTATTACCTTAATTATCAGAGTGGAAGCATCCTGTTCCTATCTAAGGTCAGTCCTCCCAGTTTCCTTATATCCTGTCATGGATTTCACTCCTATATAGGTCAAGCAAGCCTTCTCTCTCCTGTATCACACCCAATGGCACATAAACATGCTCCAGAATCCTGCCATGTTTTAAAACATCTCCTCCCTTGACCCCGGATCTTTCCACAGTTATCCCTAAAGTTTTGCTCCCTTCACAGCAAAACTTCTTTCCACAGTTATCCCTAAAATTATCCCTAAAGTTAACTTTCCACAGTTATCCCTAAAGTTTGCTCCCTTCACAGCAAAACTTCTCATGTTGCCTACATATGCTCTATTTCCTTACTTTTCCATTCATTCTCAACCCATCCTAATGAGGTCAAAATCTCTTGATTTACACCACGAATCAAGCCAAATTCGCCAATGATAGTCTCCATTGAATTCCAAGGTGACCAATCCAATAGCCCTGTCTCTGGCCCAAGTTGACCTCTCAGCAGCACTAGACACGGCTGACCACTCCCCCCCACCTAAACGTTCTCTGCCCTTGGATTCCAAATTCAACACGCTTGTGAATTTCTGTCTTCCTGGCTGCCCCCTTTGTTTTCTTCTCCATTATCCTATTTCCAAATGCGGAAATGTCTAGGATCTGGCCTTGGAATTTCTCTTCACTCTTTTCTCCAAGTGAAAGCCCACACACATATATATATATATAGTTTAATCCGTTCATGCAATTTAAAAACACCGATTAAGTTGCTACCACCTAAATATCTGAAGATTTTATATTACAAAAATCTAGATTTCTGATTCCCTTTTTCAACAAAACTCCCAGAATATCTGTCAATATTGGGCTGACATCCTCATAATGGGAACAATCAGCTGAATGGAGCAGAAACTGTCCCGTTGATGCTGGCTCCGATTGTTATCCGTGATATCTAAGGTATGGGAGTTCAGAATACAGTCTTCAGTCAGATTCCTTTAAGTACCAAAGGCGCTCCTCCCTGGGTCACCAGAAAATCTTCCAGGCTGCGATGGGTGAACTTCGTCTCGGGTTGGGTAGAATCCGCAGGTGCATCCTGGGGAGGGGAGGGACGACTGCACTTTAAGGGGCTGAATGGCACCGCCCACAGAGAACTTCGCTCATCAAGCCGAGATAAGAAGCGTAGGTTTTAAAATATAGCATTATATCACGCCAAATAAGAAAGTCACTTTGACAAAAGGCCGGTGTGGTCGTGTATAAGCATCAAATCTGGTCTTCTGTTGGCCTTTCTTGGCTTAAGTGGACTGGTGACACCAAGGGAAAGCCCATGCCCTCTCCTATTGCACCCGGTTTTAGGAGGCGGAGAGCTCCCTTAAAAGCCGCTGGGCAAGGACAGCCCTTCTCATCCTCGCGCCGCAGGCGCTGTACAGTTCTGAGGAGTTGGGAGAGTGTGGGGAACAACCGGCCTTAACGCGGTGGCGGGCTGCGGTGGGGAGCTGGGAGGGAGGGTCCGGCCCAGCTAGGGCGGAGACTTGGGCGGGGCCCGGCCCGAGAACCGCCTCAGCCACAACGCCTAGCCCCCGCGCGCGCTTCCTCCAAACACCCTCCCTGCCACCCCCAACCCCCCTTTACGGATTCGGGGCCGGAGACTGCGGCTGTAGAACCAGGTCAAACAAGCCTGGGATCCTGTAACGCCCAGAGGCGGCGGCCTCCGCCCAGGAAACCCCACCCAGCGGGAGCCCGGACGTCGCGGCGCCCGCAGAGCCCACGCGCGAGCGGGCGAGGGCGCGGGAGGGCGCGTGCGGCGTGACGCGACTCGCGGCGCGTCCCGTGACGCCATCGCGCCCGCTTTTGAAAGTTGGCGCCCGGGGCCGCCTCCCATGCTGCCCTGCGCCAACCCCTCCCCTCACCTTTCCTCCCCCGCCCTCCACTCGTCGCCCGGCCGGCCCCCCCACCCGTCCCTTCCCTTATCAGCACCCGCGGCCCCGGCAGCGCCGACGCAGGCGCACTGCACCGCGCCGCCGCCATTTTGTGTCCGAGCCTGTGGAGCGATTAAACCGTGCGCGGAGCTGCTTCTTTGGCGGCAGCGGCGGTGGCGGTAGCCGGTGCGGGTGCGCGGAGCTGGCCGGGGACGCCGGGTGGCCGGAGCGGTGGAGCGGCGGCGGAGCGGGCGCTGCAGGGGGTGTGGCGCGGAGGTAAGGGGGCCCGGGGTGGAGGAGGTTTCGCGGGCCGCCTCTAGGTGTCACGATGGGGCCGCTCCGGTCGGCGCTGGCTGCAGCCCGGCGCCAGCGCCGCCGCCGGGGGGTGTTTGTCTCCCTCTACCGTCCCTGCTGCGGCGCGGCCGCCGCCATTGCCCGTCGCCGCCGCGGCCCGGCCGACCCCCCACCCCCACAGCCGCCCGCTAGGCCTCCCTCCTGGCGGCGCGCTAGGCCTTCGGCGGCGGTGGCGGCGGCAACAGCAGAGGCCCGCGCGCCGGCGACTCCATTTTCCTTCCTTTGTCTCTGCCCTCGAGGTCGGCTCTTGGCCCGACTGATTGCCCGGCCGCGGCCCGCCCTCTGCCCTCCGCCCCTCCCGCGGCGGGTGGCCGCAGCCGAAAGGCGATCTCTGCGTCCCGGCTCCCGCGCCCGCCTTGCTCTAGGGTCCCGACCCACTGCCGCCGCGCGCGCAGCCCGGTTTCCGTGTAGTATGGGTGTCGGGCCCTGGCCGACTCCTCTCCGGCTGCCCCTCCTCCAGCCTGCCCGGTCCCCGGAACCTACCCGACCGCTCTGCGAGCGTACCCCTGCCGCTTGGCTGCTCCGCGGTCGCTCCCAGTCCGCGCGCCGCCGCCGCTGGTCTCCGTCTCCGCCGAGTGGCGCAGGCGGCGCTGCTGCGGCTGCGAGCAGAGGGACCCCAGAGCTGCCGAGAGCTCCCTCTGCAAGGCTGGCTGAGCTGCTCGCGCCTCGACGCTGCCTGAGCGGGCGGGGGGACGCGCGCTCGCCGCCCGCGCCGGCCCGGCTGCGCCCCCAAACTCGCGGCCGGGCTCTTCGCTGGACCTGACCGGTGCGGTCCCCCACGGTGGGCGGAAGAGACTCGAGTTCCTCACCAAGTAGTTTTTCTACAGCCAGGATCGGACTCCACTTGTAGTGATAGCCTGACTTTGTGCGCTAAGAGATCTCAAAGGGATCAAAACTTAATTTCATTCTGATCTCAAGTGACGTGACAGATTACTGAATTCGGGATTATGGGGTGGCTAAATTGGATCAGGCGACCCTTTCGTTTCCTTCCCGCTTTAAAATGTCCTGACGCTAAATTAGTACAGTATTTAGTACCTGATGCTTTAGGGCTAGGCGAAGGCAGTTCTGCCTCGGGATTGTGCAACCCGATCTAAAGCGCCAGTACGGCAGAATGAATTTATTCTTGACTCCACTGGTAATTTGCCCATATGCTGAAATATGAGGGTTGATGTTGTAATTGAATCCTGGGTCACTAGTTGCAGTTGGTTTATAAATATCTACGCCTAATGTAACTACTCTTTAGTAGCTGACTTCCTGTAGCCCAGAGTTCAGCATTAAGTAAACATTCGCATAAGTAGTCTTCATGCTTTGAGTTTAAATCAACTAGGAAAGTTAAAAATCTACGTCCCCTATAGGCGGCAAAAGAAGTTAAACAGGGCACGTATACTAAATTTACTGTCCTTCCCTGTTTTTTTGAATGATTAAAAAGCTTCCTGTCGAATTGCCATAGTTTTCTCTTTTCTGTTTTCCTGAAATGTTTGAGTACTTTATTGTAGTATCTGCAGTAGTTGATGTGTCAGCTCGGGTTGCGTTGGAGAGAGGAAGATCTTGATTAACTTTTTTTTTTCTTTTTTCTTTTTTGAGGAAAGCTCTGTTAAGCTTATGAGGAAATTAAAACAGCCTGGTGCTAAGTGAAGTTGTCTGGTCTGCTGTGTGTAATCTCAATCTGTAAGATTTTGCAGGAATCTGGCTCTATAAGAGAGTTTTTCAGCATTCCCCACCCCCCCGGGGGGGGGGGCTTCAAAACGTTTCTTCTCCCCCTCCTCTCTGGTAAAAGTAAAATTGCACTAACAAATCCAGTATTGATGAAGTGTTAGGTTTGGGAATAGAGCCATGCTTAGTTGTCTAATAAATTAGTCCATTTGTGTAAGTTTTTGCATTCTTGAGATTTTTGGTTTTATTTTCTTTTTGACATGTGGATGGCAGGTGGTCTGTTTTACTTAAAAAAGTAAGCTCTCTACATGTTAAAGATTAAAATCCAGAAGATCTATGATTGATCCATGAGTAAAGCTTGTTTGCCCTGGTTAGTGTTGTGCTCCACAGACCATGTTTTGTTTCTTCATTCACTCCTGCCTTATAGTCATCAGCGGCTTGGTCTTCCATATCATTCTCCTTGTTTTAATGGTATAGACTTTGTCTACAGAGTTGCTATTCTTTGAGATTTCCTGTATGCCAGGGATTCATACTTTTTTTGGAAAATGAAATCTACAGAGAATAAATTGAGAATATAAGGTTACCCAAAGGACCTTATTACTTAAATCAAAAACGTGAGGAAGGTTACAGCAGTAATGTTTGCTCTCTTAAGAAAATATGGCTTATTTAAGAGGAACTGTAAAAGTCATCCTTAGGGGTCTGTCTATTCAACCAGCATAAGAAAATTTAGAAGCTGTAAAAGTCATTCTTAAGATGCATTCCAGTTCTAAGAGCTTTAGGGTTTTGCTTTAAACAACACACAAAGTGAGGGAGTTCTTTTGGAGTGCAGAGGCGACCTGCGGCTGACTAGGGCCTCAAGGAGGAGTCCCGTGGCAGACACTTGCACAGTGGTGCCTGCTGGCAAAAAGTCTCCTCTAGAGACTGTTTTTTGTTTTTGTTTGGTTTTGGGGGGGGCGGGGGGGATGTGGAGTTTGTGTGTGTGTGTGTGTGTGTGTGTGGTTTTGTTTGTTTGCTTGAGGGATGCTTCTGGCATCAAATTCACTCCCCCACATCCATTTTATAGCCTCCATTTCATTTTTTTAAACCAGAAATTTAGTTGATCATCTGTCTACCTTATTTACCTATCTTGGTCCCAAATGACTTGAGACTTTTCTGCTAGGAATTAGGTCCTCTTCAAACAACTAAAATTTGTCATAATTTAATACTTTAAGAAAGAGCATACAGGTTTGGAAAGAACAATAATGGCAAATTATTAACAAATTAACAATAATGGAAGACCCAGGTTTGCAGTTGGATGTGTGGATTTGGCATACCATATTTGGTTTTCTAAACATCCCTGAACTTTAGTCACTATCCACAAATCTTCCCTGGTAGTATCTTTGTGCATTTTCTTAGTGATCAGTATTTGAGTGCAGAGATGTGACATTGCATATACACTACTAATATATACACCAAGCATAGTGATTTTTCCATGCTTGATCTTCATTTTTAGTCACCCTTAGAATGTTGAGGTAAATAAAATCTCATCTCCTTTGAGGCATGCTAGTAACAATATATGGACTCCAATACAGAAGTGTTTGACTAGATATATTAATCCTCAGTTCAAGTTGTAAATTGCTTCTCAGCAGAGACGACTTCTTTAGCTTTAAGTATTTTATCAGCTTGGTTTTATGGGCTTTCGTTAATTATGAGGTGGATTCCCTCCTATATGCCAAATTCTTTGGAAACTCTCAGTTCAAATTTAGCACTTTCACTTGGGAGTTTGTTTTCCTTCTTTCCTTCCCTCCAAGTAAGTTCCTCTGTACTGTTGCCTGAAGCTTGATAGTTCATTTATTTGTTATTTGGGGAGAGAATTATCAGCTAATAAACTATTTCATTGCTGTGCTGCTCGGAATTTCAAGTCAGTGAAAGCTTTCTCCGTTGTTATCTTATTAAACTGAAAAATACAGTCTTGTGGTGTAAACTAACTTAATCAGTAAAGCCAGTACTTGCTGAAGATAAGGAAATATACTGTTAAAGGACTATTACTATATAAGAATTTTTTGTCAGCTTGAATATATATATATATATATATATATACACACACACACACACACATATGCCATTATTTGCTTGCAAGATCATAATGGGGTACTTATATTTTTTTTAAGATTTTATTTATTTATTTATTTATTTAAAGTATTCTCTGTACCCAACTTGGGGCTCAAACCAAGAACCCTGAGATTAAGAGTCATGTGCTGGGGCGCCTGGGTGGCTCAGTGGGTTAAAGCCTCTGCCTTCCACTCAGGTCATGATCTCAGGATCCTGGGATCCAGCTCTGCATCAGGCTCTCTGCTCAGCAGGGATCCTACTTCCCCCTCTCTCTCTGCCTGCCTCTGTGCCTACTTGTGATCTCTCTCTCTCTCTCTGCTAAATTAATAAATAAAATATTAAAAAAAAAAAAAAGAGTCATGTGCTCCACCAACTCAACCAGGCAGACATCCTCACTGGGACATTTAGAAAAACAAATTACAGATCCTTTATCTATTAAGCAAATGTCTAAAAAAAGAAGTGTTTTATTGGCTTCATAGAATTTATGGAATGCCTCATTTAGTAACGTGACCTCTTAACAAGTATATTGTTTCTTAACCAGTTTTATCCATTTTCATCTTGCCCTTATTTTGCTTTTCATGTTACATGTGCATTAGTGTATATTTGGTATTGATAAAATTATTTGCATTTCTGTTTTAGAATGATCACAGATCTGGAGCCAAAGAACAAGATGCACTAGTGGACAGATTGCTAACCAAGGGCTTGAGAGTTCTGTTTTCCCTCCTCAGACTGACTTTGCAGTCACGGAGAGGTAAATACTCTTTCCATTTCTTGGTCTTGGGAGTAGTAAATCCTTTCTGGGGTTGGAGGATTTGCTATATTGTTCTTGGGTATAGGAGATGCAGGACAGTGGGTGACTGAGGGCATACAGGTTTTATAGTCAGAATCCTTGGTTTGGAACTGCACTGCCATATATACTAGCTGGGTGACACTGAGCAAGTTACTTAAACTCTCTTCTCCTATGGTCCCCATTTGAGAGAGAACAATACCAATTACAGAGGCTGTTTTCCAAGTTGATGAGAATGTGCATAAAGCATTAAGTACTATCCTGAGTGTTTACATAGGAAGACCCCAGGAAATGGTTGTTTTTCGGCAGAAACCCTTGGAATGTATTTTTTGACTATTAGCAAATAACTTCAAAAGTCCATGGCCCAAAGCAATTTGAAATTTTGATGGAATTCTGTCCTTGGGGAAATAGATCTTAGATAAAAGTGGTCTTAGTTAACTTGAGTTAGCCTAGCTGATGACCCATTTTTGCATCAGTTACAGTCTTTATGAATAGCTTTTTAAAAACATTTTAATGTATCACTTAAAATTTACTGTAATCTACAATTTCTGTTATAAAATGTCATGGTCATCATAGTGAACTTGAAACAGGCCTTACAAGTGTTGAGATCTGCTAGGCTTTGGAATCTTATTAAAAAAAAAGTGGGGTTCTGGGTAGGAAAATTACCTCTTCTGAGGCTATCAGAAGGCACATCTTTCTTATCCCCTTGAAGATGTGAAAATGTTTTAAAACTGTGAAAATAGTTTAATTGCCCTTGTGTAAGAGCAAAAGAGTGAGGTGGGAATTAGAAATGCTGACATTAGATAAGCTTATGTGAATGAATCATCTAAGTGACGGCTACTAAGATTTTTCTTACAAGCTGTGCCTGGAGCAAATAGAGAGGAGGAAGGGAACAGGAGTGAAAGCTCTACTATTCTTCTTCACATGTCTGTTTTCCATGGTCAGCTTGGTACATTGATAGATGGGAAGGAGAAGGTCTGTGTGCTAGTATTCTGTCACTCCAAAAATAATTTGTACCCTGCAGGGTTTTTAGGAGTGTTGACACAGCATACATATTAATGAGTGCTAAAAGAAAAACATTACTGATTTGAAAAGCTGTATAGAAAACTACTGATAAGAGTTTGGGGAAAGGGGTTGTAGGAACATGTTGGTCACTTTTAAGTGTTATGGCTATTTAATTGTTTAGATCCCTGTTTCTCAAACTGGGATATGAATACCCTTAGGGTACAAAGTGGTATGATTCCGGGGTACTTGAAGTCACAAGATAAACATGACCCATCTTCTTGGAGCTTCAATTGTGCTCATTGAGGGGGCGGTGAGTTAAGTAATTTGACTGGTAAGTAATTTTTTAATTTTTACATTAAAACAAATACATGTTTTAGGATCAGAATAGGAACTCTGTATGATTTACATAACACAGATTTTCAACAAAGTGGGTCATGAGTGCCTGGCGATAAGAATTGCTTTTTGTATAGGTACTAAAATCGAAATACTTTCATTTTAGTATTCAAGAAGCAATACTTTTGAGCTCTAGAACAGCTCTATCATCCAGCTCCTTACTTTGTTCCCTGTAGTATTGTACTGTGGCATATAGATGTTAAATTGTATTAAATGGTGCTTGTTGGCTTGCGTGCATGTTCCTGCGCATGTCCAACATGCACAAGAGCTGTGCACAGATTGGGAGGCAATTCTAGATGGCTGGATGAAGTCAGAAATATTAAGACCATTCCAATGGCCTAAGAATTATAATTTTAAAATAAAGCAATGAGCAAAATCAGATCTAAAATTGTAAATTCTACAAAAGAGAATTTTGAAAGCAAATACCACATTAACTAAAGCATAATTAACAATTTATACAGATTTTGTTATTACTCCCCCATTCAAGTTGTCAAGTACTCAGAGTCATAATAAAATGGCTAAGTATTAAGCTTGTAGAACTTGTGACTCCTAAGACAGTTATTCAGAAGCATCTAAACTGTTTTGTGTCTTGTAGAATTGCTAAGTATTGTTACTGGTGTATTGGTCTTAATAGAAGTGGCGTAATAATTATATTTTCTGTCTTTATAATATCTGTATTTTGAATACAAGTTTTATATTTGAACCTAATTTGTTCTAGATACAATGGAATGTGACTTTCTCTGAAACATATTTGAATTGGATCAACCAGATGTTTAGACGTGCTCTAAATATTTATACTGTTCATCGAACACTTGTAATGTGTTCATTCAATTTTTGAACACTTGCCTTTCTACTTTGCATCAGACACGGCATTAAATATTGGGGATTTGAAGATGAATAAGAAAAAAATTGTTTTCCAGAGGGTCTTGAGTATAGGGCAAGAGATTAGTAAATAAGTGTTATTTGTGCTCTGATAAAAGTGTGTTTTGTGATGCAGGGAGGATAATCAGTTATAGGAGTTGGTGAAGGATGTTGAGAAAGGCTTTCTGGAAGAGAAACCCTGATGTAGGTATATGAGCAAATTCAAAAGGAACGTAAACTTTGACTTTAATCCTATTAGAGGACCAAGGTTTAGTGCTGTTTAATAGCTATAGGGCCTTGGGCAAGTCCATTAGGGGTAATTTCCATGTGCCTTTTCACATTGGTAAAATGACAGGCTTATGGCAGTTAAATGTATTGTTGGGGGAAATATATATATTTGTGTATATATATATTTTTGTAACAGTAACTGTAATGTGCAATGTAAAAGTAAAGTGATGGATCTTTAGAATAGATGATCATCGTATATATTTTGCATTAAGCTACAGTGATAACCACCAGACTGTACAAAAATTATATGAACCAAGAAAATTGGGACTTTGTAGATGAGAAAATTATATCAGTCAAAATCTTTTGAGCAGGGCACCTGGGTGGCTCAGTGGGTTAAAAACCTCTGCCTTCAGCTCAGGTCATGATCTCAGGGTCCTGGGCGCCTGGGTGGCTCAGTCATTAAGCGTCTGCCTTCAGCTCAGGTTATGACCCCAGGGTCCTGGGATCGAGCCCCACATCGGGCTCTCTGCTCAGCAGGGAGCCTGCTTCCTCCTCTCTCTCTGCCTGCCTCTCTGCCTACTTGTGATCTCTGTCTGTCAAATAAATAAATAAAATCTTTAAAAAAAAAAATCTGTTGAGCAGTAGAGAAATCGATGTTAACAGGGCCACACCCCATGTTGGGAGTGATGTTTGACAACCATAAAAAGAAACCATTGGGAATACTATTAACCAGCAAAATGCTAATAAAGTTTGTTAGGTGGGTTTTTTTTTTTTTTTTTGTTTTGTTTTGTTTTGTTTTGTTTTTTGAGATTTATTTATTTATTTGACAGAGACAATAGGGAGAGAGGGAACACAAGCAGGGGGAGTGGGAGAGGAAGAAGCAGGCTTCCCGCTGAGCAGGGAGCCCTATGTGGGGCTCGATCCCAGGACCCTGGGGTCATAACCTGAGCTGAAGGCAGACGCTTAATGACTGAGCCACCCAGGCGCCCCATGATTTTTTTTTTTTAAATATAGCTCACAAAAATTGTTATGGAATAAAAGTAAAAATACCCGAACTAGGCACATAGCAAGAACTCAGTAAGTAATTGAATGAATAAATGCCTAGGAAAAAGACTAAACAGACATGGAAACATTGGTCAAAATAAAATAAAAAACTAGTAGTGCAAGATTGGCTAGGTCTGGGGTAACTTTTCCTGGTTTTCTATAGTTTGTATAACATCTTGTAGTGCAAATAAATTTTCCTTTTTTTTTTTTTTTAATTACTGCAATTTGGGAATGACCATATTTGATAATGGGAGAATGATTAAATATGAGTATCTGTATAATAGGATGTCATGCAACCATTGTATTATGTATAGTAACATATTGAAAGGGAGAGATTTGAGACATATTTCATAAAGCAGATTATCAAATAGTATGCACAGATACGTGTGTGTGTATATAGGGAGGGGACTATGGATATAAACCAGAACATTTATATAAAACCTATAGGAGTGCCTGGGTGACTCAGTTGGGTAAGTGTCTGCCTTTAGCTTAGGTCATGATCCCAGAGTCCTGGGATCGAGCCCCATGTTGGGCTTCCTGCTCAGTGGGGAGTCTGCTTTTCTCTCTCTCTCCCTTTGCCCTTCCCCCTGCTCGTATGCTCTCTCTCACTCACTCTCTTTCTTAAATAAATAAGATCTTTAAAAAAAATTAACCTATAGATGTATATTCTTGGTGATACGAGTTTTCTCATACTTACATGTTTTATATAATTTTTAAAGGGAAAAGGAATACAGTACAGTAGGAAGTAGTAGGAAGAAACTTTTTGATAAATATAGTGAAATAATAAAAGGCATTTTTGTCTAGTTTACTCTGGCAGTGAAGTCTAGATTTGAGTGGATTCAAAGCCTTGCCAGAACACTGTTGCAGAAGTGCAGGAAGGAAGGAGGCTACCGGCAGCCATGCTCTGCCCAAGTGTCAGAAGAAATTGAGGTTGCAGAGGCAAGTCTTAGAACTTTCCTCACTTACATTTGGTCCTAAACTTTTTTTTATATCATCTGAATAATGTTTAGTTTCATTCTTTAGAAGAGTCTAATAATTAAAGAACTATAGTAAAACCTAAAGAACTCTTACTTTCTTTCCACAGAGATAAACACTATTAATACTTTGGTGTGTTCCCCTTTGGGTTTTTTTTCCTTCACTTTCGTAAATGGGCATATATATTATAATACAGTTTGGTGTTTGGGGTGTTTGTTTGTTTGATTAGAGAAGGTAGGAAAGAGGGAGAGAGAATCTCAAGCAGGCTCCACACTCAGCACAGAGCCTGAGTCAGAGCTCAGTCTCACAACTCTGAGATCATGACCTGAGCTGAAATCAAGAGTGGGTCACTTGACAGACTGAACCACCCAGGCGCCCCTGTATAATACAGTTTTAAAGACAAAATGTAATTGTTCTATATAAGTATTTTGTAACTACTACATTAAATAAACACGCATGGGCAGAATATTTCAAACAGTACAAAATGTGCAGTGGAAAGTAGTAACTTCTTTCCACCTCTGATCCCTCAGTTTACTTCTCCAGAGGTAATAAATATTAATTTTTCATATAACCTTCCAGAGAAAATTCTGTGCATGCATAAACATATGTGTTTCTGTATCCTTTTTTAAAAAAATACAGGTGGTCGAATACTATACACAGTTCTGGACATTTGAGTTGTTTTCAGTCTTGCTGTTAGAGAAGGATGTTCTAGTCGATATCCTTGCATACACCTTTTTGGGCATTTGTACTAGTGTATTCATAGGATGAATTCATAGCAGTTTAATTGCTTGTATATTCCTGGAAGAGGGAATGGCATGCACAAAGGCTCAGAGGCAGGAGGAGAGAAGCCTAGAAAGTTCTGGGTACTGAAAGCAGTTTAGTGTGATTAGAGCAGAGTGTATGGGGCTGGATGCAGATCTGCTGAAAGGTCCTTCAAGAACCCCGTAGTCTAAGTGAAAGAGTGTAGACTTCATCTTATAGGGGAGGTTTTAGAATTGAAGTGTCCTTGCTGGTAATAAATTTCCATCTTAGAAATCTTTGTCCACTGTGTGGAAAATGGTGGTAAGGAAGTAAGAGGGGAACAGGGGAACTAGTTGAGAGGCCATCACATCTGTCCAGGCAAGATGTTAAAACCTGCCTGGCTTAAGGTAGGAGATCCCACCAGAAATAATATTTGTATAGTTTTATTTATTTCATTTTGTTAAGCTAAGTTGGAATCCTATTCTGCATCCTCTTTTGTACTCTTTCTTCGTGTTACATGTTATGAACATTTTCCCCATCAGATACCCTATGTTATCTCAAATTACTAGGAATCTGCTTCCTTATTGCTGATTGTTAAGTTTTCTAACCTGTTCCTTTGGGGATAAGTCTCTCAGTTTTGGCCCTCGCTTTTTGCCTCTCATACTTCATCTCTCTGCTTCCCATTATTTGAATTATTTCTACTAAAGGAGTAAATGGACTTTGGGGCACCTGGGTAGCTCACTGTGGTTAAGCCTCTGCCTTCGGCTCAGGTCATGATCTCAGGGTCCTGGGATGGAGCCTGGCATCAGGTCTTTAGCTCAGCAAGGAGCCTGTTTCCCCCTCTCTCTACCTGCCGCTGTGCCTATCTCTCACTCTCTGTCAAATAATAAAATCTTTAAAAAAAAAAAAAAAAAAAGAGTGAATGGACTTTGAGTAAGAGCCACATTAATTGGACATTTGAGTGCATAGATTTGAGAAGTCTAATAACTACTCAGAGTCCTTTTCTGATTCTGTTCTTGACTGTTCTCAGTGGTAGATACTTGCTGATTTAGTGACTTTTAGGTAAGGGTGCATCTTAGTTGATGGTGCATCTTAGTTGATGCTAAGGGTGCTAAGTTGATTATCCTATCAAGTATATAGCTATGGCTTTCAGCATTTTTCACACTAAAATTAAATCCCCTGTTTCTTATTTTGAAGGAAGATGCCTCTCCAATAAGAAAGGTAGCAAACAGAGTCCTAAAATGTCCTAGATTGGTAAGGGCTTTTGAAGAGCAGATGTCTTGATGTTCTGTGTGCAGGGAGAGTTGGTGGAGTGGGAGGGGCAGGGTTGGTATACAATTTTATACCTTGACTTTGAGCGGCCTTTCTAGGTTAAAACACATCCTATTGGAGGGAGGAAGGAGCCAGTCTGGTAGATGGAATCTAATGTTTGCAGTGTTTTTGGCTGACACAAAGGTTCCTCATTAAATTTCTTGCACTTCAGGGGTGCCTGGGTGGCTAAGTCAGTTAAGCATCTGACTCTTGGTTTTAGTTCAGGTCATGATCTCAGGATCCTGAGATGGAGCACTACATGGGGCTCCTTGGTGAGTGTGGCACCTGCTTAAGGTGCTCTTTCTCCCTTTCCCTCTCCTTTCCTGCCTTTAAGAAATTTCCTGGAGGGGCTCCAGGGGGGCTCAGCCATTAAGCTTCTGCCTTCAGCTTAGGTCATGATCCCAGGGTCCTGGGATCTAGCCCCACATCGGGTTCTCTGCTCAGCAGGAAGCCTGCTTCTCCCTGTCCAACTCCCCTTGCTTGTGTCTGTCTTCCTGTCAAATAAAATTTTAAATTAAAAAAAATTTCTTGGCTTCAGATGTAAATGCTACTAAGTAGGGTGGTGTACATTAGCCAGCCATCTTCTTCCAAATAGATTTTAGAGACTTCTTCCTGATTCTTGGTTATAGACAGGTGGACTGCAAAGCTAGGGAACTACCTTTTGCTCTATCCTTTTGTACACCTTTGCTGTATGCGTTTGTTAAAATTTCCTGACCTTTTTAGCTAGGAAGTGGGGGTACTTGATCCCTTCTTACCTATAAAGATGAATCTTAACTGATAACCTAAAAAAAAAAATAATAGGATATTAAACTCAGATGAAATTATAAGTCATCTGGCAGTCTTTTCATTTTACAGAAAACAAACCTGAGAGGCAGTGATTTTCCTGAGGTCATAGACATAGGACAAAGGCTTCTGCCTTTTTTTAACTTTTCCCCATACTGGCTCCGAATAGTCTCTGGGTTTCACAGAATATTCTACAACATTTGGTATTATAGATAGTTATTAGATAAATACTCATTTTTTTAGATCACTTTTTTTTTTTAAGATTTTATTTATTTTTTTGACAGAGATCACAAGTAGTCAGAGGAGCAGGCAGAGAGAGAGGGAGCAGGCAGAGAAAGCCCAATGTGGGGCTTGATCACAGGACCCTCTGGGATCATGACCTGAGCCGAAGGCAGAGGCTTAACCACTGAGCCACCCAGGTACCCCTAGATCACTTTTTCTTTTTTTTTTTTTTTTTAAGATACTGCTTATTTATTTGACAGAGAAATCACAAGTAGGCAGAGAGAGAGTAGGAAGCAGGCTCCCTGTGGAGCAGAGAGCCTGATGTGGGGCTCGATCCCAGGACCCTGAGATCATGACCTGAGCTGAAGGCAGAGGCTTTAACCCACTGAGCCACCCAGGCGCCCCGATCATTTTTTTTTTTTTTTAAGATTTTATTTATTTATTTGACAGATCACAAGCAGGCAGAGAGGTGGGCAGAGCGGGAGAGGGGGAGCAGATTCCCCGCTGAGCAGAGAGCCCGATGTGGGGCTTGATCCCAGGACCCTGAGATCATGACCTAAGCCAAAGGCAGAGGCTTAACCCATTGAGCCACCCAGGCGCCCTAGATCTCTTTTGACAGAAATATAAATCCATGTATATTTATAGAAAAAATGATGGGAGGGACGTCTGGGTAGCTCCTTTGTTAAGCATCTGCCTTCGGCTCAGGTCATGATCCCAGGGTCCTGGGATTCAGCTCCTCGGCAAACCTGTTCTTGCTCTCCCGCTCCCCCTGCTTGTGCTGCCTCTCTAGCTATGTCTCTCTCTGTCAAAAAATAAATAAAATCTTTAAGAAAAGGAAAAAACAGCATAAAGACTATACTTTGTTACTACCCTTGAATATAGTATACCAGTGCACTGGCATATGTTAGGTTTTTAGTATGTGTCAGAATTTCTTTTTTAACATTGTCACCAACTTTAAAGGTTGTCCATGTATACACTGCATTATTAGACTCTAGACTCTGACCATCAGTAATACTAATGCTTGGTCTCCAGTACCAGCACTGTTTGGATTTGAGCTTATTTACTTCTTTCCTCGTAATTCAGGACTTCTTCTTAATCCTTCAGTCATTTCTTTTTGATAAGAACAAACCATTGTTGGAGGTCACTGTTGGTTAGCACCTATTTTTAGTATTGTCCAGTTGGGCCATTGAAAGTTATAAATTGTTTCAGCCCACTACTTTTTATTTCTCTATTAATTCTGGTATAACACCTCTGGCATGGCATGGTCATGATCATATATCATAGAGCAGGTATAAGATATTTTATATTCACAGAGGTTTGTTTGTAAGTATTCTATAATAGTGGAGGATACCAGGCGCCTGGGTGGCTCAGTGGGTTAAGCATCTGCCTTTGGCTCAGGTCGTGATCTCAAGGTCCTGGGATCAAGCCCCATATCAGGCTCTCTACACAGCCGGGAGCCTGCTTCCTCCTCTCTCTCTGCCTGCCTCTCTGCCTACTTGTGATCCCTCTCTGTGTTACATAAAGAAATAAAGAATCTTTAAAAAATTAATAAGATAATAGAGGGTACCCTAATTCCTTTCAGTATTACTTGTGTCCCTGTTCTATTTATATCTTTAACTTTCTACTCCAATTAAAATTTTTTGTTGTGAATATATGTTGAAACTATAAAGTAATAGTGACATGGTTAGCTGTTTAGAATAGAATTTTTTTTTAAAGATTTTATTTATTTATTTGACAGAGATCACAAGTAGGCAGAGAGGCAGGCAGAGAGAAAGGAGGGCTCTCTGCTCCCAATTTGGGGCTCAGTCCCAGGACCCTGAGATCATGACCTCAGCCAAAGGCAGAGGCCTTAACCCACTGAGCCACCCAGGCGCCCCTAGAATAAATTTTATCTTTTCTTTTTTTTCTTTCCATTCCCTTGTCAGACATGGTCTTTGATTCTTCTCTCCTTGTCATGTCTTTTGGGTATTTACAAATACATAATTTTCCCCACAATTTCTTGGTTAAGCTTTTGCCTTTATCTCCTTTCCTGTATTTGTTTCCATGTTTTTAAGGAGTAGCCAAATTGACAAATTACTTGTTTTCATAAACTAATAATTAGTTTAAAGTAACATTCTATTTCTTTCATTGTTTAAACTTCTGTATGTCTCTGTTCCTATACATGTATATCCTTTTTCTGTTTTTCAGATTTCTTTTGTTCTATTGAGTAGCACTTTAGCTCTTATCCATACTTCATGCTACTACAGTGTTTACTCACTAAGAATATCTTACTTTTTTTTTTCAATATAACTGTTACTTGATTTTTGTTCAGAGACCTCATAATGCCATTTATTATCATTATTATGCCTTTAGTATGGGTAAACGTTGTTAAATTTAACCTGTTGGCTTCTGATTTAACACTGACCTTATAGGAGACCCCATTTACCAATTAAAAATGGTCTTGAGTGGGGGCTTAGTCGTTAAGCATCTCCTTCAGCTTGGCTCATGATCCCAAGGTCCTGGGATCAAGCCCTGCATTGGGCTACCTACTCAGCAGGAAGCCTGCTTCTCCCCCTTCCACTCCCCCTATTTGTGTTCCCTCTGTCACCATGTCTCTCTGTCAAATAAATAAAAGTGTCTCGGTTTCACCAAGTAGCCTTCATGAGTGAGTACTGAGTTATAGAGATACTCAAGCATTGACCACGTGGTCACTGAGACAAATTGCAAAACCAGAAGTTCACTCTTGCTACGTATGTCCATTTTTCTTCTTCTTCTTCTTTTTTTTTTTTTTTAAAGATTTTATTTATTTATTTGACAGAGAGAAATCACAAGTAGATGGAGAGGCAGGCAGAGAGAGAGAGAGAGAGGGAAGCAGGCTCCCTGCTGAGCAGAGAGCCCGATGCGGGACTCGATCCCAGGACCCTGAGATCATGACCTGAGCCGAAGGCAGCGGCCTAACCCACTGAGCCACCCAGGCGCCCCTCTTCTTCTTTTTTTTTTTTGTGTGTGTGTGATGTGTTGAGCTTGTTCATACCTTGTAGAGAAAGATTTTGTTATTGATGGTACCCATTGTAGAGGTAAAACTTTTTAGGACTTCTTTCTTTGGTTGTACATTCCATTATTGCTTATTTGGGAACCATACACGTTTTGAGGTAGACTTTGTAGATTTTTCTCTAAATAACAAAATAGTTATTTGTTTTGAAGAATGAACCAAAAGTTCTCTTAGTAGAAAGCCATGGGTTTTTGAGTAGCTTGGATTTATGTAGACCTGTATTTAGGGTGGAGAGCTATTGTATTCTAGGTCACTCATTTTGGAGCCATGATCAGGAGAGGTTCTATATCAGTCACTTTTGGGGACCTTTTGGAGTAAAATCTCTTCCACCCTAGATCTACTGATCAAGAATCTGTGGGATCTATGTATTTTAAAGCTCACCAGGTGATTCTGGTATCATCCAGGTTTGGGAACCACTGCTTAGGTAGAATCTGCTCCCAAATCCATAGATGTCCCTATTGCATGTTCTATAAATTCTATATTGTGTGTGTGTAATCTGTTCCTTTTTATGACATATTTATTTATTCAAAATAATAGACTTGCCATAGAGGTGTCTGGGTGGCTCAGTGTGTTAAACCTCTGCCTTCAGCTCAGGTCATGATCCCAGGGTCCTGGGATCGAGCCCGCATCAGGCTCTGCTCAGCAGGGAGCCTGCTTCCCTTTCTCTCTCTCTGCCTGCCTCTCTGCCTACTTGTGATCTCTGTCTGTCAAATAAATAAATAAAATCTTAAAAAAAAATAGACTTGCCATAGATCCTCAGCCTTCCTCATATTCTCAGCAGTGAAAGACTGTAGGACTACTCCAAAGACAGTGTAACTCTGAGGTGCTTTTAGGGCTTAGAGCAAAGCAGAGATATGGTAGTTCCTGACATTGTCACCCTTGGGAGCACAAAAAGAAGTGAGGCATTAAGTTGCTGTATGCCTGTAAAAGTGTCAAAAGCAGAGAGGGTAGCATGTGGTTGGGAACCAGCTTTCACTTGGTACTATGGCACTAGTGTGTTGACTTCCAGATAAACTTTGTCTTCGGTTTCATTTGTAAATGTTCAACAAGCGAAATAAACAGGATACTTTTACTGAGGAATCAAAACATAGCTTCTGAAGCCAGGTCACCCTAATAAACCTGAGATGGTTTAGTATGGTTCCATTCAGTTATGTTGAATTTATTTGCAGAGAATTTGTCTGATTCCATACATATTTAAATTTTTCCCCCACCTACTGTCTCCTCTTTTAGCATGTTCCTCTCTACTGTAGTTTACCTATCAAGGTCCATCTCATCCTTTAAGATCCAGCCTTAGCGTTTTCTTTCCTTGAAGCCCTCTTTTACTCACTTAAGCCATCCTTTGTGCCAGGGTAGTGGGAAGTATGTTAATCCCTGTTACAGCGCTCATCACACTCCAGTGGGCCCTTAAACAATGTGGAGTTAGGGAATCCAGTGCCCCCGACACTCCATCTCCAACTTGAAAATACGGGTATTACTTTTAACTCCCAAAAAACTTAACTACTAATAGCTGTTGACCAGAAGCCTCACTAACGATCTAAACAGTTGATTAACATGTTTTATATGTTACATGTATTATATACTGTGTTCTTACAATCATGGGAACTTGGGATCACTATTTCTTGGGAAGGGTGTATAGATAGTCTTCTGATATGCTTCAGGAAATAAGTTGGGGTTTTTTAGCAATCAGTTGTCCGTTGTAAAGGACAGCAGTATATTAAAAAGTTGTGGTAGTTTTATTTGTAGACTACTAAGAAATCATCCTTTTCTACTATCTTATTCTTCATACCCATCTATTATTCTTAGAATATGTGTATTTTTTAATAACTGAGCTCCACAAAGGACTAAATTCTGTATTGATAAGTATAAAAGGTTATTTTGGTTGATTTCCTTTGGGAAATATCTGACATACTGGCTGTACAGCCATAATCTGGGTGATAAATTACTAAACCTTATTGTCAACATCAGCATAGTCACCTTTTTTTTTTTTTTTCCTTAAGATTTTATTTATTTGGGGTGCCTGGGTGGCTCATTGGGTTAAAGCTTCTGCCTTCAGCTCAGGTCATGATCTCAGAGTCCTGGGATCAAGCCCCACATTGGGCTCTCTGCACAAGCAGGGATCCTGCTTCCTCCTCTCTCTCTCTGCCTGCCTCTCTGCCTACTTGTGATCTCTGTCCGTCAAATAAATAAATAAAAATCTTTAAAAAAAATGATTTCTCTGCTCTCTGAGCAGAGAGCCTGATGCGGGGCTTGATCCCAGGACCCTGGGATTACGACCTGAGCCCAAGGCAGAGGCTTTAACCCACTGAGCCAACCAGGCGCCCCTATTTTTTTTTCAGATTTTTAAATTTAGGGGCACCTGGGTGGCTAAGTTGGTTAAGCGACTGCCTTCAGCTCAGGTCATGATCCCAGAGTCCCGGGATCGAGTCCCACATCGGGCTCCAGCTCCACGGGGAGTCTGACCTTCTACCCTCTCATGCTCTCTCTCTCTCTCTCTCATGCTCTCTCTCTCTCAAATAAATAAACAAAATCTTTAAAAAAAAAAAAAAGGTTTTTTTATTTGACAGACAGATCACAAGTAGGCAGAGAGGCAGGCAGAGAGAGAGAGAGGAGGAGGCAGGCTCCCTGCTGAGCAGAGAGCCGGATGTGAGGCTCGATCCCAGGACTCTGGGATCATGACCGGAGCCGAAGGCAGAGGCTTCTTAACCACTGAGCCACCCAGGCGCCCCAAGGCGCCCCTATTTTTAAAATATTTTTCATCTAGAACATATTTATTGAGCAGTGCATGGTACAAGTGATTTTATTATTAGTTTTTAAACATTTATTTTAAGGGGCACTTGGGTGGCTCAGTGGTTAAAGCTGCCTTCGGCTCAGGTCATGATCCCCGGGTCCTGGGATCACGCCCTGCATCGGGCTCTCTGCTCAGCAGAGAGCCGGCTTCCTCCTCTATCTCTGCTTGTCTCTCTGCCTACTGTGATCTCAGTCTGTCAAATAAATAAAATCTTTTTTTTTTTTAAGTTTATTTTTAAAAAAATTATTTTAAGTAGTGCAAGCTCTGCATTGCATTATGGGGCTTGAACTCATGACCCTGAGATCAACAGTCGCATGCTCTACTGACTGAGCTAGCCAGCCTTTATTTTTATGTGGTGGGATTTTTTTAATGTAACCTATAATTATGTTGTTAGGACATATTTATTTTTCTTTATTTAAGAAATGACACACACACCCACACTCAGCACAGAAAAGAAATGACACAAACAACAATAAAGGAAATAAATTCATATAGTTAAACTTCCACTTAGCATACAATATTTTGATTTTCCATAAATTCCTTCCTGCTCTTGTCATGGGCAGAAAACATCTATATGTGTTTCGTGTGACAGTAAAATCAATATTGAGTGTCTGCTGTTTACATAACATTGTTCTGTGTTTATTGATATAGAGGATACAGAAGTAAAAGGCATAGTTCCTCCCCTCAACAAGCTAATAGACTATGTGGGGAAAAGACATAATCATAGAACAGTATACCACAATGAAAACCAGACAAACATGAAGTCAGTTTGCACTTAAGAAGATGTGGTTTAGGGGGGTGCCTGGATGGCTCAGTGGGTTAAGCCTCTGCCTTCGGCTCAGGTCATGATCCTGGGGTCCTGGGATTGAGCCCCGCATTGGGCTCTCTGCTCAGCGGGGAGCCTGCTTCCCTTTCTCTCTCTCTCTGCCTGCCTCTCTGCCTACTTGTGATCTCTCTATCAAATAAATAAATAAAAATCTTTTAAAAAAAAAAAAAGAAGAAGAAGAAGATGTGGTTTAGGGATGCCTGGGTGGCTCAGTTGATTAAGCATCTGCTTTGGCTCATGTCATGATCCCAGGGTCCTGGGATCAAGTCCCACATCAGGCTCCTTGCTCAGCGGGGAGCTTGCTTCCCCCTCTGCCTTCCATTCTCCTGCTTGTGCACTGTCTCTCTCTCTCTCTCTCTCTCTCTCTCTGACAGGTAAATAAATAAAATCTTTAATAAACATTTTGGGGGGGAAGATGTGATTAGGGGATCACTTGAGCTGGGAGGGGAACAAGACAATAGGCACTTGTTTAGAAGATGCCCAGAAGATGAAGTTGGGTGGGTGGAAACGATGGGAATGAACTGTACAGAGTTCTGAGAGTGAAGCTAAAGAGTTTGGAGTTGAAGGGTGCCTGGCTGGCTCAGTCCAGACAGCATGTGACTCTTGATGTCAGGATCATGAGTTTGAGCCCGCATTGGGCATGGAGATTACTTTAGAAAAAAAGGAAAAAGAAAGAGTGTGGAGTTGATTAAATAAGCCTCAACCACCATGCGTTTTTGCACCTCATTTCAGAAAGAAGGTTTTATCAGGCAGCAATATGCTGGACAGATGAGTAAAGAGGGAACAATCTGGGATGCTGTTGTTCCTTTTTGGCTCTTTCCTAGAATTGGTTAGTTACCAGGTTCTGTCCTCTGGATGCTACCTTCATCATATAGAAATTCAGTAGTTTATCAGAGAAGACAGTTTAGTGGGGAACATTTATGTAAGGTTTGTGATTAGAATTCTAGGACACTGGGGCACCTCGGTGGCTCGGGTCACAATCCCAGGATCCTGGGACCAAGCCCCTCATTGGGCTCCCTGCTTGGTGGGGAGTCTGCTTCTCCTCCTCCCTTTCCCCTCCTCCCTCCCCTTCCCCCACTTATGTGCCCACATACTCTCTTTCTCTCTCAAATAAAATCTTTAAAAAAAAAAAAAAAAAGGATTCTAGAAAACAGAAAGGTTATATATTTGTTTGGTTAACATGTATTCCTTACCCTCTGGGGTGGAGGATCCAGAGGAGCACAGTGTAATGATACAGAGGAGCATTGGAGCCAGGCTTTGTGTGTGCATTGTTCTGTTGAGTGTTTATGACAGCCTGTGAAATGGATACCATTATTGTCCCTGTTTTGTACAAAAGGAAACAGAAGCACAGAGGGTAGCATATCTCACTCCGTGTCACACTGCTAGATTGGTAGAGGAACCAGAATTGGGGTGCAGGTTTTTGGCTGGGGGACCTAAGCTTTCAATGACTATCCATTCTGCTTCTCCTGTCCCTTTGCTCCTTTTTCCAATATGGAATGAGCATTTACCTCATATTAGGCATTATATTGAAATGTGATTTTTTGGGGGCACCTGGGTGACTCAGTGGATTAAGCCTCTGCCTTCGGCTCAGGTCATGATCTTGGGGTCCTGGGATTGAACCCCTCATCAGACTCTCTGCTCAGCGGGGCGCCTGCTTCCCTCTCTCTCCGTCTGTCTCACTGCCTACTTGTGATCTCTGTCTCTCTGTCAAATAAATAAATAAAATCTTTAAAAAAAAAAAAAAGAAATGTGATTTGTCAGTGTCTACATAATATTATACTTTGTGGATGTATCATTTTCCAGGTTTTAACTATTTACCTGTGGTTGTACTTCTAAGTTGTTTATAATTAGTCAGGCTTAGTTAAAAGAGTTTGTGACTCTTGATCTCTCGGGGTCATGAATTTGAGCCCCGCATTGGGTATAGAGATTAAATAAATAAATAAACTTAAAATAATATCTTTATAATCTTAATGTTCATCTCTCATTATTTCTGGGCATGAAGTGAAGCGGAGTTACTGGGCCACCAATTTGAATATTTTGAAAATTCTTGATTCATATCACCAGTTACCTTGCTAATTTCATGGCACCATGACCAACATTAGGGACTCTCCTTTAAAACAGCCATAGCGGGCCCCTGGGTGGCTCAGTGGGTTAAAGCCTCTGCTTCCAGCTCGGGTCATGATTCCAGAGTCCTGGGATCAAGCCCCACATCGGGCTCTCTGCTCAGCAGGAAGCCTGCTTCCCCCTCTCTCTGCCTGCCTCTCTGCCTACTTGTGATCTCTCTGTGTCAAATAAATAATAAAATCTTTTAAATAAATAAATAAAACAGCCTTAGCAGTTTAATAGACATAACATGCTGTCATGTTACATTAATTGGCTTTTTTGTTTGATTTAGTGTTAAAGAGGTTCTTTTTCCTTCCTTTCTTTTTTTTTTTTTTTTTGGTCATTTATTTGTGTCCTTTGCTCAGCTTTTTTTTTTTTATCCCTTTTGGTGTTCATCTTTTTCTCATAAATTTTACAGTCGTTTGATAAGGATGTTAATCCTTTGTCACATATGCTACAAATACTTATTTTCTTTATTGACTGTTTTCTTTTTAATTTTGTTCAATGTTTTTGTCATAAGAATTTTTTAGGGTTGGGGAGGAACACTGGATGGCTCAGTCAGTTAAGCATCTGCCTTCAGCTGAGGTCATAATCCCAGGGTCCTGGGGTTGAGTCCTGTGTTGGTCTCCCTGCTCAACCAGGAGCCTGCTTCTCCCTCTGTCTTCTGTGTTCCCTGCTTGTGTGTGTTCTCTCTTTCTGACAAATAAATAAAAATCTTTAAAAAAAAAAAATTTTTTTTGCGGGGAAGCCTGGGTAGATCATTCATTGGGCATCTGCCTTCAGCTCAGATCATAATCCCGGGTTCCTAGGGATCAAGCACCACATCAGGCTCTCTGCTCAGCAGGAAGCCTGCTTCTCACTCTCCTATTCCCCCTGCTTGTGTTTCCTCTTTTGCTGTGTGTCTCTCTCTGTCAAATAAATAAAATCTTTATGGTCAAAATTTCAGTAATTTACTCTGGTTTCTCCCTGTTATTTCTGTGTCTTAGCACAAAGCCTTCCTCATTCTGAGATCAGAAGGCTCTTCACCTATATCTTTTTTCAAGGTGGGTTCTTTTTGTTGTTGTGTTGTTTTTAATGTGTGTGTGTGTGTCAGTATTTTCCAAGTAGCTTAATAGTTTTTTGGCACTTTTTATGGAGTAATCCTCTGCTACCAACTAATTTTTAAAAGGACAGCTTTTTATGTTCTAGGGGTTGTTTCTGGATTGTCTCTTCTGTTCAGATAGGCTATTTGTGATAGTGCCAGTTACACTACATTAATTATTGTGGCTTTATAACATGTTAATATTTGGAAATAGAAGGTTGCTTTCATTTTTTGGAAATTTTATTGCTCTTATCATCATCTTGTTTATTTTTCAGACATTTTGAGAATTACCTTACGTAAAGGAGAAAGAATGAGGAGTTTTCTGTCTCCAGCCTTTTTTTTTTTTTTTTTTTTTTTGAGAGAGAGAGAACACGTGCGCCCGCACAAGCCAGGGAGGAGGAGAGACAGAGAGAAGCAGACACCCTGCTAAGCAGGGAGCGCGACATGGGACTTGATCCCAAGGTCCTGGAATCATGACCTGTGGGAAAGGCAGTGCCTAACCAACTGAGCCACTCACGTGCCCCATGTTTGGCCTTTCTGATCATGGATAAACATAGTAGCGTCCCTGTTTAGTGAGGTCTTTTATGGTCTTGGGAGAGTTTTTGTAGTCTTGAAATAGGTCTTCACATTTTTTTTTTTTTAAGATTATTTATTTATTTATTTGATAGATTACAAATAGGCAGAGAGGCAGGCAGGGAGAGAAGAGGAAGCAGGCTGCCTGCTGAGCAGAGAGCCCAATGCGGGGCTCAATCCCAGAACACTGAGATCATGACCTGAGCTGAAGGCATAGGCTTTGAGCCACCCAGGTGCCCCGGTCTTCACATTTTTAGTTGAGATTATTTTTATTTTGATAGGTTTCTTTTTTTTTATGGGAATTTTATTTTTTTAAGATTTTACTTATTTATTTGACAGCGAGATAGAGAACACAAACAAGCAGAGTAGCAGGGAGAGGGGGAGGCAGGCAAGCAGGGAGCTTGATGTGGGGCTCGATCCTAGGACTCTGGGATCATGACCTGAGCCACCCAGGTGCCCCTTGCTTCTCAGTTTCAGTTCAGGGTCGTGAGATTGAGTTTTGCATCAGGCTTTGCACTGGGCATAGAGCCTGCTTGGGATTCTGTCTCTGCCCAGGTCCACCTTCTTCCTCTCTGTCTCAAAAAAAAAGAAAGAAAATCGGAACCCTAGAAAATACAAATTAGAATAGAAGGCTATTATTATATAGCTTGAGAGGGGGAAATAAAAGTGATCAGGGTGTGGCCAACTAAAAAAAATGGTAACTCAGATCCTGCTACTCAGGTCTTAACAATGAAAGAAAATTCCTTAGTTAAAGAAAACCTTTTTCAAGCATGTAACTCAAAAATTTCTCCCACATATCCTTTAGTGTAAGCCAAGGGCATAAGGCCAAAACAAAACTTGGTGAAAGCAGCTCTGTAGGGGATAAGACCATGTGACACAAATATACCCAGCTTTTTTTCCTGATGGTCTGGCATAATTCTGGGATAAAGCCTAGACTAGAATGCTGAATTCCACAGAGAGGTCAAGTCAGATCAGGACAGAGAAAGTCTCCTTTGGATTTACTAGTTAAGGGCCATTGTACCCCTTAGAGCAATTCAGTAGAGAATTTGGGGAACAGAAACCAGACTGAAGGCATAGAAAAGAAATAAAGGAATGGAAACAGCTAGTGTGAGATTAACCATGGAAGGAATACAGAAATGGCAGATGCTAAATTATTGAATGGATTAAAGAAGATTTAAGATGTGAAAGATTTGAGCAACACAAAGCTGGCAGAGAAAAGACTGAGATGGGGCTCCTGGGTGGTTCAGTGGGTTGAGCCTCTGCCTTCGGCTTAGGTCATGATCTCAGGGTTCTGGGATCGGGCCACATCAGGCTATCTGCTCGGCAGGGAGCCTGCTTCCCCCTTTCTCACTCTGCCTTCCTCGTGATTCTCTGTCAAATAAATAAATATTTAAAAAAGAAAGGAAAAGAGAAAACTGAGACAATAGGGAGAGGTCTGATCCAGTAGGTTCCCAAGGTTGCAGGCCAGGCCAGTTGGAAAGAGCATGGCCAAACCATAAGGGCCCCTGTTATAGGCCAGGCTTTTGCATCCTCCCACTCGACCAGTAGTCAGCAAGGGCAGATAAGTGTTCAGGTGCCAGTTTTCCTCTCTGCTGGCCCCAACATTTGCAAGTGCCAAGATCGCACTTTCACAATCTGAGGGAACCTTCTTTGGCCCTATTGTAGAAGTCGATCGAATGATTTTTCAAGATTTTGTTCATTTGAGAGGGAGTGAGAGCTTGAGCAGGGGTCAGGGAGAGGGAGGAACAGAGGGAGAGGAAGAACCAGACTCCCCACTGAGCATGGAGTCCTACTGGGACATCCTAGGACCATGAGATCATGACCTGAGCCAAAGGCAGACACTTAAACACTTAACCTGAGTCACCCAGGCACTCCCAGAAATTACCATTTAAAATAAATTAATTAAAACAAATGTTTGTAAGCTTCCCTTTGTCACCAGGATGACAGAAATATGCAAAAGATCTGTTGTGGTTTTTTTTTTTTTTTAAGATTTTATTTATTTATTTGACAGAGAGAGCACAAGCAGGCAGAGGCAGAGAAAGAAGCAGGCTCCCCGCTGAGAAAGTAGCCCAGTGTGGGACTCGATCCCAGGACCCCGGCATCATGACCTGAGCCGAAGGCAGATGCTTAACCAACTGAGCCACCCAGGTGTCCTGAAAAGAGCTGTTCTTCAGGAGACCAACCCACTTTCTAAGCACTTCGGTCAGTCATGGATTAGGGACTATAGTCCAGTCTCCTTATTCCTTTTCCAGTGCCATTGAATTGAATGTGATAGCCAGACATCCATATGGAGAGATCTCCTATAGAGAGTGAAATTAAGGAAATACAGATATGGATTTGAAAGATCTCTGGAGATAGCTGAACTAAAAAGGCTGGCACCTGGAGTGGCAATAGAGAAAGGAATAGAGCCTTGATGTGTTGGAAGGGGCAGGTGGAGCAGCTCTCAGAGGCAAAGAAGAGACCTAGGAAGGACAGAGGGAGTAAAGAGGCTAATGAAGTAGGAATACAAGTTTCATGCTGTCAATTGCCAGAGAAACTGAGATGGAGGGTGAGGGGAAGGCCTTTGGGTTAGCTGTTATGGTTCCCGGTATATGGTGCTTATGGACCAAAGAGAGGGACCACTGAGGCTAAAGAGTGAGTGGAGTCCTTTTCAGTATGGATATGTTCTAAAGGCAGGCAAAGCCTTATACAAGGGTGTGCAAACTAAGTATATGATGTCATCTCATCTATATAAAAATACATATCCATAAGGGGGAAAAGAAAACAAAAGGGCTAGGTGATTATCTCTAGGTATAGGAATTGTGTATAACTTTTTTTTTAAGATTTTCTTTATCTGACAGAGATCACACATAGGCGGGGGGGTGAGGAGGGTTGGTAAGGTGAAGCAGGCTCCCTGCTAAGCAGCAAGCCTGACATAGGGCTCAGTCCCAGGACCCTGAGATGATCATGACCTGAGCCAAAGGCAGAGGCTTAACCCACTGAGCCACCCAGGTACCCCAATAACTTTTTTTTAAGATTATTTTATTTTATTTTATTTTATTTTTATTTATTTACTTGACAGAGATCACAAGTAGGCAGAGAAACAGAAAGAGAGAGGAGGAAGCAGGCTCCCCACTGAGCAGAGAGCCTGGTGGGGGGCTCAATCCCAGGATCCTGGGATCATGACCTGAGCTGAAGGCAGAGGCTTTAACCCACTGAGCCACCCAGGCGCCCCTAAAGATTTTATTTTTAAAATAATCTGTACACCCAATATGGCGTTTGAACCCACAATCCCGAAATCAAGACCCCCCCCCCCGACAGAACCAGCCAGGTGCCCCATGAATAACTTTAAAATATATTTTATGTGCTTCACTTTTCTGATTTCTCTAAAAAGTGAAGTACATAAAATATATATATATTATATTTATATTTTAGATTATACTTCTATAATTAAAAAATACTGTGTTCTGAAGGAATGTGGAAACCCCTTTTTAGTAGTGTTGGTCCACAAAAATGTTTGAAAAATGTAGAAAACATGGCTGACTAAAGGGGAGAGGAGGGGGAGTGTAAGAGTATTTTTTTTTAATTCAGTTTAACATATAGTATATTACTTTTTTCAGAGATAATTTAGTGATTCATCACTTGCATATAACACCCAGAGCTCATTACATCAAGTGCCCTCTTCAGTGCCCATCACCCAATTACCCCATCCCCTCCAGCTACCCTCAGTTTGTTTCCTGTAGTTAAGAGTCTCTTTGTTAGTGTATTCTGTGCATGTTGTGTGGCTAAGTGAAACTGAGTGGAAACAGCTGATTTTGTAGAGGAAGAGAAGAAATGGATCATAACTGGAAGGGGTGGGAGGGCTGGCAGAGCACAGTCCTCAGGGAGTGGGAGGAGAGACCTGGTCCAGGCTATTAGGTTAGTTATTGATTCAGAGAAGGGACTCCATTCTCTTGGGGAAAGTTAGGTAAACAGATCCACTGCTTGAGGGGATGCTTTGAGTTTTCTAAGCAGTGTATGGGAGAGGCCTGTGCCTTGCTACTTTGTATCTGACTTTTCTCTGTAAAAACTGAACCTGCTGCTTATCAAGACCCTGAGTAGAGGCTGATGTTCAGGAACCCTGTGCCGTGTGTTTTTTCAGTGAGAGAATACTCTGTCTGCTCAGCTCCCTGGCAACACAGTTGATTTGTTTGTACTCCTTGTACCATTTCTTTTCTACCTGGTTTATAATTCCAGTGATTTCTTTTAGGTTAGACTTGATTATTATAGCAAGTTATTATAGCAGGTTATTTATAAGTTATTTATATTTACAAGTTCAAGCCAGAGGGGAGATGGGTTTTTTTACAACCCGACAGAGCTCAGAGATTAAATGTTTTTCCTTCACCAGTTTTATAATAGAAGATATCTAAATAGCGTGGGATTATGTAGTGATTGTCTGGCAGGGTCAGTATTAGCATTTCTGGCTTATGAATTTTTTGTTCTCTGCTTGGTATTTTTCCCAAGAATGTCACCAAGATAGATGGGCTTTTTCTCTGCTCCCTAATTCTAGCATTTGGAATTACCCATTCTTGTTGGAGTACTAATTTGGGGACCTTCCTGGCCTGAAAATTCTCTTTTTAAAAAATCTGTGAAGAGCAGTGGTATAAAGTAGTACTTCTTAAACTTTAATGTAGGAAATCACTTGGAGATCTGTTAAATTGCAAGTTCTGATTCTGTGGGTCAAGAGGAGAGCCTGAAGGGGCACCTACCTGGCTCAGTTGGAAGAGTGTATGACTCTTGATCTCAGAGTTGTAAGTTTGAGCTCCAGAGTTGTAAGTTTGGTGTAGCGATTACTTAAATAAATAAAAAACTTAAAAAAAATTGTTTAAGGGGTGCCTGGGTGGCTCAGTGGGTTAAAGCCTCTGTCTTCGGCTCAGGTCATGGTCCCAGGGTCCTGGGATCAAGCCCCACATCGAGCTCTCTGCTCGGCGGGGAGCCTGCTTTCTCCTCTCTCTCTGCCTGCCTCTCTGCCTACTTGTGATCTCTGTCTGTCAAATAAGTAAATAAAATCTTTTAAAAAAAAAAAAGAATTAAGAAAAAAGAATAGAGGGGTGCCTGGGTGGCTCAGTAGGTTGAGCCTCTGACTTCGGCTCAGGTCGTGATCTCAGGGTCCTGGAATCGAGCCCCGCTTTGGGCTCTCTGCTCGGCAGGGAGCCTGCTTCCCCATTCCTCTCTGCCTGCCTCTCTGCCTACTTGTAATCTCTGTCAAATATGTAAATAAAATCTTTAAAAAAAAGAAAAAAGAATAGAGCCTGAAGTTTTGTGGGGTCTTTTGTTTTTTTGGGTTTTTTTTCGATTTTATTTATTTATTTGACAGACAGAGATCACAAGTAGGCAGAGAGACAGGCAGAGAGAGGGGGGGAAGCAGGTTCCCCGCCAAGCAGACAGCCCAACTCGGGGCTCGATCCCAGGACACTGGGATCATGACCTGAGCTGAAGGCAGAGGCTTTAACTCACTGAGCCACCCAGGTGCCCACGTTTTGTGCTTCTGATAAGCTCCATGGTTATGCCATTGCTGCTGGTCCTTGGACCATGCTTTGAGTAACAAAGATATATAGCAGTGCTGTCCAACACAGTAATAGCACCAACCCCATGGGACTGTTGAGAATTTACAGTGTGACTAGTTCACATTGGTTATGTTGAGTTCTCCATACCTACCTGCTTTACCTTAAACCATAGTACCTGTTCTGTCCCTTAAGTTAGGTAGTAACTCCTTAGAGGTGCCTGGCTGGCTAATTCAGAAGAGTATGTGACTCTTGATCTCAGGGTTGTGAGTTCGAGTTCCACGTTGGGTATAGAGATTACTTAATTAAATAAATTTCTAAAAATATGTAAATATGGGGTGCCTGGGTGGCTTAGCCATTAAGCAGCTGCCTTTGACTCAGGTCATGTTCCCAGTATCCTGGGATCGAGTCTCACGTCGATCTTAGTGGGAAGCCTGCTTCTCCCTCTCCCATTCCTCCTGCTTATGATCCCTCTCTGTCAAATAAAGTCTTTTAAAAATATATTATAGGGACGCCTGGGTGGCTCAGTTGGTTAAGCAGCTGCCTTCGGCTCAGGTCATGATCCCAGCGTCCTGGGATCGAGTCCCACATCGGGCTCCTTGCTCCGCAGGGAGCCTGCTTCTCCCTCTGACTCTGCCTGCCACTCTGTCTGCCTGTGCTCGCTCTCACTCTCTCTCTTACAAATAAATAAATAAAATTTTAAAAAAAATATATATATATATATATTATAAAAAAAATACGGGGGCGCCTGGGTGGCTCAGTGGGTTAAGCCTCTGCCTTCGGCTCAGGTCATGATCTCAGGGTCTTGGGATCGAGTCCCGCATCGGGCTCTCTGCTCAGCAGGGAACCTGCTCCCCTCTCTCTCTCTCTCTCTGCCTGCCTCTCTTTCTACTGTGATCTCTCTCTGTCAAATAAATAAATAAAATCTTAAAAATATATATATAAATAAGTAAAACAGATAGCAACTCCTTGAATGCAGGACCAGGCCTCACCTGTCCCTCTGTGGTCTTTATACTGCCTTGTAGGTGGTTCTAACTGCCTGTGTGGGTACAGTGTTAAGGTGTCCCAACAGAGAATAGAGAAATGTGTCTCTAATGGAAGTACCAAAATCTTCACTTAAGACTAGGGCAAGAATACAAAACACTTTAATTTTGAATTAACCTTGTATATACTTCAATTATTTTGTGAATTAGATGATTGTTCAGGTCCATTTTACTCTTAAGTGTCTGGGTACTTTGGTACTCACAAGATTTAAGAGCCAGAAACTATGAATTGGCTCATTTTTCTTTTCCTGGTTTATTTTTTGTTTTTTTTTTTTTTATCTTCAGTTAGCAGTATCTACCAACCTAGTCATAGTGCTGTTAAGCAAAAATATCTTGTTGTACATGGTCCCTATCCTCAAGGAATTCATGGTCTCACAGAGGAGAGATACATGAATGTCAAATTGATGGTATGACACAGGAGGTAGTGTTGTGTGGTAGCCACAGTCAGGATCATTGGAGTCTGGATCCAAGAAAACGGTGAGAAAACACTATGATAGGATATTTTCTAAGGTAGAATTTAGCTAAAAATAGCAAAGCCCTCTGCCAGTGTTTTTATTAATAGATACAGGAAATGTAAAGGATTTGAACTAGTTCTGTTAATAATTCTTTAATATCATCAAATACCCAGAACTGGGGGGGAAAAAATCCAGAGATGAATCTAATTGTCTCATGTCCTATTTTTTTAAATAATTTGTTGGTTTGTATCAGGATCCAGAAAGGTCCATATGTTGTGGTTGATTGCTGTATTTCTTTTTTTTTTTTTTTTAACATTTTATTTATTAGAGAGTACGCACACAGCAGGGGGATTAGCAGTCAGAGGGAGAGGGACAAGCAGGCTCCCCACTGAGCAAGGATCCTGATACGGGGCTCAATCCCTGGACCCATGACTGAAACTGAAGGAAGACGCTTAACTGACTGAGCCACCCAGGCGTCTGCTGTATTTCTTTATAAAGATTTATTTATTTATTTATTTATTTATTTAAAAGATTTTATTTATTTATTTGATAGAGAGAAATCACAAGTAGATGGAGAGGCAGACAGAGAGAGGGGGGGGAAGCAGGCTCGCTGCTGAGCAGAGAGCCCGATGCAGGACTCGACCCCAGGACCCTGAGATCATGACTTGAGCCAAAGGCAGCGGCTTAACCCACTGAGCCACCCAGGTGCCCCAAAGATTTATTTATTTGAGAGAAAGTGCACACACACTTGTGAGCAAAGGGAGGGTCAGAGGGAAAGTCTCAAGCAGACTCCCTGCTGGGTGCAGAGCCCTATGCCTAGCTTGATTCCAGGGTCCTGAGATCATGACCTGAGCTGAAACCAAGAGTTGAACTGACTGGGTTGCCTGGGTGGCTCAGTCGTTAAGCAGCTGCCTTAGGCTCAGGTTGTGATCCCAGGGTCCTGGGATCGAGCTCCACATCGGGCTCCTTGCTTCATGGGAAGCCTGTTCTCCCTCTCCCACTCCCCATACTTGTATTCCCTCTCTTGCTGTGTCTCTCTCTTGTTAAATAAATAAATAAAATCTTTAAAAAAACGAGAGTTGAACTGACTGAGCCTCCCAGGTGCCCCAATATTGTATTATTATTATTTTAAGATTTTATTTATTTATTTGCAGAGTGAGGGCACAAGCAGGGGAAGCAATAGAAGGAGAGGGAGAAGCAGGGAGCCCAGCACAGGGCCGATCCCAGTACCCCAGGATCATGACAGAAGCCCAAGGCAGCCACCCAACCATCCGAGCCACCAAGGAGCCCCCGAGTACAGTAATTCTTAGATCTCTTTTTGTCTGTCAGCGTTTCTCAACCTCAGTACTATTGACATTTATGGACCAATAATAATTCTTTGTTATGGAGGACTGAACCTGTGCATAGCAGAGTACTTAGTGACATCTCTGGCCTCTACGCACTAGATGCTAGTGGCCCACCCACCCTAGTAGTGACAACCAAAAATGTCACAGGCCTTGCCAAATGCCCCCTGGAGGCATTCATCCAGGTTGAGAACCATTGATGTGTACATTCTCCCTCTATCCTTCTCGTTTTTGTCTTGGTGATTTATTTGCAGAAGAAACTGGGTAATCAATCCTGCAGAGTTTCCTTCAGTCACAATTACACTGATTTCATCCCAGTAATATAATTTAACATACTCTCTCACCAGGGCGTCTGGGTGGCTCAGTTGGTTAAGTGTCTGACTTTGACTGAAGTCACGATCTCCGGGTTCCTGGGATCAAGCCCCTCATCAGGTTCCTTGCTTAGCAGGGAGTCTGCTTCTTCCCCTGCCCCTCCCCCCTGCTTGTAAGCACACACATTCTCTCAAATAAATAATCTTTAAAAAAGAAACAAATTCTGCCACCAATTTCCTGTTAATTGGTGGTTGGATTTAGAGACTTGATTATTTTCAGATTTTTTGTTTTGTTTAATAAGACTGCTTCATAATGGTAGTTTGTTTTTCCATCAGGAGGTTCATAATACCTGTTGTCTTTTTTGAATATTAACAACCATTGATTTCCTAATTCATTTTTCAAGGGTTCTTTTGTTTTAAAATGTATATATTTTCACTTAGACAAGCTTTATTTTAAATAACAATCTGTGGAATGAATGAAAGAATAAATAACAATCTGTGTTCTCCCTTAATAAAGGAAGGGGAAATGGAAGGTGAGGCGGTTGAAGCCATTGTTGAAGAGTCTGAAACTTTCATTAAAGGAAAGGAAAGAAAGACTTACCAGAGACGCCGGGAAGGGGGCCAGGAAGAGGACACTTGCCACCTGCCCCAGAACCAGACTGATGGGGGTGAGGTGGTCCAGGATGTCAATAGCAGTGTACAGATGGTGATGATGGAACAGCTGGATCCCACCCTTCTTCAGATGAAGACTGAAGTAATGGAGGGTACAGTCGCTCCGGAAGCAGAGGCTGCTGTGGACGATACCCAGATCATAACCTTGCAGGTTGTAAATATGGAGGAACAGCCCATAAACATAGGAGAGCTTCAGCTTGTCCAAGTACCCGTTCCTGTGACTGTACCTGTTGCCACCACTTCAGTAGAAGAACTTCAGGGGGCTTATGAGAATGAAGTGTCTAAAGAGGGCCTTGCAGAAAGCGAACCTATGATATGTCACACCTTACCTTTGCCTGAAGGGTTTCAAGTGGTGAAAGTAGGGGCCAATGGAGAGGTGGAGACACTAGAGCAAGGAGAACTTCCACCTCAAGAAGATCCTAGTTGGCAAAAAGACCCAGATTATCAGCCACCAGCCAAAAAAACAAAGAAAACCAAAAAGAGCAAACTGCGTTACACAGAGGAGGGCAAAGATGTGGATGTGTCTGTCTACGATTTTGAGGAAGAGCAGCAGGAGGGTCTGCTATCGGAGGTTAATGCAGAGAAAGTGGTTGGTAACATGAAGCCTCCAAAACCAACAAAAATTAAAAAGAAAGGTAAAATGAGTTTATCCATTGTATTCTCATAGTCATTTTGGGATAAAGCAAATAAGGGTGTATGTAAATTATTTTTTAGTAAATGGAATTTTCTTTCCTCTTTTTTTTTTTTTTTAATAAAGATCATAAGCTGGGTACCAGTCCTTTTAGCCAGAATAACAGTTTTTCCACATTCAGTACATTTTAAGTCCTGAAGACAAATCTATTAGTGGCATGAAATAGTAACAATACAATATGACTTAAGTTGGATTTAGTTTAAAAAGACTAATGAAATTTATTTGTAGAAATTTAACATTAGGAGTAAACTTAACACTTTGAAACCTTGCAAGAAGTAAGTGTTTTGTTTTTCATATAGGTGTAAAGAAGACATTCCAGTGTGAGCTTTGCAGTTATACATGTCCACGGCGTTCAAATTTGGATCGTCACATGAAAAGTCACACTGATGAGAGACCACACAAGTGCCATCTCTGTGGCAGGGCATTCAGAACAGTCACCCTCCTGAGGAATCACCTTAACACACACACAGGTGCTGGATATGAATGTTGGGGGCTACAGCATAGCAAAGGCTAAAACTTGGGTTTTGAGTATCATCCAGGCTGGTTCAGGTGGGAAGTTAAGAATGATTTTTGTTCTTTCTTATGCTGTAATCCTGATTTATTATAAGCAGATGAATTTATAGACAAATGTAAAGAAAATTTAGTGGAAAATAATCCAAACTGTTAAAGGGTGGTGATCCAGAAAAAAATTATCTATGGCATTAACTAATTAAACTAATCTATGGCATTAACCTGTAATATTTCCTAAAGGACATCACCATTATGTTGTTAAGGTTTTAACGTCAGTGACAAAACATGACCCCCAAAATTCCCAGGCAACAGTTGCCAGGCATTATAAGGATGAACATTAGAAATAGCAACACAACTCTACTATTGTAAAAACCATGGTTTCTGGTTGTTTCACTTCAACAAAGGTAAGTAATTCATAACCTCAGAAAGGAAAGTTGAAGGTGTTACTCTAGTAGTTCAGACACCTACTTATTTGTGCTCCATACATACTTTAATATTCTTTTTTTTTTTAAGGTTTTATTTATTTATTTGACAGAGCACACAAGCAGGGGAAGCGTGGCAGGCAGAGAGAGGGGAAAGGGAGAAGTGGTCTCCCAGCTGTGCAGGGAGCCCGATGTGGGGCTTGATCCCAGGACCTTGGAATCATGACTTGAGCCGAAGGCAGATGCTTAATGGACTGAGCCACCCAGGTGCCCCTGTGCTTTAATTTTCTATATTAGCATCATGTTGGCTATGGTCAGATCCCAGGAGTCACTAAAGTGGAGGGACTGCTGGAGCTCTCTTTAGGTTCTCTTCTGGATTCTTTGCTCTTTGAGTATTGGCATTTGCTACTAGTGTTAATAGAAACTTATCTCACACAGTCTTGATGCAGAGTAGCTCTCCTCTCTCCACATTCTCCACTTAACACAGCTCTTGTTTTTGATTTGATGGGCTGGTAGTCTACTGAGCATGACCAAGTTAAGTTTGGCCTGTAAGCAATGGGTGCATTAGTATATTCTTTGCTAATACGATCTGGTCCCTTTTCATTATTTCTCTGCTTTCTAGTCAAGACACTTGATAAAATACTTCATTTGGTAGTTGGAAGACACTATGAAAGGGCATGTAACTAGGTAAAAGCGTTTGGCCACATAATAGTACTTCCTAAAATGGGAGTGCTTGATGCGGCCACAGTGTGTCATGGTCTAGTCCTCAGGTTTGAAAATAAGAATGTGGTCCGTTTAGTCGCTCAGAGCTCTTTCGGCAGAACTTATTCATACTAATCGAACTCTAAAGGGTCAGATGCAATCAGAAAATCAATTTCTGGACCCCTTGGTGGCTCAGTTGGTTAAGCGACTGCCTTTGGCTCAGGTCATGATCCTGGAGTCCCAGGATTGAGTCCCACATCAGGCTCCCTGCTTGGCAGGGAGTCTTCTCCCTCTAACCCTCGCCCTTCTCATGCTCTCTTTCCCTCTCTCATGCTCATGCGCTCTCTCTCTCTCACTCGCTCGCTCTCTCTTTTCTTTTTTTTTTTTTTTTTTTTTTTTTTTAAAGAAAATCCGTTTCTTATGAGGAATACACCTTTTCATTTTCTGAATGCAGTTGTATTGCATGTTAGGGGACATCCTTGACTATATCAGTAAGATGTCATGATTGAAGGGTGACTTGGTAAGCTTGGACCCTGAGCAGAGGGACACAAGCAATCATGTGGTGCAACCCAATGAAAATCTCTGTTGTACAGCAGTGTCTGCTGCTTTCCCAATTGCCATGCTTATATCTACCAGTAGCAGGCTTCTTTCTGTCCCCTAGATAGTACTAGGTAAGTAAACATTAGAAATTCTTGTTGGTTTTCAGTACAGTTTATCCTAACAGAAATGGACCCTGCTTTCCTTCTCGTTAATTGTTGTTTTATTTAACTCTCTGTACTGCCAAACTCTTTTTTAAAGACAAGAACTCTGTCTTTCACTCCTACATCCCCAGTGATAATAAAAAAGCAAACTGAGCAAATGAACATTCCTTGAAATTTCTTAGTTACTATCATACTTTAGTCATACTTCCCACTTGAGGGGTCTCTCAATCTCAGAATGCTTTCCACAGATGGCTGGTCCCATTCATTACATTGTGACTTTCTAATTCTGTTCTCAGAGGTAGCCTTCCTTTGATTTTGGTGTTCGGAGTTACTTTGTTGTCATCCCTTACCTGCAGTGCACAATTAAAGCTGGTCCATGGTTTTTGAGTAATTGTGTATGAAAACAGCACTGTGTTCTGCTGTCAGCTTATCTCCTTATTGTCGTCATTACCTGCGCCTATTTCCAATGATCTGTTTAGAATGTAAAGTGACTAGGGACTCCTGGGTGGCTCAGTTGGTTAAGCAGCTTCTTTCGGCTAAGGTCATGATCTCAGCGTCCTGGGATCGAGTCCCACATCGGGCTCCTTGCTCGGCAGGGAGCCTGCTTCTCCCTCTGCCTCTGCCTGCCATTCTGTCTGCCTGTGCTCGCTCTCTCCCCCCTCTCTCTCTGATAAATAAATAAAATCTTTAAAAAAAAAAAAAAAGAATGTAAAGTGACTAGAGAAGATCCACTAATGTAATCAGTCACTTATACTGTGGGGCTGCTGTGTGAGGAAGACCTACTAAAAACAGTAAGATTCCTTCAGTAAAAGGGGAAAGGAAAAAAAGTATATTATTTGTTTGTAAAAATGTTTAAATATTCTATGAATTGACATTCAGATCACAGAATATTAGAAATGGAGGTTTGAAAGAGATCTGTTAAGGGGTACCTGGCTGGCTCAGTCAGTAGAGCATGCAGCTCTTGATCTCAGGGTTATAAGTTGAAGCCCCACATTAGGTGTAGAGATTATTTTTTTGAAAACGGTAATCTTGGGGCACCTGGGTGGCTCAGTGGGTTAAGCCTTTGTCTTCGGCTTAGGTAGTGATCTCGGGGTCCTGGGATCAAGCCCCCAGTCGGGCTCTCTTCTCAGCCAGGAGCCTGCTTCCCCCATTCTCTCTGCCTGCCACTCTGCCTACTTGTGATCTCTCTCTCTCTGTGTCAAATAAATAGAATCTTTAAAAATAATAATAAAAACGGTAATCTTGGGTGCCTGGGTGGCTCAGTGGATTAAAGCCTCTGCCTTCAGCTCAGGTCATGATCCCAGGGTGCTGGGATCAAGCCTTGCATCTGGCTCCCCTGCTTCCTCCTTCCTCCCTCTCTCTCTCTCTGCATGCCTCTCTGCCTACTTGTGATCTCAGTCTGTCAAATAAATAAACAAAATCTTTAAAAATAAAATAAAAACGGTAATTTTGGGGGGCACCCGGGTTGCTCAGTTGATTAAGTGTCCAACTCTTGATTTCAGCCCAGGTCATGATCTCAGAGATGTGGGATCAAGCCTGAAGAGTTGAGCTCTGCGCTCAGTGGGGGAGTCTGCCTGTCCCTCTCCGCCTGCTCTTTCCCTGCTTGCACTCCTCCCCCTCCCATAAATAAATAAAATCTTTTTTGAAAAAAGGGTGATCACATAAAAGGCAGTACTACTTTGTAAAGCCTGTGATAAATTTCTGGAATTATCAAAATAAATTTATATAGAAAACAAGTTATTACATTTGGGTTTTGGTTTTTTGGTGGGTTTTTTTGGTTTTTCTTTGGAAAAAATAGTATCAGAATTTGGACAGCCTAATGTCCCTATATGTACGGTCATAATACAGTAGGATTTGATGTGCAAAAGCATCTTGGGTCAAATAACTTTTTAAAAATATTTTTAACATTTAGTTCTTTTTCTTTTCTTTTCTTTTTTTTTTTTAAGATTTATGTATTTTTTTGACAGATCACAGGTAAGCAGAGAGAGAGGGAAGCAGGCTCCTCACCAAGCAGGGAGCTTAGTGTGGGGCTCAGTCCCAGGACACTGAGATCATGACCTGAGCGAAAGGCAGATGCTTAACTATCTGAGCCACCCAGGCACCCCAACATTTAGTTCTTTGTCTGAAATTTATTTTCACCTATGCTGAACTATGTTTATTTCCCAGTCTGCTATATCTTCTATTACATTCCTACTGCAATATATTACTGAATCTCTTTAAGTCAAATAACTCTTAATTCTGTGATCTCTACTTGACAAAACATTGAGGTTTAAGATACTGGTTTTTTTAGTATTTATTTATTTATTTATTTATTTATTTGAGGGAGAGTGTGCACATCAGCAGGGGTCTGGGTAGGGGCAGAAGTAGAAAATCTTGGGGCACCAGGGTGGCTCAGTGTGTTAAAGCCTCTGCCTTCAGCTCAGGTCATGATCCCAGGGTACTGGGATCAAGCACCGCATCGAGCCGTCTGCTCAGCAGGGAGCCTGCTTCCTCCTCTCTCTCTGCCTGCTTCTCTGCCTACTTGTGATCTCTGTCTGTCAAATAAATAAATATTTAAAAAAAAAAAAGAAGAAGAAGAAGTAGAAAATCTCAAGCAGACTCCCTAGTAAGCATGGAACCCTATGTAGGGCTCCATCTCACGACCCTGAGATCATGACTAGAGCCAATATCAAGAGTCAGATGCTCGGGGTGTCTGGGTGGCTCAGTGGGTTAAAGCCTCTGCCTTCAGCTCAGGGTACTGGGATCAAGCACTGCATCGAGCCCTCTGCTCAGCAGGGAGCCTGCTTCCTCCTCTCTCTCTGCCTGCCTTTCTGCCTACTTGTGATCTCTGTCAAATAAATAAAATCTTAATTTTAAAAAAAAATGTGTATTTAAAAAAAAAGAGATGCTCAACCTGCCTAGCCACCCAGGTGTCCCAAGGTGCTCTATATTTTTTTAATCAAGAGTTTAAATCAGGTACGTGGGTGGCTCAGTTTGTTAAGCATGTGCCTTGGGCTCAGGTTATGATCCCAGGGTCCTAGGATTGAGCCCTGACTGCCCCCCCCCTCCGCCCGCTGTCCAGTACCCTGCTCAGCAGGGGAGTCGGCTTCCCTCTCTCCCTCTGTCCCTTTCCCTGCTTGTGCACACGTTCACATGTTTTCTCTCTCTCTCTCTCTCTCTCACTCTCTTTCTCAAACAAATAAAACCTTGTTAAAAAACAAAAAGAGAGGGTGCCTGGGTGGCTCAGTGGGTTAAGCCGCTGCCTTCCGCTCAGGTCATGATCTCAGGGTCCTGGGATCAAGTCCCGCATCTCTGCTCAGCAGGGAGCCTGCTTCCCTCTCTCTGTCTTCCTCTCTGTCTGCTTGTGATCTTTCTCTGTCAAATAAATAAATAAAGTCTTAAAAAAAAAAAAAATTTGAAACAGACTTTTGGTCCAGAGTGATCAGAATTCATAAACTAGGGATAAAAATGATTTTGGTTTTTGGCCAGCAAATGAACTCACAAGTATAGGTAATATGCTCCATGAAGGACAGGTTTTTCAATATCACTACAGTGGTCTCTGGCCAACTGAGTGGAGTTTAATAGTAATTCTTGCCATGAGTATTTAAAAAAAGCAGTGGGCGGGGGGGCAGATTTTTTTATTCAATTGACTTGTTGCTTTGGAGTTACTCTCAGGCTAGTGCAAGTTTATTGAGATGACCAGGGTTCAGCCTCATGCTGCAGTTCCATCAGACATTGAACTGTCATTAACGGTGCCCTTGATCTTTTCTTCCTATTATAATCCCCTTTTCTCTAGGTACTCGTCCTCACAAGTGCCCAGACTGTGACATGGCCTTTGTGACTAGTGGAGAATTGGTGCGGCATCGTCGTTATAAACACACCCATGAGAAGCCATTTAAGTGTTCCATGTGCGATTACGCCAGTGTAGAAGTGAGTGTTGAGCAACTTGTTGGTTCTTCTCTTAAGACCATGATTCCAGTATTAGGATAAAAACTACCCATACTGACTTAAGATGACATAGAAAATCTTATGAAATTATTAACTTTCCCACTCCCCTTCCCTGCCACCCAAAATACTAAAACTGTAATGAATGTGAAAGATGTACCCATTTTAAAAAACACTTGTACCACATGTTATCATAGGTAAGGTGTATGAAACATTAAAGAAACAAATAACTGTACCCAGCGCATTTAAAAATGGAAAATTTGGGGGCACCTGTTTGGCTCAGTCGGTTAGGTGTCCAGCCCTTGATCTCAGCTCAGGTTCTCAATCTCATAGTTGTAAGTTGAGGCCTGGCATTGGAGCCTACTTTGGGGGGGGGGGGGGGGAGGAAAAGAAAATGTTACCTCCTTTACTAAATGAGGCTATATCGTTATCAAAACTGGGTAAGAATGCTACCAAAAAGGAAAGGGTATCTTATTCTCACAGAAAACTAAAACTAAATCAAATTATTCACCAAATTTAATAATATATTTAAAAAATAAATGATTACTAAATAGAAGATATCTAAAATACAAGGAGAGTTGAACATCAGAACATTATTGGTGTGTGCTACATTGAGAGGTTAAAGAGAAACCATGTGATCTTTCCTACAGATTACTGAAAAACTATAAAATTTAGTGTTCGTTACTGTTTAAAGTCCTAGCAATTTAAGAGTAGAAGAAAATGTCTTTACTCTAAACCAGAAACCCGCAGTCAATCCTTTCCAGTTAACTTAAGCATTGGGAGTATGCCCATTAAAATTTGGAACAAGACCGGGTGCCTGGCTGGCTCATTCAGAAGAGCATCCAACTCTTGACCTCAGGGTTGTGAGCCCCACATTAGGTATAAGATTACTTAAAAATAAGTAAATAATCAAAATTTGCAACAAGACATTTGTTCTTACCTTTATTGCTTCAACATTGTCATTGTATTGGAAATCCCAGCTAAATAAGAAATGAATTATACATGGTAAAACAAAACTAACGTATTGCAGATATACTTGCTTATCCCAAAAAATCCAAGAGTATCAGCTGAAAAAAAAAAGATTTAGAGCAGTAAGAGTTCATTTGGGTGGCCAGATACAAGACAAATACACAGAAGCCAGTAACTTACCTTTATGATACATAGCAGGAAACTGGCTCACGTTCTAATAGCAATAAAATTATTTAGGGATAAAATATATCTGATGCCTGTGTATCTGGAAGGAAAGTGATCTGTAGATAAGCATGGATTATTTCAGCTCTTACAGAGAATTTCAGATCTATACAAAAGCAGAAAATGTATATAGAAATAGACAAAATAGAATAATACACCCCCATGAATCTCTCACCCAGCTTGAATAGTTATTAATACCAATCTTGAGTCATCTATGCCCTATCCATTTATTTACCCTCTTTGGATTATAAGGATTTGAGAAATAAAAGTTACAAATAAGGAGGAAGGAATATTATATTTTAGACCTTTTCTGTATTCTGAACTTCAGTGCCCAGAAGCAAAGCTTTTGTGCCTAACCCATAGCATTCACATTACAGTCGATGTGCTTTCATGTTTCAGGTCAGCAAATTGAAACGTCACATTCGCTCTCATACTGGGGAGCGTCCGTTCCAGTGCAGCTTGTGCAGTTATGCCAGCAGGGACACATACAAGCTGAAAAGGCACATGAGAACTCATTCAGGTAGGACATCTTCTCTCCTTGTATTAATGAGCTGCTTTTCATTGGATCCCATGGGACCCTGTAAACCACCTCACACCCCTGTTGCTCATCAGAATGGGAGCTGGCATAAAAATAATGGAATTGACAAATGCTTCTCTGGCATATCTTCTGAATTCATTGTTCTGAATATACACTGGAGAATGGGAAGTTTCACTCTTATAAGAAGTCTGGGTCGATTACCTAACCCAGCTCATTCAGTTTTCCCCATACTGTCTTTTCCAAAAAAAGAAAAATTTGTAGGGATGCCTGGCTGGCTCAGTTGGTTGAGTGTGCACCTCTTGATCTCAGGGTCATGAATTCAAGCCCCATGTGGGATGTAAAGATAACTGAAAAAGAACAACTTGCAGGTCCTTCTGTTGTTCTCCTGTCCCCCGAAGACAGGAGTTTCTCTCTCTGTCTCTCTGTCTGTCTGTCTCTCTCTCTCTCTCATGTGAGTGACTTTGGTGGAGCTGGTGGAGCAGAGCTAGCAGGAGCAGTTTAGGACTTGATTGTCATCTCTTAAGAACCGCTATGAGCCCAGCCTGAGGCTTGGGCTAGCTGGGTAACACCTGAGGATTCTCTCTAGCTTAGCTTTTCTCCCACCTGATTGCAGCTGAATTACCACCTGAATTACCCTCCAATTAAATGGTGGTGCTCGGGGTACTTGGGTGGCTCAGTGGGTTAAAGCCTCTGCCTTCGGCTCAGGTCATGATTCCAGGGTCCTGGGATTGAGCCCTGCATCGGGCTCTCTGCTCAGCAGGGAGCCTGCTTCCCTTCCTCTCTCTCTGCCTGCCTCTCTGCCTACTTGTGATCTGTGTCTGTCAAATGAATAAATAAAATCTTTAAAAAAATGATGGTGCTCATTTCATCTAATTTATTCATTCTGTATTTCCTTTTAAGGGGAAAAACCTTATGAATGTTATATTTGTCATGCTCGGTTTACCCAAAGTGGTACCATGAAGATGCACATTTTACAGAAGCACACAGAAAATGTGGCCAAATTTCACTGTCCCCACTGTGACACCGTCATAGCCCGAAAAAGTGATTTGGGTAAGTAAATTAGCTGGTGGCAAATGAAAAAGTAATTTTGACTATTTGTGAAAATAGGAAGATCATAAATAACTTCCTTTTCTGAATTATTTAAGTTTTGTATAAGTGAATGGCCTGCCACTTACTAATAGCCATTGCTTACTATCTGTCTTTATCTTCCTTCTCTCACTGCAGTCAGCTGACAAGATTCTTTCCTGAATATAGGTCATTTATAAATTAAAAGGAGCTGTAATGAGAGGAAACAGTAAACCTTTATTTAGTAACCCTCACTGGTAATGTTCAGATCTCCAGTAGGGAAGTGACATAGTATGATTCAAACTAAGGTCTGTCCATTTCATTTTTCTCAGAACATAAGTACTTTCCTAAAGTAATTAGACTTTTTTATTGGTTGGATGATAACTGTATTTCTGTGCATAATTAAACTACAGCTTATACAGAGACAGAATTTATCAGTAGAAATTGTAGTTGGGCCCATAAAGGTATGGTCTCCTGGATGTCTTCCTTTGTTTTTCCTACTTAAGAGATAAAAATATTTCCCCAGTCTGTTCTCTATCCAAAATGTATTGCTTCATGAATATTATTCTTTTCCCCTTGAATATGATTCTTACAAACATTTTTAGGGGCATCTGGGTGGCTCAGTTGGTTGGGCATCTGCATTCAGCTCAGGTCATGATGCCAGGGGTTCTGGGATTGAGCTCCGTGTTCTCCCCTCCGCGGGGAGCCTTCTTCCCCCTCTCCCCCTGCCTGTTCTCTCTCTCTCTCTGTCAAATAAGTAAAAAATTTAAAAAGAAATTTATATTTAGGTAAATTGTACTTTACCAAACGTCTTTTATTACTTTGTTTTACCTTTTTAACCCATTTGATGTTCACAGCAACCATATGAATTGACCAAACCATATGTATTTTAGCTGAGTAAAGCTATGCAGTTTAGCTGGTGTCTTAAAACATTGTCATATTAATGTGACCATACTGAACAAAATGCAGCTAGCATACACTTTTTAAAGGTGTAATTTTATTTATTTATGTTAACATTTGATACACATTTTTAAGATGAAACCATGAGTTTGAAGCAGAGGACTTTAGGCTCCATATAAGACCTATAGGTCACTTGTTCATCCTACCCTGCTATTGAGAGGACTTTGTTAGAAAGATTTAAGAGGCACTGTCCTCTGATAAATGAATTTTGCTGTTCTTATGGTACAGAAGCCTAAAATCTAAGTAATATCTCATGGCAGTGTTTCTGAGCTATTAGGCCACTGTTTGGATTATTTAAGTTTTTAAAATTATTCAGTTGTATGATACAGATAGATATCTTGGACATTCTGTATCTTTATGATGCCCTTTAGGCCCTATATAATGAGGAACTTAATTGCTTAGGAGCTGTCCGATAATAGTTATCTCCCAAAGCCAATCCCAAAGAAGTTTGTGTTTCCTCTTTAAAGGAAGTCTGATTTCACACTAATACACTATAATTAAAATCTATCACTTTGTGACACAGGAAAGCATGGGCTTTGGAGACTGACCTACTAGAGTCAAGATTCACCCCCAAATACTGCTCTAAGTCTCTCTCTCTCTTTTTTTTTTTTTTTTTTAATTCAACTGATTTTTTTAGGAAAAGTAACTGCCTTACACGGTTGCTACAATTATTTAGTAAGAACACATGGAAGAAAGTCTTTCACTGTTAGGTCTTTATCATAGGACCAGAAGGGGAAGTTGAAGCTTTTTAAAAGTTACTTGAGGGGCACCTGGGTGGCCCATTTGGTTAAGCGACTGCCTTTGGCTCGGGTCATGATTCTGGGGTCCTGGGATTGAGCCCACATTGGACTCCCTGCTTAGCAGAGAACCTGCTTCTGTCTCTCCCTCTTCCTGCTGCTCTGTTTACTTGTACTCTCTCGCTCTCTCTCTGTCAAATGAATAAATAAAATAAAATTTTATTTAAAAAGTTACTTGAAATAATACATGCATGTATAAAAGGCTTTCATATAATCGTGTGTAGAGAGTAAAAAAGAAAAGCCTTCCCTCATTTCCGTTCCCTAGTATTGGCCCCCTTTGAGTCTGATGTGATGTGACTTTGAGTGAAGCAGATTGGTAGCAGCATAAATCCATGATCTCAAATGCAGCTGAGCTGTTATTGTTTCTGGGCAGTCCAGCTGTTTGTCCCTGTCAGGTGTGCTCCCATTTTCTTTAGTGAGTTCATTCATTGCTTCATTCCACAGATGTATAGGTCCCTGCTATGTGGGAGACACCGTGAGACGGTTCAGAGTTGGGTGAATCATTTGTACTTTCTTGAAACCTCTGATCTTTCCTCCCCTTTTTCCTCTGCCTCCTTGGTCTCAGTAAGTGGCCTGTTTTCCTACTTCATAAGGAAAGTTAAGGCAACAGACTGAAACTCCCAAATTTCGATTATCAAACTTAACAAACCTATCTGGATTCATCCTTTCTTTGCCCATTTGCTACAAGACACTTGGCCTCACTCTTCTTATTTGTGGCTGTTACCTGCCTTTGCCTTGATCCTACTCTCGTCTTCTCTCGAGCTTTCATACCGTCATGGACTGTCTCTTTACCTTGATGTTCACACTTCGTTTTCTAGATCTTTCCCTTCGACTCTAAACATGTTTACATTTCTCCTATTTTAAAGAAAGTTTTCCTTGTCTAGGTTTGATTTTTTTTTTTTTTAAGTCTTTAATTTTTCCTGTTAAAACCTAATTTGGAGGGCGCCTGCATGGCTCAGTGGGTTAGGGCCTCTGCCTTTGGCTCAGGTCATGATCTCAGGGTTCTGGGATCAAGCCCCACATCGGGTTCTCTGCTTAGTGGGGAGGCTGCTTCCTCCTCTCTCTGCCTGCCTCTCTGCTTACCTGTGATCTCTCTCTGTCAAATAAATAAATAAAATCTTTAAAAAAAAACCATAATTTGGAAAGTTGGAAATTTTTGTACATGGAAACTTCAATTCCTAGTTTTTCACTTATTTTTTTGTGTTAACACTTAAGGGGCGCCTGGATGGCTCAGTGGGTTAAGCCTCTGCCTTCAGCGCAGGTCATGATCTCAGGGTCCTGGGATCGAGCCCCACACTGGGCTCTCAGCGGGCAGCTTGCTTCCCTCTCTCTCTGTCTGCCTCTCTGCCTACTTGTGATCTCTGTCTGTCAAATAAATAAATAAATAATCTTAAAACAAAACACATTCTTCCCTTGGCTTCTGTGGCACTATAGCCTGATGGTTTTTTTCTCTGACTGTTCTTTCCTAGCTGTCTCTTATTTTAACCCCCTTTCCTTCCACTGGCCTTATCTGTTAGCTTTCTTAAAGTGTGATCTGTACTCTTCTTTCTCTTTTTGCCTTAGTGATTTCATGAGCTCCTGTGGTCTAATTCAAATCCCAACAGCTCCAGTTCCTACTCTAAATCTCTCATTTGAGCTAGGCTTATCTAGCATTTGCCATTCCTGGTTGCTCTCGTTGGCATTTCAGATTTAACGTGTTCAAAACCGAAGGTCTAAAACCCCCCTGGCCCCAGCTGCTTGCTCAGTTTTCAAAGCCAGAAACCTGGAGGCCATCTCTGGCAGCCGCCTTCTTTCTTGTTCTGTAGTCAGTGAATAAATCCCGGTGAAGCTACTTTTTGGGTCTCTCATCAGTTTGTCCTGCTCCTTCCAAGCCACCATCTTCTCTCACCTGTCCTGTTTCCATATCTTAACCAGTCTTTCCGCCTCTCTTTTTGCCTTTTAATTCACTTTTAGGAAAGCAGCCAGAGTAATGATTTTAAGAAGCAAAGAAGGACGTATTATTAATTTATTGAGGTACTTGTTTATTGTTTTCACAAGTTAGACTGGGCTTTGTGTTTCGCTTTCAGGTGTCCACTTGCGAAAGCAGCATTCCTACATCGAGCAAGGCAAGAAATGTCGATACTGCGATGCTGTGTTTCATGAGCGCTATGCCCTCATCCAGCATCAGAAGTCACACAAGAACGAGAAGCGCTTTAAGTGTGACCAGTGTGATTACGCTTGCAGACAGGTAGAGACCTTCATAGTTAAAAAGCAGTTGATTCCTTATTAGTGTCAGATATCATCAGAGGGTTTTAAATTTCGTATATGGTAACTGTTTTTAAGAATGGCAGTTTTCAAACTGATTTGTGCGGAATATCACCAAAGGTCTCACTCCTCGATTTTATCACCTCAGTCTCCAGCTGATGTTTTATTCAGGCACAGCTTACCTCTCCCTCATGCAGACTACTGACTGCTTTCTCAGAACTGGAGGAAATAAGTCCAGGACCTGAGAGAAGGGAAGAATATGGTCTTGGGGCTTAGGGGTGAGCTCTAGACAAGCAGCCCAGCAGGAGGGAGCCTGTCTGTACCCTGGGATTTAAGGAAGCAGTTTTGCACCCCAGTAAGATAACTTCGTCCTCTGGACAAGCACTTTTGAGCCCAGACCTTCGGAGACAGAGGCCTGTCTACCGTATGCATGCAGATGGCGGCTGGGGTGGCAGCCCCATGACGGGCTCTGAGGCCTCCCCCCGCACACGCACCTGCTGTCTTTCAGGAGAGGCACATGATCATGCACAAGCGCACGCACACCGGGGAGAAGCCTTACGCCTGCAGCCACTGCGACAAGACCTTCCGCCAGAAACAGCTCCTCGACATGCACTTCAAACGCTATCATGACCCCAACTTTGTCCCTGCGGCCTTTGTCTGTTCAAAGTGTGGGAAGACCTTTACACGCCGGGTGAGAGTCAGAACTTCACTTCCCTTATCAGGGTTCTTTTTTTTTTTTTTTTTTTTTTTAAAGATTTTATTTATTTATTTGTCAGAGAGAGAGCGAGCGAGAGCGAGCACAGGCAGACAGAGTGGAAGGCAGAGTCAGAGGGAGAAGCAGGCTCCCTGCGGAGCAAGGAGCCCGATGTGGGACTCGATCCCAGGACGCTGGGATCATGACCTGAGCCGAAGGCAGCTGCTTAACCAACTGAGCCACCCAGGCGTCCCACTTATCAGGGTTCTTAATGTCATGTTCTCGATCTACCACTGCAAAGCAGGGCAGTTTTTTCCACTGAGGTTATAAGCACAGAGATGCCTTCCCATTTGGAAAGGGCCACTCGTCCCTACCTCAGGGTTGTCTGTACATGTGTGAACCCTCTGCTGAAGCGGAGGGTTGGGGGGGACTCATTATCTGAATAGGTCTTTCTTGGGTCTTCCCTTGGGGCCATGTTAGTCAGGTCTGCCCAGGACAGGGAGCTGACCGGTCCTCCTGTGCTCCTCTCGCCTGAAGGCTGCTGAGAGGACCCAGCCCCTCCTCTTTTGAAGGACTCTCTTTCCTCCCTTTCTCTTTGTCTTTCTGTCTCCCTCCTTTCTCTCTCCCTCTGTTCCCCCCCCCCTCCTTCCTTCGTTCTCTCTCCCTCTTCCAGATGGAGACCATTTCCCTTGAAATAAGGAGAGCATGTTCAGGATGTGCTTATTAGCACATACTAGAACATTCAGACTCATCACAAATACCCGATATTTTTATTTTATTAAACTAAAGTAAGAGAACTTCTAATTTCTGATACCAGTTTTTTTAGTAACATGAACGAAGATTTTGTTTCTTCCGTTAGAATACCATGGCAAGACATGCTGACAATTGTGCTGGTCCAGATGGTGTAGAAGGGGAAAATGGAGGGGAAACAAAGAAGAGTAAACGTGGTAGAAAAAGAAAGATGCGTTCCAAAAAAGAAGACTCCTCTGACAGTGGTGAGTAACTTATTTCTTGATTTAGTCACATGTGGTAGATTTGGGTGCCCAGTTGCCAGTATGTTGATACATGGATGTGCTGGGATAGAGAGGCCAATCCCTCTTCCTTCCTTTATAACGTCTAGTCTCCGTAATGTCCCTTATATATTTACAGCAGCAGCTAGTTTGTTTCTAGGGCAAGTTTTGTGGAGTTTTTTTTTTCCTTCTGATATTCCATTGCTTGATAATACCTTATATGTTCAGTTCAGTCAAAGCCAGAGCAAAATCAGTAGCTCGACTCCCATTTCCTCAGATTAGTGATATTCTAAGGCCAGCAGAATTCCTTTTCTGTGTTGGTAACTTTTACATTTAGGAAGCTGGTCTAGATTTGAGCAGTGAATCTAATGGACATGAAGGTTTCTTAAGCATCTTGACCAACTTCTTATTTGACTGCCTGTGTCAGCCTAGCCTTGAGATGTATTGATCAAACCCCTGAAGGTCAGCCTCTCTCTTCCTACCTTAATCTCTCCATTAAATAATGTAACACCTTGCCTATTTTCGTGGCTTCTAGTCACGAAATCCAGGCAGGAGGCATGCTTTAGGCGCTGGACTCATGAAGAGGGAGGGAGAACAGGAGTGTCGATAGCAGAGAGCCACATTTGATTGTACACGCTCATCTCGTGGTTTTAGGCTCTGTGAAGTGGATGCTTGGGCTGCTGGCCAAGTAGTTGAGAAGGCACATCTGTGGCTAAAGATGTAAGCTTTTTATGGTGAAAGATGTATGTGGAGAGGTTTTGTTTTGGGGAATACACTTCCCCAGAATCACCATCAGATGGGAGAAATTCAAGATCATGTCTTAATGTGTTTCCACGGTCTTCATTTTGTCTTGTATTGCTTATTAGTAATCATGGAGAGGAATTAAGATTTTTGGAGATTGAAAATGTTTGAAAATGTCATTCTGTCCATTGATTTTTATCTAAAACTTGCTCATGAAAACACAAGGTTATATTTAGGTCTGTAACAAGGTCCCTTCTAGTTTTAGTTTTTTGTTTAATAAAACCTTTCTGTTCAGAATTTTTACTTTTTCTGGGAGAATATTCAATCAGTAAGTATGAGAGTAATTTATTTTTTGCTGCCTTTTCTAGAAAATCTAATTTAAGCGTTCTCTTCATCACTAGGTTTTCAGTAAACATGCCTCCTTTAAAGTGTTGGTTTACTTCACTTTTTAAAAGCACACCGTTCTCTGCTGGGGCGCTTGGGTGGCTCAGTCAGTTAAGCTTCTGCCTTTGGCTCAGGTTATGATCTCAGGGTCCTGGGATCAAGCCCTGCTTCTCCCGCTCCTTCTGCCTCTCCTTCCTGCTCGCGTACACACACGTGTGTGCTCTGTCTTCTCAAATAAATAATCTTTAAAAAAAAAAAAAGTATACAAAGTATTCTCTACTGAGAATCTTTGTGGGATCCTTTGGCTAAGAACTTAATGAGTGGGGACGCCTGGGTGGCTCAGTCAGTTGAGCATCCAGCTCTTGGAGTGTGCTCTCGGTTGGGGTCATGAGATCAAGCCACGCATCAAGCTCCATGCTCAGCAGGGCATCTGCTTGGGATTTTCTCCCTCTCCCTCTCTCCCTCACCTCGCTTGTGTGCGCTCTCTCTTGCTCACTCACTCTTGCTCGAAAATAAATCTTAAAAACAAAACAAAAAAATCACAGACCCCAAGTACCACCAGAGATCCACAAGTAACCTTGAGCCCGGAGGATTTCTGGGTGCTTCTAGTTGCAGAGCTTCCTGCTGCCACAGATGTTGGCTCTTCGCCTTCTGGCTTATGGTACCACCTTGTTCACGTCTGTGGTTCCTCTCCCAGTAAGATCAGCCTCACTCCCCAGTGATGCATCACCAGAGCATCTTCCAGCAGAAGACTTTACTGGTGGTTGCCGACAGATGCTGCAGCTCCTTTTGTCTTACACGTTGCTGTCTTGCAAGGCACGGTTTGGTTCTGCATCTTGTACATAGTGTTTTTTTATCCCCCCAGAAAGTCTGGGCTGTCCACCCCGCTGCTGATTAAGGCCACACAGTCACATTTGTCCTCTCCCGGAAGTTCTGCCTATTGGCCATTTGCAGAGGTTGGCCAGCAGAATCTACTGCTATGTTTAAGAACTTTTGCCAACGTCTCTCCAAGCCAATAAGCCTTTGACCCTATAAACTTTCTTTGTGTTTTTTGCTTTTTAGGCATTGGGCCAACTTGGGCAATAGGGGGCTTGAATAAGATCTACAGGGAAGTGTCTCATCTTGTTCTTGACACGCTGCCACATACCAGTGTGTTCCCCACGTTTTCACTTAGGATTTGACAAATAAGGCATTTTGTCCTGAAGATGAGGCATTTACTCCCAGCTGTCTAGATGTCAATGTCTGGTCCTAGAGAAAGATGGCAATAACCTGCACTTCTCAGAGGCAGGCGGGGAGGATAATTCGTGTGCAGAGGCAAGGGGCTGGGGTGGCAGAACAGCCCCAGGCCAGAGGCAGGAGCTTGAGTTCTGCCTGCTGTAGTTTAGGTGCCTTCCAAATCACTTAGCTTCTCACTTTTTCTATTAAAATGAGGGGCACCTGGGTGGCTCAGTGGGTTAAAGCCTCTGCCTTAGGCAGGTCATGATCCCAGGGTCCTGGGATCGAGCCCCGTATCGGGCTCTCTGCTCAGGGGGGAGCCTGCTTCAAATCTTTTTTTAAAAAAAAAAAAAAAGGAAGTTACGAAGGCAAGATGGAATAATGGAGAATGTTAGAACTGTGACACACGGTGCAAACGATCTGTGTCTGTCTAGTGGAGTCTCCTTTCCAGAGCATGAAGGACCTGCGCTACAGCTCAATCCTTTCGATCTTCAAATCACTAGTAAGCAGGTTGGGAGTGCTTTGGAGATTATATAAGGAAACTGAGGTTCACTGTGGTCTTTGTCCCAGGTCACACCCAGTAAGGGATTCAGAGCTCCTCGTCAATGTTCTTTGCACAGTAGTCCCCTCAGCTTTTATCTGATGATGGCATCAGGGAGAAAATTAGGGAGTTAAGAATGACCCATTGAATCTGGCATAGCTGAGAATGAAGTTAAAAAACTTGGACTTAAAAAACCATGAAGGAAAAAAAAAAAAAAACCCATGAAGGGGCACCTGAGTGGCTCAGTTGAGTGTCTGACTCGATTTTGGCTCATGTCATGATCTCAGGGTCATGGGATTGGGCCCCACATAAGGCTCCATGCTCAGAGTTTGCTTAAGGATTCTGTCTCCCTCTCCCTCTGCTCGCCCCCCCCACCATTGTCTGTCTGTCTGTCTGTCTGTCTCTCAAAATAAATCTTTCTTTCTTTTTTTTTTTAATCAGTCATAGTTCTAGAAGAACTCTTGATGCCCATCTTAGTAATAGGACTTCACAGCGCAGTAGAAATTTATGTTGCGCGTGCATACACACACACACATAAACACACATAAACACACACATTTTCTGCCTACTCAGAGACCAGCAAGAGCACATCTTCAAGGGTCCATCTGAGGCTTAGTACCCTGCTTTATTGTTGCATAATAGATTGAGGGAATAAATGTTTTCAACTTAAACACTGTGGTATTACTATATATCTGGCATGTGATGGAATTGCCTCTGAAGAATTTGAAACTGAGGGGCGCCTGGGTGGCTCAGTGGGTTAAAGCCTCTGCCTTCAGCTCAGGTCATGATCCCAGTGTCCTGGGATTGAGCCCCACATTGGGCTCTCTGCTCAGCAGGGAGCCTGCTTTCTCCTCTCTCTCTCTGCCTGCCTCTCTGCCTACTTGTGATCTCTGTCTGTCAAATAAATAAATAAAATCTTCTAAAAAAAAATTTGAAACTGAATATTCTGATGTTTAAAGCTAGAAGAAAAAAGTAATATCCAATCCACATAAAGTAGGAATAATAGTCTTCAAGTTGATTTGTGTATTAATTCTAGCACAATACCAGTTTACTTTGTCAATGTTGATAGCAAAAATTCTAGCAAAAGCATTTTTAAATGGACTTTTATTGATGAAAATAAATACGTGACTAGACTTAATAGAATGTGTGATTTTGTGTGTGTGTCATATTTTTCTTCCACCATACTTCTCCCTGCCCCCCATCCCTACTACCTATTACTCCGATTTCATGAGAAGAAAATGCTGAGCCAGACCTGGATGACAATGAGGATGAGGAAGAACCTGCTGTGGAAATTGAACCCGAGCCAGAGCCTCAGCCTGTGACCCCAGCCCCACCACCTGCCAAAAAGCGGAGAGGACGCCCCCCTGGCAGAACCAACCAGCCCAAACAGACCCAGCGTAAGTTACTTGTCTCCACTTAGTAGGCTGAAGGCTGGCATCCGTTCCCAGCATGTGGAGGAGCCAGACGGGTCCTTGTTTTGGGGGATGATGGGAACTAAGCCATGAGAACAAGTTAAGGTCACACCAGGAACAAACTGTCAGGAAGCAATTATTTAGTTTTTACGGGAAACACATGAGGAAGACCCTAGAAACCTGTTACGCTTCAGTGAGAAGTCCAGAGTGAAAGGGTACTCATGTTCTGCAAGATGGGTACTTCTAATGTAGGAGGGTTTTGCAAAACAAAGTCCCACTCAGCTGGCAGAATTGATATGGTAATGAATGTAAAAGAGCCAGATTTTAAAGGATGAAGGATAGAGCAGTTTCTGTGCTGAGACTGATCCTCCTGAGAAATCCAGGCCTAGGGATTCAAGTGTTGGCCTTCTGACTCAGGAGAAGACACAGCGGAGGTGTTCACCCTCTACCTCACACCACAAATGGCGGTGGGCAGCGGTCCTATCTTGGACACGGCCCTTGTGACAGCAGCAGGCTCTAGAGGACTGGAGTCTGTTCTGTTCTCTGTTGCTGTGGATATCCTGAAAGCTGGCAGGCAGGGTTTTTTCTTTAACAAATACAAGACTTAGTCTGATGTTTGTTATTTTTCTTTAATGTACTCCCCGAGCCCTGTGTGTAGATGTCGGTTTGGGGTGGGGGAGGTTGACTGTAGATCCTGGGAGCCATTTTGCCTCCACACCCTTGAATGAAAACACTGGCGGAGGCCCTGGGTATGGGAGACTTGAGGATCGGAAATGGATGTTCCTGCTGTCAGTGGTGCACCTCCAGCAGCCCTGGATCACAGGCATTGTGAGGTGGTCTTGGTCACATCCGGCCTGCATCTCTGGCCTGTCTCATAACTAGCGCGCTTTCTGACCTGAAGGAAAACTAAGGCTTTTAGTATGGCATTTAGGGGGCATATGAACACAAATGTCAGCATTTTGTTCTTCAATAGTCAGAGAGTATCGGGGCTTTACAAATGGCCATATTTTAGGTCATTGAGTCTTTTTTAATGACTTTCGCTAAGTCATTAGCGAAATTAGCATTAGCACTATCCTAGCTAAGGCTTTCCTGCATTGCTGACATCCGTTTAGTGTCAAGTCTGACAGGAACCTTTGCAGTCGTCAGGGGCTATAATGGAGCGTTTTGTTTTGTCCGTGCTCTTTCTTGCCAGCAACAGCCATCATCCAAGTGGAAGACCAGAATACAGGTGCAATTGAGAACATTATAGTTGAAGTCAAAAAGGAGCCAGACGCGGAGCCCGTGGAGGGGGAGGAAGAGGAGGCCCAGCCAGCTGCCACAGACGCCCCCAACGGAGACCTCACGCCTGAGATGATCCTCAGCATGATGGACCGGTGATGGCGGGGCCGTGCTCATCACCAGGACTGCTCTGGGCTGTGTTTCAACGGCCCGCATCTTAATTTTTTTCCCTTCTTTCTTCTTTTGGCTTTGGGAAAAGCATCATTTTACACCATTTTACCAAACATACTGAGAACTAAAACTTCAAGGATGATGTTAGAAAAATGTGATTTTACTAGAACTTGCTGTTTGATGTTAGCAAATCATGGAATGTTCTGAGTCCCCGAGGGTTTACTGTGGAGTGCTGAGGACAGTGTTGATGCCTAACTGGTTTTCTTAGATGGAAACAGAGACATTGAACCTTCTCTCTCGCTATGGTAAACCACTCCAGAATGGCCACCGGGTTTTCCAGAGTTCTAGGTCTTCTTCCCAGGAGAGTTTTTAATTGTAAATGCAGACTTGGGAACGACTTACACTTTTAAACTGGTTTTTGCTTCTGCTTCTCCCTGACTCCCTTTGCTCGGAGCCAGCTGCACACCAGTAGTACGGCATGCTGCGGTCGGTGTCTGTCCTGAAGGCTTTGCCTCTTTCTTGGCAAAGTTTCTGGTATGGTCAAGCTTGTAAATAACTTTTTTTACATTTTAATCTTTTCCATTAATTAAGAGATTGAAAAGAAGTGCAGTGTAAGAAAACCCAGCATTTTAATTACTTGCAAATTAAGTTACCACAGACTCTGTCGTGTGTAAATGTTGACAAGGAATTGGATCACAATCATGTAGCAGAACGGCACTGAGACTGCTGCCCGCTAGTGACGGACGCCCACACGGAAGATCGCGATTGCCAGCCCGTGGAGCCAGCATTTGAATCTTGTACAATTAACTTTCAGTTATGATTTCCCATCTACATTTTCTTTGCTCTGTTTGTAGCTGAATTTTGTGTTTTATTACTCCTCTGTTCAAGCAGAAGGGTGATTATGAGTGGGTCACAGCAGCCCAGAAAAGTTCACTAGGTCAGTAATTTAAACTTTGGATCTGCAAAACAAAATAATAATGTGAAACAAAACCAACTAAAAAGTGATTCTTGCACATGAACTGTCACACGTTTGAAATGTGTTTTTTAGAGAGCCTCAGTCTTGCTGATTTCAAACACTTTTCTCTTCTGTGTATTGCTTTTAAAAGAGCCATCAGTTAGCTATCAGACTCTAGGTTGATGCATTTTGTACTTAGCTGTACTGTGTGATATTTTTCATTATTTTAGGACGCCAACATGAGACCTGTAATAAAATATGTAATGGGGTTGAAAGCTGGGGAGGAGGATCTACTGCTGTACAGCTAATAAATCATAACGGATTAACAAGTGCTCCAGACACTTCGTCATGTGTGATCTCTGCCTGCTGAGGGCCCTGCAGGTCCACATGCGTGGCCTCAGGTGGTGGTCGCCTGGTCGCCCTTCAGAGGCGAACTCTGTTCCCAGGACGGCCACTTCCTCTCCGGCACTTCCAAAATGATCTTGGCAAGTGGTATTAGTGAGTGAATCCTGCCGCAGGTTTTAACTCCCCGGAGGTGTGTGTGAGTAGCAAGGTATGGGTGGAAAGGCGCTAAGCCTCCGTGATCCACCTTAGGAGTGGGTCCCTGCGGCAGAGGGTGACCACAGAGATTAGAGAAGAAGGGGGCTCAGGGAAGTTCTGTCCTCTGGATCTCAGCGCAGTGAGGGCTGAGATCAGTACCTTGAGTTCTGCCAGGTGCAGGACAATAGAAGCTGGGCCCATTTTGCCCTAGAGAAGGTCGTTTGGGAGGGGAGACAGGCTGCAGGGAGGTTCCTAGAGAGCATAGCTTGTGAGCAAGCCCACGGGAGGCATGATGGAAAGGGAATTGGAATGGGAGGTTGATGCATTTGTGAAACTTCTTGCTGCTGGCCATTTCTGGGCAGATAGCTTTGGCAAACCCATTTTGGGTAAAAGCTTTAGCCACTAATTCTAGGGCTTTTTAACCAGAATTCTGAATTAGTGGTTTTCAGTGAGAAGTAACAAAAGGTAAGGTGTGTGTGACCTTTGGCTGTTTGTACTTTCCACATAGTCCCTTCTCCCAGGAAAACGGACCCCCGCCCGCTGCCGCGCAGCCCTTCTCTAGCCTGTGGTCTGGATCAGTCTTTGAAAACATCTGAGGGAGCCTTGTGGCCCCGGGAGGCGCAGTCCGGCGCCTGCTCGGCCCCTCCTCCCACGCAGCTGCCGCAGGCGGGGCTTAGCCCTCCGGAGGCGCTTTGAGCATTTCCTGAGCGCCCACGGAGTGTCATGCCATCTAGAACACAGACGAGCTGAAGGCCTCTCCCCCTCGCACTGAGTCACCCAGCATGGTAGGAGCTGGGTCCCATGTGTTCCCTTGGACTCTGACAGACATGCGGTAGTCTGGTCACTGCCGCCCTGGGCAGCAGCAGTTCCGTGGGGAGCCCGGGAGCCCTGCCCCGGTTTCCCTGCCGACCGGGGTGTGCTCTCAGCAGCCCGTGCCCACCCCCACGGCTCTTATCAGGGCAGGTGCCACCAGTGTCTTGCTCGCCTGGAGACGGTCTCCTCTGGCGGTGCTTGCCTCTTGTATTTCTCCTCGGAATCATTCTCAACAGGAAACCCCTGGCCAGGTGGATTTTCTCGTCGTGGTGGGCTGTGGGGCCCTGGGGTTGCCGTGGCAGACGTGGCGGGTGTGAGTCCTCCCAGAGTGCCAGGCGCTGCTGTGAGCCCTTAAACAGCATTTCATATGCTTACAGCAACACTTAGAGGTAAGTGAATAGCTCCAGCTTATGAACTGGAAGCCCAAAGAAGTAATTTCTTGAGTGCGGAACACCTGGCAAGATGGGGAGTCAGGCCTCCATTCGGGCAGTCAGCCCTTAGAACCAGCCTTCTCCACTGACCGACCGCCTGGCCTGCTGACAGTGCAAGAGACCTACTGAGCTCTCATCCTAAAAGCAGCTTGTGGGTGCTCTGTGCTCTTAGGAGTCCTAAATCTTAACCCGAACTCTTCTTCCAAGCTGGGAGACATCAGAGGAGGACTGGTGCCTCTGTTTGCAAAAATACCTTCTCTAGCTGAGGCCTCCCACCCACCCTAGCCAGTCCCCAGCTGACTGATCACCTGACGGAGGATGTTCCCCCTTCTCTCCAAGCCTTGAGGTGGAGAGGGGCGGCTGGATGGGAAGGAAGCCAAGGGACCCTGCTCACCATCTCATCTATTCTACCTCTGCCCGGCTGAGCTGTGGGCAGGGCAGTGCACTGTTCCTAGTAAGTGGAGTTTCATTGGATTGTAGTGGAAGAAAAAGAAATATTTCTTCTCCTGTGAACCCTCCATATTCTAGGTCCCTGGTCTTTCCTAGGGCAGCATGCTTCTGGTTAGCAGGACCCCACCGCATGACCTCCTAATCCCTCCCAGCCAGCAGAGGTCTGGGAGGGGAGCTAACCCCCATGTACCTGGCCTTTGCTCACCCCTCCCTGAAACCCTTGGGGTTTAGGCATTTAACCCAAGGCTGCCTCCTGAGGGTACTTCCACCTTCCAGCCTGCAACCAGCCTGAACCTGATAAAAGCTGAGGACCGTGCGCTGCAGAGAAGGGCGCCTGAGCCCATCTGGCATTTTTTCTGCCGTTTCCGGGAGGCCTGGCTGGCTCAGCTGGTAGAGCATGCGACTCTTGATCTCTGGGGCGTGAGTTCCCAGTCTCCGTAGAGATTACTCAAAAAAAAAAAAAAAAAAAAAAGTTGGTGGATTTCCAAGGGGTTCACAGGCTCCAGGCTAGGAACATCAGATTAGGTCCTTCAGGTTGTGACCCCAGTGTTGGGAGCGATTCTGGGAGATAACCGATGCTCGTTGCTGAATAGACGCCCCTCTTGGCCCCCAGTCCACTTCCCCAGCTGGGTTTTGGAGTGGACGAACGCGGGTGGGGCGCAGGGATCCCCGAGCGGGCAGCGCCCCCTGGTGCTCCCGGCAGGGATTGCGGCGCGGGGTGAAAGTAGGGGGCTAGGAACCGCAAGAGGCGCATGCTGCAGGCGTCCAACTCCTACCCCGTGTCTGCCCTGCCAGAGTAGCTCCTGCGCGACAAGGGGGGCGGACAGCTGGGACTCTGCCCCCCTCCTACGTCTCCTCGCCCGCGGAGGCTGGGGCGGGGAGGAGCCGGGCTGGGGGCGGCCTGGCAGGAAACAGCGCGTACCTTCCGCTGCAGGAGGAGCAGGTGGCTGCCGTGCGGGCCAGGGCCCCAGGCTTCCTGTGTGCGCGCCCGCCCGCAACTGTTTCTCGTCGGAGCTCCTTGGGCCACCCAGCGGCCCAGCCTGGCCCCATGGCCCAGACCCCCGACGGCATATCGTGCGAGCTGAGAGGTAAGTGCTGGCCCTTCCCGCCTACTTGGCTCCAAAGCCAGAGCACACCCAGCGTCCGGGGACAGCTGCAGGCAGTGTTGTCTGCATCTCTGCAGAGCTTTGCGCCCCCACATCCACTCCACTCCTTCCTTGCTGGCCCATAGATGAGCCCAGGCCACAGGCCTGGTACACACCATGGGCATGCGTTGGCCTCCGCGGGAGGACCCAATCACCCAGCGGACTGCCATTCCACAGGCGAGATCACCAGGTTCCTGTGGCCCAAGGAGGCCGAGCTGCTGCTGAAAACCTGGCTACCAGAGCGGGACGGTGCTGAGCAAGGTCATGTCCTGGTATGGCAGGGGGCTGAGCGTGGGAGGACCACTGGGGCCCAGGCTAAAAGAGCCCCTTGGCCTGTCCTGGGCGTCAGACACTCCCTCCCTACAGGCATTGCTACGCTGGAGAGCCTACCTGCTCCACACCTGCCTCCCCCTGAGGGTGAGTGCCAGGGGCTGACTGCCACCTTCACCTTGCCCTCCAGCAGCTTCCTTGGTGAGGGTTGCGCCGGCCAAGCTGTCTGTTGTCCTATGGGCTCTGCCCTTCCCACAGCACTGGGCTCCTTAGCGGGCGGGGCTGGCTCAGATCTTCCAGCTGCGCAGAGGACTGGGATCCCAGGAGCGTGGGGCTAGGGCCTTGGTTCCATCTGATTCCAGCTCTCCACAGGTGGACTGCACATTCAGCTACCTGGAGGTCCAGGCCATGGCACTGCAGGAGACACCCCCTCAGGTGAAATAGCTAGTGCCCCACTCCCGTGGCCTGCAGCCTGGTTTTCGCCCCCCCGGCACCCACACAGAGAGGGCAACCCAGCTGCCCTCCTCCCCACCAGGTGACTTTTGAGCTAGAGTCCCTGCCTGAGCTGGTCCTGGAGCTTCCGGGTGTGGCCGCTCTGGAACAGCTAGCCCAGCACGTCGCCGCCGCCATCAAGAAGGTCTTCCCTCGCTCCAGCCTTGGGTGAGGCCCAGCGACTACAAGGAACCAGCAGAAAAGGAGGGCAGCAGGGGTGTGCTGGGGATGACACAAGTGAGTTGCCTCCCATCCCAGGGGTTACAGGTCGCTTGTCCCCTTCTCCCCGCACCCCAGGAAGCTCTTCCGGAGGCCCACATCCCCCTCCATGCTGGCTCGGTTGGAGAGAAGGAGCCCCTCTGAGGACACGGCGGCCAGCAGCCCTTGTGGTAAGGGCCAAGAGAAGGCCACCCAGGGCTTCCAGCCTACCCCCATCCTGCAGGCCCAGACCCCTGAATTGGGGGTCTCTGAAACTGATTGGTCACCCCAAATACAGCCACCACCCGGCTTGGCTCTGATCTTCCTCCTTCTGTCTCTCTCCTCCTCACCCCATTATACCCCTGGCACCTCCCCCAGGTGGCTTCTTGGAGACATACGAGGCTCTGTGTGACTACAATGGCTTCCCTTTCCGAGAAGAGATTCAGTGGGTGAGAGTAGGGCCCTCCTTGGGGGGCTCTGGAGGCATCTGATCCCCCCTGTGCATAGGGTCCCTTCCCTTTTAACCCCAAGCCAGTGGAAGACATCTTCTTCCCATCCAGGATGTGGACACCATCTACCATCGCCAGGGCTGCCGCAACTTCAGCCTGTGTGACTTCAGCCATCTGGGCAGTCGGTTTGTGGCCTGCCAGGGGCGGGAAGGGAGGACCCACATTCCCGAGCTGTGGCCTCTCCACGGAGGGGGATGTTGGGCCGAGGATCCGGCTGGAGGGCCCTGAATTCTGCCCCTGCCCCTTCTCCTACCCAGGGACCTGGCCTTGAGTGTGGCCGCCCTGTCCTACAACCTGTGGTTCCAGTGCCTCTCCTGTGTGGACATGAAGCTGGTGAGAATATAGGGGAGGGGAGGGGCCCAGGGTGGGGGGCCCAGGGTGCAGCTCACTGAGCCCCCACTCTGGTTCTCAGAGCCTTGAGGTCTCAGAGCAGATTCTGCACATGATGAGTCAGTCGTCCCACCTGGAGGAGCTAGTGCTAGAGAACTGTGGCCTGAGGGGGTAAGGGGGACAGGGTAGGGCTTGGGGTCAGGAGTCTGGGAGCTTGGGATGGGGAGGCTTGTGGAGGAGATGGGAATCCAGGGTCAGAGTTTCACGCCTAGGGTCTGGTCCCCAGAGACTTTGTCCGGCGACTGGCCCAGGCACTGGCAGGGCACTCAAGCTCTGCCCTCCGAGAGCTTAGCCTCACGGGGAACCTGCTGGATGACCGAGGTACGGCTGAACCTAGGGAACCCCAGGGAGCGGGTGCTGGAGGAGGTGACAGCCACACAGCCACCCCCATTCCCTAGGGATGATTGCTCTCAGCAGACACCTAGAGCATCGACCTGGAGCCCTTAGGAGACTCTGCCTAGCCCAGACCGGGTTAACTCCTCGAGGTAGGTGAGGTAGGCAGGGGGCGGGGTGGGGGTGGATCTCCCTGATTGGTGAGCCACTCCCTCCTCCGCCACCAGGAATGAGGTCTCTGGGCCGGGCACTGGCTTCCAATGTGGCCTTTGACACTGCCCTAACCCACCTGGACCTTTCCGGGAACCCTGGGGCGCTGGGGGCCTCGGAGGACAATGGGGTAAGCGGTTGTCTTTAGAGGCAATGATTGCGGGCAGTGGGATGTCAGGGTGCTCTTGGTGATGTGAGCCCTGACTTCCTCCCACCGCCATCCTCCCATCAGGGCCTGTATAGTTTCCTGAGCCGTCCTAATGTTCTGACGTTCCTGAATCTTGCGGGCACCGACACCGCCCTGGACACTGTGAGAGGGTTGTCCGTGGGGGGGATCATCTGTAGGGCCGGTGGCCGGGCCCGAGGCCTGAGGGTAGACCGGGGTTTTGAGGGGGGCCGGGTCTCGGTCCTCCGTCGGTGTAGCCTACACCCTACTCCCGCAGCTCTTCGCAGCACTGGCCCGCGGCTGCTGCACCAGCCTCAGCCACCTGGACGCCTCGAGGAACGTCTTCTCCCGCACGTAAGGGGGGCGGGTCCGGGCGTTGGGTGGGGGGAGACTGCCGGGAGCCGCCCTCCTGCGCCCGGAAGCCCACTCCTCCCGCTCGCCCACCCCAGGAAGTCCCGCGCTGCGCCCGCCGCGCTGCAACTGTTTCTCAGCCGCGCGGGGATGCTTCGGCACCTGGGCCTGGCCGGCTGCAAGCTGCCGCCCGACGCGCTCAGGTCAGTGTCGCTGCTCATGGCCACGCCCCCCACGAGTACGTGTGCGGCCACCACTCAGGCCGGGGCCCCCAGAGCTTCACCCTGCTCCTGACGCCCCCACGACCTGCCGGCGTCTTGGTCCTTCGGTCTTGGTATTCGTTCGCGCCGTGGGGCCCCCTTTCCCAGCTCCCGCCACTCCCTGTGACATCCCCTCCCAGGGCCCTTCTGGAAGGCCTCGCGCTCAACACTCACACGAGCGACCTGCACCTGGACCTCAGCGCTTGCGAGGTGAGCGCCGGCCCGAGACGTGAGCTGGCAATGGGTCCACGCGCCGAACGGGACTTCGAGGCGCAAGCGCAGGCCATCGGGCGCCTAAGTCTCGGCACCTGCAGCCCATTGGTCTGAACGTGCCTCACCTTCCACCCTCAGCTGCGCTCCGCGGGCGCTCAGGTGATACAAGACTTAGTGTGTGATGCTGGCGCAGTGAGCTCCCTGGATCTGGCGGATAATGGTGAGGCCGCCCCGAAACCCACCCTCCCCCCACTGCCCACCCAGCTCCCACTCCATGCCCACCCTTTCAGCCTCTCCTGATGCGTGACCGGAGCCACCCCTAGGTTTCGGCTCAGACATGGTGACTCTGGTGCTGGCCATCGGAAGGAGTCGGTCCCTGAGACATGTGGCACTTGGAAGGAACTTCAACGTCCGGTGCAAGTGAGCCCCTATCCCACTCCCTCCCGGACCTCAGACAGCACCCCACCACCCGCCACCTACCCAGGTCCTTCAAAACCTTGGCCCCTGCCCCACAGGGAGACCCTGGACGACGTCCTGCACCGGATTGTCCAGCTCGTGCAGGATGACGACTGTGTGAGTTCTTGGGACCATGAGGGAGCCTTCGGCAATAGACAGGCCCCTGTGATTCCTGCTGTGTCAGACCCTGGAACTTGCTCTGCTTGCTGACCGTCCATTCCAAACCCAAATCGCGCTTTCCACTCCCCTCCCCCAGCCCTTGCAGTCTCTGTCCGTGGCGGAGTCACGGCTGAAGATGGCTTCCAGCGTCCTGCTTCGGGCCTTGGGTACCAATCCTAACCTGATGGCGCTGGATATCAGCGGCAACGCCATGGGGGACACTGGCGCCAAAATGCTGGCCAAGGCACTTCGGGTCAACACAAGGCTCCGGTGGGCGGGGTCAGAGGGGGAGGAGGGCGTGGCCGGGGGTGCTTGCTTACTGGACTAAGGGGCAGCCGAATGTGGAGGGGCAAATGCTGGGGACCCGGGCGCGAGGTGAATGGACAAGCCAGCGGGGTTGGGTGGAGCCTTGTGGAGCTCCGCCCTTGATTGAAGTCCCGCCTGGCCCAGGTCAGTTGTCTGGGACCGAAACCACACGTCTGCTCTGGGCCTGATGGACGTGGCAGAGGCCCTGGAGCAGAACCGCAGCTTAAAGGCCATGCCTCTGCCGCTGAACGACATGGCCCAGGCACATCGCAGCCGCCCGGAGCTGACCGCACGTGCAGTGCATCAGGTTGGGTTCCTCACTCCTCCCCGCCCTTCTCTGTGCCGTGGCCCCGCCTCCTACCACTTCTCTATATCCCTTATGCGCAGATCCAAGCCTGTCTTTTGAGGAATAACCGTGCGGATCATGCCTCTTCCGACCGCACCTCCCGTCCGCAGCCACCGGGGCTGGTCTCAGACCCCTCAGAGCAGGTTAGTGTCCCCTCCCTCAACCTTGAGTAGGTACAGAAGATAGGGGATGGGAAGAACTGTGGTGCCTGGAATCGCCATGAGTTTGAGCCTCTGACTTTCTTGGGGCTAGAGTGCCTGCATTTGATCTCCAGGACAAGTCCCTCTTTTTGGTAGCTCCCCCAAATAACACCCCTGGATACCTTTTTAAAGCATTTAAATAGACTGTCCTGTTCAAGATGGGAGGTATTTAAAAATCCTCCCTCAACTTCCCCCAACCCCCAGATGCTTGTCGCCCAACTGTGACTTCCCTTTCATAGGACTCTCCTCTGCACTGACCTCTGCTGGAGCTGAACCCAGCAACGCTTTTTCTGGCCATAATCTCCCTCTACTACCCTGCCTTTGTGAAATGTTCCCACCTATCCATTCCCAAATCCCACTTCTTTCTCAGGCTTTAAAGCTGAGGCATCTTGACCCAGACATCCTGTGGGGGCTCCACATTCTGTACACCTTCAAGTGACCTCATCACCTCCCACAAACTCTTCTCTCTACCCTAGAACCCATTCCTACTGGTGCTCATACACACCAAGTGTTGTGGCCAGAAGTTTGGGCCAGGTCTCTCCTGGCCACACTAGAACCCCACAGACTGACTTGGTCCTATCTCGGCTAACTGTCAAACACACTGCTCCTCGCTCCCACCCCAAATATCTGTTGCTTCCCTGGTCCTTAGTCCATGACTCCTCACTCCCATTTCTGCCCCCCTCAGTCTGTCCTCTACATGGCTAGTGAGCAGACTGAGCTTCTAAAACATAGAAAAGACTAACAGCTCCTTATTTTCCTATTCTGGACACTTAGGAAGTGTATATAAAGTCCCTAAAATGATCCAAAGGGGACACTTCATGCCCTCCTTGAACAGATAGCGTTCCTGAATGGCTGGCCTGATAGTACTGGCTTCAGGACCTCACCCACCCTGATGGAGACCCTGGGCAGGAAGCAGTCAGAGTCTGGGAGGCTGGAGGGAGCTAGGATGGCACTGATTCTTGATGCACACCTCCCCCCATCCCCCAGGAAGTGAATGAGCTGTGTCAGTCAGTGCAGGAACATGTGGAACTACTGGGCTGTGGGGCTGGGCCTCAGGGCGAAGCTGCTGTGCACCAGGCGGAGGATGCCATCCAAAATGCCAACTTCTCTCTCAGTGTGAGCACCCCTTCCCCACCGCTGCTGCAAGGACCCTTTCCCTCTTAATCGAGTGTCACCTTGCAACTCCTTCTCTTGCTTGGCTTCCAGATTCTCCCAATTCTGTATGAGGCTGGAAGCTCCCCAAGTCATCAGTGGCAGCTGCGGCAGAAGCTAGAAGGCCTCCTAGGACAAGTGGGTGAGGTCTGCCGCAAGGATATTCAGGTAAGATATTACCCTTGCCCCAGCCCCAGGTTATACAAGCTTAACCCCTATCTCATAGGTTTGGCTGTGATATCCCTTGTGTCAATGTTCTGTGGGGTTTGGAGCCTCAGACCACACTCTCCATGCTCTGGTCTTTGCCCAGGACTTCACTCAGGCCACACTGGACACAACAAGGAGCCTCTGCCCACAGATGCTGCAGGGACCCAAGTGGAGGGAGCAGCTAGAGGGAGTTCTGGTGGGTTCAAGGGGCCTCCCAGAGCTGCTCCCAGAACACCTGCTACAAGATGCCTTCACTAGACTCAGGTAGACTGGATGGGCCTGAGTTTGGACTGGATTGAATAGGACTGGGCAGAGATAGTCCATTAATCCTTGCTATGTCTTGCTCTTAGGGATATGCGGCTGTCAGTCACGGGGACCTTGGCAGAGAGCATTGTGGCTCAGGCACTGGAGGGGCTGAATGCAGCCCGGGATCGGCTGGTGAGGGAGAATTGTGCACGTGCTTGCACACATGTGCATGCACGCGCGCACACACACACATACACAGAGTGACCTGGCCACTGCCTTGCAGGGCTTCTGTAATGTCTTTTGGGGTCATAGAGCCCAGGGGTATTTCAGAATTTCTTTAGGACCGATGGGACTATGGCTGAGGCCCAACTGCCCATCTTTGGGCTGCCTGGTATTGCAGGTGGAGAGTCTGGCTCAGCAGGCGACAGTGGCAATGCCTCTTGCCATACCAGCACTGGATGGAGGTGAGCCCAGCCCCCTTGGGCCTGGAGAACTAGAAGGTCTTTTCTTCCCTGAGGAGGTGAAGGAAAAGGAGGAGGATGAAGACAAACAGAAGGTATGTGGTCCTGGAACCCTGGCCCTAGAACTCTTAGATCCTCCCATCTTGTTATGAAGTGTGGAAGGCTGGGAGACATCCCTCCTGTGTCCCAACCTGAGTTTCTGCTCTCCCCACTAGGATGACAGTCCACCACAGAAATGGCCTGAATGCAGCCAAGGTCTTCCCCTGGTTCTCTCCACTCACAGTAAGTCAGGGTCTGTGGGGAAAGGGAGTTAACCAGGCCCGGCTGAACGTTCTCCATTAGATCTGGGAACCTGGACACGTGGACACATTCATTCAGTCTTGTGCTAGGAACTCCCTCACCCTTGATTAAGCCAGCCCAGGCCCTCCGTGCAATTTGCAGGTTGGGGTCTGCTACGGTCAGCATGAAACAGGACCGGAGCAGACCAGGAGCCGGACACTGTCTCCATTCGCCTCCCCCGCCCCTTTCTCTACCCCCAGGATGCGCATGCTTGGCGGCCGCGCAGAGCCGCGCTGCTCAGGGCCGCGCTCAGCACCACGGACAGCGGTGGGGGGGGGAGGGGCAGGGGGCGGGCGGCATAGCCGGGCCCCTCCCCGCGCCCTGGGCGGGTCCCCGGCTGCCCTAGCTCCGCTGCCACCACCACCTCCCAGGGTTCGCTGCTCGGTGCTCCTCTGGTGCTTTCCCCTTAGGTGCTGCTGAGGAACCAGAGCCCGAGCTGGCGGCTCCGGGGGAAGATGCGGAGCCGCAGGCGGGGCCTTCTGCGCGTGGCTCTCCAAGCCCCGCCACTCCCGGACCCCAGGCCGGCCTACTGCCTCGCATGGACCTGCCACCCGCTGGACAGCCCCTGCGCCATCCGACCCGGGCCCGGCCGCGGCCACGGCGCCAGCACCACCACCGGCCACCACCGGGGGGCCCCCAGGTGAGCGCCCTTCCCCCACTCTAGAGCTCGTGGAATTGGGGGGTCACAGTGGCTTTTCCGCTTCTCAGGAGTGATGGCAGCTAGGGAAGTGGGTTTTAGGGGCCCAAGACCACCTGGTCGTAGTGCCGTGCCTTGGTTTATTTCTGGCGTTTCCTCAGGCCGTTGTCATGCAGGGTCAAGAGTGTGTGGATTTCACTGGGGGTACATCTCAGTTTTAGGACTGCATCTTGGGTTGGCCCTCTGCAGGGACGGATTTGTGAGGGAGGGTGTCCATCTTCTCCTCCCAGGGTTACTGACAGATGCGGGGCCCCCGGCTGTGGGGACAGTCCTGCATCAACCGCAGGTCCAGTGGGTACTTACCTGGGGAGATGTGTGTGTGCTGGGTGCGGGTGGGGACAGTGGGCACGGGACAGAAGGCAGAGAGTCAGCTTGAGGCCCCCCAGAGGGTCTGACGCAGCAGCAGGCGCTGCCGAGCTGCCAGCAGGCCGGGTGGGGTGGGGGTGGAGGGTACTGCGGGGAACTGTTTGGAGCAGAGGGGGTGGCAAGTGGGAATGTGTGACCCAGGGGGCCAGTGGGTTCTCGCCTGTTGGTTCAGGGTGTGTAGGATACTCCATGGGACAAGGTGTGGGCTGGGTGTGTGTCCAGGGGCAACCACTGGTGAGGAGATACGTGAAACCAGCATTTCTGCCCACCAGGTCAACAGCAAGAATGTCTGTCAGTAGCCCTTTAGGGTGACTCCAGCTGCCCAGTCCGGGAGTTGCCCAGGCCAGGCTGTTGGACAACGGGTGGAAAGAATTCATGGTTGTGCTCTGCCCTGACCCTATGGTGTCCCCCAGGTGCCCCCAGCTCTGCCGCAGGAAGGGAATGGGCTCAGTGCCCGCGTGGACGAGGGCGTGGAGGAATTCTTCTCCAAAAGGCTGATCCAGCAGGATCGCCTGTGAGTGAGGGGCAGCTCTAGGGGGTGGGAGAGGGTGGGATGTCCCATGGGCCTTCCTACTCACTGCTGGCTGTTCCCACAGCTGGGTCCCCGAAGAAGACCCGGCCAACGAGGGGGGTGCCACCCCTGTTCCTCGTACACTGCGAAAGAAGCTGGGTACCCTCTTTGCCTTCAAGAAGCCTCGTTCAACACGGGGGCCACGGCCTGATCTAGAGACCAGCCCTGGGGCAGCTCCACGTGCTCGGAAGGCGACACTCGGAGACCTGTTGCGGCCACCAGCCCGTCCCGGCCGTGGTGAGGAGTCTGGTGGGGCTGAGGGGGGCACCAGCAGCCCTGACCCTGCCCGTAGGAGCCGGCCTCGCTACACTCGGGAAAGCAAAGCCTATTCCATGATACTCCTACCTGCTGAGGAGGAGGAGGAGGAAACCCTGGGTACTAGACCTGACAAGGTAGGCCTGGTGACAAGGGGTGAGGGCTCTGCTAGGACTGAGGTGGTGGGCTCTTTCCCCATTTGGGCTTCTGTCCTCAGCGACGGCCCCTGGAGCGGGGGGAGACAGAGCTGGCCCCATCCTTTGAACAGCGGGTACAAGTGATGCTCCAGAGGATTGGCGTGAGCAGAGGCAGCGGGAGTGCCGAAGGCAAGAGGAAGCAAGTAAGTTGGGAAGGACACAGTGCAAAGTGAGGGGGCAGGTGACATGTGTCTTGTGGCAGTCTGTGGGTGACATATGTGACCAGAAGGAGACTCATGACAGCTCTATCAGGTCCACCCCCTCCTCCTCAAAATAGTTCTCAGCTTCAGCCTTTCTTCCTTCACGGCTTCTGCCCTGGCCACTGCTACCTCTTCCTTGGAGCTGGGATGGTCCTTCCTCTGTAGATTGAACAGAACCCAGACCTTGTCACCTGCATTTAAAATAGCAAATCCAGGTGCCTGGGTAGCTCAGTGGGTTAAAGCCTCTGCCTTTGGCTCAGGTCATGATCCCAGGGTCCTGGGATCAAGCCCCGCATTGGGGTCTCTGCTGGGCAGGGAGCCTGCTTCCTCCCTCCTCTCTGCCTGTCTCTGTACTTGTGATCTGTCAAACAGATAAATAAAATCTAAAAAATAAATAAATAAAATAGCAAATCCTCCCAGGAACATCCTCTCGGGCCACTGCCCTGCCTCCTAGTCCTGCCCTAAGGCCTCAGCCCCAGTGGTTTCCTTCATCTCACTGTGCTGCACCCGGTGCAGCTCGGTGCCTCGTAACATAGTCCTCGGTCGGGAGCTACTTCCAGCCTCTCCTCACCACCCGTGGGTTACATCAGCTTCCTCTTCACCCATCCCGGCATCTCCTGCTGGACATGTACTGGCAGTTGCTAGAATGAGGGCAGGACTGGACTGAGTCTGACTTCCCTGTTTCCTACAGAGCAAGGACGGAGAGATCAAGAAGGCCGGCTCGGATGGTAAGTGGGACCCTTTGCGTGGGCAGTACAGCTTTGGTGAGGGAGTTGTCCTTAGAGATAGTCTCAAGGCATTGGCTCTCCTGGGGGAAAAGGCAAAGAGGCCAGGTTTTCTTTCCCCTCATTCCCAAGGGCTGGTGCCTGAACCCCCAGCCCCACCTTGCAGGTGATATTATGGACAGCTCCGCCGAGGCCCCTCCCATCTCGATCAAGTCCCGCACCCACTCTGTGTCTGCTGGTGAGTAAGGGCCACCGTCTGTGTTGGGGAACATGAAAGGGTAGGTGGGGGGTGGTGGTGGTGTTAGACTATGGTCAGGCTTATACCATTCTCCCTGCAGACCCCTCGTGCAGACCTAGTCCAGGAGGTCAAGGGCTTGAGTCTACTAGCTGGAAGACACTGGGGCAGCAGCTGAATGCAGAGCTCAGGGGCCGTGGTTGGGGCCAACAGGACGGTCCTGGGCCCCCCTCTCCTTGTCCCAGCCCCAGCCCGCGAAGAGCCAGCCCCTCCCCAGACAGCCTGGGTCTCCCGGAGGACCCTTGCTTGGGCCCCAGGAATGAAGGTAAGTGGGCACCCTAGGCCCCACTCCAATATGGGACTGGGGACCTTGACAAAGGGGAGGCAAGGGCTGGGGTGGGGGTAGCTGTCCAGATCATACCCTGATATCGTGGCCTCCCCTAGATGGCCAGCTGAGGCCGAGGCCTCTCTCAGCAGGGCGACGAGCAGTGTCTGTGCATGAGGACCAGCTCCAGGCCCCTGTTGGTGAGGGGGGACATGTCCCTGTGTGCTTGAGTGCAGGAGATGGGGGAGGGTAGACTCCAGGGCTCCCTTGGTGGCTCTGGTCTTTATCTGGAGGGGGATACCAGTGATGTAAGGGTTTGAGAAATCAAGGAGCCAGAAGGCCTGGAGCAAGGGTCTGACAAACCCTGCGTCCTAGCCCTGTCTCCATCTACAGAAGAGCAGCTTTTGCCCCGGGGGTCGGGGTGTGTGTGGGGGGGGGTGGGGTGTGGCAGGGGAGGAGGGAGGCACTGAAGCCAACAGTGTGAGCTCTGGAACACACACACTGGAGGTGATGGAGACTGCATGGGAACAGGCAGCAAGACCCTAGCAATACAGCTCCCCCCTGCCAAGTCTTTATGTCTCTCAGAACGGCCCCTGCGGCTGCAGCGCTCCCCTGTCCTCAAGCGGAGACCAAAGCTTGAGGCACCTTCATCTCCAAGCCTAGGTAAGAGAAGGCTGGGGCCAGCTGGGAGTGGGGGCAGGACAGCTTGGTCCAGTCTTGACCCCCCTCCCCTCCCTTTTTCCTTCCCTTGCAGGATCTGGCCTTGGAGCCCAACCTCTGCCCCCACAGTCTACAGAGCCCTCCAGCCCTGAGCCAAACCCACCCTCCCCAGCCACAGACCAAAGAGGCGGCGGCCCCAACCCCTGACCCTCTCCTTTTCCTGCCGCATGAGATTATTTTATTAAAAAACTCAAAGGAGCAGAGCGTGGAGCACTGTTTGTCGATCCCAGGCCTGGATCTGTGTGCATATATCCTCCCCCATGATCCCTCACACCTGGGTTAGCTGAGAATCTGGCGGCGGTTCCATCAGAAAGTGCAGGGCCCAGGCCACGAGCTGGGGAGGGAGCCTGGGAAGAGAACCATGGCTGTAGGTCAATGGGGACAGGGACTGGTGAGTGAAAGGGTAGGGGCAGCCCTAAGCACTCACCTGGCGGCTTGGACCTGGGCACAGAGGGAGGTGCAGGGTGGCTCGTACCCATATTGGAAGGCAGAACCATCACGATGCCGCTTTGGAGGGTCCTGAAGATGGCGTGGTATCCGGAGAGGGCCAATAAGGACCCCTAACCCCATCTAAGGCTACTCCTCCACCCCTACTCCCAGCTCCACTCAAGGCCTACCCCATTCTACTCTCCATGTATGCTCACCCAAACAAGGCTGGACTCCAGGGCTCCCGGGGTGCTTTTTGTCCTTGGAGAGTGCTGCCAGTTCTTGGGGGTCAACCCTTGCTCCTTGAATTCCAGGCTAGGTTTCTGGGCCCTAGTCACAATGGCCTGATGTGGACTGGGTACATAGCCAAGGGGTGTCAGTGTTGGGGTGCAGCTCAGGAGTGGGGAACTGGGAACATGGCTAGGATGTGGGGAGCCAGGGGGCAAGGGGCCAGGGGCTGAACAGATGGCTGGTACAGCCTGGACACTGCCCTTTTGCCCTGGGTCTGAAGCAGCCAAGGACAGGGAAGGCAGAAGGCTGATGCTGGCGCCGCTTTCCTCCGAGGACACGTGGCTGGATAAAGCTGGAGTTCCTGGGAAGGAGGGGACTGACTGTGGGCACAGCCCTCTCAGCTCAGTAGCCCATGAGTTTAGGGAGGCCTATAGGGACTGTGTTCATCCCCTACCTGGGTGTGCAAACTTTTGCAGCAGCCTGGGAACCTGGGTGATAGCAGTGAATGGCTGTGGCCCGAGCACCCCCTTACCTGAGGAAGTAGGCGAGGAAGGAGAAATGAGGGTCAGCGATAGGTCCTGCAAACCTGGATCTGGTGGAGGCAGCTCAGGGCCTGAAGGTCAGGGGGAGCTTATTAGCAGTGTGGGTACTGGGCCCCCAGGTACCCTCCTCTTCCCTCTCCAGTCCTCCACACCTGGTGCTCTCTGACCTGGGCGCAGAGAGCTCAGAACTCGCTGGTCATTCTCAGAGATGTGCAGCCATGAGCTGAGGACAGTGTACACAGCTTCTCCCTGGGGGGCATAAACTCTTAGCACAGCCCTTGCTCAACTCCTCATCCAGACATTCCCCAAGGGAAGCCCCAGACTGACCGTGGCCCTATGGCAGGAGGAGGTCCAGCGGGTGAGGGGGGGTGCTGTGCAAGGGCCTGTCAGCATCAGACAGCTCTCAGCCAGATGCACTAGCGCCCCCCGATGCTCCTGGTCCTCTTGCACTTCATCCAGAAGTTGGGACAGTGAAAGTCCTAAATGCAGGGGACGAGAGGATGGGCCAAAACTTAAAGAAGGGAAGGGTGGGTAGAGAGAAGAGCTTACTAAGGAAGCAAAAGATAGTGACGGAGGATGTCATTCTATGGGCGTTAGAATCATTGACCAAACACTGTAAGTACCTGCACTGGGGGAGATGGACTCTGAAAGGTGCTCCCTAAAGAAACAGAGAAAACAAGGCTGAGGAACAATCCTGAGGCCTGTCTACACAGATCTACCATCGCCTGACACAGCCACACTTGGCCGAAGAGTCCAATTCCATACTCACTCCAGACAGTCAAAGAGCTTTTTCTGCACATCCGGGTCCTGGTTGCTGGGGGGCGGGAGGAGAGTAGTAGGCAATGTTGTTACTAGGGGCCTAAGCCCTCCTCCTCAAAAGACCTGTGCCAAAGGCAGTCAGGCCTGATTAGGGAGAACAGCTGAGGCGGCGGGGGGGGGGGGGGGCGGTTTGGCATCACTTACCAACCAATCACCCGTTCCCGGCGCTGCTCTGCAGGCAGCAGGCTGAAGCGATCCACCTGGAGGTAGAACTCTGCGGGCTAAAGGAATTCAGTGGCAGGTGTTAGGAGCTGTCACGGAGTCATGCTCATTAACCCACCCAAGCCAGCCTCACCACTCACCGCGCCACCTTCGGCGACTTGGACGCGGACCCCACAGTCCTGCAGCAGCAGCAGCCGGCCTTCTGCCCCTCGGAAGCCGAACTCTTTCTCCTCCCTGCCACAAGCACGACCATCACCGCCTCAGCCCCCTCAAACACAGCCCTGCCCGCCTGCGGCCCCGCGCACCTCCGGCTGAGGCCTAGCGTTCTCTCACTAGACTCGGGATTTCCCCAGGCCCCGGGCCGCGTCTCTCACCAGTCCGAGGCGTTCAGGGCCTCCCGCGTCACTAGGCACCGGACACTGTGGGTCCCGTCAGACACAAGGAGCGCCGCTGCGACGTCAGAGGGGTCAGGGGCGTGGGACGGGCCCGGAGCCTCGGCCTCCTCCTGTAACACCTGACGGCGTCGACTGGCGTCAAATCCACCACCCTCGGGCCCTGCCCACCGCCCTCGGGCTTTGCCCTTCTCCGAGCCCTTTAAAGTGGGGAGGGTTCACCTCGAGCAGCTGCCCCGCCTGCGGACTTGAGAATGCATCTGACCCCAGGATCAGGTCTCGAATCCAAGGCCGTAGGACCAAACTCCCCAAGACTGCCATTCCCGCAGCAGCCCCTAGCAGAAAAATACCATCCCGCGTTTCCCGCGGACGCCGGGGCCCCGCCTCTCGTCGGAAAAGGAAGCGCACAGTGGCTGGGCGGGACCTAAGGTCGTGGCCCCGCCCATAAGCGTGCCCGCGCGTGCGCACGATTCCGTGTTGTTCCGCGCAAACTCTTGGGTAGAGTGGAAACCCACCTACTTGGTTTTACCCTGGTGTCTCCGAGAAGCGGCTTGGCGTTCGGGCCGTTCGTTGAGATTACCATGCCACCGGGAAGGATGGAGAGGGAGGGATTTGGGGCTTGAGGCTGCGGTCAAGAGTGGTCAAGTGAGTTGGCTCAAAAACACTTCAACACCTTGTGAACTCGCGGAGCTCAGCAAATATTTATCGCATTTTCCTCTTCTAAAACGTGCAATCATCTAACGTTATAAGGCCAAGGGAAATAATAATACACAGACAACAGTCAATAAATATCACTTCCCTCACCCTCTCCTTGGATTGGCCACACCCCTCCCCCAGACTCCGGAGACTCGTGCGCCATAGCGTAATGACGTAAAAGACACGCGAATACGCCTCCGCCCCCATCTCCGTTTCCTAGGAAACGTGGACTCCGCGTTCCACTCTCTGTCGCTGCCCCCTTGACGTCATGGTCCGGAGGGGAGGGCGAGGCGAGTGCTACCGTCAGGGGCGGGGCGGCACGAGCCGGCCTGCCGGGGCTGTGCACCTGCGCCTCGGCTGGCCGCCTGGGGCACAGTCCCCGGCCCGCCCGGCCCCACCATGGCCAGGCCGCAGAGGACTCCGGCTCGCAGTCCCGACAACATCGTCGAGGTGAAGAGCAAAGTAAGGGCCCCTCTGGCCCCGGCTCCGGCCTCGGCCCTAGGCGCTTCCAATTCCCTTATTCTCCCCTTTCCTAGCTTTAGTCCCCACCACCTTTTTTCTCGCCTCCATCATTCATGTCCCATTCTCCGGCCTTTCCTTTCGCCTTCCTCCATCCATCTTCTTTCCACTGCCGGCATCTAAAGTCCCTCTGTGGCCTTGTTACCTGGAGGGCGGGGAGAAGACCTTGGACAGCGTCCCTTGTACTGGAGCTGAGGTCTGGGCACAAGGCTGCAGCCTTAGCGACAGCCTTTTCCGACCTCTAACACCCTCAGACCCGTGGTGGGAAAGGGCACGGGCTCCGTCCTGACCCCTCCTTTCACCCACCCCCTGCCTCCAGTTTGATGCTGAGTTCCGACGCTTCGCCCTGCCCCGCGCTTCGGTGAGTGGCTTCCAAGAGTTTTCGCGGTTGCTGCGTGCAGTGCACCAGATCCCAGGCCTGGACGTGCTGCTTGGCTATACAGATGCTCACGGCGACCTACTGCCCCTCACCAACGATGACAGCCTGCACCGGGCCCTGGCCACTGGGCCCCCACCGCTGCGCCTGCTAGTACAGAAGCGGGGTGAGGAGGATGGGGTACAGTGGGCAGTCTCTGTGGGGTAGAACACCAGGGCAGAGCTACAAGGGTTAGCCCATGCCCAGGGTGTCCAGGCTTCATTCTCTGCAGTTCCTGCCCTTGGTCTGACCTCCAACTAGTGGGAAATAGTTACCATACCCCTTTCCCAGGCCTGGGCGTGAGGGAAAAGGGCCCATGTGGGAAAACAGAGTCTCTGATCTCAGCACCCACCCACCCCCCTCCTGCAGCAGAAGCTGACTCCAGTGGCCTGGCCTTCCCATCCAACTCTCTGCAGCGGCGCAAGAAAGGGCTTCTACTTCGGCCAGTGGCACCCCTGCGCACCCGGCCACCTCTGCTGATTAGCCTGCCCCAAGATTTCCGCCAGGTTTCTTCAGTCATAGATGTGGACCTACTGCCTGAGACCCACCGACGGGTGCGCCTGCACAAGCATGGCTCCGACCGCCCCCTCGGTTTCTACATCCGAGATGGCATGAGTGTACGTGTAGCTCCCCAGGGCCTGGAACGGGTTCCAGGCATCTTCATCTCCCGCCTGGTACGAGGGGGCCTGGCTGAGAGTACAGGGCTGCTGGCAGTCAGTGATGAGATCCTCGAGGTCAATGGTATTGAGGTGGCTGGGAAGACCTTGGACCAAGTGACGGACATGATGGTCGCCAATAGCCACAACCTGATTGTCACTGTCAAGCCAGCCAATCAGCGCAATAATGTGGTGCGTGGGGCATCTGCGCGTCTGACAGGGCCTCGCTCTGCTGGGCTTGGGCCTACTGAGGCTGATAGCGATGATGACAGCAGTGATCTGGTCATTGAGAACCGCCAGCCTCCCTGTTCCAATGGGCTGTCTCAGGGGCCTCCATGCTGGGACTTGCGCCAGGGCCGTCTACTTCCTGGTGCCCGCAGCTCTCTGCCCTCCCTGGATGATCAGGAGCAGGCCAGCTCTGGATGGGGGAGCAGCATGCGAGGAGACGGTAGTGGCTTTAGCCTCTGACAGGCAAGGATGCAGCCCCTCGCCACTCCAGGCTGCTGGGACATGGCAGGGACCTCCCCGGTGGGGGTTTCTAGCCTGCTCACAGAACCCTCTCAGTCTGGGGAACATTAAAGGTTTTCTACAAGTGCAGTCATCGTTTTTCTGTGTCCCAGCCTTAATGTCCTTCGTGGTCTCACGGTTTTGCCTTCTGCCATGGACACAAGGCAGTAGTGATAAGGATAACAGAGAGACCTTCCCGCAATTGAGCAGCAGGAGGGACACCAGGCTTGGCATTTCTAGGGTAAGAAAAGCTCTTACAGAAACAATCCTCACTGTGTACAAAAGGTTTAATTTGGACAAAGGGGTTAAGAGGCTGAGCTGGTCCTTCTACATCCACCAGTGGCTAGGAAGAGTGCTCTGGGGATACTGCCCACCCCACTCTCCTGTCTTCAAACTCCAGTCCATGATGGGGCCTCCTCCTGCCTTTGCAACTGTGTGGCCATCCCCAGTGAGGACCCACACAACTACCCCCATAAAAGGGCTCAGGCATCCATCTTCACGAAGACCTTGGGGCGGGAAAAGATCTTGATGGCTTCCTCTACCTGCACCAGCTTCCGGTCCAGCTCCGCACGGTGGCCCTGGGCCCTGAGTGAATCTGCGCCGGCAGGCAGCAGCACCAGCTCACGTAGCAACTGGCTCTGGCCTACAGGGGGCCCAGGGACAGTAAGTGCTGGGCAGGGGTGCATGGTCCCCACTAGGTTCCCTGTCACTGCTCCCTTATCCCTTGCCCACGAACTCACTCTGGAGCAGATTGCTCAGGGTCTCCAGCCGCTGATTCTCAGGCATGCGAGTGTGGCCTGGGGGCATGGCAGGGTCCGGCTGGCTCTGCTGACGGGCCTCGGCCTCCCGCCGCCACAGATCCCTGCGTTCCAACAAGCTGCAGATGCACAGGCTCAGAGGTGGTGATGGTCCCAGGGGCAGAGGTGATCTCCCACCCTCCACAGGCACCCCTCACCCTGGGTGTTGGGCAGTGGGACCTACTAATGAGGCACATGGCCCTTCTGCGTGGTGTTGTAGTGCTCCTGGGCTTGCCGCTGCTGCTCCAGCACTTGTGCCAGGACCTGCAGTGAGCGGGAATGCTTCCGGGGGGCCCTCTTGGCAGTGCGGGCATTGTGGCTAATGAAGTCCACACCCAGGCCTGGCCCCTGCAGGACATGGCAAGCAGGATGGGGCAGACAGCACTGTGATGTGCTCCTGGACCCCTCAAGATCGCTGCCCCCCCCCCCCCAGCTACCACACTTCCTCTCACCTTAGCACTGGGGCCTGGTGGGGTTAGCTGAGGACTGGGGACACGGGGTGGTGGCAGCCCAGGGCCGCAGCGGGAGTGTGCCCGCAGGAAGTGGGCAGGCGCTGTTCCAGAGGCAGGGCTGGGCTCCTGGAGGGCAGGGCATAGCAGAGGAATCAGGCAGGCTGAAGTCGGTCTTAAGCCACCCATACGAATGAGCTTCTGTTCCTTCTGCCTGTGAGGATATTTATCTCCAGCCCTAAGGGCCTCTTCCCTTTTGAAGAAACACTTCTATCCTTGAGCACTTAAGTATGTGGGTGTCTCACATCTCATTTTTTTTTTTTTTTTTTTTTTTTTTTTTTTTTTTTTTTTTTTTTTTTTTTTTTTTAAGATTTTATTTATTTATTTGTAAGAGAGAGAGAGAGTGAGAGCGAGCACAGGCAGACAGAGTGGAAGGCAGAGTCAGAGGGAGAAGCAGGCTCCCTGCGGAGCAAGTAGCCCGATGTGGGACTCGATCCCAGGACGCTGGGATCATGACCTGAGCCGAAGGCAGCTGCTTAACCAACTGAGCCACCCAGGCGTCCCAGTCTCACATCTCTAGGAAAACAAAAAACCACCCCTCCTTCAACCTGAGTCCTGACTCTGGCTAAACCATTCCCTTTTTCTCTCCTTCCTGCCCAAGCTTCCTGGCTCTGGCCCCACCAAGGTCATTCACAGCTGGCCTCCAAGCCCTCAAAACCAGGGTCACTTCCCTGGGCTCACTGTCATCAGCCTAATCCTCAATAATTCCTGGGTCTCTCTTTCCAGATCCAGACCTGACTCTCCATCTGTTTCCTGGGCATACTCCCAGCCCCCTAGGAGTCCCACAAATGCTTCAGTTTCAACAAATTTGCATATGACCTTACTGTCTTTTCTCTCTATCCTGTTCCTCCCTCTGAAGACTCTTGATAGAGAAATGGTACTGTCTACCAAAGAACCTCACCACTGTACCCCTGCCCTTCACAACACCCATAGAAATAAAGGGATCTTTTATGATGTGGGTCTGGCTGACTTCTAAGCCCAGCCTCATGCTCTTCTCCCCTGTACACAGCATACCACTGCCCACACTCCCTCTAGTCTTAGGACTTCAATCTGTAAGTTTCCATCTCGGTAGAATGTTGTCTTCCATTCTCTCCTTGCCTAATTCCTACTTGCCCTTCAGGATCCCCCAGCCATCACCACTTCTGAGGAAGCCTGCAGCACAATCAGCCATTTCTTAGCCCCTGGTACCTTAGTCCCCTGTGATTTTCACACCCCCCCCAACTAAGATTTGAGCATAACTGCCTGTCAGTCAACAGGATAAACAATGCTCGTGGCTCTCCAAGTCAGGTACCTGTAGCTGGGCCTTGACCCGGGACTCCACTTTGTCATATTTGGGCGAGCGCCACAGAGCCTTCAGGGGCCTGGGCTGTCCCTGCTCCCGGGTGCGCTCCTGCTCCTGGAAGCGCCTCTGGATCTCCCTGATCCGCTTCAGGTTCTCCTTCTCATGGTCTTTAGGGTCCTTCCCTAGGAAAAAGATGTTGCCAGACTCTACCCTACATACAGCCCAGGAGATCCAAGTCCCATCAGGTCAGACATTGGCCTGCACCCTGCCTCCTGCAGAAAGATCTCCCTGACCTCACCATCTAAGACAGTTTACACATCACTACATTCCCTTCCTGACAATTACCTTCTTATGTCCTTGATTACTCTCTACATTTTTATGTGAAGTACACCATAAATCACTTTGTATATTATATCCATCTCTTCACTTGTTTATTGTTTTTCTAGCACCTACAGAGCAGGCCGCAGTAGTCACTCCACACACAAGGTTTTGCTGATGCATGAATTCATTAAGCTGAGCTAGGGTTCCTGGGAACTACTTCATTCAGTCCTCTCCTGTGAGGAAGCAATGCATTTCTCCCTCCTTTTATAGTTGGAGAAAATGACACTCAGAGAGGCAAAGCCTGAGTCCAGATCTGGGAAGGAGAAGCAACACTTTTGATCTCAGCGTTTGACCTCATACTCGCTTCAATGCCCCTTCTGTACGAACTTACTCTTTGGAGAGGCCCCTGGACCTAGGGAGATGCCCCCGAGTTGCAACAGCACTCCCCCGACGCCACGCCGGCCTCGCTCCAGGATCTCTCTGGCTCCAGGACCTATGCGGGGGCCGCGCGAAGGGGTGGCTTCCAAGTCGAGGTCCGAAGTCAGCAGGTCCAGCTTCAGCGCATTTCCCTCAAGGCGTCCTTGGGCTTACAGGCCAGACGGGGCGGAGTGCGAAGCTCAGTAGTGGAGCAGAGCCAGAACCTCGCTTGGGCCTTGCCCCGCCGCGCCGCCCCATACCCAACTCACCAGAGGCCGGCCGGCGGTAGTAGTCAGGGCAGACTGTAGGGTCTGGGGGTATGGGCCCCGAGATGCGGGACGGGCCCTCGCACATGCCGCCGTTGCTGCCCTGCAATGGTGCACCGAGGCCTGCTGGGCTGCGCATTTCCTGGCCCTGGCCCTTTCCTCAGCCCAGTGCCTTCTCCCTGGTCCTGGACCCAGACCCTGACCCCGGCCTTGCCCTCCATTCCCGGTGCCCGCCGCGCAGCCCGACCCCGCCAGCCCTTGCCGCCTCCGCTCCTAACCCACTTCCCTGCCCGGTACGCGACTCCTTCCTCGAAACACTCGGGCAAGGAGCTCACCGTAGCAGTTTTGCCGCCGACTGCTGCAACCCCACGGGCTTGCTGTTGCCAGGCAACAGTAGTTTCCGTCCTTGAGGTCAGGGGCCACGGCCCCCTGGCGCAAAGCCTTCTGGGGCTTGTAGTTCCAGCTGAGAGTGGCGCCGAGCCACCGTCAGGTTCCCTTCCCACTCGCCTGCCCTTGCTGGCGGGTCTCTGGGGTCAGGGCCCGGTCCCCGGGGTCAGCGCCAGGTCCCCAAGGCCGGCCCCTCGCCGTCCTCCCCGCAAGCAGCCTTCGAAGAGGCGGACCCCGCGCAGCCATGGCCTCAGCAGTGGCCGAGAGACAGCCAGGGGCCCAGGAGAAGGCAGCCGCGGGGCCGGCACACCTCGCGGAGTCGTCGTCTGGTGGCCTCGCTCAAGGCTTTGAGGTGACCGTCAGGCTGTGTAGTCTTCAAACACTTGTCCGCGGCGCTCTAGGAGGCCAAACTCTGTGTGACGCCCCCCTAACTGCCAGGACAAGCTCCATGGGTCAGGGAGGGACACGGGCTGGTTGGTGCCCTTCCTCTGCATTTGGTGTTTCTCAGGTGTCTCATGACTGATCCCCTGTATTCTTTGCTTGGTGACCAGTTACCTATGTGTCACCTCTAGTGTCCAGTGATGGCCGACCCGTGCCTGGTACCAGCCTATGAGGCCTGCCGGACGGTGGGTGAAGACAAGTGCCCAACAGGACCAGTCTCAGAGCCAGAGGTCCAGGAGGAACAACTCAAGCTGGAGGAAGAGAGGCTTAAGCTAGAGGTGGAGTCACTAGAGGAGAGAGGTCCCAGGCCTACAGCCTCCATTGTGAAGGCCAGTCATGGTCCGAAGAGGAAGCCGGTCAAGTGAGGGAGTTTTCAGAGGGTCAGAGCTGCTGGTCTTCAGGAGGGAGTTGGGCGGGCTCACACTCGTACAAAGTGCACCTTATCCCCTGCCACCACCATCTCTCCTCTATCCCCCTGTTCCTGAAGAGCCCTGGCATTGGGGGTGGGGGGAGGCATCCAGGGGAGGAGTCTCAAGGCCTTGTAGAGTACTGAGCTCACAGAAGCTCTAGTCCCCTGTCCAGCCCAGAGCCTCACCGACCAGGAAAGGGACAAGAATCTAGGCCCCAGGTGGTGGACAGGCAGGGCTATTCCCTATGGTCAGGGCACAGGAGGCTGGAGGCTGGCTCCTTAGGCCTCCTATCCCCCAGCCTCCCAGGGCCTAGTCACCAAGCCCATCCTAGGGCTGAAGCAGAGATGCCACACGGGCTGCCACTGCAGAAGGAGGAATCGGAGAGTAGCCAGAGTGAGCCCTTACCATCTGCCAAACAGCACAAAAAAGCCAAGAAGCGCAAGAGTCTGGGGACTCCAGTGCTTCCAGCTCTGGCCAGCACGGTGTCTGCACCTTCAGAGACCTTGGGGCTGGAGCGTGAGTGGCAGCCCCTGGGCCTTCCCTTTTCCTCCTGCCTGATGGGACCCTGACATGGCACAGCTTGGTGTTCCAGCCCCTGCCCTGACCCGGGTCTTTGCAGGAAAGGCCCAGCGCCTGCGGCCCCTGTACCAGTACATCAACTATTGCAATCCGGAGCTGAATCAGGCAGGGGAGGGGGACAGGGAGGCTGAGGCAGAGATGGAGACGGAGTTGGAACTGGCCCTGGTCCCCGAGGAAGCAGGTGTGGAGCAACTGCAGGCCTTGCTGCCTGTGGCAGGTGAGCTGGCCTCGGGCCTCACTTTGCCTTGTCCCAATACATTGGTGTCCTCCACCCATGCTCTGGGTCCCCTGGGAGAGGAGGTGGGAGAGGAGCCTGGGTGTCAGGGGGTCAGCAGCCACCTCAAGGCTGAGGTGGATAAGTCAACCCAGGTGGACATTGACAAGATACTGAGTGTTTGCGCCACCCCACTCGTACCTCCACTCTCTCCTCAGTACAAGTGACTTTCCTGCCGCATCCCCCACCCCCGCCACTGGTGGCTCCCCTTCTCCTAAGTCTGAACCAGAGCAGCAGCCTAGGCCCTGGGTGGAGGGGAGAAGTTGGCCCTTCTCCCAACTTGGGACCTTGGACTTGCTGAAAATAAACATTTTTCCTTCTCTCAGACTTTGTGATTTCACAAATAAGATGGCTGAAGAGAGGCTGGGAAGGTGGGTGCAGGGTGTGAAGCCTGACTGGTCATCTGGATGACCCAAGAACTTGACAAAAGTACAGGTTCTTGGGCAAGACCCCAGACCTAACCAAATCAGAATCTGCAGGGGTGGGGCCTACTTTTGTGCATTTAAATGCTCCTCAGATGAACCTGAAGGTCAGACAGAACAGTGGGGATGTAGAGGGAGGTGGTGATAAGGAGAAACTTGGGGCGGAGAAAGGAAAGGAATGGCCAGGTCACAGCAAGCAAGTGCTTGGCTCTTCTCCCTGTCTCCCAGGGGAGCAGTCTGCATTTGGTCTGACCAGGAGGGTCCAACACTTAAGGTCCCCCATTGAGGTGTCCAAGTTCATCTGCCTGCCCCAAGAGTGGCATCTTCGGAACACTAGCCACTTACTGGAGGCCACAGCTGGACCAGACTTTGCCTGTAAGGTGGCCCCGCTAACAGAGGCATTGGTGCCTTTTTCCTGGCAACCAGGGGGTAGTGGAGGATGTGAATGTTCTCCCTGAGCCTTGCAGACAAGCCACTGGATAACCACAAACAGGCAAAAGCTTAAGTGGCAGCCAGTGCTGGACATTTTGGAAACCCTCATATCCTGCTGCCTCCTCGTCCTCCTGCATGTCCTATATATACCTTAATGTACCTCATATACCTTAAATGTAAGGATTTCCAAATTAAATGAGTAACTTTTCCCTCCAATATGCTTTTTTCGCCATGTTTCATCTGCACGACTGTTCAAGCCAAAATCATGGGTGTCGCCCCAGAGCCCGTCCTGTTCTTCGCTTATTCTTTATTTCTGCAAGCTAATCAGGCAGCAAATCTGGTGTATGTACCCTGTAGGCTGAGTCTCTCAGATCCTATGTTCAGCACCCCTGTCCTGGGACAGTTATCTTCAGGCGAGAGCACCCTACTCTCCCTGCTTGTGGTCCCCTGCCCGACGAATCCACCCAGTGATCCCGCTGCACACCCCCCTGAACCTGATCTGTTGCTTCCCTTCTAGCATCTTGCACCTCTTGCCCCAGATGCCTTAAAACTTTTCAGTGGATTTAAGTCCCGGACCAGCCACATCTTTACGCTCTCCACATGGGGCTTCCCCTGCCTAAAATGCCTTTATTCCTTTACCCCTCCACCTGCCTATTGCGCTCTTACCTTGAAGACTTGGGGGAACTTTGCTTCTACCACCCAGGCTGTATAGCATTTACATAGCACTGCTGCTGTGGGTTATAACTGTTTTCGGGACTAGACTGTGAACTCCCCAAGAGCATTTGTCATTGCATTGCGCCAACCTAGCAGAGGGCCCCCCCCCCCCCAAAGGCACAAAGATAAGGAGGCCAAGGTGGGGAGCTGAGGAAGCTGCAGAGAACAGGTCAGGATCTGAAAGGCTGAGGCCATCCAAAGTCCAGAACCATGTTGGGGACCCCTTGAATAATGGCCTGGCAAGATCGTTGGGATCGGGTGGGCAGGCCCAGGTGGAAGCAGGAAGAAAATCGGCATTGTCCCAGGTTGCTTCCACCTTTACAAGTCACTTGAAAGACCTGTATTATTTATTTTTTCTGCTCACACTTTATTATTATTATTTATTTATTTTTAATTATTTCTGCTCACACTTCTCCCCGGGTAGCGACCAGATCACCCCAGGAGATACTGTCCACAGGGACCATGCAGACCAAGTCTTGTCCATAGGGATGAGTATGGATTCTGCAGGATTTTTCAGAGGTAAAGGCCTCTTTACTCTTACCCCAACTCAGCTTGGGGCACCTGGGGGGCTCAGTTAGCCAAGCATCCGCCTTTGGTTCAGGTCATGATCTCAGGGTCTTGGGATTGAGCCCCACATCGGGCTCCAGCAGGGAGTCTGCTTCTCCCTCTCTGCCCCTCACCCCACTCATGATCTTTCTCATTCTGCTCTCTCAGATAAATAAAATCTTAAAAAAAAAAAAAAGTTAACTGAGCTTGACTGCCTCACTTCATGGCTGAGGAAGCAGAGGCCTTGAGTGAAGTGGCTTCGCATGAGATCACACCCCAGACACCAGGGACACTGTCCTTTCCTGAACCTTGCAGATCTGGACCTGACGACTCTGGCTGAGGCCTGACCCATGAAGGCCGAGTGTTTGAATTGTGTGGTGTCCAGAGCTGCAGGTATGAGCCAGGCCAGCACTGATGAGGAGATCCCTCTCTTCTGTCCCTCCCTTCCAACAGGTCTTGTCGGAAATACTCAGAACTGATCTACATTTGCAGGTCTATTTCCTGGCAGGTTTTTCTAAGCAGGGTGGATTAGAGTAGCCACAGAAAAAACAAGTCACTACTAATGTTCCTAAAAGCTCACCTTAGGGGCACCTGGGTGGCTCAGTAGTTAAGTGTCTGCCTTTGGCTCAGGTTATGATTCCAGGGTTCTGGGAACAAGCCCTACATTAGGGTCCCTACTAGCAGGGAGTCTGCCTCTCCCCCAAATAAATAAAATCTTAAAAAATAAATAAGAGCTCACTCTAAGGGGGAAACGCTGAGTGTAATGCAAGGAGACAGGTGCCACAGAAGAGCAGAGGACCAAAGCTGTGGGACCTCAGTGGTGGGAAGAGCTGCCACTTTGCCTAGGGGAGCAGTGAAGAGACAGCCCTCCAGCTAACTCCTGAAGGAGAGTTGGGGGGCCTTCCAAGCAGAGGTGCACCAGGGAAAAACTGCTTATGTGGAAGAAGTCAGTCCCATGCAGGAGGGCCCCCTCATTTAGCATGGCTTAAGCAGAGGCATGGCCACCAGACCAGGGTGGGGAGCTCTGGGAGTGATGAGGAGTGTAGGCAAGGAGGATCTTGGCCCGGCATTCTGGAGAGGTCACTTAAGCAGGAGTGAGAAGGGCAAAACGTGGAGGGGAGATGGGACAGGGAGGTAAGGGGGACTGCTAGGTTGACTGCTGTTCGGTTGAGTATGAAGCTCCCATTTGGGAGTTGAGAAATAAGCAATAGGTATTTGGAACTTCTTTTCTGGCTGCTCTCACAGAGAGCGAACTGCATTTCCAGCGGCTTGGGAAAATTTAATCTACTCTGCCCCAGGAAGATCCTTGAGATTAGGGAGCTGGTCCTGGGAGGTGATGCTGCCTTCCTCCAGGAGGGGGCGCTGCGGGACAAGCCTGGATCCGAATGCAGACAGTCACCCCTGAGGAGGAGAACCCAGCTGGTTTCCTCAGCCACAGGATCTGGGTGGGGGATGGCCATGGGCCTATGCTCTGGGGAGTACTGACAGAGGACCCCAGGGTCCTCACAAAAGTAGCTCTACACCAAGCCCACTGCCACTTGCCTCAGGACTTCTGGGAACCTGTCTTTGTAAACAAGGGGTTTGCTGTGGAGCCCCATGAAACTTCAGTAGTGCCACTGTGGGTCAGCAACCTGGTTCTTCCTTAAGAGCACCTGTCATGTATGACGGACACTTGTGCTTTCTTAGTAAATACTCCAATTTAGGAAGGCTCCCATTATCCTACTAACACACAGAGGGACTGACCTGGAGCTGAGCTGATCACCCCAGGAAAAAGAGAGCAGCCTTTCTTTCTTTCTTTTTCTTTAAAGTAGGCTCCTCACCCAGTATGGACCCCTGTGCGGGGCTGGAACCCACAACCCCAAGACCAAGACCTGAGCTGAGATCAAGTGTCCGACACTCAGCTGGCTGAGCCACCCAGGCACCCATCCACCCCTTCCTTTCTAAACTCGAGCGGCATCCAGGGCTCTCCAGTGGGCTCTCTCTGCAGTCCGCCTCCTGGCTGAGGCCTCACTGAAATTCCTGCTGCAAAGGGAAGGCAGTAACCTGGCCGGGGCCTGAGCAGGGATGGGCAGGGCCTGGGCACACTTGGTCTCTGAGATCTGCAAGTGCCGGGGAAAGAGTAGTCCAGGGTCAGGCTCTGTAGTCAGATGGTCAGATGACCCTGACCAGACTCCTTCCTGGCTCCATCACTTGTAACTTATAGGAAGCAAGGAACTTTGCCCCTCTCTGCCTCAGTTTTCTGATCTGAATAATGAGAATTTTCGTAGTGGTAGCCCATAGAGTGGTTTGGATATTAAATGAAGTAACACACATTTAGTGTCTTCCCCAGGAAGCAGGGGGCGGGCAGCATGCAAGCAGCACACTCCCCAACACTAGCCGCTGCTGTGTTGTTGCACAAGGACAAGGTTTAGAACCAGAACAACACATAGGAAAATCAGCCTGACGAATTCCAGAAAGGGTGCCAAGAGGAAGAGGGAGGCTTCCCTGAACCTTTCTTCCTCTGGCAAGGAGCCCAGGGCAGGGAAGAGAGAGGAAGTTTAGAGAAGGGAAGACTTGGGTTTAGGCCTAATCTGGGAAGGCTGGCGGAGGAAACAAAGGGGTGCGTGTGTCCTTTACCCTGACATACCTCACCTCTGACATGGTTAAAAGGCGGTCCCAGTGTAGACCAGTTAATAAAAGCAAGGCTGGGGCGCCTGGGTTGCTCAGTGGGTTAAGCCTCTGCCTTCAGCTCAGGTCATGGTCTCAGGGTCCTGGGATCCAGCCCCGCACGGGGCTCTCTTCTCACTGGGGAGCCAGCTTCTCCCTCTCTCTACCTGCCTCTCTGCCTACTTGTGATCTCTGTCAAATAAACAAATAAAATCTTAAAAAAAAAAGGGGGGGGGAAGCAAAGCTGGTGACCGACTGTCTGGGTCAGGCGGCCTTTGGCTATACCCACTCCATGGGGCAAAACGCGGAGCCATCCTCTAGTTCATTCCATCCAGGTTCCCTGAGAGCACTCCTCACTTCTCTCCTGGGGCTCTCCAGAGCCAAATCCATGGTTGCAAGAACATAACTCTTCCTGACCTCCAGCCCAGGAGGGTCCCTAATTCTCCCTATCTCCCTGAGACGGCATGCGTGACAAGCACAGGTTCCTGTCTCGAGTCCTGTTGTCTGAGAAAAGACTTCCCTGGAGGGTTCCTGGGATTCAGTCACAAGGGATAAGCCCACTAGACCGTGGTGGATCCAAAGCAGGCCAGAGCTGCTGTGGAGCCACAAGGAAAGAGAAAAACATAAACAATCTGTAAGAGTAAACAAGCCTTTCATGATTGAAGAAACCCAACTCACCAAACAAACCACCAGCAACTACATGACATAGTGTCAGATTTTCTGGTTTATTTATGAACATTTATCAGATGTTCCAGAACCCTCCCTATCTCCTCTCTGCCAAGTCACAGGCCCTTTTGCCCCAGGTCAACAGCCCCTGAGAGCTTACCTAATGAACAACCCCTCCTCCCTGCCAGGGAAGGGCAGCCTAGAGGCTGGAAGGGCCTGCTCACACGGGAAGGAGAACAGGTGTGGATCCCTGAGGGATGACTGGATGCCCTCACCGTTCCTGAGATGCCCTAGCCCAGGAAGGGCATGAAAACAAGGCTTCTTGTCATTTTTCCTCAGGCTGAGGAACCAGCCAAGCTGGGTTCTTGCCATGCTTCCTCACCTAGTTAGGACCACCAATTGGCGAAGGCAGCCTCCAAGTCAAGCTCTGGCTGGCTCTGCTTCCCAGCATGACTGCACAGAGAGCAGGGGCAGCTCCAGCCCGCTTCACCGTGCTGGCCCTCAGCTACATCAGCATCCTGCAAGTGTGAGGAGTAGATGAGCAGTGGTGGGGGCGTTTTCCTAGGGCCACCTTGGGCTTCACCTGGGCCCTGCCCAAGTTCACTGGTGAAATGAAAGACTGTCTGAGCTCCGGCCGAGCCCTCCCACCTCAGCTTCTGGTCCCCCCTGCCCCTGGCCCCTCCGCCCCGGGGCAGGGAGCCCACGCACAGGCTCACAGGTTATTCCGCTGGAGCGCCTCACAGAGGTTCTGGTTGGCATCAGGTTCTTCCGTCAGCACCTCCACAGCCTCCCACTCCCCGGATCTGCTTGACCTTTTGATGGCATCCACCACACTCTGCATGTATAGCCCATCCTCGAACGAGGCGGCCATCGAGACAGGGGTGTGGTCCCAGGTGCGGCGGTCCCCCTGCCCCTGGAAGGACTGGCGCAGGGCCTGCACCATGTAGACCATGCCCTTCAGGTAGAGCAGCGGGACATCCTGGGGCCCCTGCTCGGGCAACCCTGCCCCCACGGTCAGCGAGTCCCTCAAGAGCAGCTCCTCTTGCGTGGCAGAGTTCTTCTGCCCGTAGAGGTCCGCTCCTCGGGCAACGAGGCGTCCTGCAGAGCCCACCACCATGACCTCGTGCACAAAGGCGCCTGGCATGTTGAAGTTAAGTGTTACTGTGCTGCACACCCCCCCGCCCATGAGCATCTGGAAGAAGCAGAAGTCATCACTGGTGACATGGCGGATGCCACGGATGGCTGCGTTCTGCCTCACGAAGGTCTTGAGCAGCCCGTGTACTTTCTCGGCTCTCCGGCCGGTAAGGTGGGTCAGCAGGTCCACAATGTAGGTGCCCATGGTGTGCAGGCCCCCGCCGCCCATGAGCTCATCACAGATCCAGCCATAGTTGGGGCTGAGCAGGCTGCCTGAGTAGATGCGGGCATCACAGATCATTACTGCACCCACGTAGTGCTCCGCGATCAGCTGCTTCATGCGCACAAAGGCGGGCAGGAAGCGCAGCACGTTCCCCACCAGGCTCATCAGCTGTGGGTAGTAGCGTGAGGCGGTCACCATCCGGAAGGCATCCACTGAGGTTGCTGCCTTCTCACAAACCACATTCTTCCCAATACCTAAGAACAAAACACACCAGAAAATCTCAAAGTTCCAAGAGATTTACACTGGGACGGGGGGGGGGGGGATCTTTTCCTGAAGGCACATGAGCTCTGAAAGCCTCCTATTATCAGATGGTGGCCTGGGACAAGAGGAAAGGTGATGGCTTGGATAAAAATGGTACACTGTGACTGGGACCGAAGAACAAGTTATAGGCTGGAGAAAGACAAGTAAATTCTTAAGGGAAAATGAAAGTAAAGGCAGAAGGTGCAAACCAGGAATCGGAAATAAACAGAGGAGGTATGGTGGGTAATTTACATGCCAACCTGGTTAGGCTGTGGTGTCCAGCAAAAACCAGTCTGGACACTGTTGGGAAGGGATGTGTGTGTGTGAGTGTGATTAGCATTTAAACCAGTAGATTTTGAGTACATCAGATCACCCTCCACAATCTGAGTGGGCCTCAAAATCAGTTGAAGGTCTTAGGCAAAAAGACTGAGGCTCCATGGAGAGGAAGGAATTCTGCCTCCAGACTCAATTCTGCAACATCAGCTGTTGCTGGAATTTCCATCTTCTTGTCCTGCTCTGTAGATTTCAGATCTGTCAGCTACTACAATCATATGAGCTGATTCCTTAAAATAAATTTCTCCCTCTCTCTGTATACCTTCACTGGTCCTGTTTCTCTGGAGATCACTGCCTAATATATGTGGGCTGGACAGATGGACATGCCTATGTACTTTCATACATTTATTAGATCAGCTCGGGGCAAAAGCATCTAATCTCTATTCTAGGGGACAGGCTTTGCCCTCTCAGTTTTAACTGCAGAAAGATTGTTCCAAAGATTATTCTCTGAAAACACTGGTCCAACAAGTTAGTGTAGTCAAAAGGTCAGAAAATGTTTGGTTGGCTCTAGTAGCAAGAGAAAGGGAATAAAAATATTCCTTTTGCCCTAATGACTGCTCTGATTATACTATAGCTGGGATGTACAGAGAGAGCAAAACAAGGCTAGAAAAAGGCCTGGAGAGAGAGAGCTAGAAGACTGAGCAGCTTCCGTATTAGGAAGCAGAAAGAATCAATACTCTTCCATGTGTTAAGATGAAAGCTCATGAGGGTATGAGTAGTCACAAGACACCAACACCAGGATACTCCTGTGAGCTTGGGGTGGTTCGAATAGAAGTCCTATGTTAATACCACCACAGATGCCGGGTTGGGGGCAAAGCAAAGGGGAGGTCCTTGCACTCAGGTCTGGCAGGAGGGCACCCTACAAGAAGAGTAGCACCTGACTGTTATTATCATCTGCTCCTAAGTCTCCAAAACTTCCCTATATACATGGATTTTAGGGTTAGGGACTGGAGAATCACAATCTTGGGTGACAATCTGGCCACGTGGCTACAGAACATATACGGCTGATCAGGGAAATAATGAGGAAATTAGATTCTCAGACACAAACACCCCATCTGAGGGCTGCAGCTCTGACCAACCCAGAAACTACTTCTAACTTATTCATGGCAGGGATTGAGTGGACACTGCAGCATGGAGCAGAGGGGAGACAGGGCGGGGGGAAAAGAACTTTTGTGGTTGCTGGGAGTTTGGTGATGATAAAACCAGGATAAGGAACCTCTGTTGCAGGTCAAGAGAGGTCAGGGAAGGAGGAGAGACCTCCCATCTTGAGCCCGAACAACAGGAATGCTTTTGAACGTAGGACCGCATAGTATTATCTGTATGGAAGTTAAAGGCCATCATGAGTTAAACAGGTTCCTGCAGGTCAACTACACATGATCTTTAACTTTAGAGAACCTGGGTTGCCCTGAAAGACATATTTATTTAAGTTATCTAGCATTCCTGCTAGGAAGCCAAAGGAGAGATTAGAGAAGCTAGGGACTGCTTTTTCTTAACAGGGAGTGGGAAAAGCATGGATGCTGAATGCTTAGTAGTTCATATTTTTTGGAGTGTGAATAAATTTCAAGCTATAACCCTTTCTCCAGCTCATATTCCCAGATTTCCCAGGACTGAGGTGCCAGTGAACAGCAGAGGCCCAGTGAGGCTAGGCTGCCCCAGAATATCTCTTTGTTCCCTATTAACACAGCACCGGTTCAGAGCTCTAGTACCACGGCACCCTGGTTAGCCCATCTAGAGACATGGGACTAGAGAAAGGAGACTTCAAACACTAGGCAGAGAAGTAGCTCAGGAAGAGCACCACTTTTCCGTGCTTCCTAAATCCAGGAAGTCTGCTTTGGTGGCGAGGGTAGGGGTGGGTGTACAAAAACGTTTCTGCTACTAGAAAAACAAAGTTGAAAGCCACAAGACTGAATGACTCTTGTCTTCTCTTTCTCAGGTCACACCAGACTGGGGGTACATGAGCAGAATTTGTGTGCCAGGCCCTGTGCTATGCCCTGGGGACACAGCATTGGGTTTGGTCTTTACTTTCAGAGGACTTAAGGTTGAGTGGGAGAGGTAGCTATTAATCAGATTACCATATAAATACATGTAGAACTGTACTTGTGATAAATGCAGTGAAGATGAAATAAATGGTAAAATGAGAACATATACCAGGAACCTGAACTTGACTGGGCAGGGAATAAGAGAAGACGTCCCCAGGGACCAGGATTCCAGAGATTAAATTATTTGGGCTCTTTGAAGAACAATATCTCTTTTTATCTCACAAGTCCATAGGAAAGGGTTGGCAAATTCAGTGTTTTTCTAATGAAGCACACTAGTGCCAAGAACTGGGCACAGAAACCTACCTTTCAGTGACAGATTTAAGAAAACATTCAACTGTGGCAAAAATGTTGGGGCATTTTGCAGACTAGAATACATTTTTCCGAACCACTTCTAAACTGAGAAATAAAACATGTTAGGGTCCCTCCCTCTCCTTTAAGGAACTCATGGAAAAGCTTTAGGGGTAACACTGAAGGCAAAAGAAGATGGGAAAAAAAAAAAAAAGTAGAAAATAAAATGCCACAAAAAGAGCTGTGATATGAAAAGGACACCTCCGGAGGCTAAGTCCAAGAGTGAATTTTAGAAAACCATCAGTAAGAGCAAGGGCAAGAAACAATCTTTATGGGGGCACCTGGTGGCTCAGTTGGCTAAGTGTCTGCCTTCGGCTCAGGTCATGCTCCCAGGGTCCTGGGATGGAGCCCTGTTTCAGGCTCCCTGCTCAGTGCAAGTTGGCTTCTCCCTCTCCCTCTCCTGCTCCCCCTCCTGGCTAGTGCTCTCTTGCTCACTCTCTCTCTCAAATAAATAGATAAAATCTTAAAAATAAAGAAAAGAAAAAATCTTTATGGCCTCAGAGGTGAAGTAACATCTAAAGATGAAACAAGCTGAGGAAAATGTAATTTTTCTTACACCACTAAGACTTAATGAGATGTAACCCTAGTGTTTCTGGGCTTTGGTTTCTTTCACTGAAAAGGAAGGCGCTGGATTAGGTCAGTGGTTCTCAAGTCTTTAGTGTGTGTCAGAATCACCTAGAAGGCTTCTTCAAACACAACTGCTAGGCTTCACCCACAGAGATTCAGAAGGTCTGGGATGCGCCCTGAGAATCTGGATTTATAATAAGTTTCCACATGATGCTGAAGGTGCAGGTCTGAGAATCACATTCTGAGAACACTGGCCTGGAGGTTCTCTTCATAGAGGCCACAGGCCTGAAATTTCTATGATTTTATGCATGTGAATGCCAGGAGAAAATACAGTCCTATTGGCCAGTATGAAAAATTTTAGAAGAATATACAGTCTGTCATATGTCCCCCCCGCAATGTAATCTTTATGTACAACGTGGGGCTCCAAGTCATAACCCCGAGATCAAGAGTCGAATGCTCTACCGACTGAGCCAGCCAGGTGCCCCATCATCATACACGTCTTCACAGATGCAAATCTCTATTGGTATTTTTTAGTCTCTAAGATTTATCTTTTATAATGCTTAGCACAGTACAATGCAAGGAGGACCCTTAACTAAATAGAGTCTTTAGGGGCGCCTGGGTGGCTCAGTGGGTTAAGCCGCTGCCTTCGGCTTAACCCAGACAGAGATCACAAGTAGGCAGGGAGGCAGGCAGAGAGAGGAGGAAGCAGGCTCCTCGCTGAGCAGAGAGCCCGATGCGGGGCTGGATCCCAGTACCCTGGGATCATGACCTGAGCCGAAGGCAGAGGCTTTAACCCACTGAGTCACCCAGGCGTCCCTAAATAGTCTTTAGATGATTGTGGTAAGTTTCTCACAGGTTCAAGATCTGATCAGATCAAAGGTGATCTAGAATTAAGAGTATGTCAATAGCTATATAGCTAAGTAATTATATCACTTTCCCCCAGTTTAAAAAAAAAAGACTTGAGGGGGCACATGGGTGGCTCAGCCATTAAGCGTCTGCCTTCAGCCTGGGTCATGATCCCAAGGTCCTGGGATTGAGCCCCGCCTCGGACTCTGCTCAGCAGGAAGCCTGCTTCTCCCTCTCCTACTACCCCTGCTTACGTTCCCTTTCTCTTCCTGTCTTTCTCCGTCAAATAATGCATAAAATCTAAAACAAAACAAAACAAAACAAAAATAAAAAACTGAGGATTGTTCTATCTTCTCTGTCCTGGAAGCAGCTCTCCTGCCACAGCCCCTCAACCTCTGAAAATGTCCGCCTGTGCAAGGGTGTCTCCAACTCTTCCTTGGTCAGGAGCACCTCTCAGGTGTTGAGCCAATCACTGTCTGGACTAGCCACTGGAGACACTGACAGATGAGAGCCTCGGCAGCTTGGCTGCCCCACATCTCCTGACCTTACTTATTCCTAGCCATAGCTTTTGAACCAGCGCCATTTCAAGGGGTATCAACATAGAAGTCAAATTCATCGGGGCTGGGGCTGCCGCGGTAGGGGTGGCTGGCTCTGGGGATGGAACTGGGATTTTGCCTGGGAGCCTCATCATTGGTTATGTCAGGAACCCCTCTCTGAAGCAACAGCTCTTCTCCTACCCCATTCTGGGTTTTGCCTTCTTGGGGGGCCTTGGGGCTCTTCTTTCTCATCCTCTTCACCATGTGAGGAGCCTTCACCTCCTATGTCTCACCTGCTCTGTACAATCCTTTTCCTTTATCTACCCAGGCGCCACCTAGGCTCCCCTATTTATTTGTTTGTTTGTTTACTTATTTTTTTTTTTTTTTTTTTTTTTTTTTAAAGATTTTATTTATTTATTTGACAGAGAGAGATCACAGTAGGAGAGGAAGGGAAGAGATCACAGAGAGAGGAAGGGAAGCAGGCCCCCTGCTGAGCAGAGAGCCCGATGTGGGACTTGATCCCAGGACCCTGAGATCATGACCCGAGCCGAAGGCAGCGGCTTAACCCACTGAGCCACCCAGGCGCCCCTGTTTACTTATTTTTAAAGTGAATTTGGGACACCTAGGTGGCTCAGTGGGTTAAGCCGCTGCCTTCAGCTTGGGTCATGATCTCAGGGTCCTGGTCCCCTGCTCGGTGGGGAGCCTGCTTCCCCTGCCCCGCCTGCCTCTCTGCCTACTTGTGATCTCTGTCTGTCAAATAAATGAATAAAATCTTGGAAAAAAAGAAATAATTAAAAAATGATTTTAAAAATAAAATGAATTTAACTTAGGGGCAACTGACTGGCTCAGTTGGAAGAGCATACAACTTTTTTTTTTTTTTTAAGATTTTAATTATTTGAGACAGAGAGAGAGATCATAAGTGGGCAGAGAAGCAGGCAGAGAGAGTGCGTAAGTGAGAATTCTCAATTTAAACAAAAGGAAAAGGTGCGGGCACCTGGGTGGCTCAGTGGGTTGAGCCTCTGCCTTTGGCTCAAGTCATGAGCTCTGGGTCCTGAGATCCATCCCTGCGTGAGGATTTCTGCTCAGCAGGGAGCCTGCCTCACCTCTCTGCCTACTTGTGATCTCTCTGTCTAATAAATAAATAAAATCTTAAAAAAAAAAAAAAAAAAAGGAAAAGGGGGCACCTGGTTGGCTCAGTCGTGAGGCATCTGTCTTCAGCTCAGGTCATGGTCCTGGGGTCCTGGGATGGAGCTCCATGTCTGGCTCCCTGCTCAGCTGGAAGCCTGCTTCTCCCTCTTCCACTCCCTCTGCTTATGTTCCCGCTCTCGCTGTCTTTCTCTCTGCTAAATAAATACAATCTTTTTTTTTTAAATGATTTTATTTATTTATTTGAGAGAGAGAGAGAGCGAGTGAACATGAGAGGAGAGAGATCAGCAGGAGAAGCAGACTCCCAGCCGAGCAGGGAGTCCGATGTGGGACTCAATCCCAGGACTCCAGGATCATGACCCGAGAGCCGAAGGCAGTCGCCCAACCAACTGAGCCACCCAGGTGCCCAATAAATAAAATCTTAAAAAAAACAAAACAAAACTGAGGGGCACCTGGGTGGCACAGTCGCTTAAATGTGGGACTCTTGATTTCAGCTCCAGTCATGATCTAATGGCTCATGAGATTGAGTCCTGTGTAGGGCTCTGTGCTCAGCAGGGAGTCTGTTTGGGATTCTGTCTCCCTCTGGCCCTCCCCCCATCCCCATGCTCTCCCATGCACGCTCTTTCTCTCTCTCAAATAAATGAGCAAATCTTTTTTTTTTTTTTTTTTTTAAAGATTTTATTTACTTATTTGACAGAGAGAGAGATCACAAATAGGCGGGGAGGGGGCGGGGAGCAGGCTCCCTGCTGAGCAGATTCCTGATGCGGGTCTCAATCCCAGGACCCCGAGATCATGATCTGAGCCAAAGGCAGAGGCATAATCACCCACTTAGCACTACTTAATCACCCAGGTACCCCAATAAATGAACAAATCTTAAAAACAAAATGGTGAAAGGACACAGGGAGTGAACTTTGTGGTTACAATATGCTCAGCAACTCCTCTGGGGTTTGAGTGGGCATTACCTGAAGGGAGCTCGCATGAGCTCTCCGAGACCCACCAACCTGGCCCTGGGACTGCATGCCTACAACAGAGCAAGGACTCTCATTCACACCCTTATCTCCTACGACAGAGCTGCAGAGAGAGAAGACAGAAGACAGATGACGCTGGTTCACCAAGGGCTGAAACAGAAGATCCCAGAAGTCTCTGTTCATCCCTGTCCTGTTTATATGAAAAGCAAGTCCAGCGTTTTCCTGCACCACAAACCAAAAAACACAGGCCTTTGGCCAAAGAACCCTGGAGTGTCCTCTTTCTTCCTATGTAGCTTGGCAATAGTTTCGGGGGGGGACCCTAAATTCTAAGAAAACCGAGAGCCTCTACTACTCTGCCTCTGGATACACCTGGTTTCACCAGCCTGCATTTGTGCTACGGGGATGGCAAGCAATCAAACGGCCATGGTAGCTTGATCCCCTGGCACTAGCCCTCTGTTAAAGGGTTGGCTTAGGCCGACTTCTAAACTAAATCTGAAAGTCATTACCTGCCCTCCTAAGAATCTAGTGTCTACACACATCCTTAGACACTGCTCTCTGAAAAAGACAAACCATCTACAATATTTGGCCAAAATGTACATGCCCCCAAATTAACTACCAGACTCACATTCTTGCAAACTCCAATGACCATTTATCTTTATGAACACACTGGGCCAGAAATGACAGACCTTCTTTTCTCCTCAGAACAAGGGAGACAAGTAGCAGAGGCTTGGATTCTCCACCATGGTAGTGGCTAGGAGGAGTGGTCAAGCCTCATGACATACGAGCCCCTGGGCCCCAAGATCACTGACTGCATCAGGGAAATATTTTGTTCCTACCACTTTACATAACACAACTTCCCTGTCAATTAATTATATGCTACTTGAATTGTGACCAAAGTCTTTTCTCATCTACTTTGTAACGTATGTGATCTCTAGTCTCTTCAATTGAACTGTAAAATCTGAAGGCAGGCAGGGCTCTGATTCAACACTGCTCTGAATGTACAGAAAGACATCAGGACATTGCCTGTGTAGGCAGTGCCTGAGAAGGCAGTGTAAAAAAAAAAAAAAAAAAAAAAAAAAGTAACTGCTGGATAAATATTTACTGGCTTGTTTTCCTATTCAATTAGATTCTGATTTACATAAGAAAAAGAGAAAAGTCACCTACAGTTGACAGGGAAGAGTAGCCCAAAAGCAATTGCAGGAGAACAGCTCAGGAAGCCCTGCCCTGTCTACTGCTTCCCAAGGAGGCAGAGATGTGAGCAGACAGCCCTGTGGACCCTGTCAGAGAGCCTCCCTGCCTTCCCACACACAAGATTGCAAAATGCGGCAGGAAGGGTGTGCACTTGATCTAGCGAAGGACTGACAAAACATGGGAAATGGCAGCCTTGCTACACACCTTCCTGTCCTCTCTGTGGTGCTCTGTGCCACGGAAATGGAAGAACAAACACATCAGTTACAATCTGTTTCCTACTGCCCAAGTCTTGGAACTCTGACTTCAAACAGGCCAAACTGACCTGCATGAAATGTCTGTGTGCTGCCAAAGCGAGTACCACATTGCACGGCATGTAATGATCTCCAGCTCGTGTGAGAGGCCAACTCTTAAGGTGTTTGCTTCATTTTTGTTCAGGGAGTTACTTATGGAGGTGAGGAAGGCTGGAGCATTTCTTCCCACAGCTGTAGCAAGCCCCCAGTGTGCCCTCCCCAGCACAGAGGAGAGCAGTGACATACAAGGACCACCCAGAGGGAGACACAACCTGCCCTCGCTACGGCCTGACTGTCCATACCTAGAGCCTTCACAGATATCTGCCGGGTCAGTGGAGGGGGGATATTGATGCACACAAGATCCACGTCTTGATGCAGCAAGACATCATCGGTCCGGCTGGTGTAGAAGGTGATGTTCATCTCCTCGGCAAGCTGCTTTGCCTCCTCCTCAGTCTTCCCCCACAGGGCCTCCACGGTGAACCCTTCTGCCCTCAGCAGTGGGACCAGAACCCGGGCGGAGCTGCCGGTCCCAAACACGCCTACTCCTGGGAGCATCTTCATGCCGGTTTCTCTGTTCACCAACTCATCTCCTCACAAGAGCCTCCAGCATGAATACGAACTTCCCACAGTCCTGGTCAAACATGGCTCCTGGAACAGCAAGCATTATACTGGCTATTAGTGGACGGCACCCTCAGCTGAGGCTACCTTCTGGACTTATTCGGAAGCAACAAGTTCTCTGACACAAAAGCACAAATGAAACACTGCTCTAGAATGAAAAGCTGCAAACCTTTCCCCACTGAGACTTAAGGATATCAGCAATATCCATCTACTGGCAGAAGGAAGAACGAAAAATGAGGAAAGCGGAGTTCAAATCTCTCTTCTGTTCTGTTTCTTTATGTTTTGTGTTTTGTGTGACTCTGGTCTAATCATTTATCCATCAGGGCCATAACTGTAAAAGTTCATGAAGCTATGATATTATATTGGGAAAGGAAAAGATGGGAAACAAAAACCAGTACAAGCTGGAAGAGAACTACTTAGGCACTACACAGATTATAACTTAAAAATTTATGGTAGCATAGGAAAGTATTCATTATAAACAAAAAATAACAATAACAACAACAACAAATGATTTCAACTACCAAACTGGCAACAACAAGTTTAACATGTTATTTTTTGTATAAAGACATTTTTATATAAAGACTCTACCATTGGGGCGCCTGGGTGACTCAGTTTTTAAGTGTCTGCCTTCAGCTCAGGTCATGGTCCTGGGGTCCTGGGATCGAGCCCCGAGTTGGGATCCCTGTTCAGCAGAGGGTCTGCTTCTCCCCATCCCTCTGCCACTCTCCCTAGCTTGTGGGCGCGCGCTCTCTCTCTCTCTAATAAATAAATAAATAAAATCTTAAAAAAAAAAAAAAAAAAAAAGAAAGAAAGAAAGAACAAAACTAAACAAAAGTCTGGACACCGAGGAGGGCATGTGATGTAACGAGCAATGGGTATTGAGTCGCAGGCCTGTACCTCTGAAATCAATAATATAGTACATGTTAATTAACTGAATTTAAATGAAAAAACTTTAAAAAACTTAACAACAAAACAAAACAACAACAACAAACCTAAAGAAAAGTCATCCTGGAAACCAAGATGAGATTTGGGTGTGCTCAGAGTACCTGGTTTCCCCCTACAGCAGCCCATCTACTAACCCAGTGGTCCCAGCTCTGGCTGTGTATTAGGTACTGGTAACTCCAGACCCACCAAGTCAGAGTAGAGGGATGAGGCTGTGTCACTATCAATTTCTTTTCAAGTTAAATTCTTTTTTTTTGTGATAAAATACACATAAGATTTACCATCTTAACCACTTGTAAGTGTACAGGTTCAGTGATATGAAGTGCGCTCATATTGTACAACTGTTAACCACCATCTACCTCCGAAACTCTTCATCTTGCAAAACTGAAACTCTGTACCCATTAAACACTAACTCCTCATCCCAATCCCTCTCGTCACCCCAGGCAACCACCATTCTACTTTCTTGTTGTTTTAAAAAGTATATATAGGGGCGCCTGGGTGGCTCAGTGGGTTAAAGCCTCTGCCTTCGGCTCAGGTCATGATCCTGGAGTCCTGGGATCGAGCCCCGCATCGGGCTCTCTGCTCAGCAGGGAGCCTGCTTCCTCCTATCTCTCTGCCTGCCTTTCTGCCTCCTTGTGATCTCTGTCTGTCAAATTAATAAAATCTTTTAAAAAAAAAGTATATATATATTACTCTAGGTACTTTGCAGAAGGGGAATCATACAGTATTTGTCTTTTTGTGGTTGGCTTATTTCATCTATGTTGAAGCATGTGTCAGAATTTCCTCACCTTTTAAGATCAAATAATATTCCATTCCATGTATATATCATATTTTGCTTAACTATTCATCTGTACACAGACATTTGGGTTGCTCTCATGTTTTGGCTATTGGAAATAATGTTACTATGAACATGGGTGTTTGAATCTCTCTACAGGAACCCCCCGCCCCAAGACTCGGCTTTCAATTCTTTTGGGTTTATACCGGGATATAGAATTGCTAGATCATATGGTAGATTCTTAATATATTTTTAAAGATTTTATTTGTTTATTTGATAGAGAGAGAGATCACGAGTAGGCAGAGAGGCAGGCAGAGAGAGAGGGGGAAGCAGGCTCCTTGCTGAGCAGAGAGCCTGATGCAGGACTCGATCCCAGGACCCTGAGATCATGACCTGAGCCGAAAGCAGAAGCTTAACCTACTGAGCCACCCAGGTGCCCCAGATTTTTAATATTTTTTAAAAAATATTTTATTTGTCAGAGAGCGATCAAGCGTGCACAAGCAGGGGGAGCAGTAGGCAGAGGGAGAAGCAGGCTCCCTGCTCAGCAGGGACCCTGATGTGGGATTCCATCCCAGGACCTTGGGATAATGACCTGAGCTGAAGGCAGATGTTTAATCAACTGAGCCACCAAGGCGCCCCCTTATAGTAGATTTTTAATTTTTTGAGGAACCATCAAACTGTTTTCTAGTGGGTCTGTACCATTTACTTTATTTTTTAAAGATTTTATTTATTTATTTGACAGAGATCCCAAGTAGGCAAGAGGCAGGCAGAGAGAGGGGGTGGAAGCAGGCTCCCCGCTGTGCAGAGAGCCCAATGTGAGGCTCGATCCCAGGACCCTGAGATCATGACCTGAGCTGAAGGCAGAGTTAACCCACTGAGCCACCCAGGCACCCCGCTTTTTTTTTTTTTTTTTTTTTTTAAGATTTATTCATTTATTTTAGAGAGAGAGAGTGTGTGCAGGAGGAGGGACAGAGGGAGAGATGGGGAGAGAAGCAGAATTACCACTGAGTGAGGAGGCTGATGTTAGGCTTGATCCACAATACTGAGTTCATGACCTGAGCTGAAATCATGATTTAGATGTTCAACCGACTTAGCCACTCAGGTACCTCTGGAATTGTTTTCTTAATTTCATATTCAGGTTGATCATCTCTTTTGCTTCTAGTGTAGATACAAATGTACTATGTAAACTACATGTCTATCCTAGGAGTTGGTTTGCCAGTACAGCCTGCTTGGCCCTACCTGAAGGATACCTGTGCTTTTGTGAACCAATGAAATAAGTATGACTTGGGCTGCCTCTAATTCCAGATCCCTATCAGCTTCCTGGCCTTGTGTCTCTACTCTCTGGGACTGTAGATCTTGGCTTGCCCCCTACACTCTTCTGGTGGGTTTTATCTCAGTCATCACTCTTTCTAATAATGATGAATAATGTCTATAGACTCTCAGCTGTTTTCTTCCTCTTTGCTGATAAATCTGCCCTTACAAACTTCCTGTATGGCTAGAAACAGGTCACAGAGTATCTTTATAATTATCATGTCCTGGACTTCTTCAGCTATTGTGGTCACCTTCTGCATTTGCAGTTTTGTTTTTGCTTTGTTGTTGTTTTGGCTACTTACCTATCATTAATATCCTGGGAGCTTGAAGTTTCTGCATAAGTTTTATGGGTCATTAATTACCATCAACTTTAAGGGCCAGAGGAGTGACACAACTACTATAAACAAGGACATCCATGTTCTCTCTAAATTCATGCCCAGGACAAACTTCCTCCTCTCTCCCATCTCATTTCTTTATGCTCGAGTTATATTTGGGTGTATGTATGCATTGGTGGCTTAAAATAACAGAATGGATCTGAAGACAATTTAATAACCTCTGTTTTACTGACAGTGACTTAAAGGGTAGCTTCACCAACACCCATAAATGGGTATCAGCTGGCCTCTGAGGAAGCCAGATGGCATGAAGCTAGGCAGGCTTGATCACTAGGTATTTCCTGTTTAAGCAGGCAGAGCTGGTTTCCCTTATTTCAGTGACTACCCTTTCTAACCTCTAAAACTTCCCTACTCCCTGCCTTTAACATCCTTACATATATACCTTTTGGGTCCTCCAGAGATCTCCATCAGGTCAGTCTGCCTAGCTCACATGCACTCTAATCACCACACACTGATCAGGAATGAAGGACTTTGCAAGGCTGTGGGGAAGATAGCACAGAGGGGAGATGCACGGAATCTGCAGTCACTTGGCCTGGCTCAAGTCCTGGCTCTACCACTTATCAGCTAGGTAACCTCAGGTAAGTTTTTAAATCATCACGCTTCTGTTTCCTCAACTGTAAAATGGGACAGTTGAATCTACCTGATATGGGAGTTAAAGATTAAATGAGTTAATATTTGTGAAGCTTTTATAACAGGGCCTGGCCCATAGTTAAGTCTCTGCATACATCATTTTAGAAAAGATTTCTCCAACTTCAAAAGCCGTGTAGGAACATAAAGAATATTCTGAGCTATGGGACGCCTGGGTGGCTCAGTTGGTTGGACGACTGCTTTCACCTCAGGTCATGATCCCGGAGTTCCGGGATCGAGTCCCGCATCGGGCTCCCAGCTCCATGGGAGTCTGCTTCACCCTCTGACCTTCTCCTCGCCCATGCTCTCTCTCACTGCCTCTCTCTCAAATAAATAAATAAAATCTTTAAAAAAAAAAAAAAAAAGAATATTCTGAGCTAAAATGCAGCGAAGTACGATAGTGTAAAAGACAGTACATCTAAGTCCACACAATCCCGTTCTGCAGATGACGATACAGAAGCTCAGAGAGGCTAGGTAACCTTTCTAGAGTTCTGCAGCTGGCTGTATGTGACCGAACGGCCATAACCAGCTGTGAAACCCTGGGCAGGCTACTTAGCTCCCCTGACCCTCTGCAAAAACACAAGTTTTATATGTGTGGAACAACTCTTCTTTCATTCTTTTGTGCTAAAAAATGAGCCAGGAAAGTTCATCCTGTTGTCTGGCTTGGCAAGTGCTCGCCTCAGATCCACCACTCAAACCAGTGCTGATTGTTCATAAATCACACCTTTATTGAGGGGCCAATGGGAAGGCTGTGGAGACAAAAGAATGAAAAAGAGCCCAGATTTTGGGGGCAAAAGGTCAGAAAGGTGTGCAGGAGCCAGAGCTGGTGGCACCAAGCACTAATCTTGGGAATTTGGGCTTTCATAGGTGGGTGTGCTTAAATGCTGGTGTGCCCCACCTTCCCCACCTGATCCCCTCTTGGCCCTGCTCTCTCAGGAGTCATAAGGCCAATTTCTAAGGCTCCATGCTATGGGTTCACCCAATGGGAAGCACCAGGAGGAGATCAGAGAGCAGGAAGAGAGATAAATGGATGGAAGGATCCATCCATTCTCTGCCTTCTCTCTAGCAGGATGTGGTTCTGGCAGGGCCTGTGTTCCTTGACAGGGTCACAGTACCTACTAAGGACCCCTCTCCTATAGCAATAGCTTTTACTGGTTCTGGTATCTGTACCCTCTTCCCACTGTGCTAGAGGCGGTAACACTGACTACTAGCGGTAGCCAGTTCCTGGGTGCCCCACCATCCCTTGTAGGTTTGTTTCCTTCACTGTTCACTTACAGAACACTGTAAATAGCCCCTTCATTAAAGACTTTTCAGTGAACCCTTTTAGTGTGCTGCCTGGACTCTAACATAGAAAGCAATTAAGAACGTGAATTAGGTGGAAAAGAGTTTAACAGACTGTAGACAAAAAGTCAGTTAGGGTACAAGTAAAAGATAAGGAGGGTTTGATGTAGGGAATGAAATGGAGCAGACTGTGTACATCTGTCAAAACACTCAGAACTGTAAGAAGAGACTTACTCCCCACCACGGAGGGCAAATCCAAACTGACCCCCCTGGAACACAGTCACATCCATTCCTTTATCTATGGCTACTTTTGTAATACAACAGCAAAAGTAGATGACACATTAATCAAACAGCCCACAAAAATAAAAGATATTTACCATCTGGCCCTTTACAGAAAACGTTTGCCAATTCCTGCCATATCCCATGGGTTATGAAGCTAGGAGCTCCAAGTGACAAAATGTGGTCATGAAGGTAGCCAGGATTATGATAAAAAGAACATCCTAGGGCGCCTGGGTGGCTCAGTGGGTTAAGCCGCTGCCTTCAGCTCAGGTCATGATCCCAGGGTCCTGGGAGAGACACACATTGGGCTCTCTGCTCAGCAGGGAGCTTGCTTCCCCCGACTCCTGCCTGCCTCTGCCTACTTGTGATTTCTGTCTGTCAAATAAACAAATAAAATCTTAAAAAAAGAAAAAAAGATAAATATAGGGAAAAGGCACCATCTGGTAGAGCTTCTGGTAATGTTTTTTAAAGGAGGTAATCTCCACTGACAGGGGGTATTTTCCCCTCTTTCTGTCTGAAATGCAGCCAGTGTGGCTGGAGTTGCCATAGTCAGATGACCACCAGGAGGCAACCTGAGGTTGGAACACAATTTCCTGCAGACATTGGCACAGAGATGGTGAATCACCCTCAAGGAACTCCCAGACAGCCATGTAAAGACATTTGTTACTCACTATAGGTATCTGTCATTCAGTATAGGTAGAGCAACAGAAATCTGTGTGTGGCACAGACAACAGCCATCCTTAACAGGTCCACAGGTAGTGTGCAAGCAGGAAAAGGTTTCCTGGAAGAGAGGATGTGACAGGTCCAAGGTAGTCAGAAAGACAAGAGGTCACTCAACCTCTCCAACACATCCAATGACAAGACCCTCCCTTTACTGTTGGCTTGCTTCTTTTCTGGGGCCATTTCAGCCAGAAAACTACTCTGTAGATGGATCTGAAGTCATTGGTCTTTTTTTACATTGTGGAATTACCTGTGATGATTCTTTTTTTTTTCTTTTATAAGATTTATTTCAGAGAAAGAGGGAGTGAGCACGAGTGGGAGGGGCAGAAGGAGAGGAACAGAATCTTAAAAACACACTCCAGGGACACCTGGGTGGCTCAGTTGGTTGGATGACTGCCTTCGTGTCAGGTCATAATCCCGGAGTCCGGGGATCGAGTCCTGCATTGGGCTCCCAGCTCCATGGGGAGTCTGCTTCTCCCTCTGACCTTCTCCTCGCTCATGCTCTCTCTCTCAAATAAATAAATAAAATCTTTAAAAACAAAACAAAACAAAACAAAACAAAACAAAAAAAACCCACACACTCCAAACTCTAGCATGGAGCCTGACTGGGGGGGCTCAATTTCACCACCATGAGAATTATGACCTGAGCTGAAATCAACAGTTAGGACACTTAACCCACTGAGTGACACATCTATCTGTGATGTTTTTTTGTTTTTGTTTAAAGATTTTTATTTATTTGACAGCGAGAGAGCAAGTGCACAAGCAGTGAGAGCAGCTGGCAGAGAGAGAGGCAGGCTCCTCGCTGAGCAGGGAGCCCAATGTGGGGCTCGATTCCAGGACCCTGGGACCATAACCTAAGCTGAAGGTCGATGCTCAACCGACTTGAGCCATGCAGGCAACCCCTATCTGTGATGTTTCTAATGAAACTTTTCTGTTTCCTTTATACTTCGTAGGTGGTCATAGGTCATTTGCACAATGGCCACAATAACTACCTTTTTTTCATGCCATCACATAGTGAATCACCTCACAATGACTCTGGACTTACTGCTCTGGCCAATGGCATAAGAGCAAAAACCAAGAGGTTTGAAAAATACATGTGTGTGAAGGCTTGCTCTCTTACTGCTCTTGGGTTCTCTTGGGCCATCACTATGTGAATAAGCCTAGGCCATCCTTCTGGATCATAAGAGACATGTGACCAAAGTCATCCTCACTGACACAAAGCCAACTGCCAGTTATACAAGTGAGACCACCCCCAGGCCATCCAGTTCCAGCTGAGCAGACCCAGACCAGAACTACCACCCAGATTCCCCAAAAAATCATGAGAAAATCAAATCAGTACATTGTAAACCTTTAACTTACACAAGGTTATATGTCAATTACATCCCCATAAACCTGGGGAGAAAAGAATCATGAGAAATAGTTGTTTTAAGCTACTAAATTGTGATGTTTGTTGTAACTGTTTATTATACAGCAAAGCTTACTCATACACTCCTATACAGACAGAACTCCATAATTCCCTCAGGTCTTCTTCATACTCTCTATCAGAAGGGTAGCCAAGATCAAGGCTGCTCTGGTTTGCCCACTCTCGGGTTTATCAATAATCCCCTGAAATAAGACCCCCCAGAACTAAATGCCATATCCTGAGCATACCCTGCTTTGGCCTTCTTCCTCTGGTTACTATACTCCTATCACGCAGTTCGCCTTCATTATAGACTTTGGACAGCCATGGCATCCTGACACACAGTAGGATCTTTCACATGGCCTAATAAATACTCTATACTTCTGTCATCAGGTTTTTATAATTTCTAATTGTGTTTAAATACATATTAACGTAAAATTTACCATCATAACCATTTTTAAATGTATACTTTGGTGGCACTAAGATCATTCATATTGTTGCACAACCATCCTCACCATTCATCTGCCCAACTCTTTTTACCTTGTAAAACTCAAACTCTGGATCCATTAGACAACATCCTATACCCCTCAACCCCCTGGAGAGGCAGGCAGAGAGAGAGAGAGGAGGAAGCAGGCTCCCTGCTGAGCAGAGAGCCCGATGCGGGACTCGATCCCAGGACCCTGAGATCAACCACCAGTCTACTTTGTCTCTAAAAGTTTACTCTAAAAGTTTTATATGAGGTAGACTACCTCATATAACTGGAATCACATAATACCATACTTTTGTGACTGGCTTATTTTACCTAGTATCAGGTCTTTAAGGGTCACCCATGTTGTAGCATGTGTCAAAATTTCCTTCCCTATTAAGGCTGAATAACATTCCATTGTACATAGACACCACAGTTTGCTTGTCCATTCATCCGTCCATGGACACTTGGGTTGCTTCACATCTTAACCACTGTGAATGATGTTATGCACACGGGTGTACAAATTAGTTTTTTTGAATCAAAGTTTATTTATTTATTTTTTTAAAAGATTTTATTTATTTATTTGACAGAGAGAAATCACAAGTAGTTGGAGAGGCAGGCAGAGAGAGAGAGAGGAGGAAGCAGGCTCCCTGCTGAGCAGAGAGCCCGATGCGGGACTCAATCCCAGGACCCTGAGATCATGACCCGAGCCGAAGGCAGCGGCTTAACCCACTGAGCCACCCAGGCGCCCCATCAAAGTTTAAAATTTTCCTCTAATAAATGTCATTTAACTTGGGCACTTATTTACCAGTTGAGATCTTTTTCAATATTTATTCACTATTTGTACCAGCTTCCTATCAGTTACAAACTTGATCAGCACGCTATGTCTTCAAGACAAAATAACTAACTTACAATATTATATTGTTACCAAATGCACATACAGAGTCTGAACTGACCAAATCTCAAGGCCAGCAACCAACTGTTCATAGGTTAGGCACCCAGCACAATTAGTCCTCAATAAATTTTTAGATAATGTCCTTTATAAACCCATATACCTTTCAGTGTTCACCAGTTGTCTTTCCCTGTGTCCAGAGGCCATTTGTTTAATAAAATGTTCTAGTACTTCACTATCAGGCTTACCTTTGACAGTTGGGACAACTGTTGCATGTCGCCCATCTTGGGGCATCTCCCTTTGCTTCATAATGCCTCAAGATTTTACTGAGAGTATATGGGGATATAGCATGGTCGCCTGCTAGTTTTCTCAGACCACAGCGATATAATTCAGATGGATCAGGAGAACAAAGCTGTTCTGAGAAGTGAGTATTCTACCTTCCCTGACCCTGCTTTTTCCAAATAGGTTCCTCTCCCAACCCCACAGCTAGGTCTTTGATAAAAGGAGGAATATAACAGAGGTATTGAGTAGTTCATGTTTTCACTATCAGATTATTCTCTATTTAACCTAAGTACCTCTTGATATATTTTTAAGAATTCTTTTGAGGGTGTCTGGGTGGCTCAGTCGTTGAGCGTCTCCCTTTAGCTTGGGTCAAAATCTCTGGGTCCTGGGATCAAGCCCCAAATTGGGCTCCCTCCTCAGCGGGAGCCTGCTTCTCCCCTCTCCCACTCCCCCTGCTTGTGTTCCCTCTCTCGCTGTGTCTCTGTCAAGTGAATAAATTAACATCTTTAAAAAAATTTTTTTTTAAATTAACTGCATGTTTTTTAAGTGTCATTACTTGTTCTGAGATTGTGTCTCCCTGATCCTATTAGAAGCATCCAGCTCTTCAGAAGCTTGCAGATGGATAGAGTGTGGGTGGTTCCAGCCAAGCTATTTAAAAATGTATCTATAATAGTTTGCCCTGTAACTATTCTTTTTTAAATTACAAATTATGCTTTCTATTTTTCTTTTCTTTAAAAAGAGCCATTAGGGATTTCTATAGACAAAGTTACTGCCTTGTAATACTATCTCTACCCTGCAAGTCACACAAATGCAGTCCAATGATTTTCAGCTGAAGTTTTTTTTTTTTTTTTTTTTTTTTTAAAGATTTTATTTATTTGACAGAAAGAGAAAGAGAGCACATAAGCAGGGGGAAGGGCAGATGGGAAGAGAAGCAGAGGGAGCAGAAAGCCTGATGTGGGGCTCCATCCCAGGACTCTGGGATCATGACCTGAGCTGAAGGCAGACACTTAGCCAACTAAGCCATTCAAGCACCCCTCAGCTAAAGAATTAAATCATTAGTTCAATGGGGGAAAGGAAACTCCTAAAGAAATGGGTGTTTACAAAGTTTCTAGAAAAACATATCAGAACATTTTTTTAAATTTTTTAAAAAAAATTTTATTTATTTGACAGGGATCACAAGTAGGCAGAGAGAGAAGAGGAAGCAGGCTCCCTGCTAAGCAGAGAGCCCGATGTGGGGCTCGATCCCAAGACTTTGGGATCATGACCTGAGCTGAAGGCAGAGGCTTTAACCCACTGAGCCACCCAGGAGCCCCAATAAATAAAAAATCTTAAAAAAAAAAAATAATAGGGGCGCCTGGGTGGCTCAGTGGGTTAAGCCGCTGCCTTCGGCTCAGGTCATGATCTCAGGGTCATGGGATCGAGTCCCGCATCAGGTTCTCTGCTCAGCAGGGAGCCTGCTTCCCTTCCTCTCTCTCTGCCTGCCTCTCCGTCTACTTGTGATTTCTCTCTGTCAAATAAATAAAAAATCTTTAAAAAAAAAATAATAATAAACTGTATACAAAAAGGTAAAAAATAAAATTAAACAGGTCCAAAGGAAGTAGAAGTGTAAAACATTCAAAACCTCAAACTGCAATTGTGCAACTATCTTATGCTATGTATTCAAGGCATCATGGCCAACAACCCAACAGTACAGGTCATAAATACTTCAGCTACCTGGTATTTGTCAAATACTATTAAAACGTTGCAATATCCAAGGGCCAATTTTCATTCTCATCCCACTTTGATGCTGACAGCAGCAGCATCTGATACAGCATGTTCGAGTCTCTTTGAAACACTCTTTAACTTCCAGAACACAAATTTCTCCTGTTATTGTCTCTGGCTACTTCTCAGTCCACTCTGCTAGCTTCTCCTGATAATGACTGTGGTAACCATGATGATCCTAGTTAGTCTTATGGCTTAAATATATATACTGTCTATTTTCTGAGGGCTCCTAAAGGTTTTTAGCAAGTCCTCTTTTTTTTTTTTTTTTTTTTTTTTAAGATTTTGTTTGTTTATTTGACAAAGATCACAAGTAGGCAGAGAGAGAAAGAGGGGTAAGCAGGCTCCCCACTGAGCAGAGAGCCCGATGTGGGGCTTGATCCCCAAACCCTGAGATCATGCATGACCTGAGCAGAAGGCAGAGGTTTAACCCACTGAGCCACCCAGGCGCCCCGCAAGTCCTCTTTCTTAAGCTTCAGACTTGTTTAAGCAACTGCCTATCAGATACTTCTACTTGGGATTTTTTTTTTAAGTAGGCTCCAAACCCCGTGTGGAGCCCAATGCAGGGCTTGAATTCATTACCTTGAGATCAAGACCTGAGCTGACATCAAGAGTCAGATCCTCAACCAACTGAGCCCCACAGGTGCCCCAGATGTTTATATTAACAGGCATCCCAAACTTAAAATGTCCAGAATTAAGCTTCTGGAATCCCCCATCCCCTACCAAACTTGCTCTTCCCACAATGGCTTCATCTCAGAAACTGGTAACACAAAATTTCCAACAGTGCAACTTAAAATCTTGGAGTAATCCTTGATTCTTATTTTTCCTCTCCCACTTCACTTTTGATCCATTAACAAATCTTGCTGGCTCTCTACGTTTAAAATATATCCCGAATCCAAGCACTTCCCACCACTCCTGGTTGCTATCACCTCAGTTTAAGTCACAACCACCTCTCTTGCCTACACTATTGCAAAAGCTTAACTGACCTCTCAGATTCTACCCTGTCCCTCTACCCCATACTATAACCCAATCTATTCTCAACATAGCACGGAGAATGACTCAATTAAAATGTAAGTCAGGGGCACCTGGGAGGCTCAGTAGGTTAAGCCGCTGCCTTCGGCTCAGGTCATGATCTCAGGGTCCTGGGGTCGAGTCCCGCATCGGGCTCTCTGCTCAGCAGGGAGCCTGCTTCCCTCTCTCTCTCTCTGCCTGCCTCTCTGTCTACTGTGATCTCTCTCTGTCAAATAAATAAATAAATAAATAAAATCTTTAAAAATAAAATAAAATAAAATGTAAGTCAGAGCAAGTCACTCCTCTGCCCAAGCTCTCCACAGGCTCCCCATCTCTCTGGGAATAAGTGCCAAAGTCCTTCCACTGACCTACAAGTCCCAGACAATCTGTGCTCATCCCCTTCTTCTTCTTTTTCTTTCTTTCTTTTTTTTTTTAAGATTTTATTTATTTATTTGAGAGAGAGAGAGAGAGAGCATGAGAGGGGAGAAGGTCAGAGGGAGAAGCAGACTCCCCAAGGAGCTGGGAGCCTGATGTGGGACTCCAGGATCATGACCTGAGCTGAAGGCAGCCGCTTAACCAACTGAGACACCCAGGTGCCCCCCCTTCTTCTTTTATCTTTCTTACCCTACATTCTATTTTTCTTCCCCTCGCTCACTCTGCTCCAGCCACATGGTTCAGTACTGAATGCATCTCAGACATGCCAGGTATTCTCCAACCAGGGCCTTTGTATTTGCAGTTCCCTTTTCTGTACAGATATCCAATTGGCTTACTCTATCTCTCACTTTCTTCAGGCTTGTACTTAATGTTACTGTATGAGAAACAAGTTATTTCCTATTTTATTCATTGTTGTATCCCCAGTGCCTAGAACAAGGCCTGATATATAGTGGCTGCTCAATAAATATTGCTAAAAATTTTCAGATCTTGTTCCTGCATGGTTAGTTAATAAACCAAGATATATATACTGAACTCATCAAAACTGTATACAATTCAGTGGTGTCTTGTGATTATGTTCACCAATATAATACAGATTACTTATGTCACTAATCTAAGTAGTTTGGAGTAAAATATGATTAAACTGTTCAGGAAAGAAAACAAGCATATGATAACAGAATAGCTTTGCCTGTCACTTGGGATTAGGAAAATGAGAAGCTACTCAGTCTTAAACTACAACTTGACCTGCTAAGAGGGTGCACCCACCTGAACTGTCCCTCCAACTAACATCCCTCCTCCACATAACATGACTCATGCTTTCTAGTCAGCTCCATCCCCCTGCAGTCAAGTTTCCTCCAACAGAGACGTGTACTGTATGGAAAGGGCCTTGTGACCTCAATGACCCAGCACTAAGAGATTATGCTCAAATACCAGCAAACAACTGTGAAGGGAAGGCAAGTGAGAGGAGACTCAAACAGGTTCCTAAGGACCCACTCTGCCTGAGGTGAAGCCTGCCCACCCCCACAGCCAGTCCATCACTACATTTCTCCAACTGGACTCAATGTCCCTGAAATTCACCCACTGCTCTGGTTCCTGAACACAAACCTAATGTTTCTCCTGGTCCTGACCATTTCCTTCCCTAGACTTTAAGTGCCCCTAGGATAAAGCCCAAATTCTTTGATGAGGTTCAGAAAGCATCTCCCAGTATGAGTGGGCCCCTTCTTCAACTCTCTACCTGATCACTTTCCCCTTACACTGGATTTAACATGCTAGCAGCTACCATATCTAACTCCTTTAGTCTTGGTCTGAGATTTTGGTCCAAGCTGTCTGCTGTGCTTGAAACAATCTTTCTTGACTTATTCAGGCTAACTCTTTAAGGTCTCCCCTCAAACACCACTTCTTTAGAGGCCCATGCCTAGGCTGGGTTAAGCGATTCAGCTCACAGTTCACACAGCAGCCTGGGCTTTGGTTTTCATAGTGCCCATCACACTTCACTGGGATCACCTATGTTGTGTCTGTCACGATAGCAGGATCTTGCCTATCTCTTATACAATGCTGTCACTAGCACAAAACACAGTGGTTGACACGAAGTAGGTGCTCAGTAATGACTGAAGAATGAACCTAGGAATGAGTAAGTTCGAGAATGAATGAATCAGGAAGTCAGGTTAAAGCCTATCTAGGTGGTGCACTGACAAGAAGGCAACAACTTTTCCTGCCTAATTCCTTATTTGTGTTTCTAATTTTAAATAAATATATTTTTTAAAGATTTTATTTATTTATTTGAGAGAGAGACAGTGAGAGAGAGCATGAAAGGGGAGAAGGTCAGAAGGAGAAGCAAAGTCCCTTTGGAGGTGGGAGCCCAATACGGGACTTGACCCCGGGACTCCGGAATCAGGACCTGAGCCAAAGGCAGTCGCCCAAACAACCAAACCACCCAGGTGCCCTAAAATAAATATTTCAAAAATTACTTAAAATATTTAAAAATCTTATGAGTATAAGCTACTTGGCTCTTTTTTTTTCCTTTTCTTTGAAGTAACCTCTATGGCCAACATGGGGCTTGAACTCACGACCCCCAGATCAATAGTCACATGCTCTACAATGGAGCAGGTCCAGGCACTCCAATTACAAGCTACTTTGAAAGATGCCCCAAAACTGATACTGTGGAGAAGTATCAGTGCCTAGGAGAAGGGCACTTGTGACTGAAAACCCAGGGGCAAAAGGATCTATATAACATGAGACCATAATTCTTGGGCATGATAAAAGAGATAAAACTGTGAAAGCCAATTTTAAGTTTAATTGTTGTTTCGCAAAACTCAGGGCCTGTTGCGGAAATAAGCAGGAATGCCTTCTATGTGGCCTTCAACATCAGTCAGGTATCAAGAATTAATTAGGATGATGCATCTAATTGTCCCCCAGCCTGCCTTTTGGCACCCCGACATCTGGAATTGAACCAGTGTGGCAGACAGGCTGTCAATGTCAGAAGAGAAGAGTCAGACCCAAAGAGTAAAGACAACCACACCCCCCATCATCAGAGCCTGGGCAGGAGAGGAAAGGGGACAGCGGGGGTGGGGTGAGGTATTGGCCTGCAGCCTGAGTTTGAAACTGCATGTCCATAGCCAAAGGAATGAATACCTACAGCAACAGCATGAATGCTTTCAGCAGCACTGCTTTCAGACAGATTGAAAGTGTATCTTTAACTGCATTTATGTTACCACTGAAAAAGCCAAACTAAAGAAGCAGGTGTTGAGTTTTACAAATTAGTTATGATAAATGTTTTGGTCCCTGGGTTTCAAAGATGCAGAGGCTCTCTGGAGAAGGTTTCTTCATTTTCCTAGGATTTGTTTATTTTAACAGTGCCTCCACTGATCCAGTGACATGGTCACAGATCCCTGCCCTCTCATTGAGAGCAAAACCACCAATAGGACAAAGGAAAGAAATGCTATTCCCTCAGCTCTACAAGCTGACACGGTGGTAAATTTGTTAGGCAGCTACCACAGGATGAGAGCATACCCAGCGCTGACCAAAGATGCCAGTTCCCTGTCCCCCTGCCCAGTCCGCACTGTCCGCACTGGAAGGCACTAATGAAAGACCTAACGACCTGTCCAATGAGGCAAAAGTACCCAAAGTACAAAAGGGTTGTACTAAATTGGGTCATAAAGAAAAAATTTAACACCCACAGAAGTATCTAGATTGCCTTTAGGTCTAAAAGTTAGCTTCAGCTGATGATTACAGTAGGAAAAAGTACTTACTTACCCACTATATTAATTTTTCATTGCTTTTGAAAATCCGGCAATAACAATTTTTCCCCCCTAAGACTTCTTTAACAATGAATTCCACATTGACATCCCTCTGAAAATTCCATCCTCAGCTGTACTCTCTACCGGAGCAATGTTAAATAATCCTTCAATTTCACTATAACCTTCATGCAAACATTCCTAACTTCCAATTTCCAGCCTCAACAACTTGTTCCAGCTGTAGCTCTACTAAATTTATCTGTATCTACTAGAAATCCTCACTGAGTGACCTACCAGCTGCTCCCATCCTGAACTTCTTTCCTCTCAAACACGAACCTCATTCTATCACTCTCACCCCTTTTAATGGCACACTATTCAGTCACCAGAGTTCTCTTCTCATTTGCTCCCCAATATTTAGAAGTGCCACAATGAGTCAGGCATTGTGCCAAAAGATGGGCACAGAGCAGTGATCCAGACAGGCGAGGTCCCTGGAGTTTAGTTTCCATTTCCTCCTACACCCACAGCTGAATACCAGGACTGATTCGACACAGGAACACAATGAGTGGTCAGAGATCTTTCACTGTGGCAGGCACGTGAACAAAGACTCTGCCTTTACTTTTAAACCACTGAGGTAAAGCACGTTTGGCCATGATGCATGTGAAACAGTCAACCCTAGAGGGAAGAGTATTACATACTTTCGTTTTGATCTAGGGCCCAAGAAAGAAGAGGGCGAGTTTTTAATGATGATAAATGTTTTTCAATGTGCACACCTAATTTACCTAGTTTTCCAAGTGCTTTCAATCTTCTACTTGGATAAAAATACTCCTCTTCTGAGAAAACTGGTATTTCTGTGGCAGAAAGAGACAGTCTAGAGGGTCACCCATCTGCTTTCCTTCTGGATTTCAGGTATAGGACACCCCCCACCTTTTAAAAGATTTTACTTTTGGGTAATCTCCATACCCAACATGGGGCTCGAACTCACTGAGATCAAGAATCATATGCTCTACCAACTGAGCCAGCCAGGCACCCCTTGGACATAGGACATTCATAGGGCACTCTGGAGCACAACAACACAACAGCTCTGACTGGCATTCTCTACTCTGTGTTCCATGGCCTCTGGTCACCAAAAAGATTAAGTATTAAGTAGTTACTGGTGACTGGAAACGCCCAATGCCCTTCACAAGCATCTCCTTCGCATATGCAGCAAACTGCTTACTAGCTAGGCCATGACCACATTCAGCTGTGATTTCATTTAACAATCTTCTAGCTGCTCAATGTATATCTAAAATAATCTCATCTCAGGTCTTTGCCACACTATCCTCTTTCTTCTTTTATTTTTTATAATTTATAATTTTATACATTAATGTATAATGAAGGAGGCTGGTTATAAAATAAAATGAATATGAGACATGCATTCCTGAAACAGCCATTCGTTTTATGTTTTAGGATTTTCTGATTATTGTTTAAATAAATACAATGTCTTGTCCGCCACTGAGACTCTAAGCTCTTTTGGGACCAGGACTGGGTTTTATACAGTATTAAGGAGATAATAAGTCTCAAAAATTTCCCACTTCAAGGTATTTTGGTAACATATCCAGAAGACTTTGGAAATTACTTAGACATTTAAATGTTTTTTGATTAACAATCTTAGTATATCAGGGCTATAAAAGAAAGAGAAACAAAGGAAAAGAGAAACAAAGAACATTTTTTAAAACCACCAAGACCAGAAGCAAGTCCCTGCCTGGAGGAATAAAAACAGCCATTTAAACACAATGATTTAATTTTGAAAATAACATAGATAAGGAATTCTATGTTCATTTTCTCCACTGCTCCAAAATAGAAGCCATTGGCACAGGAATGTCAATGCAAAAGCCTGCAAAGTAACAGGAAATATGACTGATGTCTCTACCACTCCCCTTCTCCCTGACAATCAGAGGATGCCTGACAAGACAAACATTCTATCTCACATGCTCCCAGAGCCACTCCCAGAGAGGCCCCCCAGAGAAGATAACCATTTCCTAGCAGTAACCACCATAAGGCTGCAGAAAACATTAACCGCATGGAGCATTCTCTAATATGCTTTAGAACACTGTGCTACAAAAACATCCATCAAAACACACCAAAGATACGCTAAGGGTCGTCAAGATTATCTGTCAACAAGCACCAAACAAACAAACAAAAACCCAAAACAAAACCCCCCTAAAAACAAACAAACAAACAAACAAACCAAGTCTTAGAGGTACTTGGCTGGCTCAGATGGAAGAATATGCAACTTAACCTCAGGGTTTTAAGTTTGAGCCCATGTTGGGTGTAGAGATTACTTAAAAATAAAAAATCCTAATAAAAAAAAATAAGCCTTCAAAAGCCACATATGCGGGGCGCCTGGGTGGCTCAGTGGGTTAAGCCGCTGCCTTCGGCTCAGGTCATGATCTCAGGGTCCTGGGATCGAGTCCCACATCGGGCTCTCTGCTCAGCAGGGAGCCTGCTTCCTCCTCTCTCTCTGCCTGCCTCTCTGCCTGCTTGTGATCTCTGTCTGTCAAATAAATAAATAAAATCTTTAAAAAAAAAAAAAAAAGCCACATATGCTGTGTACAGAGTACCCTTCGATTACACACGTGTAAATTCATTATCTAGGTAACCACATTACTGACTGGTTCAGACACCTGGGATAGGAAACAGCAGTGTGGGTCTTCTGCCAGCCCTCTCCCTCAGCACTTTAATAGAGTCACAGCGTGAGAACGGGTGAGGGCCTGCGAAGAGAAGTGGTCCTGAATCATCTTTTACACCAGCAAAAAACTCTTAGGAAGGTTTGTTTTTTAAAATACATACTCATTGGGGCGCCTGGGTGGCTCAGTTGTTAAGCAGCTGCCTTTGGCTCAGGTCATGATTCCGGGGTCCTGGGATCGAGCCCGCCTTGGGCTCCCCGCTCAGTGGGAAGCCTGGTTCTCCCTCTCCCTTTTCCCCTGCTTGTATTCCCTCTCTTGCTGTGTCTCTGTCAAAAAAATACATAAAAATCTTTAAAAAAATTATATATAAATGTATGTGTGTATATATATATATATATATATATATATAATGAGTGTGTATATATATACACTCATTATAGGGGCCCTGGGTGGCTCAGTTTAGTGTCCTACTCTTCTTTTTGGCTCAGGGTCCTGAGATCAAGCCCTGTGTAGGGCTCCACGCTCGATGGGGAGTCTGCTTGAGATTCTCTTCTCCTTCTCCCTCTGCCCCCTCTTCCCCTGGTCCCTCTCTCCCCATCTCAAATAAATCATAAACACACACACACACACTCATTACAGAAAATTACTGTTTTTCTCATTTGTCAAAAGATTTATTTATTTATTTATTTATTTGACCAAGACTGTGAGAGAGGGAACACAAACAGGGGGAGTGGAAGAGGGAGAAGCAGGTCTCCTGCTGAGTAGGGAGCCCAATGCGGGGCTCGATCCAGGACCCCAGGACCACGACCCAAGCCAAAGGCAGATGCCCAACGACTGAGCCACCCAGGCCCCCTCTCATGTTCTTTTAAAAAGTTTTTATACTTAGTATACTTGTGATCAAACTGTATTCATAACTTTGTATCCTGATTTTTTTCACGTACCTATTTTGACATAAGCATTTTTCATGTTAACCACAGTTTTTAAGGGTTATGTATTTCATGACTACATGAACCAGCTTTTCATTTCTCTAGTGTTAGACAACTATATTATATTCAATTTACTTTGTTATAAATTACACATTTAGATATTATAGTGCCGAAGTTATATGATTTGCTTAACAGTACCATTCAGTTTCCTTTTTAAGATATTTATTTTTAAGTAATCTCTATACCCAATGTGGGGGTCAAACTCACAACCCTGAGATCTAGAGTCACATGCTCTACCAAATGAGCCAGCCAGGCTCACCAGCATTCTAAGTAAAATATAATTGTGAAAGTAAATAATAAAAGATTTTGAGGTTGTTAAGTGATATGGTAAATCTCAAAGCCAAGTAGAAGTGTTTCCGGTTCTATTTTGGGGTTATCTGCTCTCATGAGAAACTAAGAGTTGACAGTTTGAGAGCAGCACTGTTACCCTCTGCCAGAAAGGAGGACGGCATTTTAGATACTCAGTTCCATTCGTGGCAGGTTTCATTCCTGATACTTCCGGGTACACAGTGGATAGGATAGAAACCCTTATCAAATAACTGTGAGGTGGCAGGAGTGGGAGGGTAGAGGGGGGATGGGGGGAAGGAGAGCAATTTCTGTCTATGCTGGGTCCCAAAAAGTGTGGCCTTGTGTCACTGGCTACTCTGAGAAATGCCAGTATCTAGGACAAAGGTAACTCTCCTACTTGCAACTCTTTCCTTCTAAGAAAAGGACCTAAAGAACAGAGTTTGCGTGTATTCAAGTAATGCAGGAATATTCACCTTTTCCTTCGTAATGGTTAATCTCTATTGTCTGGGTGTTTATTCCCATCACTGTGAGACAGAAATATTTACTTCATTTCTCATTTCTTTTCTCTCAGTTTAAAGAGATAATACTTCAGTGAGCTCATTCCTGACCTAATGGCTAATTCACAGTAAGTGTTAGTGGAGGAAGTCTTACTGCTTTCATTTTTTTCTCAGTATCTCTTCCCATTCTGACTTTCAGGAGCCCAAGTCTATTTCAAGTGTCTTTCAATCCCCACTTTTTAAAACACCTGGCATTTAAATTTTTCAAGTAATTTGGATATTTGGACTCTCTTGGAATATAAAGCTGCTACCTTTTAAGAAAAATAATGTCCCCTTACAATACTGTATATGAATTCTCAAAACTAAAACTAACAAAATCTGAATTTTTTTCCTAGATGCTGTCCAGTTCCAACAATGAATTTATCCTGGAATTGGACCTCCTAAAATAAATATGTGTGAGTGACTTGTCAGACATCAGAAAGGCTCCTCTCCTACTTCTTAGTGGGCTCTGATTGATTCTTAAGTTTTCTGAACACCAACATTTGTGTTACAACTTATGTCAGCTGGCACTGCATCTCCAGCTCATTCTCCTCTTACCATGTAACTAGAAAATCAGTTCAATGAAAGTAGATCCTGTTAGCATTACTGGTTTATCTGGTATGTTGGCCTGTTAAATACTGTTGATTACTTTATTACAGGTCAGATTTGATAACTGCCTTCAGCTGCCCTAGAAAACGGAGTGGATATTAAGTAATTATTGGTGAAAAGTTTCATTGCTATAGCGACAAAGAAACACTTCTAGAGTCGGTGAGTCCATCTTTCTCTTTTGAAAGCAAGTGACTTTCTGATTATAGGAGCTCAAAAATTGCACACCCATCAATGGAGCACACTCTTCACCTTCATACAGTATCTCCTTCAACTGCTCATTCAAGAAAGTATTTTCACTTACATTCAAAGCAGCCTCCCAGGTCCAAAGACAGTAATTGTTCCCTTCCATCTTACCTGGATTTTGGCCTACTAGTCTGTCTTCTATCTGGGCCAGCACTAAGGTAACGAGGGTTTCTATAAAGAATTCAGTGATCTTCATAAAGCTTTCTGACAGGATTTGATTAACAGTGCCAATTTCCCCCACAGATTACAAACACTTTTGATAATACTGCATTATATCTCTTAAGGTATTTGTACAAAATATTTCCACAGATTAAAGAAAAACCAATAAAATGTATAGCCACATTAAAGATATGGTATGGCATTGATTTATGAACCTCAGACAAAATTCTATTACTTAAATTAATCTGACCTATTATTATCACCATACTTTTTCATTTTTTTTTAAAGAATTTTTTATTTGGGCGCCTGGGTGGCTCAGGTCATGGTCTCAGTCAGGGTCCTTGGATTGAGGCCTGCATCAGGCTCTCTGGTCAGCAAGGAGCCTGCTACCTACCTCCCTACCTGCTTCTCTGCCTACTTGTGATCCCTCGCTCTGTCAAATAAATAAATAAAATCTTAAAAAAAGAAAAAAAGAAAAGAAAGTGAAGAACATCTCTTTAAAAAAAAAAAAATAAAGATTTCTTATTTATTTACTTGAGAGAGAGAGAGCTGGAGCAGGATGAGGGTCAAAGAGAGCAGGGACTCTGAATCATGACCTGAGCTGACAGCAGATGCCTAACCAACTGGGCCACCCATGTGCCCCTAACATCACCATTCTTTAAAGGTATCTTATCACTCTGAGGGGGAAAGAAACCTGCTGCAAAATCAAATATACATTGAAAATTAGTTGTTGTTGTTGTTTAACTTATTTATTTGTTAGAGAGAGAGAGAGAGAGAGAGCACAAGCAGGCAGAGGCAGAGGGAGAAGCAGACTCCCTGCTGAGCAAGGGGCGGGGAAATAGGACTCAATCCTTGGACCCTGGGATCATGACCTGAGCAAAAGGCAGCTGCTTAACCTACTGAGCCACCCAGGCGTCCTTGAAGATTAGTTTTATCAGAAAGAAAGAAAGAGGGAGGGAGGGAGGAGTATTATCAGAAGAAAGAGGAAGGAAGGAAGGAAATTAGTTTTATCAAGCTAGTAAGAAGTTGATTTTACTGATTAGAATCAGGGACCATCTTTTTAAAAATTATACACTTCTTTTTACCATACTACAAATCTTTGTCTTCTTTTTGGCGCGGGAGGTGGGGGGGTGGGGAGAGGCGGGGGAGGGCTGTCATTCCTAATCCTGCTACTAGCGGATCCTAGTAAGACTTACAGCAATTTTCCCAGCAAATAAAAATAACTGATCAGACCCAGATCGATCATTCCACAGGAAAAGTAGAGCAACCAGGTGGTAAGAGAAAACCTGACAACAGAATTTTTATCCTTAAAATGGGGAGCCCACCAACAGAACTGTCTGCTGAAAATTTTCACCTCTATAGTACAGTCTTTAAAATTCCTAGTCCAAAACCAGTACTTCTCCACATTTTTCTGTAAAATGGATGGCCTTAATTGAAACTCTTTTGTTCCCTGGGTGTATATAGCTTTTCAGAAGAAGAGGAGTTTCCTTATGAAGAATCAATCTAGCTTCCCCAACACAACCATCTTCTCCATATCGCAGTAACATGTCTTAAGTGTTCTTTATAATTTAAACAGCTCTTCCCTTCAAGTGAAGGTTCATACACCTTCTGAGACTGTGCCCCAGAGTTTACAAAGAAGACTGGGCCGTGCCCCAACTCGGTTCTGGATACTCAAAAGGACACCCACTTTCTTCTATAAGATGAGATATATATATATATCTCCTTTCTTGCTGTCTAGCCAACGCAGCTTTAAACTTTTCCATTCGTCTCCCATTCTTCAGATTCTGCTGCAGTTTGGGAGGTAAACTCCTCACACAACCATTCACAAGTCCTGATCTCCCCGGCCCCATTTCCTTCCTCCCCATTCATGTGATAACGTCTTGATGGGAACACCTTACCTCACCTTTTGTCTCCGCTAGTCCTTCTGCTTCCTTCCTGAGCCTCGAAGCTAGGCCAGGGCCACTAAAGACGTGGCCTGTGGGCATTCGGTGACTGGCAGAGCCACTCGCACTCTCTGGAGTGTCCCTTCTCCTATCTACCACCGGAACCCTCTTTCCTTAAATAAAGATTTACCCTCTAAAAGTCCCATCTCCCTCTGAAAGACGATGGACCAGCGCCCTTTGTCTGAAGCTTCCACACCTCCCATCCTTGTCCACAAAGCGTCAGTCCACACAGGTAGGGTCTGCTCGGGGCAGGACAGGGGAGCCTAGGTTTCCGCGTCCCGTAAAGGGATGAGTTAAGGCCGAGGTCCTTCCAGGAGCTAAAATTCTACAATTACACGACAAATCTATAGGTCCTATTTCTGAGGCTGGGAGGACCAACTCCGGGGCGACCCCCCAACTCGGCGACCGCGCTGGCAGTTAGAACGGCCCCCTCCAGCCCCGGCTCTGAGCAGCCCCGCCTCCGACTTCGGGCGCCGGGCCGCGGAGGAGGCCCGGTCAACGCCCGCTGGCTGCCGCGCCATGCCCTCCTTCATCCTCACCCGCCGCCGCGGGCCCGCCTCTCACCTGGCATGCTGGCATCGCCCGTCCCGCGCTGCACTGGAGACCATGGGTCTAGACCGGTTTCGGCCACCACCCGCCCGCCAAGAGGGAGGCTGGCGGGGACGCACGGGCCCCGTAGTCCAACGCAGAGGAACCGGGTACGCGCCGCCTGGTTTCTAAGGAACCGGGAGCTCTGGAAAGGGAGGGGCGGGACGGCTGGAGGTCTGCGCATGCTCTCTGTAGGGGGTGGACCTGCGCTGGGAGGGGCCGTGATCGAAGATTGCGCATGCTCGCACGTTAGGGGCGGACATTAAGTGGGTTAGCCGAGGGGTTGGTCCTTTATTTCCGGCGGTGGAGGCGGCCGGCCGAATGTATAATAGCTTCTGCTTCTTCTTTTTTTTTTTTTTTAAAGATTTTTTTTTTTTTAAAGATTTTATTTATTTATTTGACAGAGATCACAAGTAGGCAGAGAGGCAGGCAGAGAGAGAGAGAGAGGGAAGCAGGCTCCCTGCTGAGCAGAGAGCCCGATGTGGGGCTCGATCCCAGGACCCTGAGATCATGACCTGAGCCGAAGGCAGCGGCTTAACCCACTGAGCCACCCAGGCGCCCCAATAGCCTCTACTTCTTTAGGGCCCTTCCATCCCGCATCAGTAATAAGGAGGTTCTGGGAACAGTAGTGGGCCTTGGTCTGGAGCTAAGGAGGGACTGGTGTTGGACCCAACTGTTGTTGTAGAACGGTAGTTCTCTTGAACTCGCCGGACTTCTTGGCCTCCTGATTCCTGCGAGAATGACTCTCTTCTGTATTCTGGTGCCTGTCTGGGCTTTTCTTCTCTGCATGTTCTTTGGTTGTTCCTTAAATTTAGTGCACCTACTGTGACCTCAGTCTCTCAGCTCTCTTTACTGGAATCTGTCTCCCCAAGTAAATACCATTTTGTAACAAGACTGCTCTTTACTTCACCATTACTCTGTCTGCCAGAGTAATGAAACGTGTCACCTATAATCCTTAGCTATGTTAAGTAGGCTATGTTGCAGAGGTAGGATTAGGGGTTATTTAGGCAGGGGGAGCCTCTCCTCTGCTATTGACTCCTGGTGAGAGTCTGGACCCCCCACTCAGCTAGTATTAGAACGGTGTGCCAGCCATCATTCTAGAGCAGCTTGTGATGACAGAACATGTCAGTTGAGCTGAGGCTATTGTTCTTGCTGAGAACTGGTGGCCAGCAATGCTATCCCTGGTTTGGAGGGAGACAGGACTTCCTGCCACTGATGCCACCTTAGGAGCATAGAAGTCTCCAAGAGTGATGGGTAACCTCTAATCTCCCTCTTATGAGGTTTTAATCCCCTTAATCTTTTCCCCCGGATTCTGAACAGCCATGCAGACTCAAAATGCTCTCGTGTTTGATGTTTCTTACCATCTCAAGATTCATTCCGGAACAGGGTTTTTCAACAGGGGCACTGTTGACATTCTGAGCCTGATAGGTCTTTGTTGTGGGGTGCTGTCTATGCATTGTAGGATGTTTATAGCATCCCTGGCCTACCAAAAATATCTTGAGTCATTGCCAAATGTTCCGGGGGGGGGGGGGGGGCGCCAAAATCACTCCCTGTAGAAACCACTAGTCTAGAGAGAAATTAAAGGTATTCTGGCTTTATGGAACCAGGACTTTTTGCTTAACATTCCATTCCTCCCTCTTCAGTGTTCCCTAAGAGAGTCCTGTCGAGTAATAGTCCTATAAAATAACCAGGTGAAGCACACATGTACTATATATCCCTCTATGTCAAGCCTCCCCTACATGTGCTATAATTCTCTGTCTCCACGGGGTAGAATTAGTCACTTAAAAAAAAATTTTTTTTATTAACATGTGTATTATTAGCCCCAGGGGTACAGATCTGTGAATCGCCAGGTTTACACACTTCATAGCACATACCTTCCCCAATGTCTATAACCCCACCACTCTCTCCCCCCACCCCCCCAACCCTGTTTGTTTTGTGAGATTAAGAGATTAAGAGTCTCTTATGGTTTGTCTCTCTCCTGATCCCATCTTGTTTCACTTATTCTTTTCCTACCCAAATCACATTTTAAGGGTGGGGAAACTGGAGCTGAGAAAGGTTAATTTTCCAGTTACCCAGTTAGTAAACAGCAGAACCAGGATTTTGAGCATGAGTACTTTCTCTTCAGACTGACAAGAAGCTAACTTCAATTAAGCCTCAGAAGCCCTCTGACTGTCCGGTGTTTGGGACGTGTGTGTTTGGACTACATTAAAATCTTATTCTGAGGGGCTCCTGGGTGGCTCAGTTGTTAAGCATCTGCCTTTGGCTCAGGTGAGTGATCCCAGGGTCCTGGGATCGAGCCCCACATCGGACTCTCTTCTTCCTCTCTCATTTCCCCTGCTTGTGTTCCCTCTTTCGCTGTCAAATAAAATCTTAAAAAAAAAAATCTCATTTGGAGGACAGAAGGACTTGTGACCACCTTTTTGAAAGTGAATTTTCTCCTTTTTCTTTGTCTCAGAAGGAAGCTGTTTGCGGGGAGAGAGCTGAAGCCCAAGCACCTATCCTCTTTCGGTTCTCACAAACACCTGAAGTCTTGAGGGTCCCTGAGGGATACCAGGGGCCTGGGAACTTGAGAGGTGCGCTGAGTAAGGGCCAGACCCCCAGGACAGAGCGAGCCACACAAGGGGTGCCAACCCCAGTAAGACTCAAAGCAGAGACCAGACACTCATGACTACTCATGGATGTGTATTTTAATAAAAATAATTCTGTCAAAATACAACAGGAGTTTTTTCATCTCTCAAGTACAATTTAATAGGATGTTTTGTGTTAGATTTCTCTCTAAACCCTCCCACACCCACAAGTTTCATGCTAATGCCAAGTAACTTGCAAGGACAAAGGCAGAACCAGTGTGCACAATGTGGAGGACATCTGTTTCAGCTGTAGTTACTAATGGAGGAAAACCCTATGCAAAGAGGCGGCACCTGAGGCATCCAGAGTCCATGAACTGGCCACAGGTCTGGTGCACAGGACCGGTGGTCAAGTAGGGCTCTGCTGCCTGGCTGCCACATGGCATGCATACCTGAGTTGTGTGCAACCAAAGGAACTTTCAGCTCTGACAGTTCTCTGCCTCATCTTCTTTGTGCTTGCTTAAGGGGTAGGAAGGCGCTGGGTGGGCTGGGCAGTCCCCCCTTCACCATCTCTTGGTGTCCCTGTTCTGGCGGCCTACCCCCAGCCACAGATTCATGTGGGTAAGGATCAGAGGTTCTGGCTTTCTTTGCAGGGTCTGCCAGGGTCCACTCTGGAAGGAGTGACCATTTGGTGGCACAAGGGGGAAAGGTAAATAGGGAAGGCTGGTCCCCCAGGGCTGGACAACCCAACAGAGCCAGGTCTTCTTCCTGTCCCCTTAGGTCAGGTCCAGCCCTTCACTGGGGCTCCTCCCAGGTGCCTTCCCCACTGTTGGCTCCCGAAAGCAGGCTGGTAGGACTGGGTGTGCATAAGGGGCTCCTCTGGCTGGCAGGCAGCCCTGAACTATCAGCAAGATAGTGGACTCAAGCAGCTTGGTTTTGGTCCTCTCCACGGCTTGTGGGGCAAAGGCTTATGTCCCAAAGGCAAGCTGTCCAACTGGGACAGAGAGCCCCTCTGGAGAGGAACAGAGTAAACAACTTGGACTCAGCTGAAACAGTGAGATAAGGCACAGAAAATGGGGAGGTGGCCATGGGTACTGAGAGTGAGCCAGGAGGACACCCAACCCCAAGCAGCACATAGCTGTCCCAGACCCTCTTGGGCCCTCTCTCAGACGCTCCACAACTCAAGCCCATGCACCCGTCCCCATCCCTGACACACCCCTGAAAGTACCAGCTGCTCAGACACTGCTGGGGGCCTCACCAGCCTAAGCCCTCACCTGCCATTTAGCTTCAGGACTGAACAGTGTTGCACAACCCCCAGGGATGAGTTAGTCCAAGCTCTGTCACTAATTTGCTGTGTGACTTTGGCTAAGTCATTTAATCTTCTGGGCCTGTTTCCATATCTATAAAGGAGAGGACTGGTGGAGTAGATGTTCTCTGAACCCCACTCCAGCTGCAAAAGCCTCTGGTTTCCCAATCCTGCTCAGCTCTGGCCATTTTAGGAGCTTGATGTTTCCAACCTTTGGGTTTGGGAGCTAAACATCCTCAGCCGTGCACAGGATGAGTTTCCTTTACAGACATGACAACACCTCCCCAACAGGCCACAGTCTGGGGTGCCAGCTGGAGCCCTGGTAGGGACCAAGAAAAAGCAGCAGCTCGTAGGATCATGTCCCAAGGCAGAACTCTGGGAGAGCACAGGGTGAGGGCTCCAACCCCGTCACCAGCAGTTGGTCCAACTCAATCACTTTTCCTGTCCAGCTGTGAGCCCGTCAGGCAATGAGTATCTCAGGCTGTACCACCATGCCTGTGTCCACTGCCAAAGAGCAAGAGCTTACCCAGCCCCTGCCCAGGCATGGACTAGAAGTTCAATTTCTGGCCTTGCCCCTTTGCAAGGACTGCCTGTGTGCTCCCTCTCACTGAAGCAGGTAGGGAAATCGCGACCCCTCCTGGTGCTCCTCTGGGTAGGCCTCCTCCCTTCTTCCTCCTGGGCAGTCAGTCCTCTCCACGGATGGCCTGTCCAAGTCCTAGCAGTCAACTCAGCCCTTCCTCTCCTGATTCCCTGATTGCAGTACCAGGACTGTTTTTGCCCCACCAGCTGGGAGGATCCATCTGAAACAGTTGGTGGGACACCTGCAGAGCCCATGAGGTCCCTTCCTCTGGCCAGCAAATACTCATAATAGTCTTTTCTAAGAGTGGCCGGGGCCAAGCTGCAGGGAGCTGCGTGGCACAGCTGCAGTGAAGCCTGACCTAGTAGGTCAAGAGTTCCATCCCCTCCAGCAACCGGCAGCCCAAGAATCTGCCTCCACAAAGTCCTAGCTTCTCAAGAGAAAGCACTGATTCCATGAGAGCTGTGCAGAGACGGTGAAGATCCAGGCAGAAAGAAGGCAGCCCCTGTACTCAAGGACTTCTGTCCTGGAATGGACACACATCCTCCCCGCAGCCTGACACACAGCAGCTCTTGGGTCAAAGGCAGGTAGTTTCCAGGCAATCAATTTAGAGTAAATGAATTATTTGGCCATCTTAACGACAAGGGAAAATAGGATGTTGAAAGGGAGAGAAAGGAAGGGGCAAGGCAGGCAGTGAGAGGCAGGGTAGAATGGTAGATAATGTGCTGGCCAAGGACTCCCTACTCCCTTGCTTTGCTGAATAGCCCGGGGCCAACTCATGCCTTCTCTGAAGCCTCAGCCCTGTAGTTCTCCGCTCAGCCCAGCTCTCAGGGGCCTAGGGACCCACACCTCTCAGCTGCTAACCAACGTAGCCTGATCTGCCCACTAACTGGCCCCCAGTGCCTACTGGGCTTCCCTGGGCTGCAGCTGGGCCTGTGGCTCAACAAAGGGGAAGCCTGAAATAAACTTATTACTTGGCTGAGGTGACAGAGATGATTCTTTTTTAATGAGTTGGACTCAAATAAGAACATATGGTGTCTGGACAGCCTCACCCAAGAGGTGCTAGACCACTAACACTACGATAAATACTGTGTCTTTTTTAATATATATATTTATATATATAATCTCATTTTTTTTTTTACTTATGAAAATAATAAGCTATCACCAATTCGGATAGGCTTCATCACTAAATTAGCAGAAACCAGCTCAGCACAAGCTCTCCAGAGATAAATACTGGTGGCTCAGTCAGGAGGAAAAAAAAAAAAAGATTAAAAAACCCAAACCCTCCTCAAAACAAAACCCCCCTTTCAAAGTAGAAGGCGCTACATGAGAGTAACCAGCCAATACTGTGTCAGAGGCCGCTGCACATGAAAGGGAGAGAGAGACTGAGGGCAAGAGTAGGGGAGGAAGGAAAGGAAAAAGGAAAGAAGGAAGGAAGAAAGAAGGAAGGAAGGCGGAGAGGGAGGGATGGCAAGGAAGAGAAGGAAGGGAAGGAAAAGGAAAGGGAGAGGGAAGGAAAAGGAAGACAGAAAAGGGAAGACAGGAAAGGGAATGGGGAAGGCCAGGCAGGAGGAATGGACTCTGCCCATGGCTTCTAGGTCCCTCCACCAGATGCCTATGGAGGGCAGGGCTGCTCTAGCTCTGGCTAGAGAGGGGCTGAGAGGGGCCAAGTGGGGCCAGCCAGCGTGGTCAGCTAGTGCAAGTAGTCGTCGACTCTGGCAAAGGAGCAAGATCCCAGGCCCGCTCGGGCCATGAGCCGTAGACATTCAGATGCCTGACCCAGGGCGAGCATCAGAGGGGGCTGCTTTGGCAGGTTCTGAGACTCTGTGGAGGAGAGACAAGGCCTGGTCACTGCTTTGCCCAGGAGTTGGCCTAGATCAAAGTTCCCTTGAGAGCAGAAAGTAGGGGCAGTGGACAGAATCTCTGGGAACAGTGTTCATGTGTCCCTGTGTCTGTCCCAAGCATCAGTCTATGACTCTGCAGCCATGCCAGGAACCTGAGGACCTTAGTTCTCTTCAGAGCCATGAGCTGGCCAGGCCCACAGTCATCGGCCAGGGTCTGTCATGATCTAGCCAGCCAACTCAGCTGGGCAGAGGGAGGCCAGGATTTAGGTTCAGTCATGGAAGCCCAAGTGCTATGGGCTACCAGAGAATGCCCAGGCAGAGCTCACTACCCTGATTTGGACAAACATCAGCAGCTCCTAGGGAGAGAGGGGAGGTAGGCTAGCTCAGGCACTCACGGATAAGCTTCTGTTTTGGTAATTATCTACTTACCTAAAATGGCGCTGTTGAGGGCAGCACACACAGGCTCCCTCTGGATGGGGTCAAGCTGCTGGCCAACTGGGCAGCTCCAGGGGTCTGAGTATGCCAGCAGGCTAAAGGCATCCTAAGGGATAGGGCATTCTTGAGAAGAGTGTGGCACATACCACACACATACATATCTCCATGGCTCCAGGGGGCATACAGGGCCCTGCATGGTGCCCAGTGAGGGCACCACACACCCTGAGCATAGGGTCAGGAAGGACTGTGCCCTCCCCAGAGCCTAGAGAGGGCTGCATATATCCTGGAAGTCCTGTTTCCCATCGTGGACTTGACGAGAGCCCACTCTGTCCTCTTGCTGCTACCCCCAAGGCCCTCCCAGAGTCGACCTGTCCCCACCCCTACATGGGAAGCCACTCTATGAGCGCCTGGCTTGTTCTATACCTGCAGCATCTCCGTGTGGGCCAAATTCTTGCCGTACTCCCGGCCCAGCTGCTCGCTCAGTGCCTGCAACTCGCGACCAAACAGGATAATCCTTTCTGTGGCAGCCTGGTTGCCCCCACAGAGCTGCCGCCGAGGATGCCCATCATCTGCGCCCAGAGCCCAGCAGAGAACAAATCGTGAGGGGTAAGGAGACAAGGGGAGGACTGGGGCGGGGACCCCAAAAAGGAGAAGGCAAGAGGGACCTTGGGGCCAAGTTAGGTGGACCATCCGTAGCTGAGGGGCTTTTAGTCCACCTAGCACATGATGTAGGAGTCTGGATTCGACTTTCCCACTTCCCACCCGCTAGAGTGCTCGAGAGAATTCCCACTCTCACCAAGTCGCTCCAGCCTCAGACGCAGCAGCCCTGGTCTCGGCATCAGGCCACGGGCCCTCCCACTCCAAGCACGTGTTCCTGACTACGGTGCCAGTGGATCAGGTCCACTCAGAGCTTCTCAGGCTGACAGAGCCTGCCCATGCCAACCCAGTCCCAGGGGGCAGAAGTCATCGAGGCTGAGCCACTACCACCCCTGCAACACCATACCAGGCCATGGTTCTCACCCATGCTGGACTCATCTGTCTGTAGGTCCTCATGCTTGTAGGCACCGTTGACGATGCGCGTGGCTACACTCTCCAGCACACCATTGGGGTAATGCTCTGCTTCCATCTCCATCTCACTGTCACTGTGGAGAAGGGTGCAGGTAGGAGCTGGCCAGGCAGATATGGTTGGGAGCAGCCTGGCTGGGCCTCCATTCAGGCTTGCCACAGGTCGCTGTGGGTAAACCAGGCTCTAACACCTGGCCCCTACTCTGACATCAGCTATCCCCAGAGGCCTGTCACCTGATTCTAACTCTTGTCCCATTGCTGCCTCTGTGGCTCTCCCCTCCTTGGCCTTTGTGTGAGTTGACACACCCCTTCCACCCATTCCTCTCCCAGCCTCAGGGACCAGAGACCCCTGAGAAGTATCTCTAGGCACCAGACTCAGGTCCAACCCTGAGGTATGCCTGGAGGCAGCAGAAAGCCACAGGTAGTCTACAGCCTAAAATCTCAGCTGCTCCATCTATCTGACTGCGGGCCACACCCAGTCAAAGCTTCTTCGGTGGAGAACCTAAGGGTTTTGCCAGGTCCCGCAGGAGCAGTGCTTATTGACAAAGTCAGGGCTGAGCAAAATGACAGCTGGATCACAGGCAGGGCCAGAAGCTGGAGCCAATGCCTGGCCTGGCAGGTCAGCAGCACCACTCCAGGCAGACCTGGGATGGAGTGAGCCCAGCTGGTGCAGAGCAGAAAGGAGGAGGAAGAAGCAGAGTAGGACAGGCACCTGGTCTCCTGGTTACTGGTGCTGCTGTGGGGCTGGGACTTGGTGGAATCTGTTGAGTTGGACTCGGAGTAATTGACGGAGGATGGGGATGAGGAGGACGAGGAGGACGAGGAGGAGGAGGAGGAGCTGGGTGCAGGGTATTTACTGTGGTTCTGTTTGCTTTTCGTGGATGCGACGCCATTGCTGCAGCTGGGACTGTCTGCTCCTGGAAACCAGGGAATAGTCACAAGAGGAGGGGTGGTTTGCCATAACGGGGCCCGAGGAATGACCACAGTGGTCCCATTTCCCTTCCCCCAAATCCAGGAACGAGCCCTGAGCCCAGCCCAGGGAAGGGCATGTGGGTGGCCTTTCTTCTCCACACCAGTTCTTCCCCGAGCCCTCTGGAGAGTGGCTGACCTGTGTTGTGCATGTGGGAACTACTAGGGCCGTGTCGGGGGCTGAGGCTGGGGGAGCCAGGGTAGCTGTCCTGGGACTTGGGGCTTCGGGAGCTCAAGCTGCGGACCTCACTGTCGGTCCCATTCACCATCTCCACAAATTGTCGGCACCTGCAGAGGGAGCAGAGCGGCAATGCTCTGGGCTTGGTCTAGGCTTTATGTTCCCACCACCAGCTGAGAGGGACTGGGTTAGGGGGGAGATGGTGGTGCCCAAAACTTACTTGAGCATGAAGAGCAGGTTAGGGTTATGCTCCAGCAGTCCTGGATAGAAGCGCTGTGTGGTCTCAATGGCCTCACCCACACGGCCCTCCAGCACCAGCTTCTGGATCTCTGCAGAGAGCAAGAGTATGGCAGTGAGTGAGGGGCTGCAGACTTTCTTCACAGCCACATGCCTGCACACTACCAGCCCCAAGCATGGACTAGCCAACGGTCACGGGCTGGCTCAGAGTAGCATGTCTGGTTGAGATGCTCAGAGAAGCTAAAGAAAGAACCTGGCCCCCAGCCCCAGAATAGACCCTGGTTTCTGCCAAGTGTCAGGGAGTCTTCAAAGAACAACAGGGGAAAACAGAGGCAGGACTCAGTGCAGAGGCAGGAGAGCAGATGTGGAGGCCTCCTCCTACGGAAGTCAGTCGCCAGGGACCTGGGCACGGGGAGGGGTTTTGGCTGTGGGAGCATGATCTGGGGCCGGGCACCCAGGCAGCTTGGTGGCCCTAGGGGCTCCTCTTCAGACAGACTTTTCTCTTTTCAGGCCTCACAGTGGGGTGGCAATGGGAACACAATGGTTTCTGGGCCAGGGCCCAAGTCTTGGCAGTCTTCAGGGGCTGCAGCGTGCTCCCTGCTGGGAGAGAAGGCCATCCTCCTCATAAGGGCATCTCTGACGTTGACACCTCTCAGGCCATCAGCATCTTGCTCTTGCTCTGGGGCCTGGTGCATCTTGCTGGGAGCGACTTCTGGGTCTGAGGCTCTCATTCGTAGATCCCAAGTCTGGGATCCCTTTCCGTCTGTCTGGCTGGGCGTAGCTTCTCTGGGAGACACAGACACATGCACATACACAGAGACGACAGGCTCAGAGAGACGCAAGCAGGCACACACAGACACACACATCCACAGACGCCCATTCTCCTTCACTCGCCTCTTCTCTTCCTATCTCCTTTCTGGGCTCGGTTTCCTCTTTCCCAACACCCTCCTTCCACAAAAGAGCCCCAATCACAGTATATAGGCCAGTATGTACATTAACAAAGTTTCCTTTGGCTCCTTCCCGTGGTTGTCTGCAAAATGCAGGACCAGAGTGGGGCGCGGAGAGAGGTGCTACCACAACAGCCACAGAGGACCAGCCTTCTCCCTGTCTAACTACTCAGTCCTTCCTCTGGCCGGGAGCCAGCACAACTACTAAGGCTAAGTAAATGGCAGAGGCAGGACATTGGTCTGAGAAGATGCAAACACACTCTTCAGAAGACTATGAACACGAGGCTGAGTAGGATCCAGGATTCAGGGGAAGGAAGCAAGCATGGAGGAGGGGGATCCAGCCATGCCAGGCCCCAGCCTCTGCCCGGCCACCAGAGTGTGCAGCAGGGAGGCTGCACGGAGGCATTCATTCCCATGCTGCCAGGCCGTCCATCTGGGCAGTGTTGTCTTGAAGGAGGGACAGAAGCAGAGCCTGGGGCTGGGCTGGGGCTGTGGGCTGGTCTCATGGTAGTAAGGACCAGAGCTGAATAGACTCCTGATAGGTTACCCAAGGCTGGCATGAGCCTGAGAGCAGAGTTAGGGACGGGTGAGGGAAGGAGGGAGAGGGGAGAGGAAAATCAACCTTACTTTGTCTGTTCTTTATGGATGCTTGTTCTTCCTGAATCGGGGTTTCAGTCATTCGGGCAAAAGCCGTGGCTGTGGCACAATACCCATGATGCACCAGGTAAGATGAGACCATGCTAGAAGAAAGGAAATGCTCACAGTGACACTCTAGAACTGCATTTCTCATTGATCACCTGATGGAACAAACTATCTCCCTATCTGGGCTTCCTTACATATGTGAAGGTGCAGCCTTCACAGAATGAGAATAAAGAGGCTGCAACAAGATGGAACACCCACTCTCCAACCCCAGCGCTCACGCAGTCAGGCTAGGGAGGAGCTAGTCACCACAGCTGTCCTCACAGCTTGGAGGAGGGGCTGCAGTTTCTTTGGAATATGCCGTCCACAAGCAGGCGAGTATGATAACAAAAATACACGCACAGGCACGTACCGTCTCCTTATAGCAGCGGCTGCCTCTTGTGAACTGTGGCAAGCCCAGAGATGGCTGACAGTCTCTCAGAGCCAAGTGGTCTAGGAGCTGCCCAGACCGAGGCGATGTGTGCCGTGTGTGTGCCTTCCAGACACACAGCAGCTCCTCTGTAGACGGCCCCACATGCCCAGCATAAGCATTCCAGTTCAGCAGGTGAACCTGGCCCTCAGGAGTGCTGGCTCTAGTGGCTGATGGGCAGCTAGCCCATGACCCAAGTCACTCCACAATATACCCAGCCAGGGGCCCAAGAAGCCAAGAAATAGGCAACCAAGAGGCCAATAGGAGCACAGCCTCTGGGGAAAGGCCTGGAGAAGCGCAATGCCCAGTCGCCATTTAATTGCACCGGCAGCTGGCTCAGCGGTGGCACATGTGTGTCTGTGTGCATGCACGCACACGGAGAGCAGAAGGGTGAGCCCTCACATCAGATGTCCACAGACCTGAGTACCTTGGTATAACATGTATCCGACACCATTACTGTAACTGCCAAACACCAATGTGAAAGGCACAGAAGTTCAGCTGTGCATCTCCTCGTGTTTTAAGGGTTAAGTGAGATGACACATAGAAAGTGCCTAGCACCATCAGTGAAATAAACCTCTGATAATGAAATTATGTATTTATATTATACTATGAATAAAGATAACTTATGAACACAAGGGCAAACATTTTGGACAAAACATGGTTCAGAGGAGTCCACGCGCAGGTCAGATACCACTAATATATACGGTCCACTGACTCATTAATCCCACTTCTTGAAAGGACACCAAGAAAATAATCTTAAATATGAAAAGCACTTTACTTACAAAAGGGTTGCCCACACAAGCAAAACGGAGGAAATAACCCCCCACCAAGGCGGGTAGGTGTTGGCAAACACCACATATGAACACACACCGGCACGCGCACACGTCCAAACACACTGCAAGCTGAGAGTATCATTCCCTCCCTAACACGGCTGGGGAAGCTCCACCTCTCCCCTTGCCTATCCCAGCAAGCCTGCTTCAGGGACTGGCATTGTACTGGCCAGCTGTCCAAGGAAGAGCTTTTCAACAGCTCTGAGCGCTAAAACCAAAACAGTGTGGCTCTAAGGACCTGGCCACATAATCCCCGCCGCACCCCTCGCCTCTAGCTGCCTCTATACCCATCCTTAAAGAAAGGAAGACTGCACGAAGAACCCAGTGTGCAACCCAACCCCACCCAAGGGACCCTGCTACCTGGGTGCCTTTGCAGGCCAATAATCAGGGCTAGTGGAAGCCCAGCCCTTCTCTGCCCACACTCGTGAGTCAAGCTAACAAGCTAGCCCACCTCTGGCAGAGTGGGTCCTGGTTATTGTCTCACTCAGGCCTGCAGCTGGCGAGAAGAGAGACCCAAACCTCACCTCCCTTCAGATTCTCAGCAAGCCTGGCTTCCAGGATGGTCTGAAAACTAATCATCCAAGAGCCAGATAGGTTGGCCTCAGGAGAATTCTCTTCCAGCCATCACTGCCATGGATGCCTGGGACTTAGATGGATGATGACCCTGAGAGATGACCTCAGGCCAGAGTCACAGCATGATGGATACTCCCTATGGTGCAAAAAAAGTCCACCGACGAAGAGACTACCGGGCATCCTAGTACATCCTCCGCAGAATGACCTGGAGAAGGAAAGCAGCTCTGCTGGTGATAACTACATGCAGAGCCTTCCAACCCAGGTGAGGGAGCAAAGGCTTAATTAGGAACAGATCTGGAGAACTGAGCAGAAGCTGCTCATCTGGTAAGAGGGAAGGAGGACCACTGCAGGCAGAGTTACCCCAAGAGTGCTTTCCAGAAAGAATGGTTACCCACTGGAGTTCATAAGAGCAGCTTGAAGCAGTACAGGGGCCTATGGGAGAGTGAAGCCCCTGTGATGGGCCAGGGCTGGAAAGGGCAGGAGTGGGGAACTCACCTCTGCAGCACCGCCTGCCACTCGCCAAGCCGAGCACTAATGGGGAAGCAGTGCACAGTGCCTTGGACCTTGGCACGCCACTCCCGCATGTAGTCCTCAATGTCAAACAGGAAGGGCTGCTGCCCAAAGTTGGCGTCCACAATCTCCCCTGGTGTCTGCAGGCCTACGGTGGGGTAGAGGTTGGCCTGAAGAGGAGAATGAAATGTCAGTTGGGCCCTGAGGGCAGTGGGGCAGCAGGGCCTCGCCTTACCTCTGGTGCAGAGAGGGAAGGCGCTGGCTCCTGCGGGCCACTACTCCAGCTTTTGAAAGAATTGCAGGCTGAAGGAGGCAGGGCTGAGTCACATTCTGCCCACCTCCTTACCAGAGACACCATTCCCCAAAGCTTAAGGACAGAGAGCAAAAGAAAAGCAAGCCAGGCTCAAAGTGCCTGCATCAGAGGCTATGCGCTCCCCAAAAATCCAAGGTCCCCGTTTGGGGGTCAGGCAGGGCACACAGAGGTAGACCAAGCTCCACAACGCTACAGGGATGCCCATGAAGATCTGATACATGGGTGGACAATGGCTCCTTTCCAAATGATCTTGGACCAAGGATCCCTTTGCCACCAAAAAAAAAGGCTGTATGACAGGGCAGGAAGGGATGAGGTGATAGAAAAGGAAGGTGGGGAGGAAGACAGCTTAGCCAAAGTGGGTAGGTGGTTTGGACCCCCAGAGGCTGGCAAAGGGTAAAGAGAGGCCACTGTCCCTCCTGTCAAAGGCACACTAAGAGGAGGATCTTCTGCCTAGTGAGGTGTGGGCATGCCCCTCTATGTGTGGTGGGGCTCCCTGCTTTCCCTCTATCCCCTGTCATAGCCAACTTTTGCCAGATCACTCCCTCACTCACTGTTTCCTGTGGCTCCCTGCTGCTACCGAACAGTGTCTTGCTGGCCACCTCCCCACTGTCACTGGGCCCCCGTCCTCTCTTCCACTTTCCATCCTCACGCCATGTGTCATTCCTGAATAGCCTATGTCTTTATGCATGCTGGGTTCAGCCTGCCACAAGCTCTGAATCCTGAGACTTCCATACCATAGGCAAAGCCTACCCGCCCCAAGCAAGCTTTCCCTGACCGTCACCACCCTCGGTGACACTGCCCACCTTACAGCAGCCGTACACTTCCTAGCACTTGGCAACTGGCTATATTCATGTCTGCTTATCTCATGTTACATCTCCACAACTAGACCATTCCCTAGCTGAGACCAGAATTCTCCTGTCTTTCTCTTTGCCTAGGAACAAAGCCCCTCTCTGGGCCTTCCAGGTGGGACAGAAGGATTCTGATCCAAAGTTAAGAGTCTCTAACAGGATCCTGAGTGCTGCAGTCTGGGCTTCAGAAGGCCACTCAGATCACAAGGGCCTTTCCCAGGGCATCACAGGGGTGCTCCAGATCCTAAGGCAATCACCAGAGTCAGCAAACCTCTTCTCTTTCCAGAGCCCAGCCAGGGCGCACAGAGCCCTGCCAGACTCCCAGCAGTCTGGGTGGAGGCCTTGCATGTGACGAGATCTGTGATGACTCATAATAATGAAGGACTGGGGTGCAGAAGATGGGGATGATCCGTGAACTAAGCCAACAGGAAACCTCACCCTTTTCTAAAAAGAGAAAACCCCACAAAGCTCACCTCTTTGGCTCGCGCATACCCTGTGTGGTAGCAGACCTAGTTCCCTAGGATAGCAGCCTTCCTTAGGAATCTCTGATGAGCAGTCACCAGGACCGGGCTCCCTAACAGTTGAGAACGATGCTCTATATACACCAGTCCACTGGCTGTAAGGCACACAGAACTGGCCCAGACCGGCTGAGCCATGGAGCTACCCTCATCTCCACCCAAACCATCCCCCCAGCTGCCTTTGGAAATGCCACAAATCACTGTCACCTGCTAAGAGTCATGGAGGAAGAGCAGGCCTTGCTGCTGGAGAGAGAGGAAGGCCACGAGATACCCCTACTGGTACTCTCAAGCTGACAGCACAGCATACATCCCTGTTTGGGGAAAGGGCCAGGCTCCACACCCTGCACTTGCAGGTTCCACCATGCTCCATCCCAGTCAGCGCCCAAGAGCCCAGAGGGAGGAGACCCACCAATAGTACTTACCGGGAGGTCTGTGAAGGCTATACCTGCAGAAGGAAAGAACAGAAATGAGGCCACTTGGTCTCCTATGCGTCTGTGGGACCGCAGAGGGTCCATCACAATGCCTGGGGAGGGGCTGGTCAGCACACATCTCTCCTACAGTAGAGGCCAAGCAGGTGCTGGGGCCTGGTAGGTTTAGACCCTGGTATTCCCTTTGCTGGGTGGCCTTGCTGGAAGTAAAGTCAAATACTTGAATATTTGCCCACACATCTTCCACTCTCTCAGTGAAAAAGCCTGCCAGGAAGGACTAAACCCAAATAATGTACCCTGAGGCCTCCGCAGGCCTGATCCTTCCTTTGATCCAACAGGTATTGAAGGAGATTTACTGTATACGCCAAGCCCTTTTCCATCCATCACTGCATCTGATCTGTATACCAGCTCTCGGGAGCAGGCGTTCTTATCCCCATTTTACAGATGAGGAATGTAAGCCTCAGAGGTGAAATGATTTGCCAACAGTCATAAAACTAGCAGAAGCGGTACGCCCAGACTCTTTCCTAGCCCGAGGCTCCAACATCATCTCTAGGCTGACAGAGAAGTGGACACAGGGAGGGTGGCAGCTGCCCATCTCCAGCCAACACCCATCCAGAGTCTCCAGAGCTTTCAAGTTGACAAATCCTAGGTTAACAGGGGCCTATTTACCCTCTGACCCTTCTGCCAAGGGAGGGGGCTGCTTCCAGGTTCTTCGGCCTTGAGCTGGAAGTGAGAGATGAGAAAAGCTGCCCAAATATGTGAGCAGAACAGGCACCTCAAATTATCCACCAGAGCATTCATGTTCTATAGATCGAGCAATGGCTCATGGAGAAAGGTGAGCCTTCCAAGGACTCACAGCCCTTCCATTTTTTGAAAATTCTTATATCTTCTAGAAGCTCCTGAGCTTTTGGACTGAGAAGTTTCCAAGCCACTCCTTAGAGGTCCCAGTCAGCTTCCCTAACTCCTGCCCAGAAGAGAAATCGAAACCCAGAAAGAGAGAGGAACAGGTGAGGGTTTCATGGTAGGTCTCCCAGTGAACCCGAGGCCAGAATCCTGTCAGGCAGCTGGCACATACCCTGCGCCTGCTCTATGCTGGGTCCTGGTCTCAGGGCCTCCCAAGGAACCATTTTATCCTCAGAACAAGCTTAGAAGGTGTATACAGTCTTGAACATTAGTTTACAAAAGAAAAACCAACGTGCAGAGTAACTGCTTACATTCTTTGCCAGGCTATTTTGCTCCTGAGTGAGGGAAGTGCACAAACCCCACGATCTGCCTGCCTGAAGCCACTTCTCAGCCCCACATGCAGAGTGGCAGTCACAGAGCTGGCAGAGCGGAGGCTGGAAGCCCCTCTGCATCCAGGAGAAGACCTCAACGTCCACCCTTCAGGTCTGCACAGGAGCTGCCCGTGCAGAGCTCAGTGTGGCCAGGCTGCAGCTGCTATACTCTCTGCTCATGCAGAAGACCCACGGGCCCCGGCAGAAGGAGGTCCAGACTCCATCAGTATCTGCAGTGTGACCGTGGCAATTGACCCAATCTTTCCAAGCCCATCTGAAATAAGGGGGTAACACTAATCCTGACACTTCAAGAAAGAAAGGAGAAACTGAGATACCTCTATAAGAACTGCTTCCAAAACTGTGAGGTTTTAGTACAAGCTGGCTGCAGTTGTGCCACAGGGTGAGGCAAGTGCCACACTTCTGGGCAGGGGAAGACCCAGCCTGGCGTGCCTAGCTCTACCTCACAATGGCACTCAGGAAGGACAAGGCCTTGAGGTGCTTCCAGGAAGATGAGGATAGAGGTTACTCCACCCCCTATTGCGCCGGACAAGGACAACATGGCTCCCCCAGACCTGCAGGTCTCTGGGAGCCTCCACAAGGCCAATGTGGTGAGATCTGGGAAAAAGTCAGGCAAAGATCCAGGATACAAACAGAACATTCAAACTTGCTGATAAAAAGTACTCTGAGCCAAACAGACATAGGTCAGGGGTTAATGAGGCTGAGGGTATAAAGCCTCTAAGAGCACATGGATGTATAAATGACTGTAAATGTGTGGACCCCTTGTAGGTGAGACATCATTTCCTGTCTCCATTCATTTGCTCATTTATCCTTCCATCAAGTATCTGCTAAGACTTCCCAAGAGCCAGGACCTCAAAGTGTTGCCCGCTCCATGCAACTAACAATGACACAGACAACTGACCACTGACACAAGGGCAAACGCCGTGACAGAGGAACGATGGAGCAAAGAAAGCAAAGGAATGGGGGAGGTCAGAGGGAAGAAACATCCTTCTACTTCTCTAAAGGGGAGAAGGTAAGGGTTCGGGTTCTGAAGATTAAAAAGCAGTGACTGATCCCAGGTGAGATTCTAAAGCACATTACTGATAAGCTGGCTTATGGAAAGGAAACAAGGTCATTAGAAGATTCACCAAGTAGTCTATTAATCCAAGTTCATTGCCCTTCCATTAAATTCTGTGATCTAGAAAATGCAGGGGACAGGCCATACATTTTTCAGTAAGGTCTCAGTAATATCGATGTGGCCAAGACAGAAAAACAAGACTTTCAAATGACCATAATTAAGTGATTCTTAAATAGCTACACCCTGAAGGACTCAGATCTCAGCCTTGTTCTCTTCGAATATTTTTTCAAGACCTTGATGAAAACATACATAAACATGTTTATCAAATTTTAGGTTAGTACAGTGCTGACAAGGCTATCAAATATTTGAGAAAGAACAAGCAAGATCACAGACGATCCTGACAGGTTGGAAAAATAAACAATATCCTCCTAAATGAGTGAGATCTTGCATGAGGTCTATAAAACAGGTGGAAGTGGGAGATAAGAGTTTAAAAACAATGTGAGGGTTTGGGCTGGCATAAAGGTGTCTGAGAGCTCCTTACAGACCTAGGTACCTGACTGACAAAGAGCCTGGGGGCTTGGCATGCCCACAGGGCCCAGATGAGAGAGATGAAGGAGGAGAGAAGACAGCAGGGTATGCCCCGGACTTCATCCCATTGCCCTGTACCAGGCAAATGTGGACAACCTGGAGGGATGTGACAAAGGCAAGTATCCAGAGCACAGAGCAAAGACTGAGACTGGGACAGGGGAAGAGGGACATGGGTAAAGAGGCCACAACTGAAGCCCCTGGGACTCTAACAGCAGAACAAGAGCCAGGAAATAGCCGGAGTCAGAGAGCAAAGTGGGTGTAAGAAGCCATCTTGAGACCCTGTCCTTAGCTGCCAGCTCACCAGCTGGGTGCCACCACCAACCACAGCCAGGTGGCTACAGATTTCAGAGGATGTCTCCGGATGTGCACCTGTGTCATCTCTACAGGGTTTATGCTATGCTTTTGGCTGCCCACTATGGGCAGTGGCATCTGACTGTCCTGTTGAGGAATTCTGACTCCTGGAATGCCTGGGTGGCTCAGTCATTGGTGTCTGCCTTCGGCTAGGGTCATGATCCCAGGGTCCTGGGATCGAGCCCCATGTCAGGCTCAGCAAGGGGCCTGCTTCTCCTTCTCCCACTCCCTATGCTTGTGTTCCATTTCTCACTTTCTCTCTGTCTAATAAATAAATAAGGGGGCGCCTGGGTGGCTCAGTGGTTTGGGCCTCTGCCTTCAGCTCGGGTCATGATCTCGGGGTCCTGGGATCGAGCCCCACATCGGGCTCTCTGCTCAGCGGGGAGCCTGCTTCCCCCTCTCTCTCTGCCTGCCTCTCTGCCTACTTGTGATCTCTGTCTGTCAAATAAATAAATAAAAATCTTAAAAATAAATAAATAAATAAGATCTTTAAAAAAAGAAAGAAAGAAAAGAAATGCTGACTCCTGGCCTCTCAGTCCCAGCCACCAGCAAACCCAATTCCCACTCATGCAGCCTAATTCAGCTGATGTTCATCTCATGGAGAACCCACACAGAAGTCATCTCTGCCTCCTTCTTACTGCCCCTCAAGCCAGGGGATGTAGGCTTCCTAAAAGTTAGGTTCCTTTTTTTTTTTTTTTTTTAAAGATTTTATTTATTTATTAGACAGAGAGAGACAGTGAGAGAGGGAACACAAGCATGGAAAGTGGGAGAGGGAGAACAAGGCTTCCCACCTAGCAGGGAGCCTGATGCAGGGCTCGATACCAAGGACCGTGGGATCACGACCCGAGCCGAAGGCAGACACTAAACAACTGAGCCACCCATGCACCCCTACAAGTTACGTTCTAAGTAAAATATCCAATTCCCTTTTCTTGCAAGGCCTGTGGCCAGCCTAGCTGGTAGGACTCTGCCAGATCAGAGACCTCTGCAAATCCAAACAGGCAGGCCCAGCAGTTAGGCACTACCTCAGGGCCATTTTGGCCAAGGGCTCTTCTCACTCAAGAGTCAAATACCAAATACCAGTCAGCCTCAGTAGGGCAAGACACCACAATAACCAATGTCTCCCTATCTCCCAGGCTCTTATCCTAAATCTCTCCACATGTACAGGGTTGCTCTTCCAAGAGATCCTTCAGGGCCCCCATCACTCCCCACTGACTGCTGCTCCTCCCAGCTTCCTGATCCTGGCTAACAGCACCACTATCCAGCCTCTTTCCCATCCTCTCTTCTTGCTAGTGCACCCCATCTGTCACTAAACCCTCCTGGGCCACCCTGGCCTTTGTCAGGCTTGTTCCCCATGGCCTGAACCAATCGCCACGACCTTGCCTTAGGTTATCTACCTCTTCCCCAGGCCCTCCCTCACTCCTGTCAGTCTCTCCTTTGCAGTTGCATTGAAGGACCCTTTTATTTTATTTTATTTTAAGATCTTATTTATTCATTTGACAGAAAGAGACACAGCAAGAGAGGGAACGGAAGCAGGGGGAATGGGAGAGGGAGAAGCAGGCTTTCCGCTGAGCAGGGAGCCCAATGGGGGACCCAATCCCAGGACCCTGGGATCATGACCTGATAAAGACAGACACTTAACGACTGAGCCACCCAGGTGACCCTGAAGGACCCTTTTAAATAGAACTCTGTCCAGGTTGCTATCTGTTACCTCTATCTGTTGCTGTCTGTTTACCTCCCATACGAGAGCAGACCTCTTGTTGCTCCATAGCAACCAGCATCCTGCACGTTGGAAGGGCCAGCCAAAGTCAGGACCCAGGCCACCCACGTGCAAACCACTACCACCGGCGGGTATATACTTCTTACCAAGGCCAAATCCAACTCCACCAAGTGTTACACAGGCCGGGGCATGACCATGACCCTGGTCTTTTCTCAGCACCAACCCTAGGCTTGACAAATACTGCTAAATGGATGGATTAACAGAAGAAGCACCTCCGCTACCTTCCCTTCACTTCACAGGGCTCCAATGCCTGGAAACGGCTTCAGTTCCCCAGAGCTCGGCAGAGGATCAGTGACCCTGCTCTGGTGTTCCAGCCTGCCTGTGGGCCGCTCACCAATCAATGTGGCTCTATGGGGTATAGCCTCTAAGGTCCCCTAGGCACCCACCAAGGCTGTGGCCATTCTTGGTGTAGAAGCAGGTGCTGTTGATGAGGTTGACACAGCAGCCAATCACATCTCCTGTGGTGAATGTGGGACCATAGGGCTGGCCAGTGCCAGAGGAGCAGAATGAGTGCCCATCATCGCCATGGTAACCATAGGAATGTTTATCCCAACCTGTGGAGGAAGAGAAGAACAACAGGTGAGTGGAGGTAGTTGAGTCAGCCAGACACACCACCTGGGTCTGAGCTCCTGTTCCCAGCCTGCTACCACCTCAGTCAGTACTCCTGGCCTCTCAGAGCCGGCTGTGGACAGGGGTAGGGCTACGCCCAAGGAGCAGGGAGTCCAGCACGTCAACGCACTTGAGGAGCTGAAGCAATCAAGGGGCCCAAGCTGTGGTTAACAAGAACCAAAACCATGAGTGACCTGGAAGGGACTTACCAGAAGGCCATGTGTATGACAAGGAAGCGGTCAGGGAAAATGTTATGAAGGAGAGGGGCTTAAACTGACCTTTGAGGGGTTTTTAAACATATTTTTTAACTGAAGTATAATTTACATGTAATAAGATTCTCCCTTTTTAATGGACAGTTCAGCAAGTTTTAACAAGTGTTACCACCATGATCAAGACATAGAAATTACCGTTGTTCCAAGTTCCCTCATGCCTCTTTGCAGTCAGCTCCACTCCACCCGCCCCAGTCCCTGGCAACACTGATCCAATTTGTTCCTAAAGTTTCACCTTTTCCAGGATGTCACAGAAATGAAATCACAGAACACAGAGGGTCCTGTGTCTGACTTCTTTCACTTAGCACAACACATTTGAGATTCACCCACATTGTTTAGGTGTACCAGTATTTTGTTTCTTTTTATTGCTGATGTAGTCCTCCATTATATGGATATGACACAGTTTATCCATTCATTAGTTGATGACATTTGAGCTGTTTCGATCTTTGGCTATTGTGAATAAAGCCAATAAATACTTACATACGGCCTTTGTGTGGACATATGTTTTCATTTCTCTTGAATAAATACTTAGAGGTGGTATTGCTGGCTCATAAAATAAGTGTATGTTTAACTTGATAACAAACTGCCAAATTTTTTCCTACGTGGTTGTACTATTTGCATTCTCACAGCAATGTATAAGGCCCACTTTCTCACAAACACCTGTTATGGTCAGATGGTGGGGTTTTTTTTCTTACTCTTTTAGCCATTTTAGTAGGTATTAGTAGTTTCAATGTCACTGCAGCTTTACTGTGCATTTCCCCAATTACCAAGGATCTTTTGAGCATCTTTTCATACACTGAATCATCAGTTTGTTAGAAAAACTATTGAACTATGCAAATTTTTAACCAGGTTTTTTTTTTTTAACAGGTTTTATTTTATTTATTATCATTTTTTAAAAGATTTTATTTATTTATTTGTCATAGAGAAGCGGGAGCGAGCACAGGCAGACAGAGTGACAGGCAGAGGCAGAGGGAGAAGCAGGCTCCTTGCCAAGCAAGGAGCCCAATGTGGGACTCAATCCCAGGATGCTGGAATCATGACCTGAGCCGAAGGCAGCTGCTTAACCAACTGAGCCACCCAGGCGTCCCTTAAACAGGTTTTAAAAAAAGATTTTATTTATTTATGAAAAAAGAGATGGGGGAAGGGCAGAAGGAGAAGCAGACTCCCTGATGAGCAGGGAGCCAGTTAAAGGGCTCAATCCCAGGATCCCCAGGATCACTATCTGAACCGGAGGCAGACACTTAACTGACTGAGCCACCCAAGCGCCCCTTTAACCAGTTTTTAAAATTGGGCTGTGTGTCTTATGAAGCTTTAAGGATTCTAGATATAGTCTGAATACAAATCCTTTTATGTGTTTCACAAATATTTTTTCCCAGGGTGTGGTGTGTCTATTCATTTTTTTAACAGTATTTTTCTTTTCTTTTCTTTTTTTTTTTTTAAAGATTTTATTTATTTATTTGATAAAGATCACAAGTAGGCAGAGAGACAGGCAGAGAGAGAGGAAGCAGGATCCCTGCTGAGCAGAGAGCTCGATGCAGGGCTCAATCCCAGGACCCTGAGATCATGACCTGAGCTGAAAGCAGAGGCTTAACCCACTGAGCCACTCAGGAACCCCTTAACAGTATTTTTCAAAGGACTGCTGGGATTTTGATTGGGATTGGGTTGAATCTATAGATCAATTTGGAGAGAATAGATAGCTTAATAATAATGATTATTTCAATTTCTGAACATGGCATATCTCTCCTCTTATTTAGGTCTTTAATTTCTCTCAACAAGGTTTTGACCAATTTTTCCCTACTCTATTTTTCATGCTATTCTAAATGTTATTTTAAAATTTCAATTTCCAATTGTTTTTTGCTATTACATCAAAATATAATTGATTTTGGGATGGGAGTATAGGATCAAGGTTTCTTTTGGAGTGACAAAACATTCTAAAATTAGATGAAGATGATGGTTGCACAGCTGTGAACATGCTAAAAATCACTGATGTGTATACTTTAGATGAGTGGTTTTTATAGCATGTAAATCTTATTTTGATAAAGCTATTAAACATATACACACATATATTGGACTTTTTATATATTCACCTGGTCTCCTGCAACCTTGTTAAACACACCAATTAGTTCTGGTAGCTTTTATGAAGATTCGTTGGGATTTTTAAATATATTGTCTGAGAATAAAGACAGTTGCATTCTTCCCATCTACTCTGCATGTCTTCTATTTCTTTTTCCTGGCTTACTGCACTGACTAGGGCCTCCGTACATGTTGAGTAGAACTAGGAAGAGCAAAAGTGAGACCTCTGAAGTATACCACAGTTTTGTACAGGGAAAAGAGTGGAAAAGGTCACTCCGGGAAGGTAAAGGCATGGGCACAGATGGCACCAGAGGGTGTGAACTGCAGAGGGCCTGTCTGCCTGCTTGGCTAAGGAAAAGGAGTAGAGCCCACAGGGCTATGGCAAGCCAGGACCTGCACAGGGTAGGCGAGCCTGACAGGCTGGCAAGCAGGTCTACTTCCCAAAGCAGCCCCTTCAAATAGCTTTCCCAGTCTTTGCTGCCTCCTTCGGGTCTAAGCAGCATGCCTATGTGAACATGCTTAAACATACCCCTCCCTTCCCAAGTGACGTGGGTAGAAGTTCTCCGCTGGGAGGGAAGCTCTCTCCAGAAAGGCAGAGAGGTTGAGGATCTGAGTAGCTGAGAAAGGAAGGCAGGGCTCAAACATTTTCAGTATGTGCAGATGTGTGTGGTGGGGAAGGGGAGGTTAGGCCAAGGGCAGCGGGATGTGGGCAGACTGTAAGCAGAGGTATGAGGGTGAAGCAGATGGATGACAAGGACAGTAGTTGGCAAAGGAGACAGAGGGCATGGATGGAGAGGCGGAACTGATCAGGCTGCGGAGCCCAAACTCTGCCCTGCATTTGTACTGCTGGGCTCAAGGACAAGCTGCTTCTCCTAATCATATTATCCATCTCAAGCCTTGTGGACTCTGAGCTTTCATTTCTTTTCAGCCAGGAACCCTCTGGTTAAACAAAGCTTCCCCAGAACCCACAGTGGGGAACACACCAAAGCTGAATGGCTCTCACTACTGAGTACAGGACTCAGAGACCTGCTGCTCTCCTCTCAATAGCTTTCTACCACATCACAAGGAAACTATCTTGAGAACTTCCCAGGGCTGGCTTTAGAAGGCGCAATGCCTAGAGCCAGGCTCTGTTCCCACATTTCCCATTCTCCAGAGATACTGGAGATAGGGGACAGAGCTCAGGGGACAAAGTGCTATTCTGGGCATCAACAGGCCCAGGCGTGAAAGGAGTCTTTCCACTGCAGATCATCTGACTTCAGGGAAGCACTCTTCTGGGGCACAGCGATGCCCATTCCTGCCCAAGGGCTGGCTGATGAGGCTACCAGAGGCAATGGCTCTCCTCGGGCCTCCATACAGGAGGCCATAAGGCTCTGCAGCAGCACCTGCAACTACAGAAGGCCACAAAGGAAGGGGGTCCAGCTGAACAGCAAAGTGACAATTATGCCTCCAGGTCTGGCTCAGACTGTGCTTAGGGCCCCAGGCCTGCCCACCAGCTTCCCCTGCCTCAGGATCCTCATCCACACGCTATACCAGTCACAGCCATCCTCCCTGGATCCTTCCGATGGAGCACGGGCACTCCCCACATGCGACACAGTAACTGACCACACTGGGGCAACCTGTGAGGAGAATGTGGCAATAACGCTGCGTATTTGTCACAACAGGTACTGCCACTTCCACCTCGAGACCGGGGGCCTTGCTCACCAGCCCACAATGCTGAGAAATGGCTGAGCTGGGATTTGCACCCAAGCCTTCAGGTTCCAAAACCCACGTCTTCCCTGTCATGGATCCTATCTCATTTGGTGTGGTAACCACCGGGGCAGTAAAATCGTCCCCAAGCCCCAGACCCTCCACAGAAGGCAGTGGTTAGATGCACTGGTTTTAGGGCTCTGTGGACCTCAGATCTCTGATTTGCAGTGACTCAGGAGGCCTCCAGGCCAGAAATGGGGAAGGGCCAGATCTCAGCCCTAGAAGAAGACAGAGGCACTGGTGCCTCCTGCCTGAAGGCTGCAGCTGCCTATCTTGGCTCTCCAAGGTGTCCCCACCTTTCCACCTCACCAGGCAGCCACGGCCAGCAGACCAGAACACACATTTCCACCCAGTGCCCACTGGAAAAGGGTTCCGAACCAAGAAGTCACATTTCTCACATACAAAGAACATGCATATGATCCAGACAGAAAGATAGGAGCCCTTCACTTTAGGCCACAGGCCTAAATTCTCAGCATGGAATCCCCTACGACAGGCTGTTCTGCTAAGTACCCTACTGCTGCAAGAAACCCAGACTTCCGCTCCAGGGGCCTGGGATGCCAGGGACAGAAGTGTGGCTCTCAATGGTGCTTGAGCAGCAAAGCTTTCCCTAAAGCCAAGCTCACCACTCACCACCTCCTGAGGCCAGGTGGTAGTGGGGGAACACTGTCGAGGAAAGCCACTGCCCATTCTAGCCCTCCGCAAGAATCCTTAGGGAGAGCAGCTTGCTGTCCTGTGGGTCCTCTCAGAACTCTGCCCACAGCTGTTGATGTTCACTGGGTCCTCCCTTTGTACCAGTTCATCATGATCCAACTCTAAAGCCTGCCCCTTCAAGTTTTCCGTAACATTACTTGGCCCCCTCTCCCCCAGCACACTGCTCACATCCCTGATCAATACTGATTCCTACTGAACCTTTCAAGTCACCAGTCACTGTTCCTGACAATGCCCCCTAACTATCCTCTCTGGCCAAGACAGGAGGTCCTTGGGGCATGGGCCATATGATCTCATCACCATTTCTTCCAGGCCTAGCACATCAGGAGTCTGAGAAGTAGTACATGTACGTGTACACACACACACACACACACACACACACACACACACATCTGTGTGTTCACATGCAATGACCAGTTCTAGCCCATTTTTCTCTCACACAAGGATGCCCCTGCCGGACAGATTTTGTATGCAGATTTTCTGTCTAGAAGATAGAAAACTTGAACTACAAGATTTTCTTTGTTTTAGCTTTCTCAGATTAAAGCAGTAAGTACTCCAGAAATCCTAATAAAAATGTGGCCATTTGGGGGCGCCAGGGTGGCTCAGTTGGGGAGTATCTGACTCTTGGTTTCTGGTTTCAGCTGGGGTCATGATCTCAAAGTCGTGAGATCAAGCCCCAGGCTGGCCTCTATAATCAGCAGGGAGTCTGCTTGGGATTCTCTCCCGATTCCTCTGACCCTACCCTCCATGTATTCTCTCTCTAAAATAAATAAATAAATGTATTTTTTTTTTAATGTGGCCATTTGATTTATCAAAAGTAGTAAAATCACCCAGAACTATTTCCTTAATGGTTAAGCCAAATGACTCAAGGATAAGTGGGAGATATTTTTGTCTCCATGTATGGGAGCTCAATAACTATCACCAAAACAACAGATGCTTACATTTCCAAAGGGCTAAAATAGAAATTTAAGTATTTTGAATGCTTTTCTTAAAAAATAAACTATGTAATTATTTTGACAAAACTACCATCAAGCTATAAATACGGATTTTAAATTTTAAAAACACAAAGAGCTCAATTAAAAAAAAAGTATTTAGTTAGAATCAATTCAAGAATCACCTCAGGCTGTCTGGAAAATATGTAAGTTTTCCTGTTTTTGTTTCCAATTCCCAAATGATTTATCAATTATATAGATTTACCCAAAGGAAGAAAATTTAGAATCCCTATGGTACACTGAATAAAGCTTCCCCAAAAATGTCCATGTCCTAATCCCAGAACCTGTGAATATGCTATTGAAGATTTTGCAGAAGAGATTAAGGGAGGAAAAAGTGATTAAGATAAGGCTCTTGAAATGGGAGACTGGACTGTCCTGTATTACCTGGATGGGGAAACAATGTAATCACAAGGGTCCCTGTAAGAAGGAGGCAAGAGGGTCTACTCAGGAAACTTGATGTGGGGGTGCCTGGGTGGCTCAGCCATTAAGTATCTGCCTTCAGCTCAGGTGATGATCCCAGGATCCTGGGACTGAGCCCCGAGTCGGCCTCCCTACTTGGTGGGAAGCCTGCTTCTCCCTCTCCCACTGCCCCTGCTTGTGTTTCTCTCACACTCTCTGTCAAATAAATAAATAAAAATCTAAAAAAGAAAAGAAAAGCTGATGTGAAAGCAGAGACCATTAGATGCTATGCTGCTGACTTTGAAGATGGAGAGATGGGGACACATGTTAAGAAATTCAGGTGGACACCAGAAGCCAGAAAAGGCAAGGAAACCTCTTTTCTTCTCTAGGGCCTCTGAAAAGAACGCCACCCTGATGACATCAGGAATGATCAGTGTAAAAAATAAACACCTCAGCTCTTTGTCTCTTGCTCATCAGAGTGCTATGAAGTTAAAAGCTTTTGCAAGAAAAACACAGAGCTATAATGTATCTTCAATTGAAGCCATGATTTTATAACCAATGTTTTTTCCAAACACAATTAAGAGCCTGTAGTGAGGAGAAGGTACAAATGTGTGTGTGTGAAAGCTAGCTTGGGGTGAAAAATGGAATGTTAATCACTTCATTTAGTAACAGTAGCTGTGGCAGTGGCTTGGCTTAGGGCCACCATGCTACCTTTCCATCCTCTGGAAAGGACAAGCAACCAATCCACTTAGACGACTAACAAAGGCCTGCCTACTTCATGGGGCTGATAAATTAGGGGCGGGGGGAGGTGTGAATGCAACAGAGAAGACATAATATATATATTTTTAAATATTTTATTTATTTATTTGACAGAAAGAGATCACAAGTAGGCAGAGAGGCAGGCAGAGAGAGAGGAAGGGAAGCAGGCTCCCTGCTGAGCAGAGAGCCCAATGTGGGGCTTGATCCCAGGACGCCGGGATCATGACCTGAGCCAAAGGCAGAGGCTTTAACCCACTGAACCACCCAGGTACCCCGAGAAGACATAATATGTAAGTAAACCAGCAAGCAAACAAGAAAACATCTGATAGACACAATCTGCTCTGAAGGAAACAAAGCCAGGTGATGGGCTAGAAACGGGAATGGGGATGGTGATAGTGTAGTCAAGTTAGACCTTGCCAAGCTCTGACCCTTACACGGAGGTGTGCTTAACGAGAGAATCAGAAAAAGAACTTTGGGGGCAAAGGGAATGAGCTCACCATATCTGAGAAACAGGAAAAGACGACCAGTGGGGCTGGAGCTGAGAGACTTACAAAGAGTCAGAGCAGGGTCAACAGGACCCACTGGATGTGTGTGCTGCTGGTCTGAGAGCAGACAAGGATGCTGCTCAGGTTCTGTCTGGGACAAATGGGTGGATGGTGGTACTGCCTACTAAGAGAAGGAGCAGGCCTTTCAGACACGTTAAGTCAGAGCAGGTGGGTGGCTATACAAGGCCAGTGCAAGACTGTGGCTCATCCCAGATGCTCAAGGCTGAGATGGGGAACACTCACTAAACAAACAGTGGTATAGACAGAAAATTTGAAATGAAGTCACTGGAGGATTTTCCTACTGTGTTGTCCTGATACAATGGCTTTCTGTTTTCCCTTTGGGAGAAAAATTCAGGCCAGTCAAAGACTAGAAAAAGCAGAACAAACACAGAGAACGGCACCAGAAGCCCAAAATAGATGAGGAGATGTTAAAGGGCACGAAGTTACTCTCGATGGATTAAGTTACCCCACTTGCAATGAATCCTCTCCCCAGGCCTTGAGAGGCTGTATGGCAGAGAGAAATTAGTACTACCACTGCTGATCTTGAGGAATCAGGCAGACAGGAGAAAAAACAAAAGGCTACAGCCTGATTGCAGTTGTACATTCTGCAGAGAGTCTGTCGTCAGTCTCAAGCTAGGGTCCTACAGAGGGCATGGGGCCTGTCAGGAAGGGACACTGTAGCCCTGGGTACCAGGGCAGAAGTGTGGCCTGAAGGGCTTCTGCAGGCTGGTCCTGGATACAGCCTTGTCCTTCCAAGACGGCAGGCCCTGGGCAGTCACTTGCCTCCTTGGACCTTGGTTCCCTTCTCTACCAAGTAAGGGGGGATCAGTTGGAAGGTCTTGTCAAATAGCTCTAAGGTTAACCTTAAAAAATACTGAGTCTCCAAAATAATCAGAAGGTACCATAAACCCCATCTGAAGGTTGAGGAAACTGAGGCCCTGAGAGGCTACAGGAGGGCTAGTGGTCTTGTAAATAACACTCCCAGAAGCTCAGTTCTCCTTTCCTCTGAGGGACACTCAGGTGAGAACCAAGCAGGTGCCCACAAGGGTGAAGCTACTACCTCCTCCTTGAGGTGGCTCCCAATCCAATCTCAGGAAAAAAAGCAAGATGCTCTGAAAGTAGAACACTTGAATTCCCCAAAGACAGGGCTCCATTTAAAAGAAAGAAAGAAAGAAAGAGAGAGAGAGAAAGAAAAGCTTGAAGTAACCCCTACAAGGTTTTTGGACCCCAAGCTAAGCTGACCTGACCAGTACTACTTCCTCCTGGTATCTGGCTGAATTCCATCAACTGTGAGAAGGGACTGGGCACAAAGCCTTCTAGCACCCCTCCCTGAAGGCTGCAAGAACAAACAGTAGGGTAGGTGAGCAACGAATGCTAGGATTTGCCTGCAAGCCCCCCTTCTTTAGGGGATAGCACTCACCTTCTCTCAAGTAGCTCCTCCCCGTACCCATCCTGTCTGCAGTGGGAACTGCTAATCCTAGTAACTCCTCCTCCCTGACCCAAACTGGATCAGTAAGAGAGCTTCCTGGAATTTATCTACAAGGATGCTGGGAGGAGAGTGGGTCTCAAAGCTCTGGGCTGCCATTGTTCCCATCTTGTGTTGAAGGTTTGACAGCCTAAAGCTAATAAGCACAAAGCAGGTGCAAGAGGCAGAGAAGGAAAGTCTCAGCCTTTGAGTCCCTGAGACCATACTCCTCTGTTTTACCCTGCCTGAGTTCTGGCAGACCAACCTGGTTAGAGATGGGTTTCTCTCCCTTAAAGCAACCAAAGTCCTCTGGCTAAAGGGCCCATGTCTAAGCATCCTTTTGTTCACCTTGCATAATACCTGGTCCACAAAAGATGCTCAAGAAATGTTTGTTGAAGTAAAAAGGGAAACATGGTCGAGGGCTGGCGGGAAGTCTGAAGTACAGGATTTCAATGGTCAAACCACTTCATGACACACTGCCAGTGGACAGTCCTGGGCTTGACTGTGATGAGTTTTGTTGTCATTTTTCTTTTTTAAGAAAAGCAAAGCAATCAGAGCTGTCTGCCTGCATCCTGTCCCCACTTATACAGATTAATGGTGAAGCCACTTCTGGGCCCTGGAAAGAGGCCTGCAGATAGGCGGTGGACCTGGCTCTATACCTAAGTCAGTTATGTAGCTCCTCTGGGTCTGTTTCCTCTTCTATGAAATAAGGCAGCTGATACAAGTATCTCTGCCCGCTCTGGAAAAATCCATGAATCTAAGCCCTCCTTCCCATTAAGAGGGTCCAGCAGCTATGATGACTGTCGTACCTCTGCCTTGGTAGCCTCCCCTCTAGGCCTACCACCCTCTGTTTCAGAAGACAACTCCAAACAGAACCCCTGCGGCCAAAGCCAGAACCTTCTAAGTTGGTAGCAGGAGCAATAGTCACCCTCTCTGGGTGTGCCTGGTGGAGTGATAAGGCCATGAATGAGAGCTGTCACCCTTACCATAGGACTGTCTACAGAAGCCAGCTGTCTGAGAGGACACTGGGATGTGAGGTCCAGAAGGAAACAAGGGAGCACAGCTGCCTGGGTCAGGCCCTGTAGGAAGTCAGGTCCAGGTAGTTCTGAGGCAGAGGATGGCTGGAACTGCACAACTGGGACAACACTCTGACCGAAATGCTACAACTAACCATTCTTCCCTGTCTAAAGAGAGTAAGCCTGGTCACTCCTAGAGAGAACGAATGGGGAGCCAGCCTGGCACCCACACAGAAAAGCCTGCCGTGTCAGACACCTATCAGATGCCAGTGACGCAAGGAGAAAGCCAAGCCTCACTGGGGCCAGGAGGCCCGAGGTGCCCACTTCAGATGCTTTGGCACCACCCACTTCCCCTTCCATGATCACTCAGAGCGGCAGAGTCTCCCTCCCAGAAGTGTGGGGGTGGCTGCGGGAAGGAAATGGTTTGTCATCTCGGAGCTCCCAGACGCCATCCCTGGTTACAATGCCCTGGAGGAAGGAGACTCCCGCGGGGCTGCCAGGGACTCCAGCACAATTGCTCCAGGCACCCACCCCATGCAACTTCCCTCCGCGAGACACGTTAGGGGCCTCCGTGCAGGGCAACTAGGAATGGAGAGGACTCTCCCCACTAAATACAAAGATTTCTGCATCATCACCACCTTAGCACAGAACCTGGGAAGGGGGCTGGAGCTGTGCCTGCCCATTAGCTTCTGGCCCTGGTCCATGACTGACTAGCATACAGAGGCCAGCCCATACCCCACAAAGCTAGCCTAAGCCTTGGCCCCCATGCCACCAAGCCAGCCATCTCTCCCCAATAAATGGGTCCCAGTCAGAGCTGGGCTTTGAGTTTGAATCCCAGTTCCGCCACCCAGCCCTCTGGGTTCTCTCGACTGAATTCTCTCAGGGTGGATGAGAGGATCACACAAGAACGGCTATGGAATGGCAGCCTGCAGGAGGTACTCACCCTCAAGTTTCCCTCCCTCTCCATTTCTAGCACCAGCTTCATGGTCAATCCTGGGCACTTGAGACTTCCTGCTTCCTTTATTCCCGAGGGAGCAAGGGGGGTGGACCACCCATCTGTCCGAATAGCTCAACAACGGCAGTCCCAGGCCTGCTCCACTCTTGCTTATCCCCGGCTTCCTGGGGAGGCCACCCGGCTGGCCTTCAGCGCACTTTACAGAGCTCAGCAGCCATGCCTGGTGCCTCTCAAAAGGTCACTCGTGAGACTGGCTATGGAGGGAAGGTACTGGGCTGGCTGGGCCAGGGTGCTTGTTGAGCCTAAGGCTGCTGCGGAAGGAACACATGTGTCCTGGGAGACCTCCTGGCAGGGCTGCTTCTCAAGGATGGCCACTTACTCAGAGCCATCCCTCCCCGGAAATGCATCAGCCAAATGTTTCTCCCCAAACCTCAAGTACCTTAAAAAATCTGACAGACCTATTGCCCGGAGTAGCTCAACAATGGGTAACGGGAAAGCAAAGGACAACTTTTCACTCAGCAGAGGCAGCGTGGTGGCATCAGAGAAGGCCCATCATAACACTCACATGGCTGCTACCCCAAACTCTCAGAACCCTGGGACCAAGGAACAGGATCTACACAATCCTAAGGCTAGGCCTCTGGCACCTCCAGGCAAAAGGGTTCAAGGGTACCCTGGGAGTCTGCTCTGCATGGAAGCCAAGGTAAGGAGCAGGAGAAAAAGGCTCTGCAAGTAGATGGCGACAGCAGAGGCTGATACCGGGTAAAGCCTGCCCTCACAGGGGGATCCAGGCCCTCTACTGAGAAGAAGCAGGTGTCAGTTTGAAACCATGGGCAAGGCCAGGGGGTGCATAGCCGGCACCCGCATAGAAGGGGCCTTCCAAGAGTCACACTCTTTCCCTGCCCCCAAAGAAATCAATACCTGATAGCCAGGGGAGGCACAGGGAAGCCAGTGGGTGTCTAGCTAGGTCTGTCTAGGACATGGCTCAAGTAGCATCTGCCATATCTAACAGTGCTACCTGCCTTTACCTCAGGCTCCCACAGGACAGACTTGGTCTGTCACCCATGCTGAATCAGGCTAAGGAAAGGGGTGGCACTGTCCCACAAAACTGAGAGGCAACCTCAACCCCTAGGCCTTTGTATCTCTCCTCTAGAGTTGGGTTTGCCTTTTCCTTGTCTCCAGTGAGCTCCTTCTGAGCCTCTGGGAAAGTCGGTGGATGGGTGATCCCCAATAGTGCAGGAGCCTGTGACTTCGCACACACTGCCAGATCCTGAGAGATGGGCATGCGCAAAACCCTTCCCCAGAGGAGGCCCAGGTATGGTGGTGCAGTATTTCCAGGACACCTAGATACAGACTCCTGCCCAGCACGAGGGAAGCAAGGTATTGAGCAGTAACTAGTCCCCACTCAGCTCCACCCTGAGGTGGCCCCAGCCTACAACCATACCAGAGGACACTTGAGAATCTCTGTTTTCAGAGACTGACAAACTCAGGTTTCAGAACTGGCCCTTCTGCTGTTGATGAAACCTCTTACCTCAAAAGACTTAACTTGTCCTGCAAAACAGTCTTAAATTGAGAATTTTCACCTCTGCTACAGAAGTGGGAGCTGGTGTTTGGAAGAAGAAAATAGGATACTGTAGACAAGAAATCTCCAGGACCAGGAATAATAATTTCCATGCCTGACTGAGTTGCCTCACTTCACAAGGCTGCCAAGCTGTCTTGATATGTTAAGGTAATACAGGTCTCCCTGTGGCTAAGGGAAGAGGTCCACAGAAAAGGACCAGGACTCAGCTGGCTACAAGGCCCAGCACGTTGCTGCCCCAGGGAGGGGGAGCCCGGGAACAGAGGGCCTCTCACATGAAACAAGCTGCACCGCAGGGACCACAGCGGCTCCTGTGGCACCGGCACCATTAACTACCACAGGAACCACCAGGGATTCCAAACAGATACCTGGCCTTTGGGCCCCAACTGCCAAACCACCATCTGCTCTGGACATCCTAGTGGAACCCGGGTTATCTTTCCCTCCACTCCCAGCCAGGTCATTTCCCTCATCTCTGCTATCTGCTATGCTTCTCCCATGGCACATGCAAATGAGAAATATCGGCTATTTGTAGAATCTGTCCCACCCAGTGGAAGCAGGCCCTAGCCCGAGATCAGGACACAAACACTCCTGGGGGCATGCTCCTAACAGACCATTCAGGGTAGGCTTAATTAAAGTAAGTTCTAGGGGGAGGAAGAGATGTTCACTTGAACATGACCATCCTGTGGGAGCAAGGCAGACAGTCTCCTTACTACCCTCTCACCCCCTACCAGTGTCTAGTTGCGAGGTGCCATCTGCTTCAGGAGATACGCATCCCTCAACCCCCAGTCCTCAGCTGTGGAGCTGCTTCTTTTCCAACAGTATGAAGGAAGTTTGCTTCAAGGGTTCTCCTGAGGGGTTGTAGTAATTAAGGTCATACATGCCACACTAAGACAACAGCTGCCTCCTGCACAGAAATGGCAAAGAGGAAATTACCAGCTACCCAGCTCTGAGGCAGACGGGGCTACCAATCCACACAGCTTGAATCTCCCTGGCCCTCTCTGAGGTTCAAGGCACAAAAGGAGAATCTGTCTTATCCTCAACCCCTTCAAAGCCCTCAAGATTAGGAGAAGCCCAAATCCCTCCCTCTGTCCACGCCTCTGACTTTTCCCCCTGCTTCCTCAATCCAGGGATCGCAGCCCACACTGCTCGCTGCCAGCTCAGCGATGGGAGGGTCGGGCTGAGGGTACTCACCTGTCTGTAGACTATCTGCCCTGCTTTCAAGCCGTTTGTCCATGAATTCTGACATTCTTATTTTGGACCACATGTGCTCCTTGGTTTCACATTTAATGGAGGTCAAAAACACCTTACAAAAGGTAAACCTCAAAACTTCTGACCATGCAGAAACTTCTGACTGTGCAAGCTGAGACAGGCCCAGATGTTCCTTGGAAAGTCTGACCACCAGCCTCATACTGAAGGTACTCTGTTCTTTTCTGCTCCCAGGACCAAGCGAGACCCCAAGAGTGGCTACACCCTGCTCCTGACAGCCCCAGAAGCAAAGACATCCTTGCGGAGCTAGTACAGGAAAACCTACAAGAAAACACTTGAAACATCAACATCCTGTTTGTTTGCTATGCCATCTTCATCCTCCATAACTCAACTCCAGTTAACACATACTAACATGGCTACTCAAATACAGAAAACACAAGCACTGAAAACAAAATGTAGTTTCAATTACATCTAACTCCACTCTGATACACATTCATAAAAGAACTGTATTTACTTAGGAATGAGGGGTGGCTCAGTTGGTTAAGCGGCTGACTTCAGCTCAGCTCATGATCCCAGCGTCCTGGGATCGAGTCCCACATCAAGCTCCTTGCTCGGCAGGGAGCCTGCTTCTCCCTCTGCCTCTGCCTGCCTCTCTGTCTGCCTGTGCTCACTTGCTCTCCCTCTCTCTCTCTCTGACAAATAAATAAATAAAATCTTTTAAAAAAACTGTATTTATTTATTTACTTAAGAACTTCAAATGTGGGGACGCCTAGGTGGCTCAGTTGGTTGGGTAGCTGCCTTCAGCTCGGGTCATGATCCCATCGTCCTGGGATCGAGTCCCACATCGGGCTCCTTGCTTGGCGAGGAGCCTGCTTCTCCCTCTGCCTCTGCCTGCCACTCTGTCTGCCTGTGCTCGCTCTCGCTCCTCTCTCTCTGACAAATAAATAAATAAAATCTTAAAAAAAAAAAAAAAAAAAAAAAAGAACTTCAAATGTATAGGTTCTTCCTTCCACAGTTAGAAAAAATACTTTTTCTCAATTACAACAAAAGCTAACATGTATATACCCCTTTTTTATTAGATACTGTTCTAATCACTATACAGGACCTCACTAAATTCTCAAAGCCATTCCATATGTGAGTTACATACAAGTATTGTTTCCATTTTACAGATGGGGAAAAGAGAGGCACAGATCAGTTAAGTAACTTACCTCAGGTAACACAGCTGCCAGGATGCAAATGCAGACCGTGTGGCTCCAGAGTCCATGCTCTTAAGCACTGAGCTACATACTGCTCCACAAGCTGACCGCAACCCTAAAGATGTGTTTCCTCACATGACTAAATGTGAGCCCAGAGCTGATTCAACAACACTGAGCCCTAACAAACGGAGAAGGGGGGACGGTCACTCCTCTTTCAGGTAGAAGGTGGCAGCAGAGCCCCCATGCACAATCAGTGCCACAATAGTTAGGGCAGAGTAGGGAAGCTACCATCCAAATAAAGGCATCTCCCAGCCAAGGGCAGGCTGCAGGCCAGCAGGGACCTGACTCAGGAATGGTTCCAGAACCACACTTGGTTTACTGAAGCCACAGTAGTAAGGCAGAGCTCAGCAAGATGCAGAAAGAGCCCATGGGCATTATACTCGCTCTGGAAGCGTGGTGATAAAAAGATGTGGTCCAAGTCCCAGTGAGGGTATCGTTGGGTAAATATGAATAAGTCACACAAGGCAGAGAGGTAAATGTCATGAGAGAAATGTGGTCAGAACCAAAAGGGTTAAGCGGTATTACACAGGGGGACATAAGCAGGAAGGATACCCCCACAGTAAGAAGGGCACCTATGAAGAGGCAGAGCAGAGAATGTCTGCAGTGTATCTTGGGCCTCACAAACATGCTGGTGTGCAGCCCATGTGGAGGGTAGAGAGGGCAGAAGATGCCAAGCAAGGCTTACAGGCCTGTGTCCCTGGCAGACAGGCAAGGGACAGGAAGTAGAGAGCAGAGACCTGAGATAGAGCATTGAATCAGGAGGCCATGGAAAGAGCCCAATGGGGAGGCAATGACAGTAAGGACAGAGAAGGGGACCAGACTAAAGACATACTTGGAGAGCGGCAGAACCATGGGATGGATGTGGAAAGGGACAGGGTGAAGATTAAAGAGTGCCACCTGGGGGCTGGGTGAACAGCAACTGTCAGTGCACACAAGGAAAGCAGGAGGATCTGGGTTTTGCAGTCGGATAAACTTAGTTTGAGGCAAGCAGGTTCACTGTGTGCTGGACTGTAAACAAAGCACTGAGGTTTCAGGAGATATGACCTGCTCAAAGAGAAGAGCCAGAGAAGTGAGTTGTATAACTGCCTGGATGGCTCACAAGCTGCCCTTCAACTGCACTTTCAGGCCTTGGCAATGTACAGTCAACCATTCACAGGCCACAGAGTCTTGGGGCCCCTCAAAGAAAGAGAGAACTGCCTCTACCGCCTCCACACCTACTTCACGCAGCTACCATAAGGTCTACTCAGCAACAAGATGCAAGCAACCAGAGAAACCAGCAGCCCCTGGCAGAGGAGAAAAGAAGGGTGGGGTGGGGTGAGGGGACTGTGTGTGTGTGTGTGTGTGTGTGTGTGTGTGTGTGTGTGCAGGCGCTCGCGTGTGTATGACAGACAGAGGTTATCTCCTACAGTCAAGAAGTAGAGAGGGGTGGAGGCTCTCTCTCAGTCAAGTCCATCTTCTGTTGATACTGGTTTCACTCAACCAGATCAGGAACTATAAGAAAAGGGGCTTCAGTTCTACACTTGGGCCTCTCCTTTCTCGTAAGTTTCTCTTCAGGGACCTGTGAAAGGCTGGACTAAGCCAAAGGCCAGGTACTTCTTGCAGCAGCACCCGGGCAGGCCAAGGCTAGACTTCCCAAGTTACCTTCTTCTTAGAGTCACTCGGACAAGGGCGGTTCGATTTACACTCTTCTACTTGCTCTGAATGACACTGAGACTTGGCATCTAAAATGGCTATCACCAGGCCATTTTATTAATAAAAGAATTCTTAAAACAAATTATCAGCAAAATCCTATAAGCACAACATAGTAGTTTGCAGTCTGTTCACCTACTACTCAGAAGATACCAAGCTGGATGAACTACTTCCACAGGGCCTGTCCTCCCCATCTCTCGAATCCCAGATACCACCATGCTCTTCTGGACCACTGAGACAGTCCCTAACTGGCATCCTTGCACCTGCTCCTGTCCCCTCCAACCTGGACAGATCACACCTCCACTTAAATCCCTCAGTGGCTCCCTGTAACACCCAACCCACTGTCTCCCTGACCCAGTAACAACCATCAGGCGCAAAGCTGCTTAAACCCTCCAACCTGAAGCCCTCAGCCCTTAAGCACAAGATTGCAGGTGACATTATTTTCAAAATTTCTTTTACCCTCTAATAACAAATTCATAAAAATAGACTGATATATAAATGAATAAGAAAAAACAAATGTACAGAAAACTCGATGGTGGACTGGGAACAAACTCTGTACCTACATATTTCACAAAACCTGATGTGCTAGAGTATAAACGAGCATTAAGCAAACTTTTTCTTTTTTTTTTTTTAAGCAAACTTTTTCAAAGTACAGACCACATCATATTACTGATCATGATGGAAAAAGGCTAGGCTCAGCCAATTAAACAAATAGTGCCCGATCATGTGAAAATTATTCAAGCATTCTATTGTCTTGAATACAACCTGGGTCAGGAAGAACAAGAATAAAGAATGTAATAACTATCTTAAAATGAAAAGCTCAAACTAAAACAGCATATCAAATTCATAAAAAGAGAGGGCACTAGGGTGGCATAGCTGGTTAAGCATCTGTCTCTTGGTTTTGGCTCAGGTCATGATCTGAGGGTTGCGAGACTGAGCCCCAAGTCAGGCTCCACACTCACCGTGAGGTCTACTTAAGACTCTTTCTTCCTCTGCCCTTCCCCCACATGCACTCTCTTTCTCTTCTCTCTCTCAAATAAATTAATTTAAAAAATTTTTGTGAGGGGCACAGGGGTGGCTTAGTCACTTAAGCATCTGCCTTTGGCTCAGGTCATGATCCCTGTATCCTGAGATTGCAAAGGGCTGCATAGGGCTCCCTACTCAGCAAGGAGTCTGCTTCTCCCTCTCCCTCTGCCCCTCCCACTACATGTGCTCCCTTACTATCTTTCTCTCAAATAAATAAATAAAATCTTTAAAAAAAAATTGTGAGGCATAAAGTAGTACTTAGAGAAAATATGTAACAATAAACATCTATCTTTATTCTTTTTAAAAGATTTTATTTATTTTTGACAGAGAGAGACACACAACGAGAGAGGGAACAGCAGAAAGGGAAGTGGGGGAGGGAGAAGCAGGCTTCCCGCGGAGCAGGGAGCTGGAGACAGGTTCCGATCCCAGGAGCCTAGGATCATGACCTGAGCCAAAGATAGATGCTTAATGACTGAGCCACGCAGGCACCCCTGCTGAAGGAAATTAAAGAAGATCTAAACAAATGGAAAAACATTTCACATTCATGGACCAGAAGATTTAACATTATTAGAATGACAATACTTCCCAAACTGATCTACAGATTCAGTGCAATCCATTAAAATCCCACCTGATTTCTTTATAGTAATTAACAAGCTGATTCTAAAATTCATATGGAATTGCAAGGGAACCGGAAGAGTCAGAGCAATCCTGAAAAAGAAGAAAAAAGTTCAAGGACTCACACTTCCCAATTTCAAAACTTACTACAAAGCAACAGTAATCAAGACAGTATGGTATAGGCAAGGACAAATATATAGATCAATGGAATAGAATTGAGAATCTAGGAAAAAAAAATCCATACATCTTTGGCTCAAATGATTTTCAACACAGGTACCAAGATCATTCAGTAAGGAAAGAATAGTTTTTTCAACAACTGATGCTAGGACAATTGGGCAGCCACAGGCAAATGAATGAAGTTGGATCCTTACCTCACACCATAAAAATTAAATGGATCAAAACCCTAAATAAAATTTGTTACCACATGACCCAGCAATTCCACTCCTAGGTATACAACCAAATGAAATGAGATATGTGTCCACACAAAAACTTGTACACAAATGTTTACAGCATAAATCGTAACAGTCAAAAAGTAGAAACAATCCAAATATTCTTTTAAAAAAAGAAAACAGGGTGCCTGGGTGGGTCAGTGGGTTAAGCATCTGCCTTTGACTCAGGTCATGATCCCAGGGTCGGGGGATCAAGCCCTCCATTGGGTTCCCTGCTCAGCAGAGAGCCTGCTTCTCCTCTACCTGCCGTTCCCCCTGCCTGTGCTTGCTCTGTCTCTCTCACTCGCTTGCTCTCTCTGTGTCAAATAAATAAAATCTTTAAAAAAAAAATCCAAATACTCACCAACAGACACATGGGTAAGCAAAATGTGATATACCCATATAACAGAATATTATCTGGCCATAAGAAGAAACGAAGTTCTAATACACACTACAACTTAGATGAAGCTCAGAACATTACGCTAAGTGAAAGAAGCGGTATGCAAATATAACACCTGTTGTATGACTCCACTGATATGAAATGTCCAGGAGGGACGCCTGGGTGGCTCAGTGGGTTAAGCCACTGCCTTCGGCTCAGGTCATGATCTCAGGGTCCTGGGATCGAGTCCCACATCGGGCTCTCTGCTCAGCGGGGAGCCTGCTTCCTCCTCTCTCTCTCTGCCTGCCTCTCCATCTACTTGTGATCTCTGTCTGTCAAATAAATAAATAAAATCTTTAAAAAAAAAAAAAAAATGTCCAGGAAAAGGAAAATCCATGGAGACAGAAAGTAGATTAGTGGTTTCCAGGGGCTGCAGGGAAGGAGAATAAGAGAATGATTGCTAATGGGTATGGGGCTTCTCTTTGGGGTGATGAAAATGTTCTGGAACTAGATAGAGGTGATGGTAGCACAACTCTGTGAGTACATTAAAATCACTGAAATGCATACTTTAAAGGGGTGAATCTTATGGTCTGGTCAGCAAAGAGTTTGTTTAAGATTTTTCTCCCATTTCCTCACCTTCTGCCCTTCCCCCGCACTCTCCTTCTCTCTCTCAAATAAGTAAATCTTTTTTAAAAATGTTTTATTTATTTAAGTAATCTCTACACCCCACATGAGGCTTGAACTCATGACCCCGAGATCAAAAGAGTCATGTGTTCAGGGCGCCTGGGTGGCTCAGTGGGTTAAAGCCTCTGCCTTTGGCTGAGGTCATGATCCCAGGGTCCTGGGGCCGAACCCCGCTTCAGGCTCTCTAGTCAGTGGGAGCCTGCTTCCTCCTCTCTCTCTCTCTCTCTGCCTGCCTCTCTGCCTACCTGTAATCTCTGTCTGTCAAATAAATAAATAAATATTTTTTTAAAAAGAGTCAAGTGCTCTACTAACTGACCAGCTAAGGAGCCCCCCCTGCTTTTTTTTTTGTTTGTTTTGACAATATTAATTAGAGCCATTTTCCCATAAAGAGAATCAGATGGCCTAAGCAGAATATACGGAAAGTGATGCCACAAGAATGAACTTACTTGAACAAGCTAACAAGAAGGGAAGGGAAAGTCTTTAAAATGTCCTCCCCAAAAGCCCAGCTGGCCCTGATAGATTCGCTGACAAGTTTTTTTAAACTTACAAATCAAAAGTAATCTACATACACAGTCATGAAAATAAGGAACTCCTCCCAATGACCTAGCAGGATTCTTCTTAACTACACAAGATAATACTGAGTTATCTCAATATACACCCATAAGGCACATATAAATATAACTGTCTACTTATGATGAAATGCTTCCAGTTAAGTATTTCAAAATACAGAAAGGAGTCCTTTTTTTAACCAAAATCTACCACCTTCTGAAGTTCCATCACATGTCTAAGTTCTTATGATTCTTACTGCCCAGGCTGCCCAGCTTAGCCTCCACCCCCTCTGGAAGGTCTCCTCTACAACAGTTCACTCTTGAACTAGTTACTTATTAGCAAATCTGATCACATTTTGCCAAGTTCAGAACACTCCTGCAATCCCCACTGCTTAAATAAAGAAGTCCATGCCCCTTGGAATGGAACATAAGACTCTTCCTTCAACTAGGTCATTCTGACTGGCATCCCATCACACAAGACAACTTACAGACCTACTCACAGGCCTTACTGTACCACCATACAGACCCACCTGACAAACTCCTGTATGTCTCTCAACACCAAGCCAGAACACCCCTGTAAACCCACAGTAACCACCACTCTCCCTCAGACACAACAGTATATCAAGAAGATACATCAACACTCAATTATCTCACCTGAAGTTAACACCAAAGTCTCAAATTCTAGACCCAGACTAGGCTACCATCGTCACCACCTCCCACCAACCATATATTCTAACAGTCCCAATAGCCTTCATCACAACCAAGGGTCTCTTGGAAATCAGAAGCCACAGCCAGAAAGGCTTTAGCTGCTGCCATCCTCCATCTCATGTCCCCAGTGGAATACATGCTAGTAGCTTCAGGTCCAATTGTTACGAACGATGATACTTTCAGTTTTGGATAATGTATGCTCATGAAGTACCTCCACCCCCTGCATATGTATGTACACATACCAAAAAAAGCAATCCCAGAAAATGAAAAGTGCCAAAAGGGATTCTGATCTTCCAAATCCAGCATTGGGATAAACAAGCCCACCATCATTCCTAAGAGGAACGTCTTCCCTCTACCCCTACATCTATCTTGTGCTAGGTCTTTTCAGCCATTCAGCCAGTCCTGTCTCCTGGGAAAGCCAGAGGCATCCATCCTTCCTAGAGAGAATCCCTATCTATCTGCAAACTGATTCCTACTTTTTTTTCTTTTCTTAAGATTTTTACTTATTTATTTGACAGAGAGACACAGTAAGAGAGGGAACACAAGTGGGGAGTGGAGAGGGGGGAGAAGCAGGCTTCCCATCAAGCAGGGAGCCCGATGTGGGGCTCAATTCCAGGATCCTGGGACCACGACCCGAGCCAAAGGCAGATACTTAACAACTGAGCCACCTAGACACCCCTGATTCCTACTTTCTACCTTAAGGAATAATCAGGGAGATTATCAGAAATGACAGGAAGATGGGGGGGCACCTGGGTGGCTCAGTGGGTTAAAGCCTCTGCCTTCGGCACAGGTCATGATCTAAGGGTCCTGGGATCGAGCCCCGCATTGGGCTCTCTGCTCAGCGGGGAGCCTGCTTCCCCCTCTCTGCCTACTTGTGATTTCTGTCAAATAAATAAATAAAATCTTTATTTAAAAAAAAGAAAGAAAGAAAGAAAGAAATGACAGGAATAAAAGCCCTCAGAGCCGGCAGCCAGAGTGAAATGAGAATAGGTGTAACTCCCAAAGGGGCCCTTTTCTCCTGCCAAACAAGAGACGCACCACTCAGGACGTAAAAAAAGGTGCCAACTCTCCAGATACATTAGTGTGGGGACCAACACCTCATCTACTGTCTCCAAGCCCCTTCTCCTATAGGCCCACATCTTGGGCCTAGACAGGGTCTAACTGCATAAGGGCCCCAAATGCACTTCCCCACAATATTACATTCTCAACATCAAGGCACATGACCAGCAGCTGGCCTCCAACTGGTGCAGAGGGGGTCAAAAACTCCATCTTATGAGTGAGGCAAACGGATGTGGTTCCACATGGCTCTATCTCAAAGAGACTCAGGTCAGCCCAGGTAGACCTTGAACCTCCCCCTCCCACCTCATCTGCTCCACTCCATGGATCTCAAACCAAATGAGCAATGCAAAAAACGATTCTTACTAAAGAAGGATGAGCAGTGAAACTTAGAATACCAAGCCTAGTGCATGGTAAAAAGCTGTATTCCAAATCCATCTGATAGATGTGAGGACTTCTTGATACAAGGGCATCTGCTTTTGCTTATTTTAATTCTACTTAGACTTTTTAAACAAATAATATATTCACAAGAAAGAAAATGTGAAGATTTTGAAAGTGAAAAATTTCTTTCCCAGTCCTATCCCTAGTCGCCCTATCACTTCCCAAGGGATAGCTGATATTACAAGTTTTTCTATAGATTTCCAAAGATGTTCAATGCATGCATAAGCAGGTACAGATATGCTCAATTTGCCTTTTTAATTTTTACACACTTCATAGCATATCATACATTGTTCTACGCCTTATATTTTCCACTTAACAATACACTCTAGAGATTACTCTAAATCAGTACCTAAAGAACCTCCTCATTCTTTTCATGGCTGCATAGTATTCTTTTCTGTAGATTAATAAAAATTCATTTAACCAATGTTCAAGGTTGCTTAAAGTGACAGTTAATAACAGATTATAACAGTTACTTCTACATAATAAGCCTCTTCTTCCCTGCCACCAAAGCAGTACAAAAGTTCAAAGAGCACATTTGGCATAAGAAAAAGATTAAGGGGCATCCAAGTGGCTCAGTTGGGTAAGCCACTGACTCTTGAGTTCGGCTCCATGACTCAGGGTTTTGAGATCAAGCCCCTTGTCCCTCTTCTTCCCCCTCTGCGCCTTCTCCCTGCTTTGCAGGCATTCTCTCTCTCTCTCTCAAATAAATAAATAAAATCTTGGGGGGGGATTATAGCCACATGTTACACAAAGAAGTCAATATGCCACACACATCCTGATTAATAACTAAAGGCCAGTTTTCCCTGAGATCAAAGCCAAAACATTTCAGACTCCTTACAAGTAGGTGAAACCTGAGCAAGTCTAGATTTCAAGTTCTTGAAATTGGTCAATTAGAAAAAAGATATCTGTGTCTTACATTAAACATAGATGGGAAAAGATGTAACATTTAAGTGCTGCTCTCTCTTTGGAAAAAGGCAGTTGCCTTCTCTCGGTGTCTGGGGCACAAAAAGTAGAGAGAACCAGGGCAGAGACACAGAGACTTTGCCTGCCTTCATGTCGATGCCAGGGGCTTGCACCATATCACTTAGGCCACTGAAGGAACAGATGGACTTCGGACCATCTTCTGATGGAGGTTTCTATCCCTTCAACTGTACATAGCCCAAGTGGTTGAAAGGGTGCCTGGGTAGTATCAGAGGACCATGTGCAGGGCCCAGAGCATTCCACAAATCTGAGGTTACTGACTGCAAACCCAAGTCTTACACACTTCATATTCATTAAAAAATTGCCTCAACCACGTTCCAGATGGAAGGCCACTTAAAAACCGATTCTTAATAATGGTAAAGTAACAAAGAAGCCAGAGTTGGCAGCAGTCTCCTTCTCCATATATGCCAGAGTCCCAGGATGGTCAAATGCCAACGGGAGTGAGGGCTTCTAAGGTGTATCTCCACTAGGAGCAAGCTCGGGTTGGTTTTGACTGCCAACAGTTCAAATTCCAATTAATTTTTGGAATGGAAGCCCATACCATACCATAATTTTTGGTATGGAACCCCATACCAGCCCATACCAGCCATGGCCATGTTTTAGGATTTTCCATCCAATGACTTGGCTTTAGGTAAGATAGTCTCCAACCTCTTAGCTGCCACCATGATTCTCATCACAGAATGGATCAGAAGAGCAGAACAAATATTCTCTTAACCAATGACTCACCAGGAAGTCTGTTCATGTTGACGCCTTGAGCTGAGAGTCCTATTCCCATGTACCTTCAAAAAATCACACACACAAAAATTTGGTTAGCAAATGATTACGCATCTCCCTTTTAAAGCATTTCTTGGTAAAAGAAAAACAAGAAAAGCAATGAATATAAGACTCTTAACACAGTTCTTGGAGACCCTTCATATCTTGATTTTCTAATGAAAATCGAAAAAATCATCTAAATGCCTTAAGTAGCTGGAGAAACAAGAGGTAGTGTCTGTAACCAGGAACTTCAGTTTCAGATGAAAGTTTCCTGAAATCACTGTTTCCAGTCCCTTGGTTTCTGGCTCCAACTAACGCAGCGGAATCTATCCTCAAGAAGTACCTAAAGTAAGTATTTGAATCCTACGTAGTGCTTGGCAGAACGATGCAAGATCAAGCCCACGGGGATAAGCCACTATTCAGCAAGGACCAAGACATGGAAAAAATACAGCCAGGTTGGGTCTGTATAGAATCATCAAGACCCCAGGGTTCTTCTCTGGGTATCTCCAAACTCACTAACGTAACCTACTACATGCACTCACCACTGGCCTCCCTGATCATCCAATGTTGAGGCAGGGTGTCCTTAAGTCCTAAGGATCCCCCTACCCCCACTCCTCCCACCCAGGTATCTAAACACCTAAGTTATCCACAGCAAAGCAGGGCCCATGCTGTGTACCTCGGTCAAAGATGTCTCAGTGGAATTCATGAGTAGGAAGGCCAGAAAAGGAAATGAACAGAGTTTTTTAGTCTGCTTGTACTGTGCAAGGAAATAGTGAGGTCTTTCCCTAAGAACTAAGAGAAATAGGTCATTACCTTCTAACAGTACAACAGGAGAAACCCACACGATGCCTGATATTAACCATCTGTGAGTGCCAACACGTAGTTGAGAAGCTCAGAATACTAAAAACACCAACCAAGAGGGCTGAGATATAACTTTATGGTTGCATAAAAACCAAATGTACTTAAGGCCACTAAACTTATACTTTAAGATAGTGAAAATAGTCAACTTCATGTAATATATATTTAACCATACACACAAAAAAAAGTTTTTAAGATTTTATTTATTTATTTCTCAGAGAAAGAGCATGAGAGAGAGCGCAACCAGGGGAAGAGGTAGAGGGAGAGAGAGAAGCCAACCTCCTGACACAGGACTTGACTCCAGGACCCTGGAATCATGACCTGAGCCAAAAGCAGACATTTAACCGACTGAACCACCCAGGCGTCCCCACACAAAAATGTTTTTTAACACAGGGTTGCCTTCTTTCGACCATTTCCAAGTGGCTGCACATTTACATTCCAACTGTTGCCTGTTGTAAATGATTCTGCAAGGAATACTTCCACATACATGTCCCCATCTTGGATTATTACTCTTTCCCCGACATGCTCCATGCACCTATGTACCTGTTTCCTAACACTACATGAGTTCCGACAACATGGCACTCCTGTCTCTGCAAGTCCTTCATCTACAGCAAACACCCTTTTCCCTTCTCTGGCTGACTGTGCCACTGCCTTTTGGGAGAGCAGCAGCAGGAAGGCTCTGACCCACACATCTTCCTCTGAAACTCCATTAAGCTACCCCATCATGCTGGCAGGAACCAGGATGACACAGACCAACACATGACCCTGGAAACTTGGCCTGCAGGAGTTAGGGGAAAGAGGAGGGAAGGGAAAGGAACAGCACTTCAAAGAGGGGCTTGCAAGGTTCAAAGGACTGAGACTATCAAACTGCCTGACCTCCTGCCAAAAATGGACCTTGAAGAAGCATCAGGGGCAGAATCAGTGTAAGCCTGCTGGCAGGATTCTTATTAGATTAAAACATGTACTTTTCCCCAGAAAAAACAGCAGCCCAAATAATCAGCTTCCTTACTTCACTTGGTAGAGGCTGCCACAAGCTGGTCTTCATTCTCTCTCTCTCTTTTTTTTAAAGATTTTATTTATTTATTTGACAGACAGAGATCACAAGCAGGTAGAGAGGCAGGCAGAGAGAGAGGAAGGAAAGCAGGCTCCCTGCTGAGCAGAGAGCCCGATGCGGGGTTTGATCCCAGGACCCTGGGATCATGACCTAAGCCAAAGGCAGAGGCTTTAACCCACTGAGCCACCCAGGCGCCCCAGTCTTCATTTTCTTAATGCCTTGACTGACCAAGCAGCAAACAATCTTAACTGCTCTGCAGTCATCAGTCTAAATAATCATGTACAACATAGCCAGGGGTTTCCCTGACTTGGATGTCAGTCCACTCATCCTGCCCTGTTTGGAAGGGCCTGAGTCCCTGCCTAACATCACACGTGATCCCATTCCTGCCATACAGGTTTCCTGACACTAAAATGAGGGTTTGTGTTTAGAGCACATTTTTCCTGGATAACCCTTAGCCATTTAAGGTTAACGCAAATAGGGACGGTCAACCAGCTTGGCCACCAGCAACAAGGGTCTAATTCCATAAATTTCCATGGGAATAAGGAACTACTAAGGCACATGTACTCAAACACAAGTTGCTTAGGCTTCTGCACTGGGGAAACCATTTCCACATCCAGCAGCCAGCCCTCAACACCTACCTATAAACTCTCTACCCCATAGATGGGATAGTGTTTACCAGGTCTGCAAGCCTTTACATAAACCTTAGGGTCAACTCCTACTCTCCCAGAGGAGATCTTATACCCACACTTGGGTGCCATGTCACCTGCAGGTGTCAATGACACAGAGAGCAACTCCACAGGAACCTAAGTTGCATATTCATATGATGCTGGAGTTGAGTCACTGTTCAAAAGAAATGAGTCCCAACTCTTCAAACAATGGGTGATATTAAGTCTTTTCTAAAAGTCTAATGTCTAAAATAATAAAAACACACAGCCTTATACCTTCCAGCAAGTCTTCATGCACTTGAAAACTATTCCCCAATCAGTCTGTGATAAGCAGGGATATAAAAGCTGTAAGGACACGGTGAATATACTGAAAAACACTGAACTGAACACTTTAATTGGGGAATTGTATGGTATGTTAAGTTACATCTCAGTCACACTCAACAAAGTAGGAATAAACAGAAATTATCTCAACATAATAAAAGCCATATATGATAAGCCCATAACTAACATCATACCCAATGGTAAAAGACTGTAAAACTTTTCCTAAGATCAGGAACAAGAAAGATGCCTGTGTTTGCCACTCTATTCGACAGAGTGTTAAAAGTTCTAGCCAAAGCAATTAGGCAAGAAAAATAAAAGGCACCCAAATTGGAAAAGAATAGGTAAAACTATCTCTGTCCACAGATGACATGATCCAATATGTAGCAAACTCTAAGGATGCCACAACAATGCTATTAGAATAATCAAATTCAGCAAAGATGAAGGATACAAAATCAACACATGAAAATAATTGTTTTTCTATACACTAACCATACACTAACAGTGAATGACAAAAAAAGGAAATTAAAATAATTCCACTTATAATAGCATTATAAAGACTAAAGTGGGGGCGCCTGGGTGGCTCAGTGGGTTAAGCCTCTGCCTTCAGCTCGGGTCATGATCTCAGGGTCCTGGGATGGAGCCCCACATCGGGCTCTATGCTCAGCAGGGAGCCTGCTTCCTTCTCTCTCTCTCTGCCTGCCTCTCTGCCTACTTGTGATCTCTCTCTCTGTCAATAAACAAATAAAATCTTAAAAAAAAAAAAAAGTCCATCATCACAAAAAATCACACTAAAAAAAAAAAAAAAAAAGACTAAAGTGCTGGGGGTGGGCACACCTGGGTGATTCAGTCAATTAAGCACAAACCTTTGGCTGAGGTCATGATCCTGAGGTCCTAGGATCAAGCCCTGTGTTGGACTCCCTACTTGGTGGGGAGTCTGCTTCTCTCTCTCCCTCTGAATCTACCCCTTTTTGGTGTGCTAACACACTTTCTCTTTCTCTCAAATAAATAAATAATATCTTAAAGATGAAATAAAATGAAGTAAAATTAAAAAAATAAAATAAAATAAAATAGGGGCACCCGGGTGGCTCAGCGGGTTAAAGCCTCTGCTTTTGGCTCGGGTCATGATCCCAGTGTCCTGGGGTCGAGCCCCACATCGGGCTCTCTGCTCAGCGGGGGGCCTCCTTCTCCCCCTCTCTCTGTCTGTCTCTCTGCCTGCTTGTGATCTCTGTCTGTCAAATAAATAAATAAAATCTTTAAAAATAAATAAATAAATAAATAAAATAAGATATCAGGGTGCCTGGGTGGAACCCCGTGAGTGAGATATCCAACTCTTCGTTTTAGCTCAGGTTGTGATCTTAGGATTATAAGATCTAGTCCTGCATTGAGTTCTGTGATCGGTCTGCTTGAGATTTTCTCTCCTTCTGTCCCCGCCCCCTCTCTAAAATAAATAAATCTTAAAAAAAAAAAAAAAAAAAGAATAAAATACTTGAGAATAAACTTGACCAAGGAAACAAGACTTGTACATTAAAAACTATAAGATGTTGCTGAAAGAAATTAAAGAAGACACAATAAATGGAAAGACATCTGTGTTCACAATCGGAAAACTTAATATTGTTATGATGCCAATACTACGCAGTGCAATACACAGATTTAATGCTATCCATATGGAATCTCAAGGGACAATGAACAGCCAAAACAATCTTGAAAAAGATGAAAAAAAGTTAGAGGACTCACACTTCCTGACTTCAGAACTTACCACAAAGCTGTGATAATCAAAACAGTATTGGTACTGACATAGAGACAGACATATAGACCACAGTAACACAATAGCACAGAAATGTACCTTCCCATACGTGGTCAACTGATTTCGACAAAGATGTTAAGACCATTCAAGTCTTAAGTAGAAAATAATAACACTTGGTGCTGGGACAACTGGATATCCACATGAAGAAGAATGAAGTTGGGCCCTTACCATACAACATACGCAAAATTAACTTAAAACAGATCAAATAAACAAAGATCTAAAACTGTAAAGCTGTTAAAAGAAAACACAGGAGAAAAGGTTTACATTGAAATTGGCAATGATTTCTTGGAAATTAAACCCAAAGCACAGGCAACAAGAGAAAAAAGTAGGGACACATGGGTGGCTCAGTTGGTTAGGCCACTGCCTTTGGCTCAGGCCATGATCCTGGGATTGAGTCCCGCATTGGGCTCCTTGCTCTGCAGGGAGCCTGCTTCTCTTTCTTCCTCTGCCTGCCAGAGGACAAGGACTTGAATAGTTACATCTCCAAAGAAGAGACAAATCACTAATAAGCACATGAAAAGTTGTTCAGCATCACGAATCACTGAGGAAATGTAGATCAAAAACACAACTTCCTACGCTTAAGGACAAACAAACAACAGAAAAAAGAACAAGTGTTGGTGAGGATATGAAGATTAGAACCCTTGTTCATTGACGGTACAGCAGCTATGGAAATAGGTATGGCAGTTAATCATATGGTAACTATAAGTTTAAAAAATTAGGGGTGCCTAGAGGGCTCAGTTGTTAAGCGTCTGCATTCGGCTCAGGTCCCTGCTTCTGCCTCTCCCACTCCCCCTGCTTCTGTTCCCTCTCTCACTGTGTCTCTCTCTGTCAAATAAATAAATAAAATCTTAAAAAAATAAATAAATAAACCATGTTGGGGCACCTGGGTGGCTCAGCTGGTTAAGCATCCAACTCTTTTTTTTTTTTTTAAAGATTTTATTTATTTATTTGACAGAGATCACAAGCAGGCAGAGAGGCAGGCAGAGAGAGAGGGGGGAAGCAGGCTCCCCACTGAGCAGAGAGCCCGATGTGGGGCTCGATCCCAGGACCCTGGGATCATTACCTGAGCCGAAGGCAGAGGCTTAACCCACTGAGCCACCCAGGTGCCCCAAGCATCCAACTCTTGATTTCAGCTCAGGTCATGTTCTTGGGGTCATGAATCAAGCCCTGCAATGGCCTCCATGCTCAACAAGGAGTCTGTCCGAGATTCTTTTTCCCTATCCCTCTGCCCCTTCCCCTGTTCACGTTCTCTCTCTCTCTCTCAAATAAAATCTTTTAAAAATTACACTTTAAAAAAAAATATTTTATTTGTCTATTTGAGAGGGAGAGAATAAGAGAGAGAGAATATGAGATGATGAAGGTCGGAGGGAGAAGCAGACTCCCTGCTGAACAGGGAGCCTGATGTGGAACTCAATCCCAGGATCATGATGTGAGTCAAAGGCAGTTGCTTAACCAAATGAGCCAACTAGGCAACCTACACTGTTTTTAAAAAGCTTAATTTTTAAAGAAAAATTACCATTTAATCCAGCAATTCCACTTCCTGGTATATATCCAAAAGAACTGAAGAGGCACTTGAACAGATATTTGTACAATCATATTCATAGCAGCATTATTCACAACAGCCAAATGGTGAAAGCAAACCAATCCAAGTGTCTATTGCTGAATGGATGAACAGATAAACAGAATGTGACACATATATACAATGGAGTATTACTGAGCCTTAAAAAGGCATAAATTATGGGGTACCTGACTGGCTCAGTTGGCATGAAACTTGGGGTTGTAAGTTTAAGCCCTATATTGGGTGTAAAGATTACTTAAATGAATATAACTTTAAAAAAAAAAAGGGAAGGAAATTCTGATATATAATACAACACGGAAGACAAATTCTAGGGGCACCTGAGTGGCTCAACTAGTTAAGTATCTGACTTCAGCCAGGTCATCATGATCTCAGTGTCCTGGGATGGAGCCCAACACGGGGCTCCCTGCTCAGGGGAATCTGCTTGCCCCTCCCCCTGCTTGTGCTTACACACTTTCTTTCTCTCAAATTAAAAACAAAGCAAAACAAACAAAAAATGTTAAAAAAAAGAAAAAAAAGACAAGGGGTGCCTGAGTGGCTCTGTTGGTTAAGCATCTGCCTTCAGCTCAGGTCATGATCCCAGAGTGCTGGGATTGAGCCCATGTCTGGGCTCCCTGCTTAGTGGGGTGTCTGCTTCTCCCTCTCCCTCTGCCTGCTGCTCTCCCTGCTTATGCACTTTCTCTCTACCAAACAAACAAATCTTTTTTTAAAAGACAAATTCGGCTTGATTCCACTTATACAAGGCATCTAGAATAGTCAAATTCATAAAAACAGAAAGTAAAATGGTGTTTGCCAGTGCCTAGGGGGAGAATCAGGAGTTACTGTTTAATGGGGACAGTTTCAGTTTGGGAAGATGAAAAAAGTTCTGGAGATAGACGGTGGCGGTTGCACAACAATGTGAATATACTTAATGCCACTGAACTGTGCATTTCATGATTCAAATGATAAATTTTTTATGTTACATAAGTTTTACTACAATAAATAAATGAATATATGTATCAATGCAACTGCCCCTCCTCCCCAAAAAAGGTTCAAGTTCACTATCATCAGCTATAATATTTGTTATTACATAAAATCTCTTCCTCTCTTTAGGCTGGGGGATTTAGAATCCAGGAAGACAATACCCTCACCTGTTCATTCTTTCAGAGGTGTCACCTCTGGCCAAAAACGCAGCAAGTGGATATATGTTTATTCAGTTCTGATAACCCCCAAGCCCCCAGATCATCCAAACACAGGAGATGGAGCTTAAGTTTACAGGTTCAAGCCCTATATCTTATGCCACAATGAACAGAACTGATGCAAGGCCTGTTGCCTACCTCAGGATACAGGAGCTATAGGAAGGAGCCCTCAGCCCTCAGAGGAAAAGCACACAGCCACAGCAGTACTGGGCACATAATGAACATTCAACAAACCCCTAGTGTTCATCCACACGTGGTCTGGTGAACTTTATCACCAAAGTCACAGGATCCTTCCCAGCCACACTGAAAGGGAACCTATGCTTCTAGCTGGTGTGAAAACATAACAGAGCTACATAATAGGTTAAGTGAGCTCTGAACTCAGCCACAACACCCCCAGTACTACTCTCCCCTCTTGCAGACACTAGACTTCAGCAGTGAGATTAAATGACCCATACTCACGAAGCTAGTGACATTATAGGCATAGGGGAAGTCTATTTCTCCATCCACTCATGAAAAATCTAAGGAGGCCTGAGGTTCCTTCCTTGTCAATCACCAACAAAGGATGTCTGTAGTGCTTTGCCAGGTCGTGGACTCACGTGGTCCCAGCTCTCTGATAGGCCGACAAAAATGAGGTAAAACAATAAGGAAAGAGCATAATGAAAATCCAAAACCTACATATGTTCTCCTGGGCACATACTTAGATGCAAATTATCTTCGCATCTAAGCAGCAATAATAACACTACCTCTCCTCTGCAGATCTCTGGTGGCATTTGAAAATGAATGGGTTGTTAGGAGCTGTTGAGTCCTGGCTAAAGTTGAGTAATTCAGTAAAAACAGGTGTGATAAGTTTCTTTATTTTATAGAGGCCCTTGAGATCTTCTGTGCCCAATATGGTGCTGGGGACACAAGGGTAGGAGCCTGAATTCAGTCTCTGCACTCTGACAGTTTCCAGTGGCAAGTCAGGGGCAGGGTGCACTGACTCAGGGATTTCCAGAGGAAGTAAAGGCTAAGCCAAGACCTGGTAAGCAGTGAGGGGGAAAAAAGGAGCACGTTCCATGCAGAAGCAGCAGAATGTGCTGAGGCGCAGTGGCAAAAACGCAGCCCCAAAGTCAAGGAATGGAGAGAAATTAGTATGGCTGGGTCACAGCTTGGGCAGACCTAAAAAGAGCCAAAGCTGGCACAGGAAACTGGCTATCCATGCACAGCTTGCATGCTAGCTAAAGGAGTCTGAACTTCATGGAAGGTCAATAGGAAGCTGCAGAAAGGATTTAGAAAAGGGCGGAGCTGATCAAACCCACTAATGTTTGTAAAATGGATTGAAGTGGCAAAACTAGAGGCCACCCAAATCATCCCAGCCAGAGATGACAGGGCTGGACAAGGACAGAAGCAATGGGGATGGCAAGGCACAGAGAGAGCCAAGTGCTCTTTAGAATATACCTATATACATATATATATACATTATTCCTTAATTAATCTCTACTCCCAATGTGGGGCTCGAACTTACAACCCCGAGGTCGAGAGTTACACGCTCTACTGACTAAGTCAGCCAGGCACCCCCAAGCCAAGTGCTCTTTAGAACACAGTGAACTTATGCAAGGGGGAGGAGCTGCTCTGGACACAGCCCAGCACAACCAGTCACCACAGAAAGGGCAATTCTCTGAGACCCACTGGCAAACTCTGGAGCCCAAGTGCTTGTCCTGTCAGCAGTAGCCTTTCTCCAGTTCTCCTCCAACCCTAACATTTATACTGTGTGCAAACAGCCAAACAAAAAACAAAAAACATGCATCAGACCAAAGTATGAGACAAGCCCAGATTCAAATCTCACCCCTGACACTGAGTTCACCCTATGCCCACATCAGCTTGTCAGACTGTTCCTCAGCTATCACCATCAGTCCAGAGAGGCCTCAGGGTAGCCACTGAACAGGATCCTGGACATGGCGCCGGGAGGGCTGCTGGGGGCTACTGGACAACTCCACTGTACTTTAGTTCATGCACTATAGACTTTTCTGCCATTGGAATTGGGTAAAATAGGACATTTCTGATGGTCTGAATCTTGGGACTTCTAAAAACAAGCACCTCGGGGTGCCTGGGTGGCTCAGTGAGTTAAAGCCTCTGCCTTCGGCTCAGGTCATGATCCCAGGGTCCTGGGATGGAGCCCTGCATCAGGCTCTCTGCTCAGCAGGGAGCCTGGTTCCCTTCCTCTCTCTCTGCCTGCCTCTCTGCCTACTTGTGATCTCTGTCTGTCAAATAAATAAATAAATCTTTAAAAAAATAAAAATAAATAAATAAATAAAAACAAGCACCTGTTTACTGGGGAATCGCTGAGAAAAAAGGAGGTGAGCATCTGCCTCTTTCTTGGTAATGTGTCAGATAATGCTAGAAAACTAACAGATACAAGCTGCCTTGGTCACCTGGGAGGGAAACATGAGGGGTTCCCACTCCCTAAGCAGGTGACTGGAATAGACAGAGCTTACCTCCCCTATATTTAACATCTCCACTAGGGCTTTCTTTTCAAGCAGGAGAATATATCTGAGGAGCTTGGGGGCAAAGTTATTAGCCCACATCATGACTTAAAGTAGGGTAAACCCCTCTGCTTTACTCCTTTCTTCCATATGGCAGCAAAATGGAGAAAACCATTTTTCATAGTGATGAGATAACCAGTTAGGTATAGAGGGACAATAGATGGTAAGTTCTTCATGGCAGTGAGACCAAGAGCTGGCCTCTAACTTCTCAGTTTCTACTTCACTGCCAAAACCATAACACAAGCTAGAGCTAGAAGAGCAACTCCATCTCTCTGTGGGGCTCCAGGGAGAAAAGGGCAGCAAGTGAGCACAGCTCCAGCCAAGCTGGAGTGCAGGACGGAGGATGAGCAGCAGCTACGGCAAGACCCTCAGCTGACCACACGGCCAGATCCGCCCTGAAGCTATCACCATACACCGCAGGCAGCGGGGGCAAACTGGGGCCCTGGAAAATGATCTACAGTGAAAATGGACTGGTGGTTTCTGGGGCCCATGCTGTCCTCCACCCACCTCTGCTGACTCTCCCACAAAATCAACAGTCTGCTGAAACCCTGCAGTCACGCGGAGAGCTGAGCACAGTCAGCTTGGATTCTTCTTTTTTCTCTTTGGCTTTCCAGATGTTCTACAATTACTTTGATAGTCACAGAAAAATCATTTTCCAGAGCCAGCTGATGGCCACATACCTAGGAGGCTGTTGGCTCTCGCCCATCAGACTCTCCCTAGATTATCCCAGGGCACATTTCAGTGCCAGAGGGGCACAGCGGGGGACCTAGTTTTCACCGTCAGCTCCACAGTACCCCCACTTGTCTTTGACAGGAGTGCAGAGCCTGCAAGGGAAGAGCACACCTTCAGAAACAGGAGGAAATTGTCAAAATCCCTGCTTTGGTAGAGGAGATGGAGCTCTGGCTCACACAGTAGCAGGTGAGTCCCAAGCGTGCAACCCAGAGCACACAGCCAGGAAACCCTCCTGCTCAGCACAGTGACACTGGCTCAGCACAACTCCAGCTGACTAGAGATTCTTCTATGGCCCAGACAGGTCTGGTGGTGAACAGAGGACAGGACCTTAGAAACCCGGCCTCTGGAGTCTCATACCCTCCAGGGACATACCACAAGGCCTGGGGCAAGGAGATCTCGCTTTGCTCTTATCACCCATCCAGTCCTGAGAGATAGCCTGGAGCACTCTCCACTCTACACAGGCAACCTCTCTGGCAGCAGAGGTCCAGAGACAACATCCCAGACTCTTGAAGCCTGGTCTAGACACTCCAGCCTAATTCAGGACTGTGCATCTCGGATTTCACCCCACATCTCAAGTTCCCTATCAGAAGAGGAGAGGCTGGACTAAAGGGCTCCTAAGATCCTTCCCTGCTCTGACCTAGAGACTTCAATTCTTGGCAGAATAAGGTCCAGATACGGTTACAAATGTGCTGTACCCAGATGCAAGCCCAAGAGGGGGTAGACCCTGAAACAGCAGTCAAAAAGCCACCAAGACGACAAAAGAAAAGGAAATTACAGACCGATATATACTTTATAGATGCAAAAATCATCAACGAAATTGTAGCAAACCAATTCCAGCAATGTATTAAAAGGATTACAAACATGACCAAGTGGGATTTATCCTACGAAGGCAAGGTGGTTCAACATTAAGAAAATCAACCAATATAGGGGCACCTGGGTGGCTCAGAGGGGCACCTGGGTGGCTCAGAGGTTAAAGCCTCTGCCTTCGGCTCAGGTCATGATCCCAGGGTCCTGGGATTGAGCCCCACGTCGGGCTCTCTTATCAGCAGGGAGCCTGCTTCCTCCTCTCTCTCTACCTGCCTCTCTGCCTACTGTGATCTCTGTCTGTCAAATAAATAAATAAAATCTTTAAAAAAAAAAAAAAAAAAAAAAAAAAAAGAAAATCAACCAATATAATAAACCACATTAACAGAACTAAGGAAAAACACACTCATGATCATCTCAATTTATGCAGAAAAAAAAAAATAATAATCCAACACCCCTTCATGACACAAGCACTCACAAAAGTAGGAATAAAAGAGAACTTTTTCAAAATGATAAAGGGTATTTATGAAAACCCAATGGTGAGAGGCTGAAAGCTTTCCCCACAAGATTAGAATAAAACAAGTATGCCTACCTTTTACCCACTGCTATTCAACACTGTACTGGATGGAAGTCCTTGCCAGAGCAATCAGTCAAGAAAAAGAAGTAAAAGGCATTCAAATAAGAAAAGGATAGGTAAGGGCACCTGGGTGGCTCGGTGGATAAAGCCTCTGCCTTTGGCTCAGGTCATAATCTCAGGGTCCTCGGATAGAGGCCTGCATCGGGCTGTCTGCTCAGTGGGGAGCTTGCTTCCCCCTCTCTCTGTCTACCTCTCTGCCTACTTGTGACTGACCTCTCTCTGTCAAATAAGTAAATAAAATCTTTAAAAAAAAAAAAAAGAAGAAAATGATAAGTAAAACTATCTCTATTTGGAGATGACATGATTTTATAAAAAAATCCCCAACAGTACACAGAAAGCGCATTAGAGCTAAAAAATGAATTCAGCAAAGTTGCAGGATATAAAATCAAACAAAAGGCAGTTGTGTTTCTATACACTAACACTTAACAATCTAAAAAGGAAAATTTTTTTTTAAAGATTTTATTTATTTTTTTGACAGACAGAAATCACAAGTAGGCAGAGAAGCAGGGAGAGAGAGAGGGGGAAGCAGGCTCCCCGCCGAGCAGAGAGCCCGATGCGGGGCTGGATCCCAGGACCCTGGGATCATGACCTGAGCCGAAGGCAGAGGCTTTAACCCACTGAGCCACCCAGGCGCCCCTAAAAAGGAAATTTTTTAAAAATTCCATTTATAGGGGCGCCTGGGTGGCTCAGTGGGTTGGGCTGCTGCCTTTGGCTCAGGTCATGGTCTTGGGGTCCTGGGATCGAGTCCCGCCTTGGGCTCTCTGCTCGGCGGGGAGCCTGCTTCCCTCTCTCTCTCTCTGCCTGCCTCTCCATCTACTTGTGATCTCTCTCTGTCAAATAAATAAATAAAATCTTTAAAAAAAAATTCCATTTATAATATAGCATCAAACAAGTAAAATACTTGGGAATAAATTTAGCCAAGGAAGCAAAAGACTCCTACACTAAAAACTACAAAACAATGCTAAGTTAAATTAAATTTAATTAAAGAAATTATATTAAGGAAGACAAATAAATGGAAAGACCTCTTGTGTTCATGGATCAGAAGACTTAATATTGTTAAGATAGAGAGTATTGTGAATAGTCTCCAAACTGACCCAAAAAGTCAACGCAATCCCTACCAATATTCCACAGTGTTTTTTGCAGAAATGGAAAAGTCAATCCTCAAAACCATATGGATATACAAGGGACCCCAAGTGTCTAAAACAATCTTGAAAAAGGAAGAACAAAGTTAAAGGATTCACACTTCCTGATTTTAGAACTTACTAGAATACTGCAGTAATCCAAACAATGGGGTGCATAAGGTAGACGCAAAGACAAATGGAACAGAATTTAAAGTCCAGGTATAAACCCATATCTATCACGAAATTACTTTCAACAACGGCGCTGAATCCATTCAATGGGGAAAGAACCGTCTCTTCAACAACTGGTGCTAGGGGCACCTGGGTGGCTCAGCTGGTTAAGCAACGGACTCTTGATTTTGGCTCAAGTCATGATCTCAGTGTTGTGGGATAGAGCCCCACCTAGGGCGCCACACTGGGCTGGGAGCCCGCTCGGTATTTTCTCTCCCTCCCCTATTCTCTGGGGGCGGGGAGGGGGGCACAGTTGGTGCTGGGACAACTGGACTTCTACATGCAGATGAATGAAGTTGAACCCCTCCTTCATATTATATATGAAAATGAACAAAAAATGGATCAACAATCTAAATACGAGAGCCAAAACTATAAAATTCTTGAAAGAAAACAGGGAAAAGCTTCATGACCTTGGATTTTGCAATGGATTATTAGATGAGACACTAAAAGCATGAGCAACAAAAGAAAAAATTAGATAAACTGGATTTCATCAAAATTAAAACTTTTAGGGCACTTGGCTGGCTCCATTGGTACAGCACACAACCCTTTGATCTCAGGGTTGTGAGTTCAAGCCCTACATTAGGCATGGAGCCTACTTCAAAAAGATTTTTTTTCATTAAAAAAAATATTAAAACTTTTGTGCATCAGAAAACATTATCAAGGGGCGCCTGGGTGGCTCAGTGGGTTAAAGCCTCTGCCTTCGGCTCGGGTCATGATCCCAGGGTCTTCAGATCGAGCCCCGCATCGCATTGGGCTCTCTGCTCAGCAGGGAGTCTGCTTCTTCCTTTCTCTCTCTGCCTGCCTCTCCACCTACTTGTAATCTCTGTCAAATAAATAAATAACTAAAATCTAAAACAAAACAAAACAAAAAACACATTATCAAGAAAGTGAAAAGATAACTAGAGCATGGGAGAAAATATTTGCAAATCATGTATCTGATAAGGGTTTAATATCCAAAATATGTAAAGAGGGGCCCAAGGGGCACCCAAGTGGCTCAGTTGGTTAAGCGACTAATCTTGATTTCAGCTCAAGTCATGATCTCAGATTCATGAGATAGAGCCTTGTATCAGGGACTCTGCTTTTCTCTCTCCCTCTGCCCCTACCCCACATCACACCCTCATGCACTCTCTAAAATAAACAAATCTAGGGGCACTTGGGTGGCTCAGTGGGTTAAAGCCTCTGCCTTCGGCTCAGGGTGTGATCCCAGGATCCTGGGATTGAGCCCCGCATCCTTCCCCCCTCTCTCTGCTTGCCTCTCTGCCTACTTGTGATCTCTGTCAAATAAATAAATAAAATCTTTTTAAAAAATAAATAAATAAAATAAAATAAACAAATCTAGGGGCGCCCAGGGGGCTCAGTCATTAAGTGTCTGCCTTCAGCTTAGGTCATGATCCCAAGCTCCTGGGATCAAGCCCCGTATTGGGCATCCAGCTCGGCTTCTCTCTCTCCCACTCCCCCTGCCTGTGTTCCCTCTCTTGCTATGTCTCTGTCAAATAAATAAATAAAATACTTAAAAACAAACACAGAAACAAACAAACAAATCTTTTTTAAAAAGAGGGACTCAAACAAATACTTCTCCGTCAATGTTCACTTCTATGTACCATTATTCACAATAGCCAACAGATGGGGGGAAAAAACCCAAGTGTCTATCAACAGATAAAAGATAAACAAAATGTGGTTTATACATACAGCCATAAAAAGGAATATTTCTGATATAGATCACAACACAAACCTTGAAAACATTATGCTAAGTGAAATAAACACAAAAGGACAATATTGTAGGATTCCAGTAATTTGAAATATCTAGAATAGGCAAACTCATAGAAACAGAAAGGTTGCCAAGGGCTGGAGGAGGGGGAAATAGGGAATTATTGCTTAATGGGTACAGAGTTTCTGTTTGGGCTGATGAAAAAGTTTTGGAAAATAGACAGTGGTAATGATTGCCTAAGATTGTGAATGTAATTAATACTACCAAATTGTACATTTAAAAATGGTTAAGAAAAAAATAAAATAAAATAAAATAAAATAAAAATAAAAATGGTTAAGGGGCGCCTGGGTGGCTCAGTGGGTTAAAGCCTCTGCCTTCGGCTCTGGTCATGATCTCAGGGTCCTGGGATCGAGTCCCGCATCGGGCTCTCTGCTCAGCAGGGAGCCTGCTTCCTCCTCTCTCTCTCTGCCTGCCTCTCTATCTACTTGTAATCTCTGTCAAATAAATAAATAAAATCTTAAAAAATAAAATAAAATAAAAATGGTTAAAATGATACATGTCATATATGTATCATACACTGCACAGCACACACACACACACACGTGCACACAGTCACCAATAACACCCCCCACGGCCCTGCATGCCAGCATTAGCCTCATCTGACTTTTCCAAATGAAACAAGGAAGCCTTGGCACAAGGCGCAGTGGAAAGCATCAGAGTATTCTGGCCTCCTGTCAGGGCCAGAAGAAAGAAGTCCTTCACCATAAGCAAACAGCAGATGACAAGGGTGAAGAACACCCACCTAGCTCTTTATTTTCTATCAATTTCTTCTTAGAGAGAAAGTGGATTTCATGGGCTGGCAAGCCCACAGGGACTTTTTTTTTTTTTTTTTTTTTTTTTGAGAGGGAGAAAGAGAGCAAGCAAGAGCACAAGAGCAGGGGGAGGAAGAAGCAGACTCCCCAAAGAGCAGGGAGCCTGACATGGGGATCGATCCTAGGACCCCAGAATCATGACCTGTGCCTAAGGCAGACACTTAACCGACTGAGTCACGGGGTGCCCCGGGCACTTTTAATAAATACTGCTTAAGATATATGAACCAGGGCGCCTAGGCTCAGTGGGTTGAGCCTCTGCCTTCGGCTCAGGTCATGATCTTGGGGTCCTGGGATCAAGCCCCGCATCAGGCTGTTTGCTCGGAGGGGAGCCTGCTTCCCTCTCCCCCTCTGCCTGCCTCTCTGCCTACTTGTAATCTCTCTCTGTGTCAAATAAATAAATAAATAAAATCTTAAAAAAAAAAAAAAAAAGATATGACCCAATGGGCGCCTAGGTGGCTCAGTTGGTTAAGCGTCTGGCTTCAGCTCAGGTCTGGGATCCGGGACCTGGGATCCAGGCCCTGGGATCCAGGCCCACGGCGGGCTCCCCGCTCAGCAGGGAGCCTGGTTCTCCCTCTCCCTCTGCCCTTCTCTCCTGCCCATGCTTGCTCACTCTGTCTCTCAAATAAATAAATAAAAATCTTTAAAAAAAAAGATATGAGCCAATGACCATTGCACCTGAACATATTTTTTTAAGATTTCATTTATTTAGGGCGCCTGGGTGGCTCAGTGGGTTAGGCCGCTGCCTTCGGCTCAGGTCATGATCTCAGGGTCCTGGGATCGAGTCCCACATCGGGCTCTCTGCTTGGCGGGGAGCCTGCTTCCCTTCCTCTCTCTCTGCCTGCCTCTCTGTCTACTTGTGATCTATCTCTGTCAAATAAATAAATAAATAAATCTTAAAAAAAAAAAAAAAAAAAAAAAAAAAAAAAAAAAAAAAGATTTCATTTATTTATTTATTTATTTATTTGTCAGAGAGAATGAGAGCACAAGCAGGGGGAGCAACAGGCTGAATATCTCCAGGCCCACAGAGCTCTGGTAGGAAGTGATGAAGAGGAAAGAAAAAAGACAAGCTCCTCGGTCTCAGAGCTGAGATAGCTCATGGGGGCTGAGGGAAGGTACCAGCTCTGCTGCCAATCTTCTCAGTCACCAATGCCTCTGTCCCTTGCCCCAGACCCCCGTGGAGCTACTGAAATCTTACCTGATAGCTTCATCTTGACATCTAACACCTTAGCCACAGCTCAGCAGGCTGGCAATCTTGTTCCTATCAGAATCTGCCCTAGATAAAGAAATCATCAGCCTCTGTAACAGAGATCTTGGGGACTATGGTTACAAAATGGTCCCTGGGAGACATTTCAGGAAAAGCACCAACTGATGTTTAGGTCTGAAATAAGGGTTAATATTTGGTGCTAGGAATTTTATTTCATACTCTGATGGGCCTGCTTAAAACCACAGGCCATCAGGACACTGGCTGCTGTGTGTACATGCTGCTCCTCCAGCAACCACACCCCCACTTGGCAGAGGATGCAGTTACCCACTGAGCCCATATCTGTGCAGGCCCCTTACTGAGAGATGGTCCATAACAGAGATGAATGAACCCAGCTCGGCACCACCCAAGAAAAAACAGGCTTGAAGGAAAAGGGGCCTAGAGTCAAAATGTGCTTGTAGGCAGGAAGGTGGTTCTGAATGTGAGTCTGGTGGGGCGCCTGGGTAGCTCAGTGGGTTAAGCCGCTGCCTTCGGCTCAGGTCATGATCTCAGGGTCCTGGGATCGAGTCCCGCATCGGGCTCTCTGCTCGGCGGGGAGCCTGCTTCCTCCTCTCTCTCTCTGCCTGCCTCTCTGCCTGCTTGTGATCTCTCTCTGTCAAATAAATAAATAAATCTTTAAAAAAAAAAAAAAAAAAAAAAAAAAGAACACCATCAAAACACCCAGAGACCCCACAAGACAGGAAGGGGCAGAACAGTCCCCATGAGTGGTCCTAAGTAGGTTACTCACACACTCTAGGTTCTGGCTTTTTCCCTAAGAGTCTCAAGCACCAAGACTTTCCAGAGCCTGTCACATTCAGAAACCAAACATACTGCCCTTACCAGAAGGTATACCTATTGGTTCCCCAGCTTAATATGAGTCTCGACACAGTAAATGCCCTTACTCAGACATTACCCTTAATCTTCTAGTTACAGGTATTCATCCAGAAATGGGCCTGGAGTTTACTGGTTTGTAATTTAGCATCTTTCATTATTTTCAGCAGGGGATCTTATTCAAGTAACTAGCCCACCATTACCTGGAAACTCTAAGGCCCAATGAGTTTGAAAACATCAAATTCCATGTATTAAACCCCTTTCTGCTTAAAATATCTGGAATGGTTTCTGTTTTCTGCACTCACCTCAACTGATACACATAATGGCAATAAACTACATTTGTTTAAACCTGCATCTCTCTATATGTTTTTTTTAATATTTATTGATTAATTGAGAGAGAGCACATGCACAAGTTAGGGGGGCAGAGGGAGGAGAGAGAAACTCAAGCAGACTCTGTGCAGAGCCTGTCCCAGGGCTCGATCCCATGACCCCAGGATCACGACCTGAGCCAAAACCCAGAGTAGACCACTCAACCAACTAACTAAACCATCCAGGTGCCCTGTCTCTCTGCTATTTTTTAAATGTACACTGTGTCAGGTGTTGAAAAATGTTATGTATTATTTACATTTTGGCACATAAATAAATAAAAGCAAATATAACTACTAATAAACTCCTAGAACAACAGCTATTATTAAAAGAGAGCATTCTGTAAAAGAGCCAATATCAATTTCAGATACATGGTTTTGTATACTGGGTGATAATTAGTTCTACCCTGCAAACCATCCCCTCTGCCTCCCTTTGGTTCAGTTGCACCTCAGCAATGTCCTCCAGAAGAGACAAGCTGAGCCCTGACAGCACCTGGGCACAACTGCCTTTCTGCTCTCTCATCTTCCAACTGCCTCCGTCCCTTTGACCAAAAAAACATCAACTGCCGGGTGCACTGCACATTAAGAAAACTCCTGGGGCTCTGTCTAGATAAGGATGAGCACTGTTATCAATCAGTAACATGTGCCACAGAAGCTGAGTGCAGCAGATGAGGTATCTGAGCCTTGAAACCTGCCCTCCCCATAACCTTGAATAAACTTCCCTGGAATCCCAGGCCACTCCTAAGGTTCAAGAGGTAGGAGGGGAAGAGAGCAAAAGACTTACCCAGCCCCTCCCCCATTGCTCTACACAGTCCAGAGCTGGACTCCTCATGAGAGGGGCTGGGTTCTTTTCTATCACCAAGTTTTCCAGCCTCATTTCCAGCAACAGAGTCATGACCTCATATTTCAACAAAATGCCAGGATCCTGGAGCTACAAAGACATTTCATATGGATTTTGAGCAGAATTTCTGGAGAGGAAGAGTGACAACCTGAAGAGGGGTGACATTATCCACCCCTCTCTAGAGATCCATCCTTTCTTTGCAATTTGACCCCTGCCCACAGAGACCCACACTGGGAACCTTTATTCTTTCCTAACAGCCCCAGAATAAGATGACAGACACCCCATGCTTCCCATGCAGAGCTACTGAGTCCATCCTCCTGTGTTCCACCCCAATGGGCTCCTGCTTCCCCTCTAACAGGGAATCTCCCTTACATAGTGACCCATTTAGGGAAAAGAACAAACATTCCAGAAAAAAAAAAAAAAAAAAAAAAACAATGATGGCAGGAATTGGGGAGAAGGGCTGTGCAGTGAATTTCAGGAATCTCTCCAGAGGCTGATGCTCGACTAAGGAAGCCCCCAGTTACAAGAAGGCAGCCATACTCCCCACTCTCAGCTTCCAGCTTGGAGCCTGGGGGTGCAACACACAGTGAGCAGGGAAGTCCAGATGTGCTCAGCACAAGAAAATGTCCTTCCAGAAAAGTGGACATCGTGTGGACTCCAGTATTCTCACCCTATATCAGAGCTACACCTCAGTGAGCCCAGCTAGACCTGGGCTTTAATCCCCAACACAGGTAGGCAATACAAACACTCGTGCAATGTGTTACCAGGAAGAGATGCAGCCCACAGTTCAGCATCTGCCCGTGATGCCATCAGAACTGGAGGGCAGTCAGGAAGAACAGGGCACAACCACCATCTGTATCTGCCTTGGGCAAAGACAGAACATACTTCTCAGGACAGGCAGGACAAAGCGTCCTCCCCCAGATCCAAAAATGACCACCTATTTTGCAATGGCACTGCACAATGCCATTGTGCACGGAGCGAGGGAACCCAAGGGCCAGCCACAGACTGTCTCTAGGCTGGAGGGCCTGAGCTCAAGTTGCTTTACAGATCACAAACATGGCAGGTGAGATCGTGAATGAGCGAGCGGCTCTCTGGGTCTCCATGGAAAATTATGGACAGTGTCGTCTTTCAGGTGGGACTTGGCAAAAACCAAATACCAAAGACCAAGCAAAGGCGGAGTGCTTTCACCCCCAGGAAGCCTCTCTGGCCACCAGTCTTCAACATCCCTCCTCTGTATCTTACCATACAGGAAAAAGACCAACCAAGAGAGAGAAGACACAGGCTTCAGGAAAACCATGCCTAGAGTGTGGGACCTAAAGCTACTGGCACACGCTGGACAGGGCTCTCAGCCTGAGAGGCTGACTGAACCAGAGCAGCAATCTCTTCTGTCCCATCCACTCTCAAAAGTGTGGGCAGATCCAAGTCCTCAAACACTGCTACCAACCTCAGGATAAAGCCCATGGTCCTTAGCCAGAGCATACAAGGTATTTCTGATCTGGCCCTTGCCTACCTCATACTCTGTGCTCCTCAACTTTTTATACACTACTCCTTCTGCCTGGATCACCTGCTTCTCAACAAAGTGAAAACCTGGAACCCTCATTCATCCTTCCAGATTTAGCATCATCACCCCTTCTATGAAGGTTTCCCCAAACTTTCAGGCACAGAGAAAGCCCAATCTCTGGGCAACCCCTGGGTATAGCACACACTATGGAATGGCCTTTTCTAGACCACCCTGTAAGGCTGTATGTGTAGGCATATCTGCCTCCTCCCTAGATGAGCCTCAGGCCTGTGCTCCTGAAGGCCCGGCCTGGCACCGAGACTAAACAATGGGTGCCTCACTGTGGTATACAGAATTAATGATGAGTGCTTTGCTGCCTGGCCAAAGGAAGTCAGCTGCAAGTTCAAGCAAAGGCAGGCTGGCTGTGGCCAGCACCTGGGCCTGGGCACCAGTTGCAGAGAAGAGCCACCCCCCCACACACCTTAACTCCATCCTGTGCTCCAGCCCAGGCTTGCTGTTCTTGGGTAGAGCCACCCATCACATGTCAGGAGGCTGCTGCTGCTGGGATGATGTTACAGTCTATTTTGAGGGTCACACTGGAGCATCTGTCAGCCTGGCCAGCCACACCCTCCATGTGTCATCACTAAGAGCTGGGGACACCCACAAGTCCACAAACTCTGCCTGAGTGAGTCATTTCCCCAAGGAACCCTCAGCTTCAGGGCCTCAGTGGCTTTCTAACAAGATCAACCTGAATGCCCTTATCTCCTGGCACCACTGGCAGGGCTCTGATGTCTCCTCACCCACCAGACCCAATTCCTGCCGTTCCCAGCACTGGTGACTCGGCAAAATGCAGCTGAAGCCCATCAGTTTGTACCAAGCTCTTAGCTTAAATGTAGCCCCTCCTTCTTTAGCTCTCTCTTACATTAAGGAGTGCCCAGAAAGCCCAGGACCCTGACTTCAAGCCAGGTACTAAGCAGGTTCATTTTAGGTCCAGCAGGTCTCTCCTGCTGAAAAACTCCTACTCATCCCTCAAAACCAAACCCACACTCTGCCTCCTCTTGCAGAGAATATTTCTGTCTACTCTCTGCTGAGTGGCCAAAGGCTTTCTGAGGACAAAGCTGGTCTGTGCTGGCTTTACCTTTATTCTCCCTGTACCCAGCCTAGCACATAGTAGGTATGACTAAATACTCCATGAACCCCTGAAATGAAACTATCTAACTAGACTAGATTAGTACGTTCTACAAAAATCATCAAAACAAAGGCCTTTCTAGGGACGCCTGGGTGGCTCAGTTGGTTGGGCAGCTGCCTTCGGCTCAGGTCGTGATCCCGGCGTCCTGGGATCGAGTCCCGCATCGGGCTCCTTGCTCAGCAGGGAGCCTGCTTCTCCCTCTGCCTCTGCCTGCCATTCTGTCCGCCTGTACTCGCTCTCTCTCCCTCTCTCTCTGACAAATAAATAAATAAAATCTTTAAAAAAAAAAAAAAAAGGCCTTTCTAGAAAATGACATTGATAAATGGGTTCATAAACACCTTTAACAAATGTACTCAAAACTACAGAAAAACAAATTTACAGATTCAGTAAATCAAGCCCAGTACAGAGTATGCCACATTTCTCTGGCCCCATTCAGCACTAAACACCTTGTAGCTCTGTCTCTTAAGGACACTGTGATCCCCTAAGAATCCAACTGGACATTCCTTCACTCTACCCAGGGAGAGAACTCAATGGGGAAAGGCACCAGCAGAGACACATATGTCTAGGATCAGGCAAAGACATCTAACAAGTTGGGCCACTCAAAGCCGTAGTGCCAGGACAGGTCACCAAACATTCTAGGGGTTCAGGACTAACTCACAAAATAGACACATTATCAGGGTGCCTAGGTGGCTCAGTTAGTTGAGTGGCTGACTCTTGATTTAGACTCGGGTCATGAACTTGGGGTCCTGGGATAGAGCCCTGCTTCGGGTTCCCTGCTTAGCAAAGACTCGGCTTCTGCTCCCTCTCCCTCTGCCCCTCCCCAATGAGGTCATATTCTCTTTCAACTAAATAAATAAAATCTTTTTTTAAAGACTATTTATTTATTTGACAAAGAGAGAGAGCACAAGAGAGAGCACATCCACTGAGCCCCCCAGGCATCCAAAGAAGATCTTTTTATTAAAAAAAAAAAGGATTTGGGGGTTCCTGGGTTAAGCCTCTGCCTTCGGCTCAGGTCATGATCTCAGGGTCCTGGGATCGAGTCCCATATCAGGCTCTCTGCTGGGCAGGAAGCCTGCTTCCTCCTCTCTCTCTCTCTCTCTCTCTGCCTGCCTCTCTGCCTACTTGTGATCACTGTCAAATAAATAAATAAAATCTTAAAAAAAACAAAAAAGGATTTTCTGGGACATCTAGGTGGCTCAGTCCGTTAAGCCTTCAGCTCACATCATGATCTCAGGGTTCTGGGATCAGGTCCCACATTCAGCTCCATGTTCAGCACGAAGTCCGCTTCTCTCTCTATCCCTCTCCCCTACTTGTGCGCACATATGCATGCACTCTCTCTCAATTAAATAAAAATAAAATCTTTAAAAAAAAACAAAAAGGATTTCTGTCTCTCCCTCTGCCCCTCCACACCCTTGTGTGCACTTCTCTTTCTCTCTCTCTCCCCCTCCCTTTAAAACAAAGACATCTTTTAAAAAAATAAACTCTAAAAACAAACAAACAAATTTAAAAAGACATATTAGGGTGCCTGGGTGGCTCAGTTGGTTAAGCAACTGCCTTGGGCTCAGGTCATGATCCTGAGTCCCAGGATTGAGTCCCACATCGGACTCCCTGCTCAGCAGGGAGTCTGGTCTGCTTCTCCCGCTGACCTCTCTCCTCTCATGCTCTCTCTCTCTCAAATAAGTAAATAAAATCTTTAAAAAAACAAAAATAAAAACAAAAAAAAACACCACATTATCATCTGCTCCAGCCACTTTTCAGAGACGCTGTAAGGCTGGAACTCAAGCATACAGGAAAGCTATACAACACAACTGGTTAACACCTGGGTCACAGACCAAACCTAGGTTAGAAACTCGCCTGCACTACGGATGGGAAACAAATAATGAGCTGATTATTTTCTGCCGTTCGCCTCCTCGAACCCACTATCTGGCTACATTCTAGCCATGAGACAGCTTTCAGGGATTCCATAAAGAGGCCACGAGGAGACATTCATATACTTGCTATCTGACGGTGGTCAAGTGAAGCAGGCCACTACAAACAACAGAGGACATGAGGCCTTATTAAAACTGAGGTTTCAAAAAAAAAAAAAAAAACTGAGGTTTCCAGGTCAGCCTATTGGTTATATTAACCACATATAAAAATGCTGGCTACAGAAACTGACAGAAGATAAGATGCCCAACTTTCTTTAAATCTGCAGGCAAAAACTATAGTAAAGACAACTAACAAGACACAGGGCCTCTTCCAGCAAGATCCGCTTACAACGGAAATGTGAAAAGCCAGTTGAAGGAATTCAGGTCTCTACATTTAAACACTCCCCTTCTGAAAAAGTATTCTCTTTTCTCACTAGCTCAGCGGTTATCTATGATTAGGACTACATAGAAAACAATTGATTTTCCTCCCTAAAGTCCAAGTAATGCTCCTCGGTCTCCTTGACAATATAAGACTCCAGCCACTGCCATTTTAGTCTCTACCAAAACTATTTTTGCACTGTTTAAGAGGCCATTCTCATTCACACTAGTTCAAACACTTTGTGCTTTGATCAGATGATGGGAAAGGAAAATAGAAACTTTAAAGCCCTCCAATAGTATATTTCCTATCTTTAAATTAACTAGACAGGATAAAAGTTAAAAGATGTAATAGCATGCCATGATCAGAATTTCAGAATCATGGAATCCCGGGGTTAAAGGCAGCTTAGGTGCTGGCCTAGCTCTCCACAGCACAGACAAAGAGACTGAATCTGCGCCATCTACCCATGGCCACACAACCATCCCAGGCAAGGATGACACAATTTCACTGAGGAAGCAGGCAAAGCTCTTGACTATAGCAGTCCTCCCCCAGCACAGCCCCTTGGGTGGGCATTTTGCATGCACCACAAGAGGGGCAGTCCCTAAGAGAGAGGAAGTATTTTGAATGCTCAAAAACACATATTCAGGATTGGCACGAAGGTCACTGGTATAGTTGGCAAACTTCCCACATCAGACCTAGGGTCTGATGAGGAATGCCTTTCCAAGAAAGCTGAAATCATGTTATTTCATAAGTTAAACACCTGCTATGTCACAATCAATGGGAAAAAAGAGAGTAGGAGAAAAAGGGAAAAAAAGAAAAATGAGAAATCTCCCCCTCTGACTTCCAGGTGTCTGCTTAGATCACCCTAAAATAAGGAGCCTCCTTAATGCTTACTTTAATGAGGACCTTCTTAAAGCTGGTCCAACTGGTGTTCAAGTCCCTGGACTGAAAAACAAGTTTATGAGCAGCGAGGTCACCTGATTCTGACCATGTGCATGCTGTTTACCCTGAGATGACAGGCCAGTGGCTGCCACAGCTATGATGAATGCTGTTAAGACTCTACGATCCCTTTTGAAGCCTTACAGAGGCCTCTACATGACTAAATGCCATAAAAAAGAACCCTGAATGCAGCAAGAGTGTGAAAGGAGGGAAGTCACAAATGCCAGAGGACAGTGGGGAAAATCCCATTCTGGATACTGAATTGTTAATGTAAACTTGTTACTGGTTTCCCTGACTTGTGAGGTATCTCATTACATAATCACCTTAGAAGTGTAATCACTAAATCTCTTTAGAAGTCCCCTCCTCTACCTGTTGATGGCAATGCACCTACTTGCTACTAACAGCTGCCGCTTAAAACCAGGCCATACCAACAGTCCGGTAACAGAGGCAGCCCCACTATTCAACCCTCTGTAGCCCAGACCCATATAGCTCAGGAGCTCACATCGGTCACAAGTGTCAACCAGGAGACCTCGAACTCTGACCACAAGGAACAGTTCAGTGCTGGGGAAAAGAAGATGGTAAGAAGGGGCTTACCCATCTCTTCCTTTGCTGACAATCTTCACCTCAAAGTAATAAATGCCACAGGCAGCAGGTATGGGGTGAGTCGCACGCACTGAGGCAGCATCTTTGTGATTTTTACCATGACCTAATAGGAGAGAGCAAGGAAGAAATTTCAGCAGAAATGCAGATAGAAGCCTTGTTCTTTTCTGCTCCATGGCAACTTCACCCCTTCATGGCCAGGGGAAGCCCTTACATAGTTCAAGGAATAACTAGAGAACAACTGAGCAAACACATAAGCCTCCCACTTTTGGCTCACTTCCTCCTGGGAAATGCAGCCCTGCCAGAGACACTTTCTCCCATACAAACCAAAGGAGGGTACAGGCAATGTGGATGCATGTGAGAGATTCCCAAGTGCTGCTGGCAGTCTCTCCAGAATATAGAGAGCCCACCTGGGAGATCAGGAGAGGAGGAGGCAGCTCTGGAAGTCCATTCCCCTTAACTTTAATAAAAAAACTCCAAGCTCTGTCTGTGATGTCTGGCAGGTGAGCAAGCCCAAAGGCCTCTGGCCAATGGAGGGGATGTGACCACCCCCTTCTTCTGACACTCCCAAAACTAAGCAGTGATGAAAGGCCCAGCTGGCATTGGAGCTACCCAGGATAACCAAAAAGGCTCTCGGGTGGAAGGTCCAGCCCTGCACTGGGTTTGGACACCTGTTGCAGTTCTCTTGCCATCGGGTGTCTCAGGGGCACAGCAGTCTAGAGAGTCGACCCTCGGCCTGGTCAGCCTCAACACCATGGACTCCCCGCAGGGGCCAAGGCCTAACCTGGAGCACCCAGGCCAGGGAAGGGACGTGATATGGCAGGGGTCGGGCAGCACAGGCGCCCGGCAAATGCTCCGGTCATACCCCAACCACCCTGGGTAGAAGAGGCCGATACCTTTGTAGTGGACGCGGAGGTTGCCCTGGGAGAGGCCAATGTAGTTGTACTTGTCCTTGGGGCTCCAAGAGCGCGGCAGTGGCGTCTCATGCTGGTTGACCGCGGGATACAGGCGCTGAAGGCGCCGGCTCAGCTCCTGCTCCCCCGGGGACGGCAGCCCGCCCCCAGCGCCCCCACCAGAGGAATCTCCAGCCTGCGGGCTCCCAGCTCCCGGGTCCACCGTCGCCGCCGCCATCTTGGAGGGAGCTGCTATTGTGTCACTGGGGGCGGGGAGGAGCGGGACCAGATCTTCCCCGCTCAGCCAATGGCCGACGAGCCTACCGAGGCCGCAGGGAAACCGAGTCCGAGTCCGACACCTCTCTTTGGACATTGCCAGCCCTCGCCACATTGAGGACTCCATATCCCACAATGCAGAGCTTTCCAGAGGCGGGACAACCCGGGCTCGTAGGGAACTTTGGGAGATGTAGTATATATCTGCTAGTCATAAGCCTGTTCGGCGAGACTTCGAGAAACCAAAAACTACAATTCCCGCTGGCAAGGCGGATCCAGGCCCTCAGTTCGCCGCCCTCCCCCATAGCCTCTGTTTATCACCCCGCCTCAGTTCTGATAGCTAGAGTCAAATCCACTGTAGTGATTGACTGAGGGGACCCTACTCCCGGGTCTGAGGCCACCTTTGCTAATTGGCTTCCCTCCCAGCCTGCCTGCTCGGGGAGCGGGGGTGTGGCACAACCCTGACCCCGCCCCAGCCGCTGGGATGCTGGGGCCTGGTCGCCATAGCGACGGGCTGTACACTACCACAGCTTCCCCCGCGGCGGATGCGGGCTGCCCGGCTGCCTGAGGGTCATGGCCTTCCAGAAGCCGCGGTCCTCCAGCTTCGCGACCACATCGAGGTAGGCACTGGCCAAACTGAGGGTAGAGAGGAGGGTTTGAGAGCTTCCAGAAAGAGAAATGCCTCTGTCCATTTGTCCAAGGCTTCAGGCCCCACAGAATCTGTGGTGCAGAAACTGAATCCGGGCTAACTTAGCCCGCTGAGGACATTACGCGCTAGCAAAAGGGCCGGCGCCCTTGATCATTAGTAAGAGCCAGCATGTGTTAAGCATATATTATGTGCCAAGTGCTTTATATATGGCACATTTAACCTCACAACTCTATGAGGTAGTAATATCTCCGTTTTACAAATGAGTAGAAGCCTGGAGAGATCATGTGTCTTACGTTTATAAGTGGTGGAGCTGGGATTTGAACCCAGCCATGTAAGACTTCTGAACCTGAGCTCTTAGCCACAAGGATAAACTGCCTCTTCACCCATTGGTTTATGGCAAAGATGCTTGTCGAATCGCTGTCTATTCAGGGGTTGCAGCCTCTGGGCACTGCAAAATATAACAACAAGATCTATTAGCCAGGAAAGCCACAAAATGTACATATTAAAACAGAAACTTGGGGCGCCTGAGTGGCCCAGGTGGTTGAGCATCTGTCTTCGGCTGAGATCATGATCCTGCGATCCATGATCACGGTCCTGCGATCAGCCCCAGGTGGGCCTCCCTACTCGGTTGGGAGTTGGCTTTTCCTTCTCCCTCTACCTCTCCCTCCTGCTCATGGTCTCTCTATCTTTATCTCTATCTCTCTGTTTCAAATGAATAAATAAAATGTTTTTTTTTAATTAAAAATTTTTTTTTTAATTTGGCTAAATATCTTTCTAGCTTTGGGAACTTAGAGAAGTCTAAGTCCCAGGCCTCGGGCACCTGAGTGGCTCAGTGGGTTAAGCCGATGCCTTCAGCTCAGGTCATGATCTCAGAGTCCTGGGATCGAGCCCCGCATTGGACTCTGCTCAGCAGGGAGCCTGCTTCTCCCTTTCTCTCTGCCTGCCTCTCTGCCTCCTTGTGATCTTTGTCTGTCAAATAAATAAATAAAATCTTAAAAAAAAAAAAAAAAGTCCTAGGCCTCTGCTTTATCTCAGACATGGGGATGGATACAACCCACTTCACATTGTTGGGAAAACTTAGAATAAGTAAAGCTGTCATTGCAGCTCTTGCATATACTAAGTATTCAGCAAATGTTCAATGAATATAGTTTCTCCCTTCTAATCAGTACCAATGTAAAAACCTGATCTTACCTAAACTTTAATCCTTCAAGGTTTGCTGCCCCAATAAAGAAAGCCTACAAAAGTCAGGAGGGGCGCCTCGGTGGCTCAATCGGTTGAGTGTCTGACTCTTGATTTTGGCACAAATCATGAATTTTGGGGTTGTGGGATCCACCCCGCATCAGTTCTGTGCTGGGCATGTAGACTGCTTAAGATTCTCTCTCTGTCCTTCCTCTCCTCTCTCTCTTAAAACAAAACAAAAAAAAAAAAAAGTAAATTATTTGCCAGAGCTAAAATGAATCTACAAGAGCCATACAGCAGGCTTGAGAAAGAGTATAATTACCCAGCACAGGAATGATAGGAAAATACAGTCATGTTTGAGAGGGATATGAAACAGATTCAGGAGAATAAATGTTTATCTATTTTAAGAAGGAAGCATAATGGGGGTACCTGGCTGGCTTGGTTGGTGGAGTATGTGATTTTTTATCTCCAGCTTGTGAGTTTGGGCCCCACACTAGCTGTAGGGATTACTTAAAAATAAAATCTTAAGAAAGAAGAAGAAGAATGTAATTGCTGAGGCTGAATTTGGTAGCAGTACATAATATCATTGATTCCTGTCCATATCCTTCACCAGTATTTAGAAATGAATACTGGGCCAAGCTCTTTCCCTTAGAGGCACAGTATGGGTGTCCTCCTCCAGCTCCCCTTAGAGCAGAGCCAGGATGATGAAGGATAGGCCAGACCTTAGTACTACAAATATGTCAGCAGATCCTCTTAAAAGGGACCTTCAGATTGTGTATTTCCCAGGGTGCCTGGGTGGCTCAGTCGGATGAACCTATGCCTTTGGCTCGGGTAATGATCCCAGAGTCCCAGGATTGAGTCCCAGGATCAAGCCCGTATCCACAGGGGCTCCCTGCTCAGTAGGGAGTCTACTTCTCCCTCTGCTTCTCCCCCTTGCTCATGCTTGCTCACATGTGCTCTCTCTCTCTCCCTCAAATAAAGAAAGTCTTTAAAAAAGAAAGAAAGAAAGAAAGAATTTGTCTCTGTTTCCTTATGAGCAAACTAGGCTGAGAGAGGTTAAATGACCTGCCCCGGGGTTCCTGTTGGAACCCCAGATGTCGGCTCCATGCCCTTCAGCCAGTAAGTATGTGCAAGATAGGAACTGGCGCAACAAGCTCCTGGCCCTGTGCTTCTTGTCCTATAGCACCTGCCTTTGGTATGACACCCCCAGAATGTGTCAGAGTCACAAACATGAAACTCATCCGAATACTGAATGAAAGTGTAAGCCCACAGAGTTTTGTGGGCTCGTGGTGAGGCTTCCCTGTCACTGCAGGAATTGGGGAATTGGTGAGATTCTCAGCATGAGAAGGTTTCCAGGAATATAGGGAAATGTTTTGGGCCCAGGGTCAGGAACTTGTTGGCAGCATCCCTGGGAATCTGTAGGCAGTGCTGGGAAGACCCAGAGCCTAGATCTGCAACAGAGAGAAGAGGCCATCTCTCTCGTAGATCTAGGAAGGGTGGAGGTACTATTCCCACTCAGGGCTCAGGGCTCTGTCACCTACCACTGTCTTCCCCTTTTCTGTGCAGAACACACATGCGGCCTTCAGGAGGGACCATAGATGACTCCTTCCTCACAGAAATCAAGAACACCCAGAATCGCAAGCTTTCTCAGAAACAGAAGACGCTGGTTAGTGCCAATGTCTTGTTGGAAACCCTGATGTCAATTCTCAGACCCTATCTGCCTTCCTCTCTGCAACCCAAAAGCACCATGCATCTGAAATACGTCTCCCAGAGTGGCTTCTCCCCAGTTAAGGGAGTGCAGCTCATGGAGGCCAGGCCCATCGGGCTCTGAGGTAGGTGTGTGCACACTCCTGCAGCTCACCTGAAAAGCCCGTCCAGACCTCTCCTAGCAGAGAGAGATGCAGCTGATGTCCATGGATATGCTTCCCCTGCAGCTCAGCATTCTGGAATGGATCTCATTTTTTCATTCAGCCTGACATGTGCCAGGCATTATGCTACGTGCTGGGATGGTCACAGATCTGCCAAGGTCCTTCAGGGCTATGACTGTATCTTTTTTATATATGGCCCTGGTTCCTGAAAGGATACTTGAGTGGTAGGCATATGTTGAGAGCTCTATAATGCTGTGAGTAGATAAGTGAAGGCAGGAGTGAAGGGATGTTCCCACTTCATGTTGCTGGCTCTGGGTTGGAAGCAAAGACTCTACTAGCCTCAGGAAACGTCCTTCCTCCATTCCTGTTCTTTTAAGTTTTTATATAAAAGTGAATGTTGTCTCTATCTTGGGGCACCTGGCTGGCTTAGTCAGTAGAGCATGTGACTCTTGATCTCTGGGTGGTTAGTTCAAGCCTTAGACTGGGCGAAGAGCTTACTTTTTAAACAAAATCAATGCTGTCTCATTAAGTACATTTGGGTTTTTGTTGATATGATCATAGGATTGTAATTATTTATTTTTTATTTTTTTTATTTTTTTTTTTAAAGATTTCATTTATTTATTTGACAGAGAGAAATCACAAGTAGATGGAGAGGCAGGCAGAGAGAGAGAGAGAGGGAAGCAGGCTCTCAGCAGAGAGCCCGATGCGGGACTCGATCCCAGGACCCCGAGACCATGACCCGAGCCGAAGGCACCGGCCTAACCCACTGAGCCACCCAGGCGCCCCAGGATTGTAATTATTTAATTAGCAAACAGCCATTATTGGAATCAAATGAAGAAACACATTTTTTTTAAGATTTTATTTATTTATTTGATAGACAGAGATCACAAGTAGGCAGAGAGGCAGGCAGAGAGAGAAGAGGTAGCAGCCTCCCTGCTGAGCAGAGAGCCAGATGATGAGCTCAATCCCAGGACCCTGGGATCATGACCTGAGCCAAAGGCCGAGGCTTTAACCCAGGTGCCCCAAGAAACACATTTTTAAAAAAATTTTAAAGATTTTATTTATTTGACAGACAGAGATCACAAGTAAGCAAAGAGGCAGGCAGAAGCAGGCTCCCCACTGAGCAGAGTCAGATGATGGGCTCAATCCCAGGACCCTGGGATCATGACCTGAGCAGAAATCAGAGGCTTTAACCCAGAGCCACCCAGGCACCCCTATTTTTTTTTACTTTTTTGAAAAAACAGTTTAGCAAACTTATAACTCCAGCTCACAATGGAGCTTTATGGGCTGTGTGGTGGTTTTCTTTGTGTGTGTCCTGTGTGGGTAATTTGGGGACACATGGGCCCCACACATTGTTAGACTGGAGACTCCCAATATGGGGATCCAGACTCCAAAGAGGGAAAGGGGTTCAGTGCGACTCTTCGCGGAGACCAAGCGCGGGGCCACGGCTCCAGAACACCGGAGGACTTGGGGCACATGTTCCCCACTCCACTCAGCTGCCACCCACGCAGTGTAGCTGGGTCCCAGCCCTTTCGTGCAGCTGCAACACCGCCATTTTTAACCACCAGGGGGCATTGTTCCCTCCAGCCGACCTGCAACTCCATTCTCCCCGCCCCCCGCCCGTGGCCTCCCTTCCCATCTCCACCAGCAAGAAGAAGCAGAGATCATGGGGCGCCCGGGAACACCTCTTCACACCCACCTACTGGTGGAGGCCACCGGATAATGATAACCAAGGTCTGGAAGCCGCATTCGCCCAGGAGTCCATGTAGGGTGACCACGTTTTCTTTCCACAGAAAGGGCAGATCGAACACAAAGACTGGCCTTTGAAAGTCTGAAAAACGTATTAATTAGCTAGGGTCAGGTGCTTATCTGACAAATTCCCAGGTGTCTTTCAGAGTTACTTGGCACTTTTATAAAAATCACATCCAGGGGCGCGTGGGTGGCTCAGTGGGTTAAAGCCTCTGCCTTCATTCACCTCAGGTCATGATCCCAGGGTCCTGGTGACAGAGCCCCTGCATCTGGCTCTCTGCTCAGCGGGGAGCCTGCTTCCTCCTCTCTCTCTCTCTGCCTACTTGTGAACTCTGTCAGATAAATAAGTAAAATCTTAAAAAAAAAAAATCACATCCAAAAAAAAAAAAGTCACATCAATTTTGACAAATTTCAAAAAACACTTTTTTTCTGGTTTGATTTTTTTTAATTTTTTTAACATATAATGTATTATTTACCCCAGGGGTACAGCTCTGTGAATCATCAGGCTTACACATTTCACAGCACTCACCATAGCACACTCACCCACCCATGTCCATAATCCAGCTACCCTATCCCTATCCACCCAGCCCCCAGCAACCTTCAGTTTGTTTCCTGAGATTAAGAGTCTCTTATGGTTCATCTCCCTCCTGAACCCATCTTGTTTCATTTTTTCCTTCCCTATACCCCACAACCCCCACCCTGCCTCTCAAATTCCTCATATCAGAGAGATAATTGTCTTTCTCTGATTGACTTATTTCACTCAGGATAATACCCTCTAGTTCCATCCACATGTTGCAAATGGCAAGATTTTGTTTCTTTTGATGGCTGCAGAGTATTCCATTGTGTATATATACCACAGCTTCTTTATCCATTCATCTGTTGATGGACATCTAGGTTCTTTCCTAGTCTGGCTACTGTGGACATTGCTGCTATAAATTTCTGGTTTGATTTTTAAGTTTGACTTTTCTCATTTTTCTAATTTGTCTATTTATACTTTTATTTATTTTTTATACTTTTATTTATCTTTTAAAAGATTTTATTTATTTATTTGAGAGAAAGACAGGTAGTGATGGAGATAGCAAGAGATAGCAGATTCAGAGAGGAGAGGGAGAAGCAGGCCCCCGCTAAGCAGGGAGCCCGACATAGGACTTGATCCCAGGACCCTGGGATCATGACCTGAGCCCAAGGCATGTCCTTAACTGCCAGAGCCATCCATCTTTGTTTTTTGTTTTCTGTTTTTAATTAGAGAATGCACAAATGGGGAGAGGAGCAGAGAGAGATGGACAAGCAGACTCTGCACTTAGTGCAGAACCTGGGACAAGGCAAGGGGCTGGGGGCTGTAGGCTCAATCCCACCACCCTGAGATCATGACCTGAGCTGAAATCAAGAGTCAGGCACTTAACTGACTGAGCCATCCAGGTGACCCCATATCTCTTTACAAACAGAAAGAAAGCTTAAAGCTTTCTTTTCTAATAGCAGAAATATTTTAAGCAATTAAAATAAATACCAGGGTCGGCACCCCGGGCACTCAGTCAGTTAAACATCTGCCTTGGGCTCAGGTCATGATCCTAGGATCCTGGGATGGAGCTCCCCCCTCCCCCGCCCCTCCTGCCCCTGCAGTCAGGCTCCCAGCTCAGTGGGGAGCCTGCTTCTCCCTCTCCCTGTGCCTGCTGCTCCTGCTTGTGTTTTCTCTCTCTCTCTGTCAAATAAATAAAATCTTTAAAAAACCTTTAATAAATAAATAAATACATTCATACCAGGGTACTTGGCGGGCTCAGTCGGTAGAACAGACTACACTTCATCTCAGGTCATGGGTTCGACCCCCCACATTGGGGGTAGAGATTACCTAAATAAAGGGGTGCCTGGGAAGCTCAGTCGGTAACGCATCTTACTCTTGTCAGAGCTCACTCAGGTCTTGATCTTAGCATTGTGTGGAACCTAGTTAAAATTAAATAAATAAATAACTTCAAATTTTTTAAAAATTAAAAAAATAAAATAAATACCTTGCGAGTGCTGCTCTGACCATGTCCCAAACATTTTGAACGTGAAATTTTAAAGATTTTATTTATTTATTTGACAGACAGAGATCACATGTAGGCAGAGAGAAAGGAGGAAGCAGGCTCCCCAATGAGCAGAGAGCCCGATGCGGGGCTTGATCCCAGGACCCTGAGATCATAACCTGAGCCGAAGGCAGAGGCTTTAACCCACTGAGCCACCCAGGTGCCCCTGAACGTGAAATTTTAACATTCTTATTTATTTATTTATTTTTAGTAATCTCTACACCCAATGCAGGACTTGAACTTATGACCCTGATATCAAGAATCCCATGCTCCCCCAACTGAGCCAACCAGATACCCCAACATTATTTCTATACATTGTATTCTAAGAAGTTAATGGGTCAAGAAAAATAGGAATTGCTTACTAAATTTCCAAATACTTAAGAGGTACAAAGAGGGCTCTTATATTGAATGCAACATTGAATTCTAATTCAATTTTCTTTTATTTTCTTTCTTTCTTTATTAAAGATTTTGTTTTTAAATAATCTCTACACCCCAGCATGGGGCTTGAACTCACAATGCTAATATCGAGAGTCTCACGGGCTACCAATTGAACCAGCCAGGCACCCCCAATTTTCTTTTAAATTGGAAAGTAATTTTTGTGCATTGTAGAAAATTTGAAAAATGTTCAATTATAGTACAATAACTACCTAATGGCCTATCATTAGAGGATAATAATTGCTGATAACCTTTTAGGTTATTTCTTCTGTCTCTTCTGGACATCCATTTTTACCTAGTTGTGCTTATTCCCTAGTTTCAGGCTTTACTTAACCCTTAGAAATACAGCATTAGCATATTTCTGTGTTAGGCCTTTATGTAATCATTTCATGACTGCTTCTATTTTTAGACACTTAGGAGTTTTCTAATTTCTAGACATTTAGGAATTTTCCAATTTTTTCAGTCATAAGGCTTTGAGGACTGCCTTTCTGCATAAAGCTGCTGCTCCATCCCTGTCTCCATCCACACTGGCCACCCCAGGTCCCAGCCTCAGGCAGCCTGCTGTCCTTGGGCATTCATCCCTATTCCTAGCTCTTTAAACCACCTGCCCTTTCCCTGAGGTGTTGGTGCTACCCAGGATGCCTTTGCGCCCCACCTCTAACCCTGACACACACATCTTCTCCCAAATGACCTCAGCTCCTCTCATATAGTACTCTTATGTACTGAATGAACATCACAGACATCACCACCTCCTACAAGATGATTAGCTTCCCCTGGTCCCTTCCAATCAAGTCTTGTCCCCTCCTGGTAATCTGCATTGGCTTCAGTCACTACCCACTGACTTGCGATCATCAGTTCATTTGTCATCCCACCTCCTTCATACCCCCAGCTTCCTTCATGTCCCTAGAACCCAGTGGGTTGAGAAGGTACTATGGCTCCAGGAATGCCTGATGAACAAATGGATGACTGAATGGATGAACTATAGAGGTGAGATTTGCTGGATCAGAGGCTCATTTTGAGTATTTCACTAAAAGATTAAAAAAAAAAAAAAAACAAAAACAAAAAACAGCCTATGGGGCACCTGAGTGGCACCCTCGGTTAAGCGTCTGCCTTCGGCTCAGGTCATGATCCCAGGGTCCTGGGATTGAGCCCTGCATTGGGCTCCCTACTCAGCAGGGAGCCTACTTCTCCCTCTCCTCCCTACTTGTGTTCCCTCTCACTATCTTGTTGCTATCTCCGTTTCTGTCTCTCTCTCAAATAAATAAATAAAATCTTAAAAAAATAAAACAGCCTATGCATATTAACTGTTTCCACTCCCTACCCCTCCTCAAGGTTCAAAATCAGATCCCACTGCTTCAGGACACTCCCACCCACCTTCCCCCCTCAGGGGGTACAGCTCGTCTCCTCTTAGGGTCCACAGCTACCCCTGCTGCATCTCTGCAGTCCTATCTGAGTGTCAGTCCAGGCACAGGGCTGGGCCTGCCCTCCTCTGTCTTTCACTGGACTGTGCTGTGGGGCAAGGGCTGATACGGATTGGTACTCACATCTGTTTTCATGGTACAGATATCCAATACTCACTGACATACCTACAGAAGAGAAGGATAGCTCACCTTTACTGAGTTCCAAGGAGGTGTCTGAGTCTGCATAAACCAACTTCATGTTTTCTCACTGCATCCTCACGTTAATATAATGCAATGGGAACTAAAACCAACCCCATTTTACAAATGCAGAGACTGAGGTTCAGAGCCATTAAGCCTGTGGTCACACAGCCAATAAGGGATATCTGGCTTTTTAACCTAAACTCTACCTCTAGGGCCCATGGTCTTCATTATGAACTATATTTAGAGACGTTGGGGAGGGGTACCTGGCTCACTCAGTTGGTGAGACATGTAACTCTTGATCTCAGGGCCATGAGTTCAAGCCCCATGTTGGGTGTGGAGCCTACTTAAAAAAGAGACAGAGAGATGTTGGGGGGAAAATCAAGAATAGAGGGAGGTGGGGTTCATGGGTGGCCCAATTAATTAAGCAGTTAAGTGTCTGACTTGTTAAGTGAGCCTTGGTTTTGGCTCAGGTCATGATCTCGGGATCATGGGATTGAGCACTTCGTCCAGCTCCATACTTGGCATGGAGCCTGCTTGAGATTTTCTCTCTCCCTTTCCTTCCCCCTCTGACTCTCCCATGCATGCACGTGTTCTCTCTCTCAAATAAGTAAATAAAATCTTAAAAAAAAAAAAAAAAAAAAGTAAGGGCTCCTGGGTGGCTCAGTTGGTTGAGTTTCCAACTCTTGGTTTAAGTGCAGGTCATGATCTTGGGGTGGTGGGATCGAGCCCCACATGGGCTCTGTGCATGGGTCTGCTAGAGATTCTCTCCCTGTGCCTTTCCCCCATGCTTGCACATGCATGCGTGGTCTCTCTATCTCTCTCTCAAATAAATCAATCTAGGAAAAAAAAAAAAAAAGGTAGAGGGAGGAGGATGGAGAGGAGCATTAGGAAAGGGAGAAGTGTTGTCATGGTAACCCCACCTGTCTCTTCCTGCAGTCCTGTCAGTTCTCCATTGGTGACCAACTGTCCCCATGGCCCACTTACACCACTGATCAGACCATTCTGCATAATCGAAAGCCCTGTTCACATGATTATCGGAAACGAGCAGGGTAAGCTGGGGTCAGACCCCTGGTGGATGGGTTGGTACAGACCCAACATTGGATCCAGAGGTAGCATGGGAGTGTGTGCTGCCCCAGACTAATGATGCAAGAGCCCTGTGGGGTGGGGTGCCCATCACATCTCATCCCACCATCCCCTGCAGTAGCTGGCAGAAGCAGCCCCTGGGCATTACTAAGCCGAGGTACCTGGAGCAGCTAGAGAACTACCTGCGCAAGGAGCTCCTCCTGCTGGACCTGAGCACAGATTCTACCCAGGAGCTGAGGCTGCAGGTTAGAGTCATGGAATAACTGTGGGGAGGGTGGGAGAACAGGTGGGAGGAAATATTACTCACTAGGACTGAGCAATTCAGACTTCAGGAGAGACCAGTCTTGGGGCACCCGGGTGGCTCAGTCCTTAAGCGTCCGCCTTCGGCCTCAGTTCATATTCCCAGGGTTCTGGGATGGAGCCCATCGGGCTCCCTGTTCAGCAGGAAGCCTGCTTCTCCCTCTCCCCCTCCCCCTGCTTGTGTTCCCTCTTTTTCTGTGTCTCCCTCTGTCAAAGAAATAAATAAAATCTTTAAAAGAAAAAAAAAAAAAAAAAAAGGAGAGACCAGTTTCTCCCAGCTCTTTGGGTTTCCCATTCCTGGTAAGGGGAACGTGTTCTATGACAAAGTTAGTGAGCAGGCAAAGCTGCCAGTATAAAACCAAAATTCTCCTGAGGTTTGATTTTCCTCAGCTGAGTCAGGTAGTAGACTGGATGTTGTTTCCAGTCCCTTCAGCTCTGTGATCTTCAGTGACTAGCATGTGTTGTTGGACATCAACCAGTGGAGCCTGAATTCTGGCAGTTGGACAAGAAGGGGTCACACAGTGTTCACTAGCCTAGGGATGACAGACCCAAGCTTGAGGAGCTTAGCCAAGATACCTAGAAAAACCTAGATGCAGATTAGATTCTAATACATACTAAGGAGGGAATCCCCAAATTCGTGCTCAAACAAGGATGATGACAGGGAACCCCTCACTTCTTTTTTTTTTTTTTTAAAGATTTTATTTATTTATTTGACAAAGGGAGAGATCACAAGTAGGCAGAGAGGCAGGCAGGGCGGGGGAGGGGGGAAGCAGGCTCCCCACTGAGCAGAGAGCCCGGTGCGGGGCTTGATCCCAGGAACCTGAGATCATGACCTGAGCCAAAGGCAGCTGCTTAATCCACTGAGCCACCCAGGCGCCCCGAACCCCTCACTTCTGACTTAGTTACTGACAGAAGCATTTCCTGAGTGTCATCTGTGTGCTAGGCCCTGAATGGGGCCTTGAATGCAACCTCACAGTCTGAAGGTACTTCATTAAGGAAGCAGAACTTCAGAGAAGACATATAGCTATGAAGTGGTGGGGCTGGATTACAAGCTCAGGGCTGATTCCAGAACCTGTGCTAATTCCAGTACATAATGCTGCCTCCAAAAACTTCTGTGTCCAAATGGAACAGGAAATCACACCTCTCTTTGGTCAGAATACAAGGCTGGGGCATTTGATCTCCTCCTGCCTCCATAGGTCTATAAGATAGCAAAAGGTGAGAGACCAACTAAGGCACAGGGCTTGGAGAAGGCTGGCTGCCTGGAGAGCCAGAGTGAGGTGGCCCTCACCCAGGTTATTTGCCAGACTTCAGAGATAGTGAGAACAGTTGAGAGGGAAAGAGCTGCCCCTCAGCTTCCTGGCACTGAGAGCCCCAGGTGGTGCCCTGGGGGATTTGTTTGAATATGGGTGACCTTGCAGCTTCATGCTACAATACTTATAAGCTTAAGAGAGTGACAGCTAAAGGCCAGGAGGTGACAGGTCCCCTTTTTTTTGCCAGCCTTACAGAGAAATCTTTGACTTCTTCATAGAGGACTTTAAAACATACAAGCCATTGCTATCCTCCATCAAGAATGCATATGAGGTGATGCTGGGTAAGACTGCAGCCTCTGTGCCCGGATCCAGTCTGGAGGGCATGGAGAAGATCCTACTCTGACCTTCTGGGGCTGTGCAGAAGTATTGGGGCAGCTACTAACTGGGTCTAGAGGTCACCAAGCGTTGCTCAGCTGTTTTTACTTATACTGTCCTGTGTGATAAGAGCACCTGACTACCTCCTGTCCTTGGGAAACATGGCAAGGCAATATCTGTAGGAAAGAAATCAACTTTACTATTGAGAGTAAAGCCCAGGAGGGAGTGAGTACCTCTGGGAAGTGATGAGCCTCCCTAACCAGACATGGGAGGTTCTGGGCATGGTACAGCTGCTGGACTAAAGGCTGTAGGAAGAAAGGGCATAGATGAAACCCCATTCCTCAGACAGACTCTGTCTTTGGTTTAAAAGCAAATGCAGAAAGAAAAAAAAAAAAAAAAAAAAACAACCCCAGGGATGGGGGGAAGGCAAATGCAGGGAGGCATGAAACAGGGTCCATGCTTTGAACAAGGCATATGCGTAGACTCCTGGAGTTTGCAAGACATAGCCACCCACTGTGACCTTAGGATCAGTGTCTCCTGACTGTTTTCTATGGTCCCAAAGGGAGTCTCCCACCTGTCCCTGCCTAGCCTACCAGAGGGAGAAGATTCGGGCTCTGGAGCCCCTGAAGGCCAAGCTTGTCACTGTGAATGAGGACTGCAATGAGAGAATCCTGGCCATGAGGGCTGAGGAGAGATATGAAATCTCCCTGCTGAAGAGAGAGAAGATGAATTTGCTAAAACTCATTGACAAAAAGAACGAGGAGAAGATCTCATTGCAGAGCGAGGTGAATGGGAGTAGTGTGGTGACCAACTCCCTGAATTCCTGCTGCCCCCACCCCAGGGGTGATCTGAGGCCCTGGGCACTAAGGTGACTCCCTAACTCTCTACCCTGCTGCCTGGATTGATATACTGATTGGCCACCTTGTCTCCTTCTCCCTCCAACTTTCCTGTTTCCAGGCCCTGATGGGGCCACTCAGCACCCATCCCATGCCCTTTGATGGCTAGCTATGTATAGCCCCTGACCTCACAGCCACCTTCCCAACAGGTATCCAAACTGAGAAAGAATTTAGCTGAGGAGTACCTGCGCTACCTCAGTGAGCGAGACGCCCGCAAGATCCTCATTGCAGACCTGAATGAGCTGCGGTACCAGAGGGAGGACATGTCACTAGCCCAGTCCCCAGGTAAGCCTGAGGTGGTTTCTCTCCACTGAGGAGGTACTAGAGAGGAGTCTTGCCACTCATCCCTATTCATTTAACTCTCTTAATGTCTGTTCATCCATGCCCATTCACAAAGTGGGGATGTTCCTGCTGCTGCCCAGGTCTATGGATCTTTTTGAGCTGAACTGAGAATCATAGACTCATTGTTTAAGTAGGAAGCCATTGTGGCCTGCTGGGACAGCCTGGACTCCCTGAGAGCAGGACAGGCCTGGTACCCCATGTCCTGGGCTTCTCTATTTAAGCCTGAAGTTCTAAGCTGTTAGCACTCTGGGAAAGACCCAGGGCTTCCCAATCAGGGAGAAAAAGATGTGGGACCAGGCCCTGAGGGACACTCTAAACCTGCCCTGGGCTACAGGCTCTGGAGCCAGGGTAACACAAGATGGTGGGTACTCTGGCAGGCATCTGGGGGGAGGACCCCGTGAAGTTAACACTGGCTCTGAAGATGGCCCGGCAAGACCTGACCCGCACACAGATGGAACTCAACACCATGAAGGCCAACTTTGGAGATGTGGTGCCCAGGAGGGACTTTGAAATGCAGGAGAAGACCAACAAGGATCTGCAGGAGCAGGTATAGGTACTGGTGGGCGGGTAGGGCAAGGTAGGGTCATGTGGGTAGGTAACAAGCTGTTCCACAGCTGGACAGCCTGAGAAGTGATTATGAAGAGGTCTGCAAGGAGCATGAGATACTGCTGCAGTTGCACATGACCACACTGAAAGAGCGGGACCAGTTTCATTCTGAGCTCCAGGAGATCCAGCGTACCTCTACGCCACGGCCTGACTGGAGCAAGTGCGAAGGTAATGATGGCCACTGTGCTCCCAGGGACTGCTCAAGCATGTGATTTGAACTCCAGCTCCCTCTTTCCACATGCAGATGTGGTGGCTGGGGGCCCAGATCGCTGGCAAAAGCTGGCTGAGGGCAAGAACAGTGACCAGCTGGTGGATGTACTCCTGGAGGAGATTGGCGAGGGGCTGCTCCGGGAGAAAGACTTCTTTCCTGGTCTGGTAGGGGTCCCTGGGGCTTAGGAGGTTTGAGGCCAGATTCAGAACAGCCAGGCCTTGCCGCTAAGACTTGAGGTTCTGGGGGAACCATCTGGGGCTCTCCCTGGGCCCAGAGATGAACTGACACTCTCCTTTCCAGGGCTATGGGGAAGCCATCCCTCCTTTCCTTCGATATGATGGCTTTGTGGAGAACAAGAAGCCAAGCAAGAAGGATGTGATAAACCTCCTCAAGGATGCCTGGAAGCAACGTCTTGTTGAGGAGGTCAGATCTCATGGGCCATTTTGGCTTGGTATGGCCTTGAGAGTCTTCCAGGGGGTTCCACTGGGGTGTTAGAGAGAAGGGCCAACCCACCATGGGGTAGGCTTACCAAACTATCATCTCCCACCCACAGAAAGAGAAATTCCCAGATTTCTTCTTCAGTTTCCTGGAGCATCGCTTTGGACCTAGTGAAGCCATGGCTTGGGCTTACACCATTTTTGAAAATATCAAGCTCTTCCGCTCTAATGAGGTCATGAGTCAGTTCTATGCAGTCTTGATGGGAAAGGTGAGGTTGGGGCTGGCCCTCCCTTTGTCTCAGGCATAGGCCAGCTCTATTGCTACCACTCCAGGAAGCAGCAAATTAGTCAACGCTTCCTTCCCTGTAGAGGAGTGAGAGTGTATACATCAAGCAAAAGGAGACAGTGGCACAGCTGCTGAAGGAGATGACAAATGCCGACAGTCAGAATGAGGGGGTGATAACCATGGAGAACTTAAGGTGAGGGTCTGGTCCAGCTATCCAAACTCCTGTCCAACATTTCATCTGGCCAGGCTCCCAGATATGCAGGGGATAGGGGAGCCTGGCAGGAAGGGCTCACAGCCTCAACACTTGTCCTTTTTGAGCACTGGTGGGGCTGGCAGAGGGGTACAGGAAGATGGGTGAGCAGGCCTCAGCCAGGTCTCTTGGCCCTTGTGTCTCCCAACAGCACAGTCCTCAAGAGCAACTTCCCCTTCAAGAAGGAAGAGAAAATTCAGGAGTTGATGGAGGAAGGAGGCTGGCATCCCAACAGCAGCAATGCAGACTTGTTGAACTACCGCTCGTTATTCATAGAGGTACCCACCTCTATATCTGTATATGTTGGGCAGGGGTTGTCCAGGATCTTGCCGAGCCCTGCCCTAGCCTCTGCTGGACCTGGACCCCAACCAATGTGTTCTCACCCTGCCTTGTGGCCCCTCCCAGGATGAAGAGGGCCAGAGTATGCCCTTTGTACAAAAGCTGTGGGAACAGTACGTGGATGAAAAGGATGAATACCTACAGGAACTAAAACAGGAACTGGGCCTAGAACTGTGAGTAACTCCTGAGCCCTTAGGCCCACTTAGCCATAGGCAAGTCCCTATGCCACAGGGTGGCATCTCAAGGCCTTGGGTTTCCCTCTGCACTGCTGAGCTTGCTGCTGGGCACTATATACAACTCAAGTTCAGCAGAGGACACCTTGGGGGTCTGGGGTGCAGAAAGGAGAGGTCAAGGCCTACCTCTCTTTCTTTGTGGGGGCAGCTATGATGAAGTAACCCTACCCAGGCTACGTGAAGCCCTGATGAACATTGATCCCGGGCTAGACAAGCAGACCCTAAATGGCTACTTGAGCCGGGCCTTCCAGCTCCCCATGACAGAACTGCCTGAGGAGGGTGAAGAGAAGGAAGAAGGCATTGTGGTACGGCTCAAGATTGCCCTGGAACGGCTTCAGATGACTGACATCAGGCGCATGGGGTCTCGAGAGCAGGAGCCTACAAGCTAGGGCCACTGTGGGCAGCCTTAGTGCTGCTAACCTCTAACTTTTAGTATAAAATTATTTGTCTGAACCTGTTCTCCAGGTTATGTTGGGGAGTTGAGGGGAGGGAAGGCGGGGAATTGATCCTGGCCTGGCTGGCCCCAGGATATATACCAAAACACAGCACATTCTGTTTGTGACACTTTATTGATGCTGGGGAGGTAGGGAGGAGATCTGGAAGAATAGGTGGACCAGTCCCCTAGGCGGGGACTGGACAGGTGTTGAGGCCTGGCCACTACTGCACAGGGAAGACAGAGTTGCCACTGAATGCACAAGGGATGAGCAGCTGCCGGTACTCCAGGGGCAGATGCCGCTCCACAAGCACATGCAGGGAGACTTGGTCGTTGACCAGGCCCTGCCTGTAGCAGAGGGGGATAGAGATAGAATCAGGGCCAGCACTCCCACACCCAGCACCTCCCTGCTTCTGCCCACTTACCGTCGCATCAACAGTTCCAGGTCCTCTGGCCTCACAGTCTTGCGGCCAGCATGAGCAGAAAATACCTCCAGGTCATCACAAAGATGCTGGAAATACTTGTCCAGGCTGCCAAAAGGGTTGGGGTAAAAGACTCAACAGTCTATTGATGATCTGAGGGGCTCCTCTCCCCACCCTGCGTGTCCAGGACTCACCACTTCTCTACCATCTCAAGAGCCTTCTTCTCCATGGGCATCTTAGCATAGAAGCTAAAGAGTTTCACATAGTGGCTCAATCCAGTCTTGTGGGGATCTTGACGGGGCCTGGGGCCATGGGTTCGGGCCCTGGGGGGATGCCTGGTCGGTAGAGGCTCCAGAGGCTCTGAAGATAAGCTGGGGGCAGGAGTGGATAGTTAGCTAAAATGCTGCCCAAAGTGGCCCCTAATCAAATACAAGTCTTTTCTTTTTTTCTTTAAGATTTAATTTATTTATTAGACAGAGAGAGAGATCACAAGTAGGCAGAGAGGCAGGCGGAGAGATGGGGGGGAAGCAGGCTCCCCGCTGAGCAGAGAGCCCGATGCAGAGCTTGATCCCAGAGCTCTGGGATCATGACCTGAGCCGAAGGCAGAAGCTTAACCCACTGAGCCACCCAGGTGTGCCTCAAAAACAAGTCTTACTAGCTCCTGTGAAGACTAGGGCCCATGTGCTCCTTGGCTAACCTGGACAAATAGCTCTAACTATCTGCTGGGGGGCAGTGGGGACCGAGGGCCACACAGAGGCCTGGTCTTTCCCTGTGGCCCTGATCCTCTAATCAGGACCCAGAGTCCCAGTCTAGACTCATTGTATAAGCTAGTACTTGCTCAGGCCCTTGACCCTCAGGCCTTTGCATGGACATTCTTTCCCCTCAGCCTGTTGCTGCCTATCCGATTCTGCTAATCATCCCCCAGGAAGCCTTCTCTGACTATATACTGACTTAGGCACTTCCCCTACCCAGCTTCCTCTAAGAACCTAGAAGCATGCACTAGGACAACACATGTACTCAGTGAGCCCCACCTAGCCCACCTCAAGGTGCTCTCTTGAGTGATCATCTGCATATCAACAGGAAGGGGGATAACTCTTTGGTGCTCAGTGCCAAGCTCAGAAGCCTGCCCCTTCCCAAGAGGTCCATGCAGTACAAGGTCATGGGATCTTACACTGTAGTGCTAGGCGGTGGGGCTGGCTCAAGAAACTGAGGTCGCCTGGCCTGAAGAAACTCAGTGGTGCTGGAGGCCAACTCTGGACTTGCTGTAGAGAAAGTGCAGGATTAGAGGGGGCTCAGGCTTGACTATCTCAACCCACTGTTAAGGCCCACAGGTTCCTTGTCCTGTTCCTCAAGAGCCCCATCTAGCTCTGGTCAGTCAAACAATGGGCCCCTCAGAGTGTCCCTGACCCAACACCACTTGTGCCCAGAAACAAAACCTAAGGGTACAACTCCTCAGATTAGAGACTGAACACAGCTAACCTGAACACAGTCAACCATTTACTCCCCTGTGCCTGCACTGGGGTCTTTACCTGTCCTGCCAGAGATGTCCTCATCTTCTGAAGATCCTTCTGGCTCCTTGGCCTCAAGAGCTTCTGTCATTTCTCCATGTCCCTTAGACTTTTCTGTCCTGACAGAACCTTGTGTTCCTGTTGAGCCCATCACTTCACTCACACTCAAACTTTCCTCCATCCTTTCCTCTGCCTCCTCGCCAACTCCATCCTGTAAGGGCTCTACTCCATCTTCTCCAGAGATAGCACTGCTATTGTTTGGGAGGCTCACAGCAAGGACATCAATTTTCTTTGCCTTTCCTGCCAGAAGTTGAGCTGGTTTTCCAGGATCTGAATCAAGGGAGAGAATATAGTTTCGAGAAGCAGTAGCCCAAGGCTATAGCTCTGAGAAGAATAAGGGTAGTGTAATAAACCCAATCTAGCTCACTAAGGAAAAATGTCCAGAAGCAGACCCTGGGTATTTGTTTGGAGTATCTTGGTCCAAAACCAACTCTGCTCTACATGTAAAAGGAATCAATACCCAGGGGACTCTGCAGGGCACACATACAGGCCTGAGGAGGGAAAAGCACCAGTGCCAGTTTTCATCCAAGGCTTATTTCTGGGCCATGTGCCCCACATACTCACTGTGGTTCTGCAGCCTAGACCCACTGCTCTGTGTCCTACGACTGACAGCCCTCTCAGAATTTTCCGCCTCAGTGTGAGAGAGAAAGGGCAGGGAGTGGTACACACTGGGGGAATGGCCAACCAAGGGCTGGGAGAAGGGCTGAGTGTCCTCCAAAACGGTATCCGTTGGCAGGGTGGCAACAGGGGTTCTGAGGCTGTCACCTGGAAATGAAAGGCCAGTTGACACTGTTTTCCAGGCCCATTTGCTGCTAACCAGTCACCAGGGCCTGGGCAGCAGACCCCATGAGTCTGCCCCAGGTGCCCTTCTGAAAAAACTACCTAGACTTATCTCCTTCCACGGCTCTCTTTACTTACCTTCCTGCTTCTTTGTCTGGCATTCCCACCCTCCACAGCTTGTCTCACCAAAACTGCTCACCTATGCCTCTATACTTCTCACTCTACTAAGAACCCTCCTCTTAATCTATCTAGTGAACTTGACTTGTTTCCTGGAATCAGGCTGCCTGGTCAGTCCTGACTGGCCAGCTGCTCCTGAAACCTGACCGTTACCTATCTCCCAAGAAGCTCCAGCCACCACACCACACCTTTCCTACCCTCAGCCCTGTAGCTTCTCGGGAATATGGGATCCTAGAAGATACTGGGCCCAAGACTACTAAAGATGGCCCAAGTCCACTAAAACATGGACCTTGGAGAAAGAAAGCAGAAACTCCTCATAGATCTACTAGCATGCTTGCACACTGTCCTTGACCTGACAGAGAGAGGAGTAATCCTGGACTCAGCAGCACCTCCTTCGGGAGGGTGTGTGTGTGTGGGAGAGGGAAATCTCAGTCTTACCTGGAGAAGCCAAGGCCAAAGAAGTATCTCGCAGATCCTGCAAAAATGCACCCACATCTACAGCTCGGCGGGTAGGAGGTCTGCGAGCCAAGCCAGGCCTTTGTACTGACTGTGTTTGGAGAGGTGAGGCAAAGGTCAAACTGAGGGAGCTGGTGGGAAGGAGGAGGCACAAAAGAAAGTTAGGTATCTAAGGCCCAATTTTCAAGGGAATTCCCCCATCTGCCCTGGGGATCTCATTTCTTAGAACAGAGCCATGATGCCAGAAAGCTAAAACTTGCAGGGATCAGTATAGTCAGATTCCATCCCAATCAATACCTCCCTCTCCTAACCTTTCCACCAACCCCAGGATAGGCAACAGCACCTGGTGAGGGAGGAGGCACTGGCATTCCCACGAGGCTCTGCTAGAGAATTTAAAAAGAAACCATGGTAAGTTACCAGGCTCATGAGAGCCCTCTCTCACACCTCGTCAGCCTCTCTAGAGGGCAAGAGAGGGTGGCCAAAGATGGTGTTCAGGGTCTTACCTTGGGAGAGAGGCAGTCCCTGGTCCATTTCTTGCTGAAACACTGACAATCTCAGCCTCTGCTTCCTCCTGCCAGGAGCCAGAAGACCTAGAGCCAGGGTTGTGGGGGGCTCAAGCTCAGGAAGTTGCAGCTCCAGGCTACAAGGATGGAACTTATCTCAGACAGGCCAGGAAGCCCAACACTGGCTTCTGGGGCCCTCAAGAGACTCCCGTATCAGAGCTGCCCAACAGCCCAGTGCAAGGGAAGAATTCACTGTGCACCTGCCCCGACTGCTTTCCTGTCTAGAGGACCGGACCACTTGCGGTGTTGGCACTGGCTTCACCACAGATTTTGGCGTCATGATGGAAGATTCTGGGGCTGCAGAGACAGCAAGCAAAGGGCAGAGTTGGCAGGGCAGGCTGCACTGAATGAGGGATACCAAGGGACTGGTGTCTAACCCTGATCAGCAAGTTACTCACCAGTTAGAATTATGTTTTTCAGCAGAGTCCGGGGTGTCTGTTCCTCCAGGTTCCCACTGGTATGAACATGGGCCAACCTGCCAATAGACTGGGTAAAAGCACCAAGGGAGTCAGTCCGTTCCTTTGCCTTGAGATTCCCTCAAGCCCCCTGAAGGCAGCAAGAGCCCTGTAGTGGTCAGTCGGCTGGGCACTTACCCTAGCTCTATGGGAACCTCGCCTCACATTCATCTTTGTTGGGGTGCTCAGCCTCCTGGAGGAAGGTGTTTCAAGTAGAGCTTTCTGGGCACTGTGTAAAGACCAATAGCTCTTAAGTAGGGAGGGGGAACTAGGGGATGCAGAGATATGCTTTTATCAGGGATTTTGGCCTGAAGCCCTTTTCCCTCAAGGCCAGGGACCCAGAAACCACTTGCCCCTCTCACAGCCTCTGTTGCAAGCTCTGTGTCAACAATTCTGTGGATGAAGGGAACCTAAGGAATATGGGAAGAAAGAAGGACTATAATGATCCAGCCAGAGGCAGGGGCTGAGGAAAGCTTTACAGAACCGGCTCTGTTAGAAGTAACAAGAGGAGCAGTTAGAAGAGTTAAAATTAATTATTTATTAATTATTTTAATTCCTGGCATTAAAATAACAAGCCAAGAAGGATATTTAAATATTTGGAAACCTTTTAAGTACTTGCCAGGGTTTCACAACAACTTCTACATTGGTCACTCCAGCCCTAGTCTTCGTTCCAGTCCCTCTCAGATTCCCAAGGCACAACTCCCACCTTATCACTTATAGGTCTAAAACCTACAGTGAGGGGTGCCTGGGTGGCTCAGTGGGTTAAAGCTTCTGCCTTCGGCTCTGGTCATGATCTCAGGTTCCTGGGATGGAGGCCCTCATCGGGCTCTCTTCTCAGCGGGGAGACTGCTTCTCCCCTCCCCGCCCCTGCCTGTGATCTGTCAAATAAATAAAATCTTTAAAAAAACAAAACAAAAACAAAACTGCACTGCCCCAGTCTGGCAGATACAAATTTCCACACCCTCTGCACCAAGAGCTCACCATAGCCCTCATCCACTGATACTACCAGGAGGTCAGGCCAAATTCCCTGCTCTCTAGCAAAGCATCTTTCTATTTCCTGCCTCCAGAATTCTGCCCAGGCTGTGCTCTCTACCTCCTTTCCCACCTTCCAGCTGGGAGCTACAGGGAAAGGGAATTGAATGTGCAGGGAACGGTGGGGACCACAAACGAAGCAGTTCAGGGAAGACGCCTGGGAAGGTGTTGCCCAGAGAACAGGACAAAAGGCCAGATTCTGAGCGCCCAGAAGCAAAAATACCCAAAGAAGCGAGCAGAGTTGAGCTCTGTAGTCCTGAGAACTGTCAGCCTTGAGTCTCGCGGGTGGGGACAGAAACAGCTGACCTGAACCCGGTAAGCGGTGGACCCAGTTCTCAGAACCCTGGGCCCTGAGGCTCTCCGAGACTCCGTTTCCCTCTCCAAACAGGGTCTGCCCTGGATCCTGCTGAGGTCTGACCCCCTAATCCCTATGGCTGCTCACACGCTCGGGCAGCTCCCCGCCATACCCAATTCTAGCACTCCGGCGTCGCCGCGGGGTATGCGTATCCGCAGTATCCAGCAGGCGCCGCAAGAGCGTGCGCGTCGTAGGCTCGCTGTCGCGATTGTAGCGCTCCGCCATCGCCTCAGCCATCCGCCTCCCAACCGCTGAGGTAGCCGAAGCCGCCGCCTTCCCGCCGCAGCATTTAAGTCAACTCTCGCGAGGCTGCCGCACGGCCTCACGGGAGTTGCAGTTCTAACCCTACTGCTCAGAGGCGCGAGCAATGTGTTGCGATGGTTGTAACCTGGTTTTGGAGGCACTTTTACTTGGGAGTGCACCTGGACAAACGTGTCAACCCGTCGAAGCCTTGGTTTCTTCATCTGTAAGTTGAGTATGATATGCACTTATGAGGGGATTGTAGTACTTAAGTGAAATATTTATTTTTAAGTGTTTACTTACTTAAGTAATCTCTACACCCAAGATGGGACTGGAACTCACCACTCCAAGATCAAGAGTCCTTTGCATTACAGACTAAGCCAGCCAGGAGCCCCTCAGTGATAGGATGTTTAACTCAATGTACGATATATAGTAAGCTCCATCCTCAGTAAGTAGCAGTCATTAGTATTAGAATGTCTTATTCCTAGCTTCCTCTGGAGTTGAGGCGGGATACCTAGCCCAGGAAAAAATTAATTTTACCCTCAATGTGACCTGGTCAGATTTGCAAATTTGCATTTGCATCTCTGCCTTTGAAGAGATCAGTCTGTGGGCCAAAGACTAGTGTGCTACTTGTCAACCAGCAGAAATGTTATGATCTCCAAACATGTGCAATTTGGAGATGAATTTTGGCTCTCAAAAGTTCTGGTAACGCTAAAGACTCTTACCATATTTTCACCAAGACAGCCTCCCCATCTTTTTAAAATTTTCATGGAAACTTAATTAGAACTTGAGTTCTGAGTCTCCCATGGAGTTATCCTTTTGCTCCTAGATCAGGTGCCTGTGTGTTTTACATAACTGATTACATTTTATATTTGCTACTTGTTAAAAAAAAAAAAATACTGGGTGCAGGAAGTGAGAGAGGGAGGAATGAGAGACTAGCAAGAACCAGACCATGTGGTGTCTCACAGGCTCTGGAAAGGAGTTTGGACATTATTCAAAATGCAATAAGCCATTCGGAGGATTTAAGCAGAGGAATCATATATATGGCATATCATATATATCTATATCTATATATGGCTTATCACATATATATATGTCTATCCATATGAACAACAGATTTTGTAGAGAAGACAAGATTGGAAACAGGGAGGGATGTGACAAGGTTCTACCCATTCTCCTGAGGTGACAAGATTGAGGGTGGGTAGGGCCTTCAGGATGGGGAGAAAGCTATGCATTTTAGATGTTATAAGTGTAAAAGATTAAGTGTAGATTAGAGGTGATTTTATTTACTGGAAGGTAGAATTTTTTTAAAGATTTTATTTACTTGAGAGAAAGAAAGCATGAGCTAGGTGAAGGGTGGAGGGAGAAGCAGATTCCACACTGAGCAGAGACCCTGATAGGGCACTCAATCCAGGGACTCAGGGTGACCTGAGGCAAAGGCAAATGCTTAACAAACTGAGCCACCCAAGTGCCCTGGAGGTAAAATTTTACTGAGCATAATCTTCACTGTGTGTATATGAAGAAATGATATAAATTTGATCTCTCATTAATATTTTTTGAGTAAGGTAGGTTTTGAGACAGGTAGGAACAGAACTCTACTGGTAATAGTAGGACGATAAAAATACACAATAACAGATAACAATGATCTTTTGCTTAATTTTGTCTCTACTGCACACATTTTATAAACATTTAATCATATAACTAAGTGTGTATTCATGTTTTTATTGTTGTATATTCATCCAAATGAATGCACATCTTTCACCATGGACTGCATTCCTAAGTTTGAAGGGGTTCAAGCTGTGGACCTCAGCTGCATAGACCAAGAGCAGTGGGATGTTTTCTTCTTATGGGTCTGTGAAGCCCTTGCCAATAACCACAGAGCACACTGACTGTAAATAGAAAATGCAATGGTGATGTTTGGATGTAGGGACCAAATAATTCACTTCCCATTGTCCTGTACTTTTCCAAAACATTTTAAGTTTGGGATCCTTTTATAATAAAGCACTTAAAAAAAAATAACAGTTAACTTGGGGTGTTGTATTTTTTTCTTTCATCAGCTTTTAAGTTGCTGGTCTTTGGCAGCTCTTCCTGCCCACGGGTCCTGTCCCTGTGCTTTAATAAACCACAATTCTGCACCAAAGATGTATCAAAAATTCTTTCTTGGTCATCGGCTCTGGATCTCACCCACCGAACCTCACCTATATTCTAGAACTTCATCAATTCTAGGGTCCTGGGATGGAGCCGCAAGCCAGGCTCTCTGCTCAGCGGGCGGGAAGCCTGCTTCTCCCTCTCCCTCTGCCTGTCTCTCTGCCTACTTGTGATCTCTCTCTGTCAAATAAATAAAATCTTAAAAAAACAATAAAATAAATTGCCGGTCTTTTTTGTTTTTATGTCGAATAAGTAGAAATAGTATACACTAGGGCGCCTGGGTGGCTCAGTTGGTTGGAGGACTGCCTTCGGCTCAGGTCATGATCCTGGAGTTCCAGGATCGAGTCCCACATCAGGCTCCCAGCTCCATGGGAAGTCTGCTTCTCCCCCTGACCTTCTCCTCGCTCATGTTCTCTCTCACTGTCTCTCTCTCAAATAAATAAATAAAATCTTAAAAAAAAAAAAGGCTTCAATTTCATTCCCATGGTCTGTAATCAGGAGGGAAAAAATGAGAAGGGAGAGTCTGGAGAAAGGGTGAAGAAAGGCAAGAAATAGGAGAAAGGGGGAACTCAGCAAAGGAGGACTAGCTTGTAGGTAAATCCCCAGAACAACTGCCTGGCCTTTCTGCTTCATTTTCCACAGCCTCTCTTGCCCTTTAGAACATTTTCTTCATACAAGTGGTGGGCTGGAGAGGTATCTTATTACAATACAAATTCTGTCCATCCTCTGGTTCTTCAACAGCTCCCAGTCATCTGCAGAATTAAATCCCAAATCTTTTAATTTAGCCCAGTTTGGTATCTTTCAGCGCTTCAGCTACCCTGCCAGTCCTCTTCCAGGCTTTTTCTGGGGGCCTAACCTAGTTATTTCCTCAGGACCAGCTACTCCCCCCTCATTCAAGCTTTTCACCATTTTTTCTTCTTTGGCTTCCGCTTCCCATTTTCTTCTCTGTCCTATTCATCAGTTTGTAGCACTTATTTCTGTGATTAGACATCCATTCGGGTGCATTCACATCTATTAACCACAAGTCGGACCCTCATCCTTCTATGTAGTCAGGCCTGATCGGCTGCGCTCCTTCCTCCAGCAAGGTTCCCAACTCAGTGCACTGTACCCTCCACACAGTAGGCACATTCTGGTGTTTAGGCGAGTATGTGAGTCAATTCAAGCAGCAGCTGAATTAGACGAGTCCTCAACGCAGAGAAAGGGGCTCCTGAGGTCTTTCTGGGTATTGAAGCTCAGGTCCCCCACCCAATCCCTGTGGGAATGCCATCAATTCACAGCCCCCAGGATTGGAGAAGCGCTTCCGGCGGACACAACCTCACCCAAATCCTAGTCCCCCGTAACCCAACCTCTCCCTTAGGCGGCGCTCCAGGCCGCAGTCGCCGAGCTCAGCGCACGGCATTACGGGAGTTGTAGTTTCCGTAAGCAAACGCCCAAGGCGCTTGCGCACTACAGAGGCGCGCACCGCCCGACCTCCCTCCCCCGCATCAAGATTCTGGGTCCTTGTGAAGGGCGGTCCAGGCGACAGCGTTCCAACTGAATACGCCTCTATAGTCGGCCGGGGATAAGCCGGGTGGTAAGAATCTGTTCTGCGTGGGCCGTCACGGTGCCCTGGAAAGCGGCCGGAATAATCACACCCCCGCTCCGGAAGTGAGCATCTTCTGGCGCGGTGCATTGTGGGGGGCGTAGTCCTCCTTCCCAGGCGGTCCTTCGCGGCGTCCCCGGGGCCGACTCCGGAGCGCAGGCGGGCGGCCGGGCGGGCGGCGCAGCGCGGGCCGGCGGGAAGCGTATTCTGGGCACGGGGCGCCGGGCCAGGCCGGCCGCGCCGGGCGGCAGTAGTGGGAGGCCGCCTAGGCCCCGCGCGGCGCCGCCCGTCGAGGGGCGGGCGGCGGCAGACCGACCGGGCCGTCGAAGGGCTCAGGAGGCCGGTGGGCCGGGCCGAGCCGGGCCGCGCGGCGCAGCCATGCCAGGCTTTACGTGCTGCGTGCCGGGCTGCTACAACAACTCGCACCGGGACAAGGCGCTGCACTTCTACACGTTTCCCAAGGACGCTGAACTGCGGCGCCTGTGGCTCAAGAATGTGTCCCGCGCTGGCGTCAGTGGGTGCTTCTCCACCTTCCAGCCCACCACGGGCCACCGACTCTGCAGCGTCCACTTCCAGGGCGGCCGCAAGACCTACACTGTGCGGGTCCCCACCATCTTCCCGCTGCGCGGCGTCAATGAGCGCAAAGTAGCGCGCAGACCCGCGGGGGCTGCAGCAGCCCGCCGCAGGCAGCAACAGCAGCAGCAACAGCAGCAGCAGCAGCAACAACAACAACAGCAGCAGCAGCAGCAGCAGCAGCAGGCGTCGCCCTCAGCCTCCACAGCCCAGGCCTCCCAGCTGCAGCCGAACCTGGTGTCTGCCTCTGCTGCTGTGCTCCTCACCCTTCAGGCCGCTGTAGACAGCAGCCAGGCTCCGGGGTCCGTTCCCCCAGCGCCCACCACTCCCACCGGCGAAGACGTAAAACCCATCGACCTGACCGTGCAAGTGGAGTTCGCCGCTGCAGAGGGCGCAGCTGCCGCAGCCGCCGCGTCGGAGCTAGAGGCAGCTACGGCAGGGCTGGAGGCCGCAGAGTGCCCTATGGGCCCCCAGCTGGTGGTGGTGGGGGAAGAGGGTTTCCCTGATACTGGCTCCGACCACTCGTACTCCTTGTCGTCAGGCACCACGGAGGAGGAGCTCCTGCGCAAGCTTAATGAGCAGCGGGACATCCTGGCGCTGATGGAGGTGAAGATGAAAGAGATGAAAGGCAGCATCCGCCACCTGCGTCTCACCGAGGCCAAGCTACGAGAAGAACTCCGTGAGAAGGATCGGCTGCTTGCCATGGCTGTCATCCGAAAGAAGCACGGAATGTGAATGGGTCCGTCCCCCTTCGGCTTGCTGGGCTCCTGGACCCTTCTCAGCCTACAGGGACCTTAGGCCGCTGCTGTTGAACTCCCCTATACTCCTGGGGCACTGGTTGACAGTACTGAAGCTTAGGGCAGCTGGACTCTCTTGCTGGTGACCTGACACCCTCTCTTGTTTTCTCCTGAAGCAAGGTCCTGAAGTCTGGGATCTCAGACTCTGCACAGGTGACACCAGCAATTATGACTTTGTCCCCCACTCCCCACCTCACCTCCAGTTTATGTTGCAGGATCTGCTTAAGCAGAGGCTTCAGAACCACTGACCTTGAAAATGACCCACTCAGGATGCAGGTCGGATGCCCAAGACTATGGGTTTGGGAAGACAACTGCTTGAGGTTGGCCAGCATTGAGACAACTCTTCCGGGTGTAGTGATAAGAGATCCAAGTAACATCAGTTCTCCTTTTAGTGCTTTTCCTTCCCAGGTGCAGCCTGTGATTCCGATGGGGACTGGCAGATCTGTGCCTCTGCCTATAAGGACCTCCCTCCCTCCCCAGGAGGCCATCTACAAGGGGATCTAGGTGACCTGCTGATGATCCAGCTTGCCAGGGACTTAGGTTTATCCTGTTATGTTTGCTACTGGTTACAAATTCTATTTTCTGTACAATTAGTCAGACTAAAGTTTTCACTGTGTTTGTTTGGCAAAACGAATTAAACAGAAAGTAAGGTTTTAATTTGAGTTTCGCCATTTTATTTTTATAAAGGCTCATTTCAGTATTCTTGAAAGGTGGGGAAATAGACCCTCTAAACAAGCCTCTACCTTAGGTCTCAAGGACCACACTGATCCTAAGACTAGCAATACTTCAATGACCATGTTTGTCCATAAAGGGACCCTGAGCACATGGACCCTGGCTCATAAGGTTCTCACAGAGTTCCTGGCCCAGCTTACTCGGAAAGTGAACCGAACGGTCCCAGTTTGCTGTGGGTTAGGAGAAGGAGCAACTGAGAACTAAACCAAATTGTGACTGCTCACTTCTCTTGACGGTTTTGAATTCCTCATGAATTTTCAGCTGCGGTTGAATTTCACTCACCATTTTATCCCTGGTACAGTGGCACACATGGGCTTGCAGCTACTTAGTGAGGATCACAGCTGAAAGTAGCCATGCTTCCTGCACACATAAGAACTCTTGTATAGATACCTTGGCCTTGGTATGTTTTCGTTGTGGAAAAGTTGGGATTTGTGATCCCTTGATTCATTTCTTGTCTGTTTCTATGCTTTTTTTAAGATAAGGTAGGGGTGAGGTGACATTTTTTATCTCTAGGTCCAAATAATTTAGCTCAAAGTCAATGGGGGAAAGGCAAGCTTGTAAGTCTAGCCCTATTTACTATGGGTGTTCGGGCACAAATGGACACTTCCTGGGCTCCATAAAACATGACTCCCTTCTCTCTTACTTTAGAAAAAGCCACTTCCCAGGGGGCTTTCTCTCTATCTGTGAACGGAAATAACAAATGTTTCTTTAGTCTCTGCTCTCCCCTTGGCCCCTTGGCACTGACTTGAGAAGTCTCTGGTGGGGAAGTGGGGTGGAGTATAGGTTGTACAGGTGCCTAATTGGGGAAGGAATGGGATCTCTGCCTTCCTAGCATTAGCTCTGGCTTATAGTAATGTGGTGGAAGCACAGCATTGCCCTTCCAGGCCAGCTGGGACTGAAGCCCTTTGTGAGCAGCCATTGAACCACTCTCCCACGTCCCCACTCTCCACCAGGAGTGAGGGCTTTCCCAGGCTCAGTCTATGCTGTTAAGCATATCCTAGTTCCTGTTTGTTGAAGGCACACTATTTCTGCTTTGTCTCACTTGCACCTCTCAGCAGCACTCCTAGGACAGGTGAAGGCCAGGCTCTGGCCAAGACTCTTGGTGTCTGGAGGTTATTTGCATACAGTCTATCCAGAGTTTTCACTTCTAGGGTGTGGGGGAATGACAGAACAAGGGAGGTCCCAGATGGACCACCAGAGTTCTCACTGGCTAAGTAATAAGCATCGAATTAGGCTAAGTAGTGCAGACCTGGTCTTACCAACCATCCCCAGGAAGTGAATGTTGTGTGTGTATATTGGTGAAGGTGCAAAACTTATGGAAGAACAGGAATACTGAGATCTCTGGCCAGAAGGGAAAGCATGGAGCTGCCAGCATATTTCCCTTACCTGTGGTCCACCTGGGTTAGCTACAGAGCATTTCCCCAATAGGCCTGACTTAGACACAGGCCTTACTTCAAATGTTTGTAATGCCCAGGAAACGATGGAAATGGGATTATTGACAATCTGGTCGCTTAAGTCACGGGGAAAGTTTGGGAGAGCCAGTTCGTTTTTCTTGTTAATAAAAATGAAACTCTTAGCTGCCTTGCCTGCTGCAAAAACCAACAAACAAAAAAACCCAACTTGGAATGTTTTGGAGAGCCCAAGTGGTACAAGTGTAAGAGTAATCATGTCTCCAGCTGAGTCCGACTTGAGCATTTGCGTCTCCAGCCCAAAGGAAAGCTTCGACTGCTCGAAATCAGGTTTGGGCCTGGTAGGGCGCATGAATGTTGGGACAGCAGACACTACGGGGTTCCGCCCTGGCTGACTTTAGAGCACCGCTCGGAAGAGTCGAAGGGCCAGAGGTGGGAGGGGTAGCTAGAGGACCAAATGGGAGGAGAGTTCCGGAGCGGAAACAGCGCAGGGGCCCCGGGAGGGGCGGCTGGGCCTGCTTGGGGTCAGGCGGGACTCCCACGGAGGCGGGGCCTGCTTCAAACCACGGCGCAACCTGGGCGGGGCCGGACCAGCTGGGACCTGGCGACAACTAAGCCCTGACCCCAGCCTGGCGCCAACCTCGGGTGTTCCAGAGGCTTCCGCTAGACCACAATTCTCAGGGGCTCGCCCTGGCAGCCTCCCTCCCCGGCTTAGCCTCACCTCCCGCTCTGCGGGCCGTGGCTGGTCCTCGGCGCATAGCACACCGGGAACTGTAGTTTTCTCCTGGCATACTTATGCCAGAAACGAACTCCGGGGGACTGCGTTTCCCAGAGTGCAGCGGGGTGGCGAGGGAAGGCAGGGGGGAAGGGACAGTCGGTCGCAGACCGCGCTGGGTTGCCGCCGCCGCCGCTGCCGCCATCGTGCCAGCCCCTCGGGTGAGTGTCGGGGCTAGCGCGCCGGGGCGGGGGCTGGGCCGCTGGAGCCGCGCTCTGGGCCGCTCGGAGCCTCCGCTGCCAGTCTCCGGGCGCTCCCCCCGCCACCGGCGGCCCGAAGCCGCGCGGGGACGGGGCCATGTGTCGCGCGCGGCTCCGCCTCCCGCCGGTCCTCTGAGGCGGCGGCCGGGGGGAACAGAGAGAGACAGCCAGGCGCCTATCCGGCCGTATCGTGTCCATGGCGGGTGCAACGGACTGCGCGGCGGCCGGGCCTTTTTTTCTCTGGTCCAGACCAACCCAGATGGGGCTCTCCGGGCCCCGCCCCGTCTGGCCTAGCCCGGCCTGCCCGAGTCCTACAAGCTCTGCAGGCAGGCTAGCGGGACGACCCCAGCCCCACGTCCTGCCACCCGCCAGCGAAGGATCCGGGGATGGGCAAGCGCCACCCGGCTCGCTCCGGAGTCAGCATTGGGTAAGGGCGCTTTCCTGCCGCAGCCCGGGATTAGGACTCTCACCCGGTTTCCGAGTATAGACGGGCTAGGATGTAGGTGAACTCTTCCCCTGCTTGTCTGTCCGTTGGGAGTGCACAAAACCTAACTCCCACTCTGGAATTGATGCGTGGGTTCCTGCGTGGAGGGCAGGCCAGGGAATCGGGGGGGGGGAGGGGGGTTCCACATGGGACTTCACCCCCCGGCAGCCTTGGAGGATCTGGCCTGATGCGATGAGCTGCTTCGGCCTGGTAGGCTCAGACCCCGCCCTTCTACTGGGGAGCAGGCCCCAGCTGTGGGTAGGTTGGCCGGCCCATTTAGTGAAGGAGGGGAGAAAAGAAGCCACGGAGGTGAGGTTGGATGTGTGAGCCCCCAATACGTTATTAGACCCCAGGGGTAGCGTAATCCTCACATCTGTCCTTCCCAGAGTCCTCTGCCCTCCTCCCACAGAGGAGAATGATTCCAGGAGAATGGTGGTGACAAGGTGGGTTTTAGTGGAGGAGAAAGTAGAATCCAGTCCCGAGGACCATTGCCAAACGAGAGACTGGATTTGAAGCTACATTGATGGTGTGCACATTTCGGGTGTGGGGCTCAGATTCAGACTCTGTGGGACCCTCCTGAAGCTTGGGTGGGAGAACTAGAGCTGAAAGCTGCAGAAAGTCAGACTCCCCTCACTTGTTCACTTCCTGCTAGCTGGAGTAACCTGTGTACAGGCAGGAGGCTGCTTGAGCCTTGGGAAGTTGCCTTCCGTGATCATTCCAGCTACCCCTGTGAGTCCTGGGAGAAGAGAAATATCTAGCTTTAAAGTATCTGATGGGCTTTATAAAGGCATTTCTGATTGACTGATGATGTATTAAGGGACCAGTCCAGAGAGAACCTTGGGACTTGGGGAAGAAACAGCTTGTGGAGCCTTGATTTCTCTGACCCAGTATAGCTTCTGAGCCATAATTCTTGCAAAGATTAACACAGCAGCTTAAACTCCGCAGGCCTGGTCTCAGCAGCAAGCAGTTCTTCTAGGAAAGTTGGGTTAGGCCCATGAGGCAGAAAGCTGCCACCCCTGGACTTTTTCTTCCTTGAGTATTTCCCCCAGGTGATGTTTTTCTGGTCTTTGGGCTCTGGCCTTTGGAAGTTTTCTTTTTCCTACTTTGTCTAGTCATTCTCCTGGTTGAGGAGGACAGGCAGAGATCTGTCCAGACCTCCTAACCAGCACTTCCCTTCTCTCTGCACTCAAAACCTCCTTGTTCACCTCCTGGCCAGTAATCACATGGAAGTCGGGTTCATTCAGCAGGCTTGGAAGGGTCTGGTTTGCTAGTGGAGATGGGCAACAAGGAAGGATTGCCCGCAGGACACACATAGGATCCCTGTGATAGAATCTCTTAGTACTGGAAGCAGTTGTTTAAGGATCCTCTCTAGATTGTCAGGATTGGTTCTGTCTAGGACACAGGTTTCAGGTGAGGTAGGCTTATTTCTGTGGATTAGTTTGCATATTTTACAGCCTTAGGTGACTTGATGACAATGGTTTGCTTCAAGGTCAAAAGATACTTTTCCTTCTTGATACTGTTCCTTCACCACTGGCAGCAGCATCAAGAGTAGGAGGAATTCTGGTCTCTCCCTCTCATTCCAACCCTAGAAGTTTTCTATAACTTCTGTGTCTGGGCTTAGCTAGGCATTGGTAGGCATCCTGACCCCCAGAAGTCCTTGACCTTTCTGGAACTTGGCAGGCCATCTGTATCTCAGAGATAAGAGGAGAGTCCTGAGGTTCTTCAGAATCTGTCTGCATCTTCTATTCAGGTAGGCTGACTTGGAAGTGGGGCCTGGCATGGGGGAGTCAAAATGTGGCTGTATAAGCATGGCAGGCTGTGAGGGTGCCTGCGTTCTCTGCTCAAAACTAGGTACTTTAGTGACATGGAGTGTACTTCTCCTCTTCAAGTCACATCTCACTTTATTCTGCTGTCTTTGCAGTTGGCGGGTTGGGGTGGCATGAGTGGTTTAAGAATGACCAGAATTCTCAAATTACAGAATTGCAAAGCACTTTTATAAAAGAAAGTCTGGGATTCCCTTAGTGGGAATCCCTATTAGTATCTTAATCCCTATTAGTATCTTAATAGGAATTTTTTTTCTTTTCCTTTCTCACCAATGATTAGTATTATTCAGCAACCATTCTTTGGGCCTTTTGTGTGTTAGGCTCTGGGCTGAGGCTGAAGGTAGAAGGATGAATCTTACCCAGTGCTGGTGCTGGGGAAAGGAGTAATGTTATGTGCTTAGGGCTGAGTTGAAGGGACCTACAGGGGCTCTTGGTCCTGTGCAGAAGAGGGGGCTTTGCATTGATTAGAGCACTGAAGAAGAAAGGTTGTTAGCGAGCCTTTAAAAATCTTTAAAAAAAGAAAAAAGTTGAGCAGGATTTCTAATGGACTTGGGTTGAGTTAAACCTCCTCGTGGAGATTTTTGGTTTTTCAGGTTTTATTAATTTAATTTTTTCTTTTTTTTTTTTTTAAGATTTTATTTTGTTTTGTTTCAAAGATTTTATTTATTTATTTTTTTGTTTGTTTGACAGAGAAAGAGAGAAGAAGCATGGGGAGCCTCAGAGGGAGAGATAGAAACAGGCTCCCTGGTGAACCATGAGAGACTATGGACTCTGAAAAACAATCTGAGGGTTTTGAAGGGGCAGCGGGGGAAACCAGGTGGTGGGTATTGGAGAGGACACGGATTGCATGGAGCACTGGGTATGGTGCAAAAACAGTGAATACTGTTAAGCTGAAAATAAATTAAAAAAGAAATGTTAAAAAAAAAAAAAAAAAAGGAGCAGGGAGCCCCATTCAGGACTTGATTCCAGAACCCCGAGGTCACGACCTGAGCCAAAGCAGATGCTTAACCAACTGAGCCACTGGCATGCCCCTAAAGGAATTTTTATATGTTAAAGTAGACATACAGGATCCTGGGGGTTGGGCTAAGATTGCTTTTTGTGCTCAGAAGAGTATTAATATTAAGTCCTTATATGTTGCTGGTATCTATTATGTGCCAGCTCCCTAAGCCCTGAGACTAGAGAGGGGACTATCCCAGAGGAGGAGAACCTCCCTCTTATGAGGCAGGTATATTTGACGTGCCTGGGAACTTCAGCAGACTGGGGAAATTATGGAATGATTTTTTCTTAAAGCCTCGCATACTTCATCAGAGCCCCTGGGTCTCACCAGGGCAGAGACTGCTGCCCCCCAGGGGTGATGTCTTTGTGTAGAGACATTGGTTCCATTGGCAGAGGTGGTTTCAGTCCTAGGTGAATGCAAGTTCTCCCTTGGTGTAGCTCTACTTTGATCTGCTGAGCATGCACTCGGGCTTTCTCTCCCGAAAGGTGTAGAACTTGCTGATTTCAGAGGGCAAGAAAAGGCCAAGGCTCCATTCCTCTCTGTCTCCTTTGTTACCTCTGTACTTTTTGCTACTTGACATTGGCTCCCATTTGTCCTAATCCCGGCCATTTTAGTGGACGTTTTAATGCTGGCTATGCTAGTGACCTTGCATCGTCTTGAATTGTTAACCTCTTGGAATTTTGGTTTCCTTGTCTAGAAAATGATGATACTCATACTAGCTTTACAGCTGTGAGGCTCAAATGAGAGCACATTTGTGACTGTTTGGCTTACAGAGAAGGCGTTCCATTTAGCACCCAGGGGACTCCATGTGCATCCCTTTATTCCTCTGCTCACCTCAGTCTGGGAGTGTCAGGACAGTGTTCGCCAGGCATGGTCGTAGCAGACCACAAGGATGGTCACATAGGAGCTTCAGGCCCAACTGGAGAGCCAAGTCCATATATACCTGATATGCAGTTTCATACTCTGGGGTTGAGTTCATGGATGGGAGCTGTCTAGGACAGGGGCCCAGAGATCTCTGAGTGATGTGGGAAAGGGAGGCTACTCAGGGACTAAGTACAGAGCAGAAAGACCAGAATGCAAGTCTCAGGTTTCAACTTTTGAGCTACCCAGGGCAGCCCTAAAGCTCTGGATCCCTCCTCTAGGCAGAAGAGAAGGAAAAGCCTCTCAGAGTGCTGGGGGCACCTAGGCCTTGGGTCTGCCCCAGGGAAGCGTTCTGTCACCGCCAGCCATTCAGGCACCAGACCTTGGCTGATTGCTCTCCAGACTTCAGGCAGGAGAGTGATGGATTAGGCAGTTACCAGTCTTCTGTCCGGGCCGCTCTATGATGTGGTATCCGTGTAGGAAGCTGAGGTAACCACCTTTTTTCTAGCTCTTGACCTGGGGCTTCACTTAGGACTTGACTGACTCCTTGTAGCTGGGTCTTGCTCTGTACTCTCAGTTGATTACTCCCAATATCCCCACAATTACTGGTGGGGAGACAGGGTCAGAGGGTGATAGAATGAGGGAGAGGAGCAGTAGGCTAGACCCCAGACGTTGAGGCTGTGGTTGTGTGCCTGCTGTAGAGCCACAGCTGTGCCTCAGGTGACCGGGGGGGGGGGGGGCGGGGAGGTGGGGGGGTGTTGGGCCAAGCCCCACTTGCCACACCCTCAGACAAACAGGTGATTGGTGACAAAGGGTTGTTTCCTGATGACTTGAACAGAAGGTCTAGTTGGAGGGAAGTGGGTCACTTGGCCACTTAAATTCAGCAGGGTTTGTCCAGAAATCTCTCCTCCAGAGAAGCAGGGCTGGGCCAGGTACCATGGGAACAGGGCTGCCTAGGTTAGGGAGAAAGATCATAAATGGATACATTAAGTGTGACTATTTCAAGCAATAAGTGGCAAGAAAACAAAATGAGATGGTGAAATGAGTAGCTGGGCAATTACTTTAGACTGGTTAGAGAAGGTGTCGGTGAGGAAGTGACATTTGAGCTGACACATATGTGGCAAGGAGCCATATTCTTGAAGATCCAGGGAGAATAGTAATCCAGGTAGAAGGATAGATAGTTGCAAAGCTCTTGGGTGAGAACAGGCTCAGCATGTTCCCAGGAACAGGGAAATACCTGACTGTAGAGGAGAGGAGAGAGCAGGTGGCAGGAGATGAGGTTGGACAGCCAGGAGGGCACGTCACCCTGGGAGCCTTGAAGGCAGGCTGAATGGTTTAGACTTGTGAGGGAGAATAGAAAAGGAAGTAACTGCGAACATTTGAGGGCCATAGGACCTATGAGGATAACTAACGGCCATGGTTGATGCCGATTTCAGGGATCCCACTAGAAGTTCAGCGTGTCTGCTGGCATTCCCTACAGGCCTTGGTGATGGGTACTCGAAAAAAGACAAGCATGGGTCTTCCTGTGTATCTGTTTGGAGTTTGTGGCATCTTCTTCCCTATCACTTTCCTGCCCCCGTCCCTGCCCCAGGCCTAGCTAGGATAGGATCTATCTCTGATTTGCTGAGATGGTAGAACTGAGCTGTGACTTTGTGGGTTTGGGAAAACTGTGAGATCATCCCCCATGAAACGCCTATTGTTGAGTTTGGTGTGGAAATCTGGCCCGTGCCTTTGTTTAGAGGCAGAAGCCCTGGTTCAGTCCTATCTTGCCCCTCTCTGAGAAAGTCAAGGTAGAGGTCAGGGCTTCAGCCTTATTTGCCCAGGAGCACTTCTCTCACCTGTGTGTTTGCTCATTTTTTATCTCTGCCCTATTGTCTCTGGGGGGGCTTGTCTCCGGAGTCAGCCAGACCTGGTTCCATCTAGTTCCACCATCCATTAGGCTCATGTCCTTGAGTGAGTTAACTTTTTCTAAGCTTCATTTTGTTTAAGTGTAATGTGGGAGTTGAGTCACAGGGTATTAGGAGCAAATGTTCGTAAAGCTCTTAGCACATTTCTGTGTCTGGTACACATTAGGGAAAATGACATGTTATCAGCTGGACACTGCTATTTAAGTTTTGTCACTGGGAAAGACCCAAAATTTGAGGATAAAAATTAAAATTTTCCATTGTCTAATGGGCTCTTCTGGGCAAGAGGTTTTAACCTGGGGTCTATGGCTGAACCTCAGGGAGTGTGAACAACTTGAAATTATTCACAAGGCTGGGTCATCTCTACCATTGTGCAAATTTATTGGGAGAGGGCCACAGTTTTTGAGACATTCTTAGAGGGTCTTTGCACCCACAGAGACCTAAAGGTCAGTGAAGGCTGATGCTCAGTGGGCGAGAGGTCATCAAGGTCATTTCTGCTCCTCGAGGAGCCTGGCCTCAGTCAGCCTGTGGACTGTTGGGGTGAAGCAGGAGATGGCGTGGTCAGCGGCCCTCTTGGAAGAACTGTAGGAGAAGCCGTCATGAAGGTCAGTCCCCGATCTGATGTGAGGCTGCTCTAAGCCTTGGCATTTTTCTTTTCAGACTGTTCTTTCTGCAGTATATGTATTAGAAGCAAGATCAGGGCTTGCTGGCCATCCTGGAGAGCATCGTCCTAGCCTGACCCAGACCCCTCCCTGTGTTGCATGGGGATAGATGGGGGGCGCATTGCTCCCTACTTCTTTTTCTGGATGCAGGAATGCTGCCTCCTAGCCATGAGTTGAAAGCTTGTGGGAAATTTGGAGTCAGAAACTAAATCCTATAGTTTGCTGAGCCACTTCCTGTGCTGGTGTGGCAACACCACCACTGGAACCCTCTTAGCCCAGAGCTACAGTGTTTCGGCAGAGGAATGGGCCCTGGCTGTGTTGATAACAGTTTTGCACATGGGGTTGGGGTCAACATTTAGTCTGGGAGGGAGGACCCAAACAGATGGAGTCTGAACAGTGAATTGAAGGAAGAGCAGGAACTAATCAGGCAGATGTGGGGTGGGAGGACATCCCAGCGTGAGGATGCATGGGGTAGGGGTGGGGCAAAAACCAGTGAGCAAGTGCACAGTGAGGTCTGGTCATTTGTGTGTGGAGCTGGATGAAGGTAGGAGGGAATGGTAGGGACATAGGGACGGGTGTGGAAGACCACCTGTGTAGGAGCTTCAGGGTCTAATCCAGAAGTGAGGCTGTTATAGAAAAGGGACATGGACAGCTTTGTTGTTTAGAGCTTAGGGACAAAGTTAGCAGGAAGAAAGCCCTGGCTTTAACCAGGGGACCCAGTATCAGTTGGGCTTGGGGCAAGACAGATTGCTAAACCTCAGTTTTCCTATCTGTAAAGTGGGATGACTGTGGGATCTGACCACATGGCTGTCATGATTACTACAAGGAAATAAACACAACAGGGTCAAACAGGCCAACAGGTTGGTATTGATTTCAGGGGCCCTACTTGGAAAAGTCCTTAAACCATATGGTTTTGAAGGTTCCTTTTCACACTTTCTAGGAGCCCTGAGCAGTCTCATTCCTTAGAAGAGCTCACTTTGCCCTGTTCTGCCCCACCAGACCAGAGTGCCCTCCTGTCCCTTTAGTCCTCCACCCTCTTCACTCCACCACTACTTCTGCCAAGTAGTTTTAGTATTGACAAGTTATCACACCTTAAGAACAATATTGAAAAAGAAATAAACACCCCCGCATTTCCTCTGCATCACTCTTCTACCACATGGCACCACTTTTCTTGTCTTTGGATCTGCTTTTTTTTTTTTTTTTTTTTTTTTTTTTTTAAAGATTATTTATTTATTTATTTGACAGAGAGAGATGACAAGCAGGCAGAGAGTCAGGCAGAGAGGGAGAGGAGAAAGGAGGCTCCCTGCTGAGCAGAGAGCCCGATGCGGGGCTCGATCCCAGGACCGTGGGATCATGACCTGAGCCGAAGGCAGCAGCTTAACCCACTGAGCCACACAGGCGCCCCTGGATCTGCTTTTATGTAGCCTTTTTTCCTGCCACACTTCATCTCCAGATTCCTGGTTTCCTGCCCTTCCCTCTTTTCATATGCCCAGACACTTGCTTATGCTTTTTCTTTCAGTCAGCCGTGTACTCTTTCTCCAAGACCTCTCTTGAGGGCTGCCCCATCTTGGTGAGTGAGCAATGGCCCTCATCCATTCCTCCAGCTTTCCTTTTGCCCCAGAGCTCTTCGGGACTGAGTAAGATAAGACATCATGGGGTAAGATATTGTAGTGCTGGGCCGCAGTGAGTGAACCAAACATAGTGAATACTAGGGTAGAAGGGCTAGAGGTTTGAGATGCGGCAGAGAGATTGGGGGGTGGGTATAGCCACAGTCTCACCCCTTGGAAATGTGACCAAGACAGCAGCTGAGACTAGCTGTTGATCCTATGCTTTTCCCACTTGTTGATTTGTTTCTTGGCAGAGGATAAACTGGGACACACCTTGTGTTCCTGTGTAGCAGGCGTGGCTGGGTCCAGGCTTTCTCTTCTACTTGTTTTAGACTTTCCTGGACATTTCTTAGTTATCCCAGCACTGAGCTCCTATTTTTAGTGCCACCACCTCCTATGGGACCTAAAATAAAGTTGGCTCATCTTCCTGGCCCCTCATTGGCTGGAGTTTTGGTCATAGGATAGGAGATTGGCTAGATTGGGAATAAGCCACTGCCCCCGTACACTATCCATCCCAGCTGGCTCCTCTGGCATTGGGTGAGGTCATAGGGACTGGAGCGAACTAGCAGGTTCCCTTAGTGAGGCTTTGCAACCACTGGCAACATCAGGGCTCCATCCCCTTACAGTGGAGGAAGGTGAGGCCCTTCTTATGGCAGTTACTTGGATCAGATTCCACCACAATTAATCGTAGTCTGGTAGGGTCGAACCCAGCTCCTTACCTCTTTGGTTTAGAGTCCTGTTACCAGGAGATAGGGAGATAGTCCCAACTACATAACAATGGACAAGTCTGGTGTCATGGGATTCTTAGTGAGATGTGGCCTTCCTATGCCAGGCTAACAAAGCCAGAGTGCCTCTCATCTGGGGCTCAAGTTTGCCATCTAGCACCCTCAGAGCTGTGATGTTTGTAGCTATGAGGGGGTTTCAGAGGGTCTCCTTTCCTCCTTTAGAGACCAGAGGGGGCAGCCCCTTCCAGCAGAGACAGTGCTGGGATGAGGAGTATGAAGAAATGACATGTTTCCTTCCATAGCCTCCATTTCCGCTCCCAACAACCCTCAGTATTACTCTCTGATCTTTTGAACTCATAGCTGCAGCTCTGAAGTGGGTAGGGGTAACTCTCTGTTCATGAATATATGGAAAGATTCTCCAATGCTCGAAGAAGCAGACTGCTCCCAAGACTAAAATGGAGGGTCACTTGCTGTTTTGTTGCAAGTGGGGCATTGAGGAGCCGTCTTCGCCTCTTTCACTGGGTCTTCCTCCACCTGCCAGTACAGCCCTGGGGTGGTGTTGATGGGACTGAGGACTGCAATAGAAGACACTCCACACAGAGACATCTAGTTTCTGACCTGCAAAGTGGGAAGAATGACAGTAACTCTGGCCTTGAAGGTTGCTGAGAAGATCAAATGAAAAGATGTGGGAGAGCGATGTGGTTAGCTCCTACTTAAAAGCCACCCGCCTCCCGGCCCCACTCCCCCACCCCCGCCATTAGGCATTGAAGGGCTTACTCTGACTTGTCTTTGTCTTGGCTCCACCCTCAGCTCCCATCCTATATGCTTCATATCCCCGTCACCTCTTTGTTTCATCATCCAGAGCTCCTCAGAGGAGGGGCTGAGTGTGGTCCACCTCTGGGCTCCCTGCGCTGGTCTGTATTGGGAGGGGTCTCCTGCCAGTTCGCCAGGGCTTGTCTGTTTCTTGGGAATACAGACCTCAGCAAAGGACTTTCTGCTCAAGGAGGGCAAGAGAGGTGGGGGTCAGTGAGGAAATAGCAACTGGCTACCTCCCGCTCCCTTGGTACCAACACTTCCCTCTCTGTCTCGCTGGTCTTGCAGGTCTCAACGAGGCCGGGTGACGCTCCAGAATGGGAGACAAGCCAATTTGGGAGCAGATTGGATCCAGCTTCATTCAACATTACTACCAGTTATTTGATAACGACAGAACCCAACTAGGCGCAATTTATGTAAGTCTTCAGCTCTAGGGCCTGAATGGGACTCCACGGGATCAATTCAGATATTGGGCTAGCCTGTCCAGTTCACACATTCTAGCAGCCCTCACTGGATTCGGCTATACCTTTCTATTTGAGTTTCTGTCCATGGGATAGGGGGCCTGAGGCCTAGCCCAACCACCCGCTCTGCACATTCCTTTCAGTCATCTTCCATAAGAGTAGGGGTCCAAATATCCTTGGCAGGGTGTTCAGGGCTTGCCATTCCGTGGTCCTGGGAATGCCTCTGGTTCCAGATTGGACAGCAGCAGGCAGATGCGAGGACTCATGATGCTCTCTGGAGGCGGCAGCTATGGGCATCATAAGTGCAGAGCTGTCTCCTGGAGGCCCTAAGTCTAGTTTCCTGTACTCATGGTAAACAAATGAGGTTACCCTGGGGAGGCCGGTGTGTCTTTTTTTTTTTTTTTTTTTTAAGATTTTATTTATTTATTTCAGAGAGATGTCGCAAGTGGGTGTGGGGAGCAGTAGAGGGAGAGGAAGAAGCAGACTTCTCACTGATCAGGGAGCCTGACTCAGAGCTCGATCCTAGGACCCCAAAATTGCGACCTGAGCTGAAGGCAGACACTTAACTGACTGAGCTACCTAGGGGGCTGAGGGAGGTTCATGTGTCTTTCAAGAAGCCCTTCTAGGCAGGCATTGTTTGGTACTATTTTAATGATGTTCGTATACACCAAGCACTACTTGTATCTGACCTGTCCAAGACTCAGTCACAGAAGTTGATGGATTGGGCCATGCCTAGCAGGTCTGCGCAGAATGGAAGTGATAGGAGTCATCTAGCATAGCCTCAGAGCCTGACTGTGAGTAAAGCACTCCTTTATCTCTAGAAAGTCAGGGTCAACTGTGAAGAAAAAAAAGGATTTTACCAGTGGAAGGTCAGATTCAGCACCTTAAATTATTTGGTTGTCATCGTAGATAGAGAATTTTAAAAACTTGAATTGACCTGACCCTGGGATCCTGACATTTCTGCCTCAGTGCCTCTCAAAATCAATTAAAGCAGTCCTGACCCAGAGAAGAAAGTCAGCAAGGTCCTAAAGGAGTGCTTTATCTTTGTTCTTTCCTTTTTTTTTTTAAAAGATTTTATTTATTTATTTGACAGAGAGATAGAGTACAAGCCGGGGAAGTAGTAGGCAGAGGGAGAGGGAGAAGCAGGCTCCCTGCTGAGGAGGGAGCCCAATGCTGGGCTTGATCTGAGGACTCTCAGGTCATGACCCGAACTGAAGGCACATGCTTAACTGAGTGAGCCACCTAGGCACCCTTATCTGTGTCATTTCATATAATCCTCAGCACACGTCCCCTTTAAAGATTAGGAAATGGGTGCCTGGGTAACTCATTCAGTTAAGTGTCTGCCTTTGGCTTGGGTCCTGATCTTGGGGTCCTGGGATTGAGCCCCGCATTGGTCTCCCTGCTCAATGGGGAATCTGCTTCTCCCTTTCCTTGTACCCCTCCCCGTAGTTCCACTTGTGTGCTCTCTCTGTCTCTCTCTTTCAAATAAATAAAATCTTTAAAAATATATAAATAAATAAAATCTTTAAAAATATATAAATAGCCTAGGTGGCTCAGTTATTAAGAGTCTGCCTTCGGCTCGGGTCATGATCCCAGGGTCCTGGATTCGAGCCCCACATTGGGCTCCCTCCTCAGTGGGAAGCCTGCTTCTCCTGCTCCCACTCTCCCTGCTTGTGTTCCTCTCTTGCTGTGTCTCTCTGACAAAAGAATAAAATCTTTTAAAAAAAATTTTATAGGGCGCCTGGGTGGCTCAGTGGGTTAAGCCGCTGCCTTCGGCTCAGGTCATGATCCCAGGATCCTGGGATCGAGTGCCACATGGGGCTCTCTGCTGAGCAGAGAGCCTGCTTTCCTCTCTCTCTCTCTCTCTTTCTGCCTGCCTCTCTGCCTACTTGTGATTTCTCTCTGTCAAATAAATAAAATATTAAAAAAAAATTATATATATATATATGTATGTATATATATATGTATGTGTATATATATATATATATATATATTTTATATATATATAAAAAATCAGGAAACAGACTCAGAAAAATAAGTGGCTTGCCAAATGTTATAGCTGGTAAGTGGCAGAGGCACTTTTGAGTTCTGCCCCTGAAAGCTATGGCAGGGGAGATCTGGAGGGAAGGGGAGAAAGCTAATGGATTGCATGTTGATGGAAGGGAGGGTCCCAGGCTAGGCCTTGGGAGGCCTTGTCAGCTTTCATCCTTCCCTGATCCTATGGATGTCCCCATGGGAATGGCCTCAGTAGAACTTAGCCTAAGGTCTAGAGATGGTGATGAATATAGGTTGTTTTCCTTATTTCTTGTGGGCTTTCTGGTGCTGACTGACCACACAGCAGGATGATTTTTGCCAGCCTGGGGCTCAGGCATATCAGAGGCCATATAACTTCTTGAATAAAAACTGGTAACGAGCTTACTAAATACATTTATATTTTCTTAGTGTTTCAGAGCCTGGGCTCTGGGAAGATAGGGAATAATTTTTTTTTTTTTTTTTTTTTTAAAGATTTTATTTATTTATTTATTTATTTGACAGGCAGAGATCACAAGGAGGCAGAGAGGCAGGTAGAGAGAGAGAGGGGGAAGCAGGCTCCCTGCTGAGCAGAGAACCCGATGTGGGACTCGATCCCAGGACCCTGAGATCATGACCTGAGCCGAAGGCAGCGGCTTAACCCACTGAGCCACCCAGGCGCCCCAAGATAGGGAATAATTAAAGAGATTGTTAATAGTGTAAAGTATGGAAGCTACCTTCAGTTCTTTTCTTCACCAATAAGGAAACTGAGGCTTGGACTCATTTTTTCCCAAACAAGGCCCTAACCCTATGTTTTCTGGGTTTCAGATTGACGCATCATGCCTTACGTGGGAAGGACAGCAGTTCCAGGGGAAAGCTGCTATTGTGGAGAAGCTGTCTGTAAGTAAGGGCCAGGGCCGTGCTATAAGCGGCTGCTTCCCTGCCCTGCTGGCTGCAGCATGCCGCACACTCTTTCTTTTACAGAGCCTTCCGTTCCAGAAAATCCAGCACAGCATCACGGCACAGGACCATCAGCCCACGCCAGATAGCTGCATCATCAGTATGGTTGTGGGCCAGCTCAAGGTAAGTAGTGCTGCCTCGTAATACTGGTGGTAGGGAGGAGTGGGCAGCAGAGAAGAGCCCTGCACCCCAGCCTTCTCTGTGGTGTGACCTGCTTTTCAAGGGACACCCAAAGCATCTAGAGCTGTGTAATTCAGTACAATAACAACCACTAGTCACATTTTTAAATTACATTTTAATTTTAATTTTTTTTTTTTAAGATTTTATTTATTCGTTTGAGAGAGATACAGAGACAGAGAGAGAGGAGAGTATAAGCAGGGGGAGAGGCAGAGGGAGAGGGAGAAGCAGACTCCCCGCCGAGCAGGGAGGCCGGTGTGGGCCTTGATCCGAGGACTCTGGGATCATGACCTGAGCCAAAGGCAGATGATGCTTAATCATCTGAGCCACCCAGGCGTCCCTTAATGGTAGTTTTAAAATTATATTAATTAAGGGGCACCTGGGTGGCTCAGTGGGTTAAGCTGCTGCCTTCAGCTCAGGTCATGATCTCAGGGTCCTGGGATCGAGTCCCGCATCGGGCTCTCTGCTCAGCAGGGAGCCTGCTTCCCTCTCTCTCTCTGCCTGCCTCTCTGCCTACTTGTGATTTCTCTCTGTCAAATAAATAAATAAAATCTTTTTAAAAAAATTATATTAATTAAAATGAAATAAAGTTACAATGCAGTTTCTCACTTGAACTATCCATGTTTTAAGTGCTCATAGCCCTTATGGCGGCCTGTTGGACAGTGCAGACATAAATTTTTTTTTTAAGATTTTACTTATTTATTTGAGAGAGAGTATGAGAGGGGAGGAAGTCAGAGGGAGAAGCAGACTCCCCACGGAGCTGGGAGTCCAATGCAGGGCTCGATCCTGGGACTCTGGGATCGTGACCTGAGCTAAAGGCAGTCACTTAACTAATTGAGCCACCCAGGTGCCCCCAGTTTTTTTTCTTTCTTTTTTTTTTTTTAAGATTTACTTATTTGAGAGAGAATGTGTATGAGTGGGGGGAGGGGCAGAGGAAGGGAGAAAGAGAGAGTAAGAGGGAAGATACTGAGAACACTCCCCACTGAGTGCAAAACCTGACACGGGGCTTGATCTCACGACTCTCACGACCCATGAGATCACGACCTGAGCAGAAATCATGAGTCAGGTGCTTAACCAACTGAGCCACCTAGGTTCCCAGACTGTTTGTGTTGTTACAGAAAGTACTATTGGAGAGAATTAGTCTAGAGCCTTTTCGGAAAAGGGACAAAAGATGTAGGAGCAGGGTCGAGCTGTGGTGTCAAGCTGTTGGGCTTCTATACTGCCCTGAAATGTAGGTAGGCTTTCTGCTGGCAGCGGGCCCTTCAGGGGCCAGCTGGGTGCTGAGTCGCAGTCACTGTTTGAGTCCATACTCCCACTCCCTGAGCTGGTCGCTGGCTCTTCCACCTGCTGAGCAAAGCAGATTCCCAGAACTCCTGCTCCTCTTTGCACTCTTCCTTCCTTCTTCTTAAGACCTGTCCTCTTCAAAGCCTTAAGCTCCTTGGTTCCCCCTTGACCAGGTCTCAGTCTCCTGGACCTGTGTCACCATGGGGCTCTGAAGGCCTGTATGCCTTCTCCCTATGTTAGATGGGGCCTCCTGAGTTGAATACAAGGACACAGAGAGGAGGCCTCTAGGCCTCTGCCATGGACCCAGAGGGACCTGCCTTCTGGCCTGGACTTTCCTGTCAGTTTTTACTGCCTGCCCAACGTGCCCTGTCCAGAGTTTGTGCTCAAATAGGCCCTTTTGAGTGAAATAGTCTCTTGGGGGGGGGGGGGACCCTCAGTGCCTACTTTCTAGGCTAGGGTCAGTAATCATTGCCCATTCCTACCTGGCTTCAGGTTAATTCTGGTGTTTTTGTCCAACTCAGAATCCCCAAAAGACTGATTTGCCTTCTTGCTCATGATAACTCTCAGAAAACCCAACGATGTTAGATACTGAGCTGGGTGCGTGGGCTCCTACCCTAACTAGGCTTCATCCCGGTCATCTGCAGTTTGGCTGAAGGTGTTTTGCCTTTCTTTTCTCGTTGCAAATGTTATATATGACGTGACAGGAAACTGCCTGGTGGCATTGCTTCATTTTTGCCCTGTAGAGGTGTGATTATAGTGTGAACTCACTTTTGAGCCTTTTCTCAGTCACCTGATCACAGTCAGTAGTAGGAGTAGTTTCTCCTAATTGGACTACCTGGCATGGTAATCAGACAAACACTAAGATTGTTTGTTTTTTTTAGGTACTCTAAGGTCCGTGGTGAGCAGTGCAGAAGTCTCTCAAGTTGATCACTATGCCTAGAGATAGGAGCTCCGAGCTCTGTTGTAGTAGCTCAACAGTGACTTACTTGGTGGTTCAGGTGCATGCAGCAGCATGAGCTGCCATCTGTGCCCCCCTGTGTGCCCAGTATATTATATCAGTTCATGTTCACAAGTATCCTGGGACTATATTGGAAGTTAAGTCCAAGACAGTAGGGTCTGATCCCAAAGTCGGCATTGTTTGTCCTGTTCCCCTACCCCTGAACCACCTTCCTGTTCTTAGGCTCACTAACTGAAGCATTTTCTTTCTCCTTACAGGCTGATGAAGACCCCATCATGGGGTTCCACCAGATGTTCCTCTTAAAGAACATCAACGATGCTTGGGTTTGCACCAATGACATGTTCAGGCTTGCCCTGCACAACTTCGGCTGACCTCCTCCCAGCCAGGCACTCATGCTGTTTCCTCCTCCCTCCTCTTCCTGATACTATTCACACTCCTCCAGATGCTCCAAATATCATACACAAAGAGCAGGGCCGCGGTGGGAGCGGGTGCAGTGCGCTGCTGCTACCGAGGTATTGTGCATGATGTTTGGATGCTAGACTAGTTGCATCTGACAGGAGAAGTTTGTGTTGTACCAGCGCATGCCTTGGAAAGACTTAAGTAATGCAAAAGGTTGTCTTTTTTTTTTTTTTTTTTTTTTTTAATCTACTGACAAGTTGCTCTAGTAACCCAAAGAAGTGAAGGAGAAAGCAGCTGCCTCACCGCCCGATATTGATTTGTTCGGATGTTTCAATGCCTCATGATACAATAAAACCACAAAATTTTCTTAACAGTTTAAATTGTTTTAATTAGTTTAATAGTTGGCTGGGCATCAGTAACCACCTTGCCCCATTGGCTCTCTCATGTCTCATCTTCCCACCTTTCCCCCAACTCAGCAATACCTGTGGCAAAGAGAAAACTGCTGAAGTGGCATTCCCAGTTAGCTTCTCTCAGAAGCCCTGTAGGGCATAATATTCCCCACCTCAGCTCCACTGGGCTTGGAAAACTGAGCTGCAGACAGCTCAGGTCCAGCCCAAAGCTTCCTCTGCCCCAGAGCCTTTGCAGTCAGTTCTGACGACTCCTACATTGCGTAGGATCGGGCCTCTGGTAATAGAAATGATCTAGAATCCCCCTGAAAGTGACTCATCAGGTTCAGGTACTCTGGACTGAGGCCTCAGCAAAACTACCCTATGGTTTTGAGGGAGAGGGTCCTGTTTTACCCCCCAGAATGGTCAGGATCACATCCAGGGTGCCCCATAAACCCTAAGCCAAGCAGAGGGCAGCTCAAATTTTGTACCACCTGCTTTGGATGTCATTGCCTAGAGGGAGTGCCCAGAACACCCAGCCTCCATTGTCCACAGAGCAAGGCCCAGTTGGGTTGGAGTATAGACTTAAGAGTTAGGAAAGTCTGAGTTTGAGGGATTTGTGCTCTGGGATTTCTCACCCCTCAGACCTCTCTAAGGCATCTCTAGGCCTCCTGCTTCCTCCCTCACCATACACACACCTTCACATTGTCTTCAAGTCCCAGGAAATCTTAACTATTGGGGCAGTTTCTGCTTTTCAATTTGGGGAACAGAGGCCTTGCCCATTGCAGAACTAGCCCTTGAGCCCTGAGACCTCTGGTGATATAAGCCTGGGTGGCAAGATAGCAATCAAGCTAGAACCAACCCAGGTCTTGGGCTGGTGCCCTCTTAGGGGTTTCAGGATTGGTGAGGGCGCCACAGTTAGGCAGACCACAAATTGAGGAGATTTCAGTGGGACTGATTTAGGATGCTGTGTGTTTGGGGAGTGGGGTTTGGGACAGAGTAGATGCCTGGTGCCTCTTAAACCACCCTGTATTCTGCAATACAGCTTCTTCCATGTACCTGTGCCTGAAATTTCTGCAATAAAGAGGTGTTTGTAAACTCTGGTTTCTTTTTCCTGTCTGGGGGTGTCAGGCCTGGGTGGGTATGGATGCTGGGGGACATGAACAATGTGATGTTTGTGGTTTGACCATTTGCCCTTGTAATTCCTGGGCCTATGACTCCCCTGAGACCTTGGGTTGCCCTGCCCCATTTCCCCAAGGGGAAACCTAGGCTCATACCGATTCAGGTTCTTTGGGAGGGTCTTAGGGACTGTAACCTGAGCGGCTGAGTTGATCAAGTTCCAGGCCCATCAGGAGTCCATGTTTGGGGAATGGACAAAGGATGTCCTGAGGCGAGTAGAGGGGTTTGGGCGGTTCAGTACCTCGATATTTGCTCTGCCTCAGCCGTGAGGAACGCCCGTTGACCAAGGGGTCCGGTGGGGGCGAAGCTTCCGCCCCCAGCCCGGAACCTTTCTTCTCCACCCTGCGCAGGTTCCGGGGGCCGGCTCTCCGGAGGGCCGGAAGTGGAGGCGGTTGGTGGGGCTGGTGGGGTACAGGGACGCGGCGCGGGCGGCGGTTTGCGGACTGCGGGTGGACCGAATCGAGTGACCGGTGTTCTGCTGTCTGGCCCCGGCAGGGCTGTGCGCGGCTGCACAGTGCACTGCGGCAGCGAAAAGAACGCGGGGCGGACGAGGCGCCCGAGGCGGGGCCCATGGCCTCCTCCTGCGCGAGCATCGACATCGAGGACGCCACGCAGCACCTGCGGGACATTCTCAAGCTGGACCGGCCCGCGGGGGGTGAGCCGGGACAGCGGGGGTGGGCCTTTGGCTGGCGGGCAGAAGGGCGGCGCGGGCCTGGGCCGCCCTCAGAGTCCTCAGGTCCCGCAGGTCCCTCAGGATCCATACTGCATCTTCCCGGCTGGGGAGGTAAGACGAGGGTTGGAGCGGTAAATTCCTGAGCTTGCCCGCCAAGGTTGCAGATCTCTTCTTATCCTGGGGCCGGGCCGTTCTTCGCCGTCCTTCAGCGTCTCTGCTGAAGGTGAGGTTCCTTCTCTGAATCCGCAGGGGCTCCTTCGTGTCCTGGGACTGACGTGTACCTGGGTCTAGCTCAGGTTCCCCATCCTTCTACCTTATAGTTCAGAGGCCTGGTCTGGGCTCTGTATGCTGAGTTTTGGGTCTAGACCTAAGCACTGTGCTGAGGAGCACTGTCACCCTCTGCAACTTGCCCTTCACTCTGGAATATAGACAACAGGCCTGCTGTTCTAAAACTGATTTTCAGGAAGCGGGTGACCCGCCCCATTTTTGTGCCCTTTCTGGGATTTAACCAAATCACATACTGCACGGCCCTGATTGGATTAGGCTACAAACATCTGCAAGCCCTAGTTTATTTCCATTCACTTAAACTTTACTTGGGCTTGCGCTGATACCTCAGAGCTGCTCCTGCCTCCAAAGAGCCCCCAGAACATAGAGAACTAATGAGGTTGTAATATAATGTTGTTGTCACTGAGACAAGGAATATTTTGGTACTGTGATGGAGACCAGGTATGTGAGGTTAGGGCTGGAAAGTGCCTGAGAACACATTTGAGAGAGAAGACAATGTTTAGGCTAGGTGTTAATAATACAAACAGGTGATTCAGTGTCAGGAATGGCATTCTGCAAAGAAGAAGTAGCATGTGTGAAGGTACCAAAGTTTCCTGACAGGTTTAGGGACCTGTGAAAAGTGGTAGTGGTTGAAAGACTGGTGATTATGGTGTAGGGTCTGCAGTGGCCACAGCTAAGAATTGGTGCTCTTCAAACCCTGTACTTAAACTTGCTGGGAGGCCCATACTATACTAGCCGCTTTTGAAGCAGACACTAGTGCTCACATTGGATAGGTTTAACTACCCCTTGCCACCTGAGGAAAATCCATCTTCTTCCTGAAACCACTGAGCACTTTGCCCCAGACCTGGAGTCTGTGGTCCCTTTACTTGTAAGCTTGGCTTGGACCTCTCATGCTCATCAGCCCTGTGCAGACTAGACTACTCAAAGGTTTGGTAGAGTCTGGCATGGCTGGTATTTTGCAGCTTGTTTGTTTGTCCTCATGATAGCCTGCCTGGGAAGGAGAGTGGCCAGCTTACCCCTGAGCAGCTAAAATGGCTCTGATCCAAATGAAGTGGCCTGGAGGTTTTCCACTTAATTTCTTATATACTGATTGGTACTTAATTGTCCCATTTGCCAAATAGTTCTTGCTTGTCTCCTCTGGAGGCACTGGAGGACCATGTCAGATGCCAGACTGTTTTGTCACCAGAACTTTGCCATGTTTTTCTTTTCTTTTCTTTCTTTCTTTCTTTTCTTTTTTTTTACAGATTTATTTGTTTATTTGACAGACAGAGATCACAAGCAGGCAGAGAGGCAGGCAGAGAGGAGGGGGGGGAGCAGGCTCCCTGCTGAGCAAGATGCCCGATTCAGAGCTTGAGCCCAGGATCCTGGAATCATGACCTGAGCTGAAGGCAGATGCATAATGACTGAGCCACCCAGGCGCCCCTTGCCTTGTTTTTCAATGTGGGCCCCTAGTCTCCTTGTCACCTGGGAGCTTTAGGGTGGTGCCTGAGCCTGTGAGGGTGTTTGAAATAGCTAATGGCATACAAATGAAATGCTGCTTTTCCTGACTACCCATCCTGTCCTAGAGTTTCTCTCCATTTTGTCCAACTCCTTCGTTTTCTTCTGAAGTTACCTGCCCAGGGTGGCTTCTTCTGAACCACTTCTTTGAGGGGCAGGTTGCTTTCTTTCTTACTCCCACATCTTATCAGTGTCCTTTCATACCTTAAGAGCCCATCTTCCCTTCTCTACCATCTATCACTATCTTGGTTTAGGACTGGTATATCTTAATTAAATTCTTAACTATCCTACATGCTGCCTTCAAACAGTCATTCTTTTTCTTTTTTAAGTAGTTTTTTTTTTTTTTTTTTAAGACTTGATTTATTTGAGGGCGCCTGGGTGGTTCAGTGGGTTAAGCCGCTGCCTTCGGCTCAGGTCATGATCTCAGGGTCCTGGGATCGAGTCCCGCATCGGGCTCTCTGCTCAGCAGGGAGCCTGCTTCCTCCCCCCTCTCTCTCTCTGCCTGCCTCTCTGCCTACTTGTGATCTCTCTCTGTCAAATAAATAAATAAAATATTTAAAAAAAAATAAAAAAAAATAAAAAAAAGACTTGATTTATTTGACAAGCAGAGATCACAAGCAGGCAGAGAGGCAGACAGAGAGAGAGAGGAGGGCTGAGCAGAGAGCCCGATTCAAAGCTTGATTCCAAGACCCTAGGATCATGACTTGAGCTGAAGGCAGAGACTTGAACCCACTGAGCCACCCAGGTGCCCTAGAGCAGTCATTCTTTTTACAATAGCAGACTGTATCACCTTCCCATTTAAAACTGTGTGGCTCTCAGTGCCACAGGGAGAATTTAAGCACCCAAGCTTCATATCTGAGACCTCTGTGACTTGTTCTCCCTCCCTCTTTCTTATATTTATGTGTTCCAGCCACACTGGCTCTGATCGACCTCCTTAATGAAGTCTCTACTGACCCTTTCCATGCCTTCTCGTAGTACAGAGTCCCTCTGTGCTAATTTGGACTTAAATATTAATTGGCTTCACCAGGTTCTTGATGGCTTTACTCTTCCCTTAGGTAGAAGAGCCACATGCATGTCTTTGGTCTTGGCAGAGATTGTGTTAACCATCAGTGCTTATGGAACAAAAGATGAACCAAGCATCCTCCTCCCCACAGACATGGCTCCCTCAGTTGAATGTTCCCAGAGCACCTCATGGTTCTTAAATGAAGTTCTGCGGGAGGAGAGGCCAGTGGGCAGGTGGAACAACCTCATCAGAGTGGACCTTTCTGTCTCCAGGTCCCAGTGCAGAGACCCAGCGCCCATCTAATGCCTACAATGGGGATCTCAACGGGCTTCTTGTCCCAGACCCCCTCTGCTCAGGTGATGGTACTTCAGCAAACAAGCCTGGTCTCCGTGCCATGCCACCTATTAACCTTCAGGAAAAGCAGGTCATGTGAGTGTCTGGGAAATGGCAGTGGTGATTTTGGGGTCTTTGGGGTGGTGCACTTAACCACGGCATATTTGTACTAGGATGAGGGGCAAGGACAAACTCAAGAGCGTGGGCTGGATCTGAAGTTTGGCCTGCCATTTTAGCATGGAAGTAGGCCCATGACTGAGGAGGGAGGTGAGAGCAAAGGGAGCTGTGGCTTTGGGGACCAGTGGGTCAGGCAGAATTGAGCATCTGGGACTTGACACCTTCACCAGAGTGTTTGTATTCTCTCCCCTCCCAACCCTGCCCCTTGAGACTTTACGGGAACAGGAGTCAAGCTTGTGCACTCCTCCCCCTAGCTGCCTCACAGGAGATGACAGCTCTACATGCATCGGGATTTTGGCCAAGGAGGTGGAGATTGTGGCCAGCAGTGACTCTAGCATCTCAAGCAAAGCACGGGGCAGCAACAAGGTGGGCACCACGACATTGTGGCATGTATGGTGGATGCGGGCACAGTCAGCCTCTCCCTCCCTTCTCCCATGCCGCCAGTTACTGTGAGGATCACCTTGACAGGTAGTGTGCCTCAGTCTCAGGAAGCCAGGGTTAGCTGCCAGATCTCTGTGGGAATCTGGCCCCTAGAGTTATGACTAGGCTGACACCTGTGGCCTATCCTATCCCGGGGTGCCAGAAACCAACTGGGCCCTGGCAGATCTACCTTAGCCCTCAGCCTCTATGACCTTCTTCACCCTTTGTTCTCAGGTGAAAATCCAGCCTGTGGCCAAGTATGACTGGGAACAGAAATATTACTATGGCAACCTTATTGCTGTGTCCAACTCCTTCTTGGCCTATGCCATTCGGGGTGAGTAGGGGTAGGATTGAGGAGGGAGGTGTTCTGCTCAAAGCCCCAGAGATGCAGATCCAGTGTTGGACCACTCAGTCCTTACGGTACGATAGAAGGCTTGTCTGTTCCGCCCCCACCTCTGACAGGCCTTGGGGAGCCGAGGGGGAAAACCGAGTTTGCGACTGGTAGTGGCACTGAGGCAGGCGAGGGCAGGGCGTCTCTGCTGCTGCCTGGGCCTGGATAGTTCCTCAGGGCCGCCTCCTCTTCTGATTCCAGCTGCCAACAACGGCTCGGCGATGGTGCGGGTGATCAGTGTTAGCACTTCAGAGCGGACCCTGCTCAAGGGCTTCACAGGCAGCGTGGCTGATTTGGCCTTTGCACACCTCAATTCCTCCCAGCTGGCCTGCCTGGATGAGGCAGGCAACCTGTTCGTGTGGCGCTTGGCTCTGGTTAATGGCAAAATTCAGTATCCTTTCCCTGGGGTGGGATGGGGGACTGTAGAAAGGTGGGTGGGGCAGGGGCTACCAGATGTTGTCATCCACCTGTTTAGCCCTTAACACCGTGCTCAGAGAAGAGATCTTGGTCCACATCCAGCAGCCAGAGGGCACACCACTGAACCACTTCCGCAGGATCATCTGGTGCCCCTTCATCCCAGAGGAGAGTGAGGACTGCTGTGAGGAGGGCAGCCCCACGGTGGCTCTGTTGCATGAGGACCGGGTAAGGGAGCCAGGCATAGGAAGAGAGAAGGGCTCAGAGCAGCCATGGTGTGGGCAGGGCCTGAACGCTCACCTTGTACCTTCCAGGCTGAGGTGTGGGATCTGGACATGCTCCGCTCCAACCACAGCACCTGGCCTGTGCGTGTTAGCCAGATCAAGCAAGGCTTCATCGTGGTAAAAGGCCACAGCACTGTAAGCCTGCCCCTGACTGCTCCACGCCCCCGCCACTCTTCCCCCTTTCCTCATGCCCCTCATCTCATTCCCGAGCCCCCAGCTGTGCAGGTGGCTTTGCCAGCACTCTGCCCCGGGAACTCTGAACACAAAGTGAGCCTTAGCTATAGAGTGTACATCTAACCTGCTGCACCCTGGGGGGCTGGTGTTCTGTACAGCTCCCATTTAGGGAGGCTTTCATACACATGTACACATCTGCTCTGGGCCAGCTCAGCTCACTACCATCTTCACTGGAGAAGGGCTTATTCCCACCCCAAGTCAGGTGACAAAGCAAGGCTGTTTGGTTTCTTCCCAGTGCCTGAGTGAAGGGGCCCTCTCACCTGATGGGACTGTCCTGGCTACTGCAAGCCATGATGGCTTTGTCAAGTTCTGGCAGATCTACATCGAGGGGCAGGATGAGCCAAGGTACTCAGGGACTGAGAGACCAAGACTCCCCACCCAGGTGAGGGCAAGATCATTCACTCAGGTCCCTTATCGTCCTTCTTGCAGGTGTCTGCATGAGTGGAAGCCTCATGATGGGCGGTCCCTTTCCTGCCTCCTGTTCTGTGACAACCACAAGAAGCAGGACCCTGAGTGCGTGAGTGGGCAGGCAGGTGGGTGGTGGACTGGACCTTGGTTCTCCAGTAGGGGGCCCAGCCAGTGATTCGATGCCTTGCTGCTTTGCAGAGTCCCTTTCTGGAGGTTCCTCATCACTGGTGCTGACCAGAATCGGGAGCTAAAGATGTGGTGCACAGTGTCCTGGACCTGCCTGCAGACCATTCGGTAAGCAGAGGCTGGGCAGGGGCAGTAGGGTGACAGATGGGGGTTCTTTTCACTCTCTGTCTCATTAATCCTGCCTCCTGGGCCCCACAGTTTCTCCCCAGATATCTTCAGCTCAGTGAGTGTGCCCCCCAGCCTCAAGGTTTGTCTGGACCTCTCAGCCGAATACCTTATTCTCAGCGATGTGCAACGGAAGGTAGGCTGTGGTGGGGCAACCGGGGCAGAGCTGGCATCGTCAGGGAGGCAAGGGTGTTGGGCCTCTAGCCCTGCCGTGAGTGCCCCTTGTGGGCAGGTCTTGTACGTGATGGAGCTGCTGCAGAACCAGGAGGAGGGCCGTGCCTGCTTCAGCTCCATCTCTGAGTTCCTGCTCACCCACCCCGTGCTGAGCTTCGGTATCCAGGTTGTGAGTCGCTGCCGACTGCGGCACACTGAGGTGCTGCCTGCTGAGGAGGAGAACGACAGCCTAGGGGCTGGTGAGCTGCTCAGGGTTTAGGAAACATGTTTGTCTGTAGGGAAGTATGGATGCATAGAGGACCAGGGCTTAGTTGCCCACACTGTCTTTGTAGATGGGACCCACGGAGCTGGTGCCATGGAGTCTGCAGCTGGTGTGCTCATCAAACTCTTCTGTGTGCATACTAAGTGAGTGTGTTGGGGAATCCTGTCTCTGCCCTGTCTGTACTCCTCCACACCCTCGTGATGCTGGCCTCTTTGAGCTCTCCTATTCTCACTTTTCTCCGCCTGCAGGGCACTGCAGGACGTGCAGATCCGTTTCCAGCCGCAGTTGAACCCCGACGTGGTGGCCCCACTCCCCACCCACACTGCCCATGAGGACTTCGGTGAGTGAGGTGTAAGAGGGAGGCAGGTTAGACTGACCAAGGTCTGAGATCTGACTCAAGTGGCAGCTTTCCCCACAGCATTTGGAGAGTCTCGGCCTGAACTGGGCTCTGAGGGCCTGGGGTCATCTACCCAAGGATCCCAGCCTGACCCCCGACGCATAGTGGAGCTGCCTGCGCCCGCGGACTTCCTCAGTCTGAGCAGTGAGACGAAGCCCAAGCTGATGACCCCTGACGCCTTCATGACACCTAGCACCTCCCTGCAGCAGGTGTGCTGGGGGGAGGGGGGTGGGGCTCAGGGCAGGCTGACCAAGGAATCCCCCGCCTGTGGGCCATGGCCTCAGTCCCCTGCCTCTCCCCAGATCGCTGTGTCCCCCAGCAGCAGCAGCAGCTCCGGCTCTAGCTCCAGCTCCAGCTCCTCCTCTCTTACAGCTGTGTCTGCCATGAGCAGTACGTCAGCTGTGGACCCCTCCTTGCCTAGGTGAAGCGAGGGTCACAGTTGGGGGAGGGCAGGGGCTGGTGCCAGGCTCTGGCTGCTATACCTCAGCCTTCCTGCCACCAGGCCACCTGAGGAGCTGACCTTGAGCCCCAAGTTGCAGCTGGACGGCAGTCTGACGATGAGCAGCAGTAGCAGCCTGCAGGCAAGCCCACGCAGCCTCTTGCCCAGCCTGCTCCCAGGTCCAGCTGACAAACTGACTCCCAAAGCACCTGGGCAGGTGTGTGTGTGGGTGTGTATGAAGTGCAGGGTGGCAGGTATGTGGTAGCAGGAAGCTGGGGGCCTTTCCTCCCAGAGTGCCTGAGGGCTTTCCCTGAGGTCATCCCAGCCTCCCTGGTCCCTGGAGGGCAGCTTCTCATCCTGTGTCCATCCCTACCTCCTCTCCTCTGGGCTGGGGGATTTTTGATGTGCATCCCCCTTCTCCACCGTCCCATCCCTGCAGACGGCAGGCCTCATCTGTGCTCCCGCATTCCCACATCCCGCTGTCTAAGTCACATCTTCGCTCCACCTCAGGTGCCTGCTGCTGCCTCTGCACTGTCGCTGGAGCTGCAGGAAGTGGAACCCCTGGGGCTACCCCAGGCTTCTCCCAGCCGCACCCGCTCCCCTGATGTTATTTCCTCAGCTTCCACTGCCTTGTCCCAGGACATCCCTGAGATCGCATCTGAGGCCCTGTCCCGTGGTTTTGTCTCCTCTGCTCCTGAGGGTCTTGAACCAGACAGTATGGCCTCAGCTGCCTCAGCGCTCCACCTGCTGTCCCCACGGCCCCGGCCGGGGCCCGAGCTTGGCTCCCAGCTTGGCCTCGATGGAGGACCTGGGGATGGGGATCGGCACAGTACCCCTTCCCTTTTGGAGGCAGCGTTGACCCAGGAGGCCACAGCCTCTGACAGTCAGGTCTGGCCTACGGCACCGGACATTACTCGTGAGACCTGCAGCAGCCTGGCAGAGAGGTGAGGAACGTGGGAGGGGAGTGGGCGCTGGTGGGAGTGGTTTCAGGTAGTATCATCCGCTGTTGAGTTGGCCTGTTCCTTCAGTCCCAGGAACGGCCTCCAGGAGAAGCACAAGAGCCTGGCCTTCCACCGACCACCTTATCACCTGCTGCAGCAACATGACAGCCAGGACGCCAGTGCTGAGCAAAGGTAGGTGCCACCCTATGCTGTCCTCTCGTGAGGGAGGGCTGGTAAGTGGGTCGGTGCTGATTTTTCTCCCTCCCCTTTCTCCAGTGACCATGATGATGAGGTTGCTAGCCTTGCCTCTGCTGCAGGGGGCTTTGGCACCAAAGTTCCCACTCCACGGCTACCGGCCAAGGACTGGAAGACCAAGGGTTCTCCTCGAGCCTCACCTAAGCTTAAAAGAAAGGGCAAGAAAGATGACGGGTACGGGGTGGGGTCCTGTGGCCAGGGAGAGGGGTGGTTCTCCGGCTCCCCTGCCTGACGCAGCCTGAGGTGCTTCTTGTCCATGGCAGGGACTCAGCTGTGGGATCCCGGCTCTTGGAGCACCAGGTCAGTGAAGTAACAGCCTTTCTATTTCTGGGACGACTCCTGCGAGGATGGGGAAGAACTCTGGGCCGTTCCCTGGTCTGGTGTGTGGGAATGTGTAAGGCGGGCATCATCTGACTTGGTGCTCTTGGCAGGTGGCAGACCCTCCTGAGGACTGGCCAGCCCTAATTTGGCAACAGCAGAGAGAGTTGGCAGAGCTGCGACACAGCCAAGAAGAATTGCTGCAGCGTCTTTGCACCCAGCTGGAAGGCCTGCAGAGCACTGTCACAGGCCACGTAGAACGAGCCCTGGAGTCGCGGCATGAGCAGGAGCGTATCCTTACGGGTCATGGCTCAGTGTGGCGTAGGGGTGGGGACAGCAGCAGCATTCTTGGCCCAGGAATGGATGTGGGGCCTGCCCCAGGTCTGTTCCTTAGCTGCAGTGCAGAGCGGCGGCTGGAGCGGGCACTGGCCGAGGGGCAGCAGCGGGGTGGACAGCTGCAGGAGCAGCTGACACAACAGCTGTCCCAGGCGCTGTCTTCGGCTGTAGCTGGGAGGCTGGAGCGCAGCATACGGGATGAGATCAAGAAGACGGTGCCCCCGTGTGAGTTCGGCATGGAGACTTCTGGGTGGGCCAGGTGGGAGTGGGGCTTCCTGTCTGTCAGGCTGCCTTTCGTGGCTCCACCTGTTCCTCTTCATCCTGCCCCAGGTGTCTCCAGGAGTCTGGAGCCAGTGGCAGGCCAGCTGAGCAACTCAGTGGCCACCAAGCTCACTGCCGTGGAGGGTAGCATGAAAGAGAATATCTCCAAGCTGCTGAAGTCCAAGGTGCTGTAGGGCCCAAGATGAGGGAGGCTGGTGGTTGCTGGGCGTGGTCATATCAGCTTGGGCTTAGCCTTTCAACTCAGCTCTCCCTCTACCCCCAGAACTTGACAGATGCCATTGCCCGAGCAGCTGCAGACACATTACAGGGGCCAATGCAGGCTGCCTACCGTGAAGCCTTTCAGAGTGTGGTGCTGCCGGCGTTTGAGAAGAGCTGCCAAGCCATGTTCCAGCAGATCAATGATAGCTTCCGACTGGGCACACAAGAGTGTGAGTGGGGTCATATGCCTCAATGTGGGAGGGGCTGTCCTTCTCTCCCCGGCCAGCCCTCTCATGCTCCTGTGGTCACCTCTCAGACTTGCAGCAGCTGGAGAGCCACATGAAGAGCCGGAAGGCGCGAGAACAGGAGGCACGGGAGCCTGTGTTGGCCCAGCTGCGGGGCCTGGTCAGCACACTGCAGGGTGCCACCGAGCAGATGGCGGCCACTGTGTCTAGCAGCGTTCGGGCTGAGGTGCAGCACCAGCTGCACGTGGCTGTAGGCAGGTGTGTGGGCGGGGTATTGGGCAAGGTGCTGGGTCTGGAAAGCACCAGACTAGACTTCCTGTCTGTCTCATCTCCCTCGCTTCCCTTTGCAGCCTACAGGAGTCCATTTTAGCACAGGTACAGCGCATTGTTAAGGGTGAGGTGAGTGTAGCACTCAAGGAACAACAGGCTGCCGTCACATCTAGCATCATGCAGGCCATGCGTTCAGCTGCTGGCACACCCGTCCCCGCTGCCCACCTCGATTGCCAGGCCCAGCAAGCCCATATCCTGCAGCTGCTGCAGCAGGGCCACCTCAATCAGGCCTTCCAACAGGTATGCCGGCCAGTAGGTCGAGGTAAGGGTCAGGTGTCTTCTGACAGGGTGCACACACATACCCGCCAGGCTCTGAGTGCTCCAGCCCCAGTACACTGTTCTTGGTTGCCTTTGACTTCAGGCCGTTTCCCCTACTTTCCCCTCTTCCTGGACCTTTCTTTCTATCTAACGCCTGCCTTGCTTCATGACCACCCTTCTCAGGAAACCTTTCCTGATCCCCTAGAGTAACAACACAGCTCTCTATGACTGTCTGTGGGCCCCTGAGCACCCCCCCCCCCGAGCCCTCAGTACCCTACTCTGGTTATCCACGGCCAGCCAAGTAGGTATTCCCTTCTGATCTTGGCTGTAAACACTGTTCTCTTCCTAGGCCCTGACAGCTGCTGACCTGAACCTGGTGCTGTATGTGTGTGAAACTGTGGACCCAGGGCAGGTTTTTGGGCAGCCACCCTGCCCACTCTCCCAGCCTGTGCTCCTTTCCCTCATCCAGCAGCTGGCCTCTGACCTTGGTACTCGAACTGATCTCAAGCTCAGGTGAGTGGACTCAGGGATCAGGAGACAGGTTGGGGTGGAGGTGGAGGAGCAGTTCAAACAGAGACTCTTGCCTGACTCTGCTTCCTAATTTTTCTCCCCCAGTCCCTTCTGTGCCCACCTATCTCTGGCTTTGAGGCCACCCTTTGTCAGCAGTCCCTCTGGGCGTCGGTGCCACCAGGGGGCGCTCGCATCTGCCGGAGCCCACCTGTTTCTTGTCTCTTTCTTCCACTACAGCTACCTGGAAGAGGCTGTGATGCACCTGGACCACAGTGACCCCATTACTCGGGACCACATGGGCTCCGTCATGGCCCAGGTGCGCCAGAAGCTCTTCCAGTTCCTTCAGGCTGAGCCACACAACTCACTTGGTAAAGTGGCCCGACGTCTCAGCCTCATGCTGCACGGCCTTGTAACCCCTAGCCTCCCGTAGCTAAGCCTGCCTTGCTCAGAGTTGGGGAGGCACTGAAGGCCAGCAGACAGGCCTAGGCCAAAGCAGGGTCATGTCTACCCTTTTACCTGCTCAGGCTCCCACCTTGGGGGTGTTTGAGGGGAGAGCACTGGCTGTGGTCTACAGGTTGTGGTAGCCAGCAGGTTTAGGCTGGGCCCAGGGTGGGTACTGTGCCTTCTTGGGTTCTGCCATGCCTGGAGCATGACCCTTGAGATCGTGACACCACTTGAGTTGCATTTTCCATGTTCCTTTTTACCTCCAATTTGGATCTTTTTGTTTTTGAAAAATATTGAGAAATTCAATTAAATGCTTTTGGAATAAAATGGAGTATGTGTGTGCTTTTGGTGTAACTTTGATAGGGGTCTCTGTTCTCTCCCCTCTCTCTTCCCTGTGTTGGAACTCTGTCTAGGCTAAGCCTGGTGCCTGGACACCCACTCTCATCTACATAGCTGCTCTCCCAGGTCCCCTTTCCATTTCTGAGACAAGGGCCCTGAGGTCAGCTCTGCAATTGCCTTGTCGCCAGCTCTTCTCTCTGGGGTCCCTCCCCTCCTTTGCCAATCTGAGTACTAGGGCGGGGCTGCCCAGCTGGCTTTGGGCCCCGCCCCGAGCTCCCATCCAATCACAATCCCTTCTTTCGGGGGCTGGGCCGAAGGGCTCTGCTTCCAAGCTGCTAGCTCCAGCACTAGGCTCCCAGCCGGGGATGATGCGGGGATGATGCTCGGCTACTGCTCCTGTCACCACTGCCAGCGACTGCCCCGAGCTTCCGGTGTGCTGGGGCTGTTGCAGCTGTTGCTACCGCTTGGTGAGTGCGGGAGTGCTGGACCCGGCTTAGCGGTGCGTGGCACACCCTCTCCCCAGTCTAGGTATAGGGCGTGTGAGAGCTGAGGCCCATCCTTCCTGGGCCCTGGGAACCAGGCTGGAGTGGAGGTGCAACGTTTTCAGGGAGGGGTAATACGTGCCAGTGGCTTCAGGATGCAAATGGGCATGACCTGATATCTAGTCATGGGGAAAGGACCCCAAAATTCCACATCGCCCATTCCAGTAAAGGGAGACCTAGGCTCTCGTGGAACCCCTAGTCCAGCCGTGGGACCCCTGAAGCCCTCTCTTAGGGTCTGATCTGGATCCCGACCCTGCCTCTCCTGCTCTCCCTGGCGGAGAACACCTGTCTTTGGGTATGGGGGTGGGATGGTCAAGTGAAGTTTGTCCAGCCTGCAGGACAGTTAAGGGAGCCTGTAGCCCTCATCTCCATGTTCTGACTTTTAAACTTGGACTATCCTCACCTGACCTGTGACCCTAGAAGCTCAGAGGAAGAGCCAACCCTTGGGACAGGTCACCTTACCCCCTCTCCACATACCCTGTACGGGTTGTGCCTAGGGGGGAGCCAAAGCAGGTGGATCCCCAGATGTGCCCGTTGGTTCCCTTGGGTGCCTCTGACGCTGAGTCACGTCCCCTGAGCACATGCAGGTAAACAAGCCCCTGGGGGCTTGGCGCTGAAGGGGGGCGGGGCTGCTCATCCTATCAACCACTCTCCACCCCCACCCCTAGTCCTTGTATCTCCCCTGGCAGCAGCAGCAACGGGCCCAGGGGGCTGTGACACCATATACCAGGGGTTTGCTGAGTGTCTCATCCGCTTGGGGGACGGCATGGGCCTTGGAGGCGAGCTGGACACTGTCTGCAGGTAAGAGCAGGTGTAAAGATGCCTGCCTAACTGTGGGAACCCCCCACCACCCTGGGGCCTGAACCTTTTTCCTTCCCATTACAAAAGCCTCTTTACCCCACCTAATTACCCTAACCCCAAGCCTTTAACAGGTCTTGGAATGACTTCCACGTCTGTGCCTCCCAAGTCCTGTTGCGCTGCCCAGAGGAGGCTGCTGCTGTGTGGGAGTCCCTACAGCAAGAAGCTCGCCAGGCCCCGCACCCAGACAACTTGCATGTTCTCTGCGGCACCCCTGTGCGTATCAGGGAGCATGGCATAGGCCCTGAGACCAACCAGGAGACGCTGCAGGCAAGAGCATCTGCACCCACCCCATCCCCGACGCCCCCACTGCTGGCAGCTGCTCTGGCGCTCGCCTGCCTCCTGGGACCTCTGGCCTAGCCAGTCTGGTGGAGCAGCAGCACCCCTGCCTTCTACCCTGCTCTGGTAGCTGCGCTTGGGGCTCGACACAGTGCCCTTGGCTTTCATTAAAGGTATTTATATTTGTACTAAGCTCCTTCCTTTCTTCTGGCCATTGCCAGCCCTGTTTTGTTGGGGCGGAGCCTCCAGAAGCTGATCTCTGGGGATGGATGGGCAGGGCCCATGGCCACCACAGGGGACTCAATCTTTCTACTTAAAGATACTCATTTTCCAGGGCTGGCTGTGCAGAGTTTTCCATCGTGTGCAGGTTCTAGGAGCTACAGTGGTGACCTGAAATCTTCTGGAATGCATTGCCTTCCTCTCTTCTCTTGGGCTGGCATTTCTCCCCAAGTCTGCCCCTTCTGTCCTGGCCCCCGTGGGCATGTGAGGGGGTGAAGTGTACCAGCCCACCCCATCCCGTTTGTTTCAGCCTCCATGTTCCTGCCATCTCTGCTAACTATGTCTTAGCCTTCAAGACAGATTAAGTGCTCTGTCCTCTCCCTCTCTGGTGTCCTGGTCTACCTGAGGGGAAGCTGTTCCAGGAGATGGGGAGTCCCTGTTTGGGTCTATATTCAAGTCCCTGAGGTGACCTAGAGCTGCAGAAACGGGTTATGATGAGGGTTCCTCTGGCCTCTCATGTACCCAAGCTTCTCCTTTGAGAAGAGGTATGCAGTGTGACGTCAATAATCCCAGAAGATTTTCTGGAAGCATGGAATGAGTGTGTGATGTGTGAGGAAACCCTGTTCATCCTGGTGGAGAGAGGCAAGAATCCACATGGGCAGAATCCTGAGGGAAGGAGGAGTCCTCAGAAAGGGTGAAATGCTCTCTCAATCAGTCCTCTACCACCACCTCTAGGACCTTACTCCAACCCATCACCCCATGACTTGTGTGGGCAGTGCCATGGCCTCACTGACTTCTGCTCTCATCCCCTCTGCTTTGGTCTCCTTTTTTTTTTTTTTTAATTTAGAACCAATTCCAAAGTTAAAGCTCCTTTTCATTGTCTATGCAGCCCTACCTAAGCCAGTTCTGCCCACAGTTGATTCAGTCCACTCCTGCGACTCCCCTCTGTCTGAGCCTAGAGCAGGGATCTATCTACTCAGTCCTTGGCATCAGGGAGGGCATGTTATAGGAAGTGATAAGGGAGGTCAGGATGTGGGACTTAACAGGTGGTGGAGGAGAGATGGGCTGAGTTGGAGAGGCCTTTACAAGAGGAGCCCAAAGGAATCAGGGTAGGAACCCAGAGCTTGGTAGACTAGGTTTACACTAAAGCCCATGCTGGGGGACTGCTGCCTCCAGGACTGAATAAGCCTAATTGAACCCTTCCTTGTTTGGCTCCAGGGTGACAGGAGCCTCCAGAGACCTCCATCCTTGTGCATAGCAGCCCTACTTCATCTGTTCTTCCCAAACATCATCCGATTCCAGTTAGCTCAGATACCTCCGTCAACTCTGTCTGCCCAACGTTTGCTCCTCTGCTTCATTCACTTTTATCTCCACTTTTATCTCCCAGCCAGTCATTACCAATCTTCTCACATGGCCTAAAGGAGAAAATTCAGGAGGAAATTCCTCCCACATCTGCCCCACTCTGACCACCAGGATTTTCCAGAAGGAAAGGCCAGGCTTTTATCCCTTTAGTTTTTTTTTTGTTGTTGTTTGTTTTTTTTAAGATTTTATTTATTTGTTTGGCAGAGAGAAAGAGCGAGTGCAAAAGTGGGGAACAGCAGAGTGGAGAAGGAGAAGCAGGCTCTGCTGAACAGGCAGCATGATGTGGTGCTCAATCTCAGGACTCCAGTATCAGACCTGAGCAGAAGGCATGTGCTTAACCAACTAACTGAGCCACCCAGGCACACCCCCCACCACACCCTTTTGGGTCTTTGTATATTCATTCTCTGTACTCAGAATACCTTTCCCTATACCCTCCTGGTGAACTCCTTTTCTTGCTCAGTATCACTTCCTTCCTAATCCTGACTCCACACCTGAATCAGAAGCCTACAGGTCCACACAGCTTCCCAGTTGTCTTCTGTCTCAGTACTAATGACACTGGTTTGCTACTATCTCGGTCCAGGTCAAAATTCTCCACTCTGGACTCCCCAGGGGTCCTCTCTATGTCTCTAGCACCCAACTTAGGGCTGGGTATAAAGAGTACACTTGTAGAAGTATGTGGAATCAAAGACAGAATCTCTAAGCCCAGCACAGGAAGTGTTATAGTCAGTAAGAGCTTGGACTGAGAATGACCTCAGCATTGAGAATGCGTCATTTGGGGCAGCCCCCTAACCTAGCTTGGGCATACTTTGGAAAGGATGATGCTGAGAATCCAGACCCGGAAAGTCTTCTCACACCCCCCTCTTGGTGGGTGGCCAGGAGCAGCCTGCTTCTAGGAGCTGGGGCCCAACTCCTTTGGCCAGCCATCCAGGGGATTACCATCCTCCTGCTGTGACCTACTTTACACTGGTTTTTGCTCCCTAAGTCCCTGCTCTTCCCTGGAATGAGTGACCTGGAGTGTGTGCATGGGGGTGGGGACGGAATCTGCTTTCTGGCCAGGGGCTTAAGAGCTTTGTATGTTTATCCCAAAGCTGGAGGAGAGGGGTGAGCTGATGGCCAGACAGGGCCCTGGACACATCTGCACAGGCCAGAGCATAACGGTGATATGTCTCACCATTATGTATGTCTCACATTTACAGCTCTGTAAATGGAATAGCTTTTTGGAATAGCTTATTGCCCATGGGAGAGACTGGGGCTGAATGTCCTGAACCCAGTCCCTCTGCATCAACATGCCTCTTATCTCAGGACCCTGTGTTCTTTGCCAGAGTCCAGACAAGCATCTACCAGTAGCAAGGGCCCAATAAATACTTGTTGGATTAATTTGCTGAATGTCTGTAAAATTGAGGTGTTGTGTGTGAATTTTTGAAAATGATTTTATTTATTTATTAGAGAGAGAGCATGAACAGGGGGAGGGGGAGAAGGAGAAGCAGACTCCCTGCTGAGCAGGGAGCCCAGTGTGGGGCTCCATGCTGAGACTCCAGGATCATGAACTGAGCTGAAGGCAGATGCTCAAGGTCAACCAACTGAGCCACCCAGGTGCCCTATTGTGTGTGAATTTCTAAGCCTTGCCAACCCTAGAATTCCATATTACTTTTAACCTTCACAACAACTCTGTGGGGTCAGGATTATGATCCCCATAAAACAGAAGAAAAATGAGGCTTAAGGAGAAGAGATGTCACATAGCTGTGACAGTGTCAGAGTTTGGGCTATGATCCCAGGTTTGTGGGACCCCAAAGTAATGCCCTTAATCAACAGACTTTTGAGAGAGATTTTTTTTTTTCTTTTGGAGTCAGGGGGAGCAATGATTTTTAAAGGTGTTTTTTAATTTTTAATTTTCTCAAATTCAGTTAACCAACACACGGTACCTCATTAGTTTCTGATGTAGTGTTCAACAATTCATCAGTTGCATATAACACCCAGTACTCATCATATCACGTGCCCTCCTTAATGCCCATCACCAGGTTACTCCATTCCCTCCTCATGCCTCCCATCTCCCAAAGGTGTTTTTTTAAATAAAACTTTTTATGAAACTCTGCTATATAAAACAGATCGTGATGTTTTATTGGTTTTAATTTATTTTTAGATTTAAAGTATAACATACAGTAAGTTAAAGATAATTTCAGGGGCATCTGGGTGGCTCAGCGGGTTAAAGCCTCTGCCTTCAGCTCAGGTCATGATCCCAGGATCCTGGGATTGAGCCCCGCATCGGGCTCTCTGCTTGGCCTGGAATCTGCTTCCCTTCCTCTCTCTCTGCCTGCCTTCCTGCCTACTTGTGATCTCTGTCTGTCAAATAAATAAATAAAATAAAATAAAAAGATAATTTCATGTATAAAGTAAATAATAAATATATTTTTAAAGATTTATTTATTTATTTGATAGAGATCACAAGTAGGCAGAAAGGCAGAGAGGGAGAAGCAGACCCCCTGCTGAGCAAGAGCCCAATGTGGGGCTCCATCCCAGGATCCTGGGATCATGACCTGAGCTGAAGGCAGTGGTTTAACCCACTGAGCCACCCAAGGGCCCCCATAAATATATATTTTTAAAGATTTTATTTCTTTATTTGACAGACAAAGATCACAAGTAGGCAGAGAGGCAGTCAGAGAGAGAGAGGAGCAAGCAAGCTCCCTGCAGAGCAGAGAGCCCGATGAGGGGCTCGATCCCAGGACTCTGGGATCATGACCCAAGCTGAAGGCAGAGGCTTTAACCCACTAAGCCACCCAGGTGCCCCAATAATAAATATTTTAACAATGAAGTAGATGGAAGGAGGTTACAACACCCTTATTACCTCCGGCATCTACTACCTGCCCCGCTCCCCGCAATTTGGGATTGTTGTAAAGTAGTGAGGTAATTCTGATCTTCTAGAGAAATCTTAATGGTAACATTTAAAAAAAAAATTTACTTGATTTGCAGTCTCAGAATACACTTACATTTAATAACAACAACAAAAATTAAAACAAAAAACCGTTACTCCGAAGTTAGCCCAGGACTAACATCACCTTCACTGATCCTCTAGTTAGCCATTTGCAACTCCTCTGTGATGGAGGCCAAATTTAACACGCCCGAGAGCCTCAATTATTTTAACTGCAGTTAAAAAAAAAAAAAAAAAAAAAAACGATTTGCTAATGAAATTTTTTTAAAGTTTTTTTTTAATATTTTATTTTTATAAACATATATTTTTATCCCCAGGGGTACAGGTCTGTGAATCACCAGGTTTACACACTTCACAGCACTCACCGAAGCATATACCCTCCCCAATGCTAATGAAATTTAAATCGATCCTTTGCGGAGTTCCAGAGGCACTTCCAAAAACTTCTGTTGAAACTCACTACGTGCCCAACTTTGCACTATAGAGCGTCCTTCTGCCCTAACTAGAAGTTTGACACTTTCTCCCTACCTCCGGGGTAGGGAGGTCCTAATCCGCGCCCAAGGTGCAACTGCTCTAAGGGTTACTTAAACTCACCGGGAGGAGAGAGTAAGTCCCCGCCCGAAGACGTTGATTGGCAGGCCACGCTCGGAGCGGCGATTAAATTCTTAGCCAGTCTCTGCCCAGGTCCGTCCCCTCCCCGCCCCAAGGGCGGCCTGGGTTTGTTTTGGCGTAAAACGCGCGCACTGATGACGTCAGGACGCTGACGCCTGAGGATGGCGGCGGCGGCGGTAACGGCGGCGGCGACCCTATCCGAGGTCTGGAGAGGGTCAACACAGCCGCCGAGACGCCGAAGACCCCGCCGTCCGCGCGAGGTGAGGCGGCCCGGCCCAGGGCGACGGCCCGACGGGCGGGAGGGGCTGACGACCTGCGGCCACGGTCGCTTCCTGGCGCCCTGGGCCTGCCTATTCCTGGCCAGCCTGGAGCCCTCGGCCGGAGTCCGGTGTGCCGGGGCCTACGAGACTGGGGAGCAGGCCAGGCGATGGCTGCTCGGGATCCCTGGTATTCGAGGCTGGACGGGCCTCAAAACATTCTGCTGTGCTGGGTAGCCCGTCTCTGGGGCCGCGTGGGCCTGGTGGACGTGGTCGGCTTACCTGCCTGCTGTTCAGCTAGTCAGGGTGAACTAAGCAGGTTGTCCTCACTGCCTTCTCGTGTCCGGCACCTACTTCACACCCCTCCTTTGCGACTGAACGCTAGCAGTTGTCGGGGCAGCTGGTCGCTTTCCTTTTCAGGCTGGGGAAAAGGCTTGAGCCTAGCCGGGTTGCCTGCTCCGCAAGCCATCATCCTTCAGCTTGTAAGGGGAAGCCAGTTCCCCACGCCCTCTCCCTCTCCACGAAGCTGCTGAAGTTAAAAATTCCCACCTGAAAATTTGAATTAAGTCCTTCTCTACCAGAAACTGGATCCCTGGTGCCTATAGGATGAAGTCCAAGCTTCATAGCAAGGCGCTTGGGGCTTCTCATAATTTGGCAGAGGCCTAACCTGGAAGTCAACACCAGGGCACTTCTGCCTTCTGTTTACAGTTTGTTGTTAGGGCATGTGAGCCCGCTGTGCTCAGTGTTTTGATACCCTTGTACTTTAGATACGCATTTTGTAATAGTCTTCTTTACCCCCATCCCAGTCACCAGAATGGAAAATTTACATCTGTCCTTTAAAATCCACCTTAGATTTCATTTACTTTTCCAAGGGAAAACCCTCCGTTGCTTCACATGTAACCATGGCTCCTCTGTACTTTTATTCATGTGACTCTGTTGAGTATGTCATGTTGTGTCATGGGATGGTGGGTCTGGGTCTCCTGTCTACATCTGAGTGCCTAGCTTTGTGCCTGGCGTAGGAGCTGAATGGACTGGGATAGGTTGCTGGTTTACGACTAGGAACAGATTCACTGTATTATTGAGCCCCTGTCAGGGGCCAGGATCTGACAGGACAGCAAATGTGTATCTCCTGTTGGCACATGCATACATATTTATGTGGTAGGTGGGGCCGCCTTGTCAACTTTGATGGTTTAAAATCTCTTGGCGTCGTTTTTCAAGATACAGATTCAAGAATCTCACTCTCTGATATTTGGGTTCAGAACATCTGGAATCTGCTAGGAATCTGTATTTTAAAAAAACACCTCAGTTGACTTTTACTCTGCTCCCTGGTTGAACATCTTTGTCATTGCACTAGACATCTGTTGTGTCTTCTATGTCCAGTGGGAAGGGCTGGCTGTGCCATGTAGTCTCATTGCCCATACTTGGGAAGGCAGTATGATTTGCTGGTTAGTAGTATGGGCTTTGGAGTCAGAAAGACTTGAATTCAGTTCTTGTTTGTGAGATTTTGAGGTCCTTTGAGTCCTATTTTGCTCATTCCAGAATAGCAGTAATCAGGCCTACTATGTGTGGTTGCACAGAGGAGTGAGAGTACATACAAGATGCTTAATGCAGTTCGAACTCAGGAAATGGAAGCCACTGTTATTACTAATGACTGTTTTTCCCAGAGTGTGTCCCTTGTGAAAAGGCGATCTGAGGAAGCCTGTTTGCTCTCCAGACTGAGCCTCATGTAGAAAGCTGCCTTATATGAGGTGATTTCTGCTTATCAAGGAAAGCTCTGACAAAACTGTGCTTCTCCTCAGGGTAGTTGCACTTGGTCATTCCCCTAGAAGATGTTTGGAATGCTGACTCACTAGAGGGTGGGTTTGCCACATAAGCACTTTGTCCCCGTTTAATTGGAAATACTGTGCTTGTTAAGATGTATAAATGAGCTAGAGAAAGTGCAGCTCTCAGGAAACCTCTTGGCCTCTGACACTGAGCTAGAGTTGGATCTAGAACCTGGAATGGAGTACCCCTGCTGATCCTACCAAGGAATCTGAAATAGATACTGGGGATCTCTGTCAGTCACAGTTCGTAGTTAAATGAGAGACTTTGGTTTGGCCTTCTGTCTTACAGGTTTTAGTGTGTTATGTGGGCAGATTTATCCTCTTCAGAGCTTCCCGACTGTGTGATAAGAATGGGCATTGGTGTGCCAAAGTACTGAAGCCTTAAGCTTCCAGATAGCCCAGAACAGTTGTCCCTCTCAACCCTGGGGCGCACAGAGAAAAATTTGGGAAGTACAGCCCTGGAGAAACGGAAGCAATTCTGCTTATCAAGAACTAGAGAGAGACTTACTTATTTGAACTCCTTTTCCTTCCAAGAATCTTACTCAGTGACTATTAAGTGGATTTGTGTTGGCTAGGTCATCCCTGATCTAATTCTTGGGACAGCCTTCTGTTGCCGTGGTGTCGGATATGATGCTAAAGTAGAAAAATGTGTTTTCATTTTGGTGGGGCGGGGGAGGGTGGAATTATCTTCGAGGGTCTCCTTCCAGACTGCCAGTCTTGAAGTGGCCTCACGGGGCATCATAAGAGAGACTCTTGGTGTGGAACCATTTGTGCATAAGTTCCTTGAGAGCAGAGATTGCGGCAGGCTTCTTTTTGTCTGTCACAGCTCCTGGCTGAGTTCTTGGCCCACAGCGGGAGCTCAGTAAATATTTGTGGGTTGAACCTTGGGATTTTGGAAGGAGAACCCAGGTACATTGCCAGAGTCTGTATTTCTGATGATGGGATGGCCAGTGGGTGGGATGTCTTAGATGGAGCTGGGGCCATGATGAAATGAGGACAAAGCAAACTTTTGAACTTTCTTGCTTCTCTCAGCCGTAAGGCTGGAGTCTCTGCCCACCAGTTACTACCATATAAAGCTTGGGACCTAGCTGGAGTCCTTGAGTAGTGTCCTGAGTTACGTTACTATAAGAAGAAGTCATAATAATTTTTATTACAAAGTAATATTTAAAGTTAGGAGGTGCCTGGGTGGCTCAGTCATTAAGCGACTGCCTTCAGCTCAGATTATAACCCCAGGGTCCTGCAATCCAGCCCCGCATCAGACGCCCTACTTGGGCGAGAAGCTGCTTCTTCTTCTCCCACTTCCCCTACTTGTGTTCCCTCTCCAGCTGTCTCTCTCTCTCTGGCAAATAAATAAATAAAATCTTTAAAAAAATACTTAGTGTTAAAACATAGGAGTGAATGATGCACAGTGTCTTTAGACACAAACACTAATAATTTGGTATGTATTCTGACCCTTTAAAAAATTCATATAATAGTCTCTGTGTTTCTACAATATATATTTTTGTTAAGTTTAAAAATGTAATATATGGTGATGATTAAAAAAAATAGCAACAGCACAGGAATATATGAAATGAGAAGTGAAAGTCAGTCTTCAGTCTTCTTTCCTTCCTTTTTTCTTTCCTTCCTTCCTTCCTTCCTCCTGTTCCCTTCACATTTACACACCCTAGAGGCAGTCACTGTCAATAGTCTGTCTTTTCCCTTTCCAGGATATTTTTCCACATATATGTCTGTCTTTTTTTAAACCCTTGATTGGACGTATGGTTCAGCTACTATTTCAACTACTTATTACATCGTGGATTGGGTCCTGGCACGAAGCCATTCAATAAAATTGACTGGTATCTTTCTTTGTCACTATATGTGGATTTACTTCATTCATTTCAATAGCTTCAGAGTGTTCCATTATATGAATGGATCTTAATTTATGTTATTATTCCCTTACTAATGGATATTTGGGTAATTTCCATTTTTTCATTATTATAAAGAACATTGCCATGAACTTGCCTCTACAAATATATCTTTGCATACTCATGGAAATGGTTTTATAGAATTATTTCTGAAAATGGAATTGCTAGATGCAGGGTCTGTTTCTCTGCTTCAGAAAGCAGACTCACATAGCTCCCTCTAAGGTCGCTGAGGTCCTTGTTTGGGAGTTTTCATGTAAAGTGACAAGCTCTTTTGCCTGGTGTCTCTGCTTGCCTCATGCTGGTTAGAAGTGCTGTTTAGCAGTACTTATTTCTGGGATTACTGGGAGATTACTGCCTACTTCATTTTGATAGGTAGTCTTTCAATACAGAGATCTTTGCAGGTGAAAGGTTGCAAAGCTCCTCTGTGGAGAATAATCTTAGGGTTCACTACTGGAGAGGGCAGGGTGCTTATGGGCCCCTGCCTGGGACACAGCCACACACTCGACTTCTGTGGCCAGGAAATTATTTCAGGATCCATCCTAGGCCTCTGTCCTCTTTCTCCCATGGGGTCAAATTGGCAGCTTGTGGACTAATTTGCCTTGGAGTTCGGTTAACAGTCTGTAAGGCAAACAGACCTGAGAGCTCTAGCTTCCTTTGTTACCGAGAACATTTACACAGGCACCAAGGGAGCACAGCTCTGGTTTAATCACCCAAATGGCCTCTTCCTGCCACTTGAAAATTTCTGAGGTTCTGGGACTGTTGACTTGCAGCTAATAGAAAGCCAAGAGCCAGACCACCTTTCATTTGTTGTAATGAACATGAACGCCTGCTCTGAGCCCAGCACTTTGCTGGGTGCCAGGGAGCTCTAGAAACCTGAGAAGTGGCCTCTTTCTTCAAGGGGCTAACAACTCTAGTGTTCTGAGGCAGTCTGGAGTACCGCAGTGAGCAGCGTGACCTGGACTATACTTGGAATGGAGGTTTCATAATGCAGCCCTTCAGAAAAGGTCCTCCGTAAAGGCTTGTTGATTCATCAGCTGAGTGTTAGGAGGAAGGATAGAGACCTTGACCAGATGAGGCAGAGCTCTGCTGAGCCTCCGGCACTTCCAGAGTCTCTTCTGTGATGGAAGGAACTCTGACTGGCCATCACTGTCTGAAGTGGCCGTGGTCAAGTTTCTACTTTCCTTGGCCTGTCATTTGGTAGTGTGAACAGTAGTGCTGAATGCTCGTGCCCACCGCCACACTCTAACATGCTTGCACTCCTCAAGGAATGCTTGGGATCAGGCTGGGAATTGAGGGAGTGGAGACAGTTCTGCAGTTCTTTCTGCAAGATGTGTTAGGATTGATGTCGTGGAAGGGGATGGTGCCTTGTGATAGCTGGCATAGTATGACCTCTTGAGTCTTCTCTCACACCCTAGTCACTGTGCTAGGGACATACAGAGAGGAGCAGGGGCAGGAAAATACTCTGCCCTCATTCCCAGAAGTTTTGTCAGATTCCTTCCCTGTCCCCCTGTCTGCCTTTTCACCTGACCTGTGAGTGGCGGGAATTTAACTGATGTGATTGACATGTGGAGTGGCTGTGGGGCTGGAGCAGCCTGGAGGCTGTCGGCTGTTACCCCTTCCCAGAGCTAGCAGCTTCTCTCCTGCACTCCTCCTCCGCAGTTGGGAAGGTGGAGTACCAGCATCAGCTTGTCTTGGAAGAGTTTCTAATTGGAACAAATGTGGGAGAAACTATGTCCCAGGAAGGAAGTAGGAAGGTCAGAGAGGGATAATCCTTGGCTCTCTCACTGCTGACTCGAGATCCTTGTGCAGGCTTTGTTTGTTAAAAGTGAGAAGTCAGGCCTTTTCTTTTGTAAACCTTAGTGTTTCTCTTGAGGGCCAGGCTAGATGTGCACATTTAAACAAAAAGACCCAGTGCATATGCCTGGAAACAGTTACTTATTTTGCGGATCTAGGGTGTGGCCTCCTCACCAGGAAGAAGACCTCTGTGTGGCTGTGTGGGGTCACCTGGCAGTTTGTCTTCGCTCTGGATGGTGGTAGACGTTGCTTGGGGATCAGGAGCCTGTGTTTGGCTTCAGGAACCCTAGCCCAGGAACTGTCCTTTTTTCCTGAGCTGTAGCCCTGTATAGCCTTGACAGTCTTGTGTTTTCCCCAAAAGAAGAGATGCAGAATTCTAGTTCCCAGTTCTGATCTTTAGCCTCTCTAGAAAGGAACCTTGTTTCCAAATGCCTTTGTTTAAACCTGATTTCCCAAGCTACTATGTGGGATCTGCTGGGCATTTGGGTGCAAACTGCAGCACATAGGGAAGAGCCTTGTGCTGGTGGAGCAATCTTCCCCCCTCACACGAGGGAAGATAGCTCATTCTGCCGAGAGTCATGTTGATATACTGATTAAAATCTGAGCCCTTAATCTGTGGTCTCCCGACTCCTCCTTTTTATCTAATTGAGGTCTTGGGTATGTTTCAGTGATGAGCTTGTTCCTTGAGTTAGCCACATTGGTCAGTATCATCACGTTAGAATCTGGGCCTTGACTCTCTGGAATCTGGTGGCCTCTTTGGGTTCTCTGTGACCTCCAAGCTGCCATAGCAAAACCTGCCTGGGTCTTCTGCTGCTGCCTTTGATGGGATCATTTGCTGGGGTTGGGGGTTTCAGGTGTTGCCCTGTTGGCCCCAGGCACCACCCTTGGTCAGCCATGGAATCTCTGTCATTGACTCTTTTTAAATGTCAGTTTCGACTTTAGTGTCATACAGATGTTACACATGCACTGCAATACACCCAGAAGTCTCCCACAGCTTCGTGGATCTGCCCCTCCTGCTCCATTGCCAGCCCTTCAGCCCAGGAGCCCAAGTGAGGGACTAGAGTGGGGCCCTCCTTTTCACTCCTTATGTCTTACCTTCTGTCCTTGTCTGTTTTCCTGCTGACATCTCTGCATTCCCCCCTGCTGTCTGGGTCACCACCTTCCTCAGTGGCCCTTTTAACCTACTTTGATCTTCCTCCAGTTCTGCCTCACACTTTTTTTTCTAAACACAGACCCATTGCCTCTTTGTAAACCCTTTTGTAGCTCTGGTCACCTCACCGGAAGGTCCTGCTTCCTCACCCTAACTTGTGGTGTTCTCCACAGCTCAGTTCCTGCTGCTTCCAGAACTTCAACCCACCCTGCCCCCAGTCCTGTCTTCATACTACCAAACTACATGTTATCAGGTGCAAGGTATCACCCTGGGCCTCTGAATCTTTGAGTGTGTTTTGCTCTCTGCCTGAAACACCATTCCCACCTTTCCTCACCTGACTCATTCTTACTTTAAATTCAGTGTGGGGGTCACTTCCAGGAAGCTTTCCCTAACCCGTGTGTCACTCTACATGTATTGTTCTTTCTCAGGCCTAACACCGTGCTATATTGAAATGATCTGTTTTTATGCTTTTTTTCTTTATTTACACTCTGACCCTGGTGACCATGTTTTACTTAGGTGTCTGTGTGTGTGTGTTAAAGTATAATCTGCATTGGACCATGTCTTACTCATTCCCCTATCCCTAGCACCTAGTTGATGTTTGTGAGATAAACTGAAATATATATGGATCTCTGCCCCTAGTTTCTGGCACAGGGATCCTGAAAACCCTTGTAATCTCCTAAGTGATAAGAGTATGAAGAGCGTCTCTTGCTCTGATATTTGGGCCTTGACCCCAGTTCCTGATACGGCTCCTGAAACCCTTGCAATTTCTTGGATGATAGGAGTGTCTTTTGCTCTTATTTATTTATTTTTTTAAAAAGATTATTTATTTATTTATTTGACTGACAGAGAATACAAGTAAGCAGAGAGGCAGGCAGAGAAAGAGGAGGAAGCAGGCTCCCGGCTGAGGAGAGAGCCCGATGTGGGGCTCGATCCCAGGACCTGGGATCATGACCTGAGCCGAAGGCAGAGGCTTTAACCCACTGAGCCACCCAGGTGCTCCAGGAGTGTCTTTTGTTCTAATGAGATGACTCTGAATGGGCTCCCAGGTGACTCCTAGATGGAAGCTGATCACCAGAAAGACTCAAGGCCTGATTAGAAGCTTGGAATTTTCAGCTCTGCCTTCTCTTCACTTGAGAAGGGAGTAGGGCCCAAAATGGAGTTAATGATCAGTCGTGACCATATGATGAAGTCTCCATAAAATCCCAACAATAGGGTGTTTGGGGAGCTTCTGAGTCGGTGAATACATGGGAGTCCTGGGAGAGTGGGGCACCCAGAGAAAGCAAGGGAGCTCGGTGCCCCTTCCCACATGCCTGGCCTGCCCTGTGCATTTCTTCCATCTGAATGTTCACATGTATCTTTTTATAAACTGGTGAGTGTAAATGTTTCCCTGAGATCTGGGAGTTAAGAAACTCAAGGAGGGGATTGTTGGGACCCCAATCTATGGCTGGTTGGTCAGAAGCACAGGTGATAACCCAGGCTTGTGACCACTGAAGTATGCTTGAGGGAAGGAGCAGTCTTAGGGGACTGAGCCCTTAATCTGTGGTGTCTGATGATATTTTTGGGTAGACATTGTCAGAACCGAGTTACATATAGGACATCTGCCTGCCATTACAGAATGCTTGGTATGAGGACTCACCATACATGTGACTAGAGGTATCAGAAGTGAAATGTTCTTGGGGCGCCTGGCTGGCTCCAGTCGGTGGAGTGTGTGACTCTTGATCTTGGGGTTGTGAGTTTGAGCCCTGTGTTGGGTATAGAGATTACTTTAAAAAAAAAAAAAACTTAAAAAAAAAACAAAAGAAGTGTTCTCTGTGAAGGTAAAGGAGAGACATAGAGTGAAGAAATACACAGTATGGAAGAACTTTATTTCCTTACACAGGAAGGAAAAAAGCTGTTTTTTTTTTTCCCTCTTTACAGTGTTTAATAAATGTTTGATCTGAATTGATAATTTTACCCCTAATTCTATATGTCATAACCAGTAGGAAATTCTCAGCTCTCTCCTTTCACCCATGGGCCTCTCAGAAAGATTTAGAGAAGGATGGCCAGGGTAGAAGTGACTTCTGGAAAGAAGGACCTCGGCACTTCACCTTATGAAGGCCCCACCAACCATAGTTTTCATGGTTGGAACTTGTCTGGGAAGCAAATGGAGGAGCTCTTGGACTATCATCCCAAGGAAGCAGAGGACCCTAATCCACAGGCTGAGTCACATCGAGATAAAACTGTTAGCGTCCTTTCTGAGCTCAGGGTCCCCTTTGTCTCTTGAATGAAGCCCTGACTAGTTTGGTGGCTACCTGGTGGCAGTGTGCCAAGGTTTGTGGTCCTAAGTTCACTGGGGTTGATTTCAGCCTGCTCAGGAATTGTGTGGCATTTCGGCACACGATTTTGGCGTCTGTGTGGTGAGCCGGGAAGTGGAAGACCCTGGAACAGGGTGTTAAACTGCCAGATGAAGATGGTGCATCAGCAAAGTAATGGGAACTGTCTAGGAAAGAGTAGAGTTAAGGCAGAGAACCGTGGCAGGGATGGTAGTATTGGCAGTAGTTGTAGGAAGCAGTCAACCCCTGCAGGAGCCCTAGAGGGCTGGGAAGGATCCATGAGGGGCATCTTGGAGAAATGGCTTTCTGAGCCCTGGTGGGTGATAGTGTTGGAGATCAGGCCTCCAACATTCTACACCCCCGTTTCAGAAAAGATGAGTCAGAATAATAAGAGGAATGATTTTAACATTTAAAAAAACATTGAAATTCAACTAGGATAAGGGACCCAGGCAGAGTAGGGAGGAAGGTGGGGGCAGTGACAGCTGAGCCTGGTGCATGTTCCTGCCCCTCGCTTGGGGTTAGAAGGCAGCACAGGAATCAGATCCAGGGAGATGTAAGTCAAGACCATGGAACTCAGGGAGGCCTGAGTGGCTCAGTTGGTTAAGCTCTGCCCACTTTTGTCTCAGGTCATGATCCTAGAGTCCTGGGATCAAGTCCCCCATCAGGCTCCTTGCTCAGTGGAGTGCCTGCTTCTCCCTCTGCCAGTAGCTTCCCCTGCTTGTACCCCTGCTCTCTCTTTCCAAATGAATGAATAAAATCTTAAAAAAACAAAAAACAAACCAAAAAACCACCATGGAGCTCAGATCCAGCCTTTCATCTGGACCCTTCAGCAAGCCTCAGGGGCCAACACCATCCTCCCTTCTAGGGAATCATATTAGGGTCAGGTCTTCAGCTGCATTTATTGAGGGGCAAGGGAGAGGGGATGAGGAGGATGGCTGGTATCCTTTCCAAGATATCCCTGGCTATGCTGACTTGCCCTTTCTTCCGTGTGCATAGGTGTAGACGGGGCACTGCCTGCAGAGCAGGTCCTGCCAACCTCGCTGGAGAGGATGCCCCCGTGTCCGTGATGGGCTGTGGGACAAGCAAGGTCCTTCCTGAGCCGCCAAAGGATGTCCAGCTGGACCTCGTCAAGAAGGTGGAGCCCTTCAGTGGCATTAAGAAGGATGTGCACAAGCATTTCATCACAGAGGTTGACAGCGTTGGTGCTCTCAAAGCTGGCTTCCCAGCAGCCAGTCAGTGTGCAAACCCCTGCTCTGGGGCCCCCATTAGCAGCCACACAGAGCCTCCCTCAGAACCACCACGCAGGGCCAGGGTGGCTAAGTACAGGGCTAAGTTTGACCCACGTGTGACAGCCAAGTATGACATCAAAGCCCTCATCGGCAGAGGCAGCTTCAGCCGAGTGGTCCGTGTGGAGCACCGGGCGACCCGGCAGCCCTATGCCATCAAGATGATCGAGACCAAGTACCGGGAAGGGCGGGAGGTATGTGAGTCAGAATTGCGCGTGCTGCGCCGGGTGCGTCATGCCAACATCATCCAGCTGGTGGAGGTGTTCGAGACGCAGGAGCGCGTGTACATGGTGATGGAGCTGGCCACTGGCGGGGAGCTCTTCGACCGCATCATCGCCAAGGGCTCTTTCACTGAGCGCGACGCCACGCGGGTGCTGCAGATGGTGCTGGACGGTGTCCGGTACCTGCACGCGCTGGGCATCACACACCGAGACCTCAAGCCGGAGAATCTGCTCTACTACCACCCAGGCACTGACTCCAAGATCATTATCACTGACTTCGGCCTGGCCAGTGCCCGCAAGAAGGGTGACGACTGCTTGATGAAGACCACGTGCGGCACACCCGAGTACATTGCTCCTGAGGTCCTGGTCCGCAAGCCCTACACCAATTCCGTGGACATGTGGGCACTGGGGGTCATTGCCTACATCCTGCTCAGTGGCACTATGCCCTTTGAGGATGACAACCGCACCAGGCTGTACCGGCAGATCCTCAGGGGCAAGTACAGCTACTCTGGGGAGGTGAGTCTGCCCTGCTGCAGGGATGGGTGGGGCCCCCAGTAGTGCTTGACAGGGGGATGTGCTCTGAGAGCCATGTTCATGGGGTCAGGCGGGTCATGTAAAAAATGATAACGCGAAACTAGTAGGGTGTCCCCAAAAGTGAGCCCTGTGACCTGGAAGCAGATAATGTAATTGGGATAGGAGTCCAGGAAGCACAGGCAAAGGGTAGGAAAGTGAGGCAGAAAGGGAGGAAGCCAGTAAAGGTCCTCTGGAGGAGTGGACTGCCACTGTGGGCCGCTGGAACTCCCGCTGGGGACCCTGTGAATAATCACGTGGCACATGCCTCAAAAGTGTACCACTGAGGGACAAGAAGGTGGGTGGGTTTTATTTTTATTTTTTTTAAAGATTTTATTTATTTATTTGACAGACAGAGATTGCAAATAGGCAGAGAGGCAGGCAGAAAGAGGAAGGGAAGCAGGCTCCCCGCTGAACAGAGAGCCTGACTCTGGGATCATGACCTGAGCGGAGAGCAGAGGCTTTAACCCACTGAGCCACCCAGGCACCCCGAATGTGGGTGGGTTTTAATCCACTGACTCCTGTAAGAGTTGCGAATTTCTTTGGGGGGAGGGGCATTAAATCCCTGGCCCTTCAGGGCTGTCCTGAATGCCAGCCAGTGCTGAAAAAAGTCTTCAGGCAAGGAAGCAGGGAGACGCGGGCACTGGCACTTGGGGAGCTGTCTGCCTGCACAGGGGCCCCCACAACTGCAGGTGGGCTCAGAGGTGGGATAGAGCATGTGGGCCGAGGGTGCTGCAGTAGCTGCTCCGAAGCGCCTGGGACAAGCTAGAGTGACCATGCCCCGTTGAAAGGCGCCATTGCTGCTCATCTCTGCCCAGTTTTGCCACACAGCCCAGAGGATCCTCTGTACCTAGACATTCCAGTTTTTTTAAAGAAAAGCCAGAAAGTTTGATCTTAAAATGTTGGAATTCCATTTACATATTTAAGTAATACCTTGTGTGCCCACGAATAGTTACCTGCAGGCCACGTTCAACCAGCAGGCCATCAGTTTGTGTTTTGGATCCGCGGATTGTTCTGATACCTGAGAAAATCGGTCAGGTTTCAGCACTGCTGGGAGCTGAAAGAAGGCACGCAAGAAGGAAAAGCTGGTTGGTCCTTAGGCAGGACGCTCACTGGGGGTGATGAGGCTGACCATAGGCAACAGCAGGTGCTATGAGCCTAGTGGTGGGCTCAGGAGGCTGGTGAGTCACAGAATGTGTGGCAGCTTAAACGGGAGGTGAAGTAAGCTTTGCAGGCCAGCAGGTTTCTGCCAAGGCAGCGAGGACCCCTCCCCGAGGGCCCCCTGCAGAGTGCTCCCCACAGTGTTCCCCGCAGGTGCCCCCCGTTTTTTTTTTTTTTTTAAGATTTTATTATTTATTTGTCAGAGAGAGAACGAGCAGGCATGGGGGGAGAAGCAGAGGGAGAAGCAGGCTCCCTGCTGAGTAAGGAGCCCGATGCAGGACTCAGTCCCAGGACCCTGGGCTCATGACCTGAGCTGAAGGCAGAAGGTTAACCAACTGAGCCACCCGTGCATCCCGGCTGGTCCCCTTTCTTTGGGCTGTGCCCTCTCCCCACCCTCAATCCAGCCATCTGTCTTCTTCTGGGTGATGGTCATTTGTCCTTCTGAAGACCATCCAAGTGACCAGGGCCCTTCCAGGGAACCTATATGAGAGCATGTCATGTTAAAGGGTGGTGTTTTGATCTGACTTCTGCAAATCAAGGACCACCCACTTTGAGCTCAGCAAGGTTTGGAAGTGTGTATTCCTCACCTAACAGGAAGTCCCATGGCAGTTAGTGCCTTTCTAGGGGCACTTTTCCTGCCGCTGACACTCCCAGAGTGGTGTCTCGTGTATACTAGGCCCCGTCCAATGGACTTGTTTCCTGAGGCCTATGTCTGTGCAATTCCCTGTCAGGCTCAGTGGTTTCTGTGGACTTGAATAGAAGAAGGCTTTCTACAGGAGGTGGGCCTTGAGAAGGAGGAGGCTCAGAGAAAGGGACGCTGCTGACTATGCTCAGAATAAACAGGAGACTGGAAGTAATGGAGCCCAGGTTGCTGAGGCTGGGCCAGGCCTGGTGTTTGTTGTCAGTGTTCGTTATTGGCTCTGTAGTGCCAGAGGCTCCTTGGGGATTGGAAGCCTCAGGTGGGTTCGAGGCCTGTGGGTTCTTGATAGTGAAGCAGGAATGCAGCAGAACGTGTTGTGGAAGACTCACAGGAAAAAGACTGATGGGGGTCCGTTGGAGTAGTATGATTTGGGGGTGAAGGAACTGGCTCTCCTGGGGCTGTTTGAGGCGGACCGGAGATTCCTGAGAGTGGGCTCCACGTGCTGTTTGGAAGAGGTCTGGTGACCGAATCATCCTGCAGCTCTGCAGGAGCATCCGCTTCTGAGGGCAGAGTGAGAGAGGACTCACTGGAGCGGCTGCCCTTGGGTCCAGACAGGGTGTAGGCTCCTGCCTTCACATCCCGAGGTGGGTCCCAGTGGTGGAGGGAAGTACACCAAGTACCTGGCTCCTGCCCCACAGTCCTGACACTGTAGATGCTCCAACCCCTAGCCCTGGCCCCGCTCTCTGCCCCATTTCCTACACCCCACAGGCCCGAGATGTTTGCTCTGTTCTCTCCCCATACTAAGCTGTCGCTCAGGCTTTTCACTTGCTCCCAGCATCGGCCTTATAAATTTGACCAGCCGTGAAAGGTTCAGTTCAAAGATGGCTTCCATTTAGAATAGTGGTGACCACTGTGTAGTACCAGACACAGGGCTAAGGGTTCTGTATCCAGCATGTTTACTCTCTACAACAGTGCTGCCAGGTGGGTGTCATGCCCCCATTTTACAGATGAGGAAACTGAGGCTCATGAGGTTAAGTAACCTGTCCGGGGTTTCATAGCTAAGAGCCTGACAGGCCTGGGATTTGAATCTAGGCCATCTTGGTGTCACAATTCTTGAACTCTCCATCGCCACAGTCTGTGTTCCCAGACATACATGCCTTAGCGTGTTGCTGGAGTCCTTGCTGCAGCACAGTCTTGGGCTGCTGTCTGTGGACATCTCTCCTCTCAGGCCTGTAAGGCCCTTGAGGACAGCTTGTGTATCAACATATGTTCCTGATACTTTCTCTCGGCTTCTGAGGGAAGCACCCGAGTTGTTGGTGATGTCTTAGGAAAGGATGCAAAAGTGAGCGGCTGGCGGGCAGACAGGCGTGGCCCTGCTGGCTGGGAGTGTTCTCTTCTGGGGGCTGGGCTCCAGGAGGAAGTGGAGAGCCTGCTGGAGAGGTGGTTAGTGGTCTGCTCGCCAGACCTGCTAGGAGCAGCTTTGGGATCTTGAAAGAGGAGGGAGTGCTGGGAAGGAAAAGGCTGTGACAGATGATATTACAAAGGGAAATCTGCATTTTCCCTGGTGGCCGGAGTGGAGAGGACCAAGCCAGGGTCGTGTTGGAAGTGGTGGAGAGACCCTTGTTGGTCAGAGGTGAGGAAGGCCTCTGTGAGTGGGAGAGCAATCTAAAGACACAAAGAGCCACACTGAGAGAGGGAGCTTCTTGTCATGAGAGATTCCAGGAGGGCTGGAGCAGTTATTTCTGAAGGAGTGACACCGAAGGTGAGTCATTTCTGTAAGACCCATACCCGGAGGTCTGTTACGGTCCCACTGACTTGGAGCCCATGAAATGTGATGTTGCCGGCCTAATGCCATTGCTTTTGTCAAGAGTTCTATTCCCAGAAGCAGGACAGATGAAGAGGCTCTTGTGGGATTGATGGCAGAGTGGAGCCATCAGCAGCTTTGCTGCCCCCGGGGGGGGGGGATTTAGCAGCCTTTAATTGTCACCATCTGCTGGGGCTGTCTCTGAGCTGTGGGCAAGCCCGGGCCACTGCACTGGGAATGGATGGGCTTGGGCACAGATTCTCATGGTGCCTTGCTCAGGAGAGCGAGTGCTGCCAGGCAAGGGACAGAATCTTGGTGAAAGAGGAAGGCCACCTGCAGGGACAATCTGCCACCGCCTGAGGGATTGTATTGGTGAGAGGTGGCTTTCCAGGGTTGGGGCTCTGGGCTGCAGCCTGACCAGCTGTCCACAGGGCGCCACGGGGCGAGAGCTCAGGGGCAGGGAATTGGACCGTCTTGTAGTTCTGATAGCCCTGCCACAGGGTGAGCGCCCAGAGCCAGAGATCACATTTACTTCCCCACTTAAAGTGATCCTAACACTTGTCATTCTGCCTTGGGATGTTGAAGATAAAGGAAGGTGCAGAGGATGTTCTGTGTCCTGTTGCTTTCTAGGTGAAGGGGGTCAGCACCTGTGAGGGCGTGGTCAGGCAGCCCGGTTCATCTGCCCTGGTTGGGAGCGGCCAGCTGAGTAGGGAGAGGACCTTGACTCAGAGCCATGGGGAGGACTTCCCCAGGGATGTGGGGGAGCTGGAGACTGGACATGGTGTACAGGCAGCAGATGGAATGCAGGGGAGGCAGGTGGCATGTTTCCAGGCTCATGCTTGGATCCCGCTGGGCGCCTTTAACAGCCTCACGTTCCCACCGCCAGTGGATGGGGGCTGTGACGGACCGTTAGCTCCTCAGTCTTCTCTTGCTGCCTCCTGCTCCCAGAGTAAGTGGGTGGATTCCCATGTCTGTCTCAAAAGCTGATTGATTCTGAATTGATTTAGAATTCTTTCCTGTGAGGTCTCCCTAAGCCCTTCCTCCTTGCATCTCTGCTGGTGGCTGTTGGGTGTCAAGTGCTGGGTGATGGTGCTGTGCAGTGCCAGGATCCCACAAGGACAAGCAGATGCCCCCATACTTGTCCAGGAGGGATCCCTCTGGAAGGACCATCCCTACTTCACTAAAGCTCCTGGTATTCAGTAGGAATTCAACAAAGAAGTCTCTGTCCTTCATTGTAGGAGCAGATGCTGGCAGTCCAGATCCCTGACTGGTCACTGGGAGGTGGCATGATTTGGTCCAGGGGGCATGGCCTCTGGACCCTCACTGGTCACCGTGCTTGGACACCTCTTGAAGGAAGGCAGGGGTGGCTTCCTCCTGATGGCAGGTTCTTTGTGGAGAAAGGCAGCGTCCCCTTCCTATGCCACCTGTGGTCTGCCACTCAGCTCCCTGGAGCCCTGTCCTCTAGGCTTCCCTCTGCCACTGCTGCCCTCGTTACACAGTCCCCAGAGCGCAGTACTCTGCTATGGTGGCAGAAACAGATGCCCGTGTCTCCACATTGCCACACTCAGCTGTTCCTAACAAAATGCCTTGCCCTGACCACCTCCAGCTTCTTATTAACCCAGGGTCAGAGCTTCTCGCATCACTGCTGTCCCCTCTACCCCCAGGCTTCTCCAGCAAAGGGCTGCACCATGGGTTGTGTTCAGAGCAGTGCCTGGTGTGCGTGCCAGCCCCTCCCTCTCCTGCTCTTCTCATTGTGTGTCTCCACCTGGGTAGCTCTGCCCACGCGCACGCCCTGTCACTTCGAGGCTCTCGAGTTCCTGTGGGAGCTGCCATGGCTGTTGTCTCTCCCACGGTCTGACCTCGTTAAATCCGCTGATGGCCTCCCACGCCCATCCCCTCCTACCCCCACTGAGGTGGAAACAGACTCGCAGGTGGATGGGATGGTTAAAGGGGACCTAATCCGACCGGTCTGCACCGGCCCTGCCTCTCCAAACACCCCTTCCTTGGTCAGTTTCTCCCATAGCACAAGGTCCCTTTCCTTCCTTCCTTCCTTCCTTCCTTTCTTTTTATTAAAGATTTTATTTATTTATTTGACAGAGAGAGAGAGACAGGGAGGAACACAGGCACGGGGAGTGGGAGAGGGAAAAGCAGACTCCTAGACTGAGCAGGGAGACCAGTCCGGGGTACAATCCCAGAACCCTGGGATCATGATCTGATCCGAAGGCAGACGCTTAACAGCTGAGCCACCCAGGCGCCCCAAGGTCCCCTTCTTGTCCATGCCTGCCTGGCCTCAGTTTGTCTGTCTCAGTTTGTCTCCACAGTGAAAGTGTGGGGTCCAGACCGGAGCTTTGCTCCGGTGTGGCCTGGCAGGCTCATCTCTTCACTCATCCTGCCATCCCATGTTGACCACATAGGTGCCCTGAGCCCAGTCCTGTGTAGCCGGGACACAGGCTTCTGTGAGGATGACATGCAGGTAAGAGCCACCAGGGCTCCAGACTGTCTCAGAAATTAGAATGGGAGAAAGGTTTTTGGTTTTTGGTTTTTGCAGTTTTTTTTTTTGTTTTTTTGTTTTTTTTAAAGAACTAGCTTGGCCTCAGCAGAATCCGTGAGTGGAGGGAAAAGAGACCACTCTGCAGCAGGCTCCGAAATCCAGAACCGCCCAGGGCTGTTCCAAGACAGCGTTAAAAGTAGACATTACTGAGTTGCCGACACTGGTTGCCAACATGCCCCTGACTCCAGAGTGAGCACACAGCATCCTGCCTGACTCTTGGGTTGTGCCCTGTCTTTCCCTCCTGTCCTTGTCCTTCACTTTGTGGACTCGGCAGGGACAGGTGGCGCAGGAGTTCATTTTATTTCCCATCTCAGGTTTCAGAACGCAGCTTTACTAACCTTTAAGTTGTTGTGCCTTTTCTTGTTTTATTTTTATCTTCCTTCTCGGCCTCTTTTTTTTTTTTTTTTTTTTTAAGATTTTATTTATTTATTTGACAGACAGAGATCACAAGTAGGCAGAGAGGCAGGCAGAGAGAGAGAGGAGGAAGCAGGCTCCCTGCCGAGCAGAGAGCCCGACGTGGGACTCGATCCCAGGACCCTGAGATCATGACCTGAGCCGAAGGCAGCAGTTTAACCCACTGAGCCACCCAGGCGCCCCATCGGCCTCTTTTTAATACTTTATTATCTGGGGCGCCTGGGTGGCTCAGTGGGTTAAAGCCTCTGCCTTTGGCTCAGGTCATGATCTCAGGGTCCTGGGATCGAGCCCCACATTGGGCTCTCTGCTCAGCAGGGAGCCTGCTTCCCTTCCTCTCTCTCTGCCTTCCTCTCTGCCTACTTGTGATCTCTGTCTGTCAAATGAATAAATAAAATCTTAAAAAAAAAAAAAAACATTCTATTATCTTCCTTCTTTTTCTCTCCTCAGGCTCTCTCCCCTTAGGTCCTCTTTCCTACCGCTCAGCCCCCATCCATCCCCTCCAGGTGCAGGGTGGTGGGTTCTTTCTGGTCTGGAAGCTCAGGCACCAGGATGGTGAGTGTCCTGACCAGAGGAAGGGATTGCTGGCTCCACTGCCACACGGTGTCCAGCTCTGCTGAATTTTTTAAAACCCTTTGCCTCGTGGGCCATGTCTGAGTGTGCTGTTCCTGTCATATTGATAGTTCTGCTCTCCTGAGTAAACCCCAAGTTCCATTTCCCAGAAACATGTTCTTTGCTCTGCTCTCGTTCAGGCCCACGTAAGTACAGGAAGGAGGCCCTTGAGGGTGGGAATGCTGGGTCTGAAAATACATCTTGAGACAAAGCTGAGGGAAGACTGAGTCATGGGAGCAAAGCCCAGGCTGCTTTCCTCTCTTCCTTCCCCTAGCAGCTCTTTGGTGTGGCTGACTTCTTTGCCAGAGAACCTTCCCCAGAGTCTTCATGGGCTAGAAAAGAACCCATAGAGGTCAAGAGGTCCAGGCCACTTAAATGTTAGATGCTGTGCTTTTGTTCCTCATGTGCGGCCAAGTGAGGAAGAAAGCTGGGGAACTGTCTTCTTAGAATCAAAGACTGTAGCAACTGGCAGACACTTAGGATCCATTGTATTTGGCTCCTTCATATTAAAAGTGAGGAGGCTTGTCTCCTCCAAGGTCTATAGGGAAGGTAGACCTAGAAGCATTTCTCTAGGCTTGCAGCCTGATGCTTTAATTTGTCACTCAAATATCATCCAAAGGAGAAACTGGGACTTTCTCTCTCCTCACTTGAGAGTGGCCAGACCTGCCTGCCAGAGGGAGTCTAGGGCAAGTCCTGTGAACTGGGTTTGCTGCTGGAAAGAAGCAGCTGCTTCTCTCTCGGTAGCCTAGGCCAAAGAGCTGGCTCCATCCTTCGTTCCCTTAGCCCCTGGGCTCTAGGCAAGACTTCTGGTAGAGACTTGGGAAGTATCCTTTCCAGGCCCTTGTGACATTAGAGCTAGAGCAAGTAAAGGGGGCCAGGGAATAGGGAAATTCATCCTCTGAGCTGGAGTAGAAAGCCCTTGGTGATTTGGTGCCTCCCTTTGAAGAGAAGGTTGGATTCTGCTGCTGAGGAGTGACTGGTTGCTCAGAAGCGGGGGATGAGGAGGGTGACATTGCTAGGAAGTGCTCTGGGAGAGTTCCGAACCCACTTCTGGCCTCTCTGCTATTCCAACATCCAGAATAGGTACTCTGGGGGCGCCTGCCTGGTTCAGTCAGTAGAACCCGAAACTCTTGAGTTTCAAGAGTTCGTGAGTTCCAGCCCCACGTTGGGACCCACACTGGGCCTACGGCTTAGTTAAAAAAAAGAAAAGTAGGTACCCTAACTACAAGAAGCTAAGGATTCTGGGGGCTACAGACTAGGGAAAATGAGAGCCAACTTGATGGTCAGAAAGAGGGTAGAAGTGATGTCTCTCCTCGCACAGCCTCTCCTTGTCCTTTCAGGATGGGGCCCAGCCCTTCACCCACACAGCTCAGAAGAGGCTCGTGGAAAGGAGGGTGTAGGCCTTCACCCTGGGTATTGAAGTTGTCCTCTGATCCCACAGCAGAGGGAAAACTGAGTTGAGGCAAGGCAGACAGGCATTTAATGTTCCCTTCCATGCCCTGTGTTCTGTGTCAGCCCAGAAACAGGCAGAAGCCTCTGGGAGACTAGTCAGGTGGTACCTGGAGCCTCTCCCTTCTGTCAGCCACTTGAGCCTCCCATGTGTCCCTGACTTGGCTCCCAGTTTCCTGAGGTGAGAGTTCTGTTCTTTATCCAGAGCCAGAAGCTAGAGCTGTGGAAGCTGAAAGACTTAACTGTTTATCATTATTCTTTTTCTCATGCCCAGAATGCTACCCAGCTAGTCAGTCATAGGCTGACAGACATACTCATGGGGCTCCAGAGGCCCACACATGTTGGGGATGCTGATGGGTTGGTCTGCGGGTGTCGAATACTTTCTTAGGACATACGAAATTGGACTTGGCCAGAAGCATGGCCCTGAGTGTGGGTGAGTGTGGAAAGCCTTGCATTTCCATGCTGCATGCTGTTGGAGGACTTGGCAGGGCCCCCAGGGGGCATTCTGACGAGCGTTCTGAGCCCCTGTCTCGCTGTCGGTGGGCTGGGTGGAGGACCACTTTGCTGTGTTTGGCCCGCCTGCCTTCTTGCTGCTAGTTCCTCAGTGTGTAAGGGTTAGGCGGGGTGCCGTCGCCACAGCCTGCTTCTCACGTCAGGATGGCTCAAGTCATGTTGGCTTGGGGGTCTCACCTGGCCCAGCTGCTCACAGCTCTTCAGAGATGAGGAGAGCTAGGGCCTGCCGTAGCGGGCGGGGCTGGCCCTCAGACAAATGAGTTCGTCAGCATTCTGCACACAGCTGCGTGTACCCCATAACTGGTGAGGTAGGCATCTGGGGGAGCAGAAGGCGCAGATCAGTCTGGCTCACTTTGTCGTTAACTGGCTGGCCGCTCGGTGAGCAGCAGGGGTTGATGCCTGGTGTGAGCCTCTGCCGCTCTGGGAATGGATGTGCTTACGGCGCCAGGAAAGGGCTGGTGAGAGGCCCATTGAAGATCTCCCTGGACAAGGGATCCAGTCTGCAGAGGCCATTCATCTGACTGGGTGTGGATGTGAAGCAGGGGTGCCTCTGCTCCATCCTGGCTTGTGAGTCCAGCTTTGCCATTGTTTATGCTGCAGTCTGCAGAGGAGTTGCCTCTCTTCTGTCTTGGCTGGACCAAGGGCAGGGGCAGAACCCATGTGCCAGTTCTGTTTGGCTCTCCTGCACTGCCCGCTCTGTCTTCGGGCTGGCCCACCAAGCGGCCGGACTGAGCTGCGCTGTGTTTCCCAGTAATTGCCCTTTTTCTTCTTTCTCACCAGAAGAGCTGGTAGGGCCCCACAGGTATTCTCAGGACCCAGCCTGCTCACCTTCTAGGTTTTGCTCTGTCCATCAATGGTCCCATTATGCTGCGCCTTTCCATCTCTTCTAAGTGAGTGAAGGGTTACAGTGAGTGTCTGTGGTTTAGATTGACTGGCCCCTCACAGTGGCTTCTTGTGTTCAGGGGGCAGCAGTAAGCCACAAGGCTTTCTTGAGCTGTGAGCCGAAGCCCACTGTGGCAGCTGTCTAGTCCAGTCCCGCTGTATGTTAGCCTCAGTACCGGAGCCCTGGGCTCTGGGTGTATGGGGGAGCGCTGTCTGCCCCTCTGTGCCCCCTCATTACTCTCAGCAAGGTACTCATGGGTTTCCCTGGCTGCATGTCCCAAGGCCCTGAGTGCACTCCTCCTGAAGATCATAATCTCCCCAGGAGTCACTGGGAGCAGCCCCTGTTTGGTGGCTGTCTGGGAAGGTGGTCTGTCGTTTTCTACCAGTTCAGTTTAGTGAAAGTTGAGATTTGCCTTCCAAAAAGCTACATCTGCAACTAGCCCCACTCCTTCCTCAGGACTCCAGAAGAGTGTTCTCCTTGGAGCCCCCCTCTGTCCCCGGCATATAGTGGAGAAGGGCACTGGGGGTCAGGGAATTGGAGGTCAGGGAAGCTGAAGTGGTGTGTCTGGATGGCTCAGTCAGTTGAGTGTCTGCCTTCAGCTCAGGTCATGATCCCAGGGTCCTGGGTCGAGTCTGACATCAGGTTCCTCTCTCTTCCTCTGCTGCTCCCCCTGCTTGTGCTCAGTCTCTCTCTCTCTTTCTGTTAAAAAAGTGTATAAAATCTTAAAAAAAAAAAAAAAAAAAAGGAAGCTGAATTGGGGGTAGCAGTAGTCAGTGTTAAGTGTGTTAAGTGTGACTGCTAAAGGGATGCACAGCTGCCCTGAATGCGGGCTCTGCGATACTCCTGAATCCCTCAGAGAGTGAGTTCAGGCATTCCCCAAGGTGAAGGGTATCTTTGGGTGGAACAGGCAGACCTCATTTGGCGGGAAGGAGGGTGATGGTGTCTTTGATGTCCCAGCCAAACCTTCCACAGCAGGCTCAACGAAGGTCCTAGCCACCCACCCTTTGGGAATATCAGAGCCCATGGCACAGTGTCCCCAGAAGACAGGGACACAGAGTGGTACTGTGTCTGCCCTCCTCCAGCAGAGGGGCTTGAGGGCCTCTCTATTCCTGGCACCAGGCACGGGGGCTCATCCAGCTTTGCATGGTCTAATGGGAACGAACAATCAACTTGCAATCACTGGAATCATTACTTAGCTCTGGGGGCTAAGAGAAGTCTGAGTAAGTGTCCTTTACCCTGAGAACCTAAGGAGTCAGCCAGGTGAATGTCCATACAAGCTGTCCAGATTGAGGCCCTGGGACAGACAGCTGCTTGGTGTGTGGCTGAGATAAGGCAGTCACGGGGGCATGTAGCAGAGCAGGCTTTGTGCAGTGTCTCCCCAAGGACACAAGGTACCAAAATGAGGCTGTGTAGAGCACCGCCAGGCCCTCCTGTGTGGCTCCAAGAGGTCATAAAGACTGGAAAGGTCACCTGGTCCCGCCTGTCCCTCAAGAGCCCCCTACCCTCTCAGCAGATAGAGAAATCTAGTTGCCTTGAATTATTTCCTTTTCTCCCCATAGCTGAGAGGCAGAGGTTGATGAGGGGAATACCCTAGTCATCCATCGCCTCTTGGTCAATCAGGGAGGGTGGGTCCTCTCTTTGAAGACTAGGAAGTTGCCTGTTAAGTGGCCTGGTATGGACATCCTGGGTTGGGAGCTTAAGTCTGGCCTAGAGTATAGTGGAAAGTTTGGGTCATTCTCTTTAAATCCCCCTGAACTCACAGTAATCCTGGGGTAGGTGGGGCATCTTGACGGGGGCCACCTTCCTGAGCCAGGCTTTGACTCCAGGGCACTTAGAAGTTGGCTGCTTGGGGAGAGGAACATTTCCTTCTATTTGTCGTGCGGACTCCTTACTCAGAACAGCCTCTGCTTGGTGGCCTAAGCCAATGTTGGGTAAGAGGGAGAGACTTGGGAGGAGCCAGGCAGGGCTTTTCTCCAGAGGGAGAGTGCAGGAATGCTGGACGGTTCTCAGTGCCATGGTGGTAGCCTCATCAGGATGGGGAGAGCCAATGTTGAGTGCTCTCATTCTAATGTCTGTTCTTGGCCTCTAGCCCTGGCCCAGTGTGTCCAATCTGGCCAAGGACTTCATTGACCGCCTGCTGACAGTGGACCCCGGCGCCCGCATGACTGCACTGCAGGCCCTGAGGCACCCATGGGTGGTGAGCATGGCAGCCTCTTCATCCATGAAGAATCTGCACCGCTCCATCTCCCAGAATCTCCTCAAACGTGCTTCCTCACGCTGCCAGAGCACCAAATCGGCCCAGTCCACGCGTTCCAGCCGCTCTACACGTTCCAACAAGTCACGCCGAGTGCGGGAGCGGGAACTGCGGGAGCTCAACCTGCGCTACCAGCAGCAGTACAATGGCTGAGCCACCCGGCTGCGGTGCCGGCGTGACACGGCCCCAGCCCCTTCCGTGTCCCTTCAGCAGCCCCCCGTCCTCATCCTGGGCCTGAACCTGGTATGACAGAGTGGAGGGAGCCTAGGGGGCTGTGAGCCCTGTGAATGAGGAGCCTGGCCTGGCACCAGTGCTCTTTTTGGTGGGCAACTGCTCTGCTAGAGGTTGGGGAAGCGGCTGGACGTGGCCTTCCCTTGGCTCTTCCCCAAGACCAAAAGGTGTGAAGTGCCAGGCAGAGGGTATCCTGAGGTCCCAGGACTCTTTGGGACAGTCACTTCTGAAACCCTCTTCACTGAACCTTTTCTGGCCCCCCACATTCCATTGCATCCTGATCTGTGCCCCAGTGAGGGGCCTAGGGAGGCACAAAGCTTGTGCCTTAGCTGGACTCTCAGCCCCTGGCTAAGTCCAAACAGTCTCCCACCTCCCACCCAAGGTCTGCCTTCGTTCGTGGTGCCTCTAGGGACCTGTCCTGGCCCCAGGACTGGCTAGAACCTCTGGTGGTGGGGCCATGGCATGGTCCTTGGGTCTTCTGAACTATGTGGCCATGTTGGTAGCAGGCTTCTCCAGGCTCCAGCCTCTCTCTGCCAATGAGAGACCTCCTGCCCACCAGCCTACTGCTCTCAGTGCCTTCTTTGCAGAGCCCACTCTACACTTCTCTCCCCCTTGGATGCCCTTTCTATTCCCTAGGTGCCTCCTTCTCAACTGTGGGGGATTAAAGGGAGCCCCACTGCTGCTACCTGGGGAATGGGGGCACCAGGGCCAAGGCAGATACCAGGGGCTTCCCAGGGACGGCCCCATTGATTCCAGTGTCAGCCTGGTTCCACCCTTGGTACTGCCCATTGCCCCCCTTCCCTTCAGGCTCTGCTGTTCCTGCCTCACATCTGCGTGAAGGCGCCATCTAGTGTCTGACATGAGTATGGGCAGCCTAGGACTGACCATGTGCTTATCCTTCGTCCTCTAGAGAAACTGGGAAGGAGCTGCTGTATTGAGGAGAGGTCCCAGGCTGCTCAGCCCTTCCCTTCTGCTGAGCTGCTGCGCAGCTCCAGTTGGAACTTAGCCAAACTGTGTGACCTGTCTCTGAACCCTGAGTGTCTGGGGCCCTGGCCTTCTCACAGCTGGCCTTGGCTGGTCCAGCCTGTTCCTCTTTCCTTTCACAGCATTACCCTTCCAGCTTGGGCTCTGCTGAATCTCAGGCTGGAGGGAGCCCCTGCAGGAGGTGGGTGGAATTGGTGGCTGCTTTCCCAGAGGCGTGAGCCAGACCATCCCCATGTCACTCATGGTGCCTCTCATAGAGCCTCCTCTGTACCACCCCACCCCAAACCAGGCTGGAACCCAAGGCCCCTTCCTCCACAGCTGTGTTCAGTGGGTAGGAAGGAGCTGGGGCCCAGCTTTAGCCTTAGCTTGACTGCAGGGCTTCTGCCAGCAGGGAGGGATTGGCCCTCACTGTTTCTCCCAGTGGGTAGCCTTGGGCCAGGCCCTCCTCTTTCTGCATGTGCCACCTCCAGTCAGAAAGAAAACCAAAGAGACCATTCTGGGCCAAGCGAATTGTGCCTTATACATCTTCTCTTGTACCCAGTGCTTGTGGCACAAGGCAACAGAGAGCCAAGGTTCTGTGGCCTCAGAATTTCCCCTATTTTCCCAAGTGTCTCGGGGGCCTGAAGCCCTAGGGATTTATTTCCTCTCTTGTCCAAGGTCGGCCTGGTCCTAAGGGTAAGACAGAGGGCATTTGGAGACTTGGGCCTTTGATAGGCCCACCTGGGCCTTTATGCCATGGACCGTGGCTGGAGAATGTGCAGTTATTTATTTTGTGTACTCCGGTTGTAAATGTATCCTTTGTACTCAATAAACAGGCTGCCCTCCCCAGGGAAGGCCGCCCTCCCCAGGGAAGGCCGCCCACCCATTCTGACAGTCCAGGCTCCTTGCTGTGGACCAGGGGTTTCCTAGGAGGAGGAAAGATGGGGGGGGGGGGACGCGTGGCCTGGGCATGGCTATGCTAGGAAGATCTGAGTCAACACCTGCCATGCCAGAAGTCTAAGTCCCAAGTGGGAAGAGGGACTCCCAAAAGCCCTCCTTTCCCTTGAAAGGACAGGAAGGCACAAGAGGACAGAGCACGGGGTCTTTATTGGATTGAGATGGGGAGAGGACCTGTGGCCGGCTCAGTTGGAGGCTACGACCTGGTTGATCCAGTTGCTGAACTTACTAACCCGAGTGTATATGGCAGGCTGGCGCACATTGCAGTTGCTGGTGCCCCAGGAGACGACGCCAATAAGCACCCATGTGTTCCCCTTCTGGCAGACCAGAGGGCCTCCGGAGTCTCCCTGAGGAGGGAGGGGAGAGCAGTCAGCATAGGGGTCAGGGGGTGCCCCAGGGCAGTGCAGAGGGCGGGCCAGGGTGCTGATGCTCACCTGGCACGAGGAGGCCCCTGCGCCGCCCGCACAGATCATGGAGTCAGTGATGCGTGAGCCCCAGTACTGCCGGCATTGATTCACGGTGACCAGGGGCAGGGCCACCTGCTGCAGGCGTGCTGGAGTTGTATTGCCTGGGGGCCAGAGGGGATGGTGAGGCCCTGGATGACTGCTTCCCACCCTGGCCCTGTCACCCAGATCTTTGGCCCAAGTTCCTTCCTACCCACGCCGCTGAGACGTCCCCAGCCAGTGGTGGCACACTTGAGGCCCGCAGGCAGTGCCTCATTGGAGGAGGCCACGCAGACTGGTGAGATGCGTTTTGTGTACTGGGCTGGGGCGGCGAGCTTCAGTAGAGTCAGGTCATTGTTGAGGGTGTTGGGGTTCCAGGAAGGGTGTGTGATGGCCTGTGGAGCCAGGGAGGATGGTCATGGGCATAGGCCCCCCATGGTTGATGGTTGCTGAGGAGGCTAGCCTAGGGCCTGCCCTGAATTCCTCATCCCCAGAGCCCCCCATCTGCCCCAGTCACTATTTCCATGTCTTTAGTCTAGATACTCACCTTTGAGATGGACAGAACCTGCAAAGGCTCCGCACCGGATGATCGGTCGTACTCACCCAGGACAACAACGTGGCGGCCAGGGCTGCAGTGAGAAGGGGGTTGGGCAGCCGCAGGGAGGGCAGAGTGACAAGAGAGGGGCATGCAGGCGAAGGAGGTGGGGAGAGGTGGGCTCCGGGGCAGGTAAAGTGGGAGTATTCACCTGACATTGCAGTGGGCAGCAGTGACCACCCAGGACTGGCTGATGAGGGAACCTCCGCAGAAGTGGAAGCCACTTCTGTCCTGGGGTCAGGGGTCAGAAGTGGGGGTGGGCTCAGGCTGCATCTAGGCATGAAGAACCTGGTACCCTGCCCCACCCCCGGGGTCCATGTACCTGCAGGGACACCTGCCAGGGCCAGGAGCCTGGCACTGCGTTCTCCCCGTTGACAATCCTCTGGCTGGAGCTCAGTAGTGGCTTGATGGCAGGAACTCCGCAGCCTGGCCATTGGGCTGGTGAGGACCTGCTTCCCACACCCCCACACCCCCACCCAGCTCTCCCCACCTCCTCCTGGGTGCCCCCAGGCTCTGGCCCTCAGAGGTCCAAATTGAGTGGGCTCATTACTCCTTCTCACCCTAAGCACCTCTAGGTATCTTGGTTACCTATGTCCTTACCTCTAATTCACCTCCAGATTCTATCCGTCCTCTAACCTCTCTCCACCCTTACTTCCCATTGCTCCCCAGATTCACTCTCACCCTCCAACTCAGGGCATTTTTCTCCCTGACCCCTGGGATAGTCTCCTCCCTGGCTTTGCCACCTGCTCCAGGACTCAACAGCCAGAGGCTTCTCCCTAAACTACATGTCCAACCTTCACTTCTCAGCCTCCTAAACCCTCCCTGGCTCCTAGCTCTGGCCTAATCTTGTCCCATTTGTGAAACCAGCCCCTGGCCACCTCTTGCCCCCACCACCCCAACCCTGGCACTTCCTTTTTCCTTTACCCACTCTGTCCACCTAATCCCTTCCAGCCAGCCCAGCCCCTTCCCCAAGCCCCTGGGCAGGAAGCCTGGGGCTGGTTTTGGAAGCTTGGTTGCTTTAGGGTTGGTCATCAGGGCTATTCCAGGCTCACTCACCCCAGGAGGAGCCGAGGAAGACCAGGCTAAGGGTCAGACTGAGCAGCAGCATTGTGGCAGGCATGAGGTTGAGAGCTGGGCCTACTTTTATGGTTCTCCTCGTCCTTGGGCAAAAGTCCCAGGCCTGAGGCCAAGCCAGGTGTGTGGGCTCAGCCCCCTCCCATGTTCTGGTCAGGAGGAGGGTCTCTAGGTCAAGGTCTTGGATTCAGGCCTGGACTTTATCAGACAGAGACCAGGTGTGAGGCTCTCATGTCCACCCCCCAAAGCCTGGTCTCTAATTGGTTCCCTGAACCACCTAACATCCCAAGCATTGAGTGTTAAATAGCAAGGACTTGTGGTTAAGTTAGGTCTGTGTGGACTACATGGTGGCTGGGATCAGCGAAGTTTCTTAGGGCTGTCAGGGCACCAGACTCAGAGAAGCCTGCTCAGCACCCAGGGGTGTTCCTGATGGGTGGAGGGAATGTCCAGCTGTGCCAGCTGTGCTGTGGAGGGCCAGGGCCATGCGGCCAGGACAGGGGTTCTGGCAGGTCACAAATCTCATAGCATCTCAGTGATTTCTCACCAACTTGGAACAGGAGTCAGTTTGTCCAAAGAGATGGTGACTCTTCCATCAGCACATAGTACGTTTGGACCCAAACCTTCACCTGGCTCCAAAGCCCACACTCCTATTGAGGAGACGACACCTGGTAGGGGCCTGGCACACAGGAGGGTAAGGTGTGAGCACTTGGTGACTGGCTGACCCTGGATGGGGGTTATGGGTCCCAGGGTGACAGCTTCCAGGCCTTGGGGTTCCTGTGGGCAAGTTCTTGGTGTCCACAGCCCAGCTGTTGTAGAGTTCTAGGCTGAGCCTGCACTAAGGAAGAGAAGACAGCCCCGTGTGCAAAGCTGCAATAGGTAAGTTGGCTGGGCTCCTAGAGGTGTGGGGCACCAACTGACTCTAAGTAGTGTCATTTTTTTGACTCTCATCAAAAAAATAAGATGCGCAAAAAAAAAAAAAAAAAAAAAAGACACGCTAATGGTTGAACAGAGGAATGGAGGGATGGAAGTGTGATCAAGCAAATATAACAATAATAACTGTAAAGTTGATTGTGGGTATAGAGGTGTTCAGTGCAATTCAGCTGCTATGTTTAAAAATCTTCATAATAAAATATTGGGGAGGGGGGAAGACAGTCAGGGGTCCAGGGATGTCCAGTTCAGAGCAGACCCTCCCCAGGGGTTGGTAGACTAACAGTTCCGAAGCTCCAGTGGAGTCAACTGTTCTCTCTGAGGGCACGATCTCCTGCCAGCACATAGCCTTTGGGCTGGCCCTCAGGGGGCACTCAGCAAAGGTCTGCTGGATACATGTGTCATGTCATCTCTCTCTGCATAAGCCCTATGATCCATCAGCCTAGCAAACTCGGGAGACCCCCACTCCCCGCTGTCCCTTTCACAGATCAGCACGTCCAAATAGAAGCCCTTAGGGTGGGCCTGGTCATGGGAGCGGTTGCACAGGTAAAGGTGTTGCAGGAGTGAGGAGTGTTCTGTAAGAACTTGCCCTAGGAGTCAGGGAGCAGCTCCTCTATCAGCTGTAAGGGCTAACTCAGTGGAGTCCATGCAGTCTCCTTGACTGAGAGGTGTGGGCTTTGCTGTGGGACACTGATGAGCCACGGAAAGGGGGCAGTGTGGGGGGCCTTCTGGGTTTTACAACAGTCCTCAGTAGACTAGAGGACAAGAGCAAGGCACCGGAGTGGTAGGGGGAACTGTATAGTTTGGAGAGTCAGGAAGGGGCCTTCCATCTTGAGCTGCAGTGCTTGCCAGGGCTGGAGTTCTGGAGGAATAGATGCCTATGGCGATGGGTAAAGGACACCTGTAAGGCCAGGCCCTGGAACGATGTAGGGAGTGGCCCCTGCAGGTGTACATGAGCCACAGTGTCTAGATGGCTGCTTGTCCCCCCTCCACCCAGGAACAACACAGCCATTTGTTCAGGTGTTTTTGTATTTCCTGGGTTTATTTCTCTTCGTTCCAAGCCCTAAGCATCATCCTACTTCATTCTACCTCCATGGCCTGCACGGTTTCCTCAAGCAGTTCCAGGGTCAGTGGCTTCACTGTCCTGGACAGGACAGCTGTGGTCCCAGGGGCAAAGCGGTACTGGCTGGGCCTGCAAGAGGGAAGGGATGGGCTCTCAACTTGGGCCCATCATGTGGCCTGTCCTCTTCTTGCAGCCCCCTATCTCCCCTGTTACTGCCCCTCCTCCCTAGTGGTCCCCCATCTCCCATGCTCCCACCTTTCTATGGGCTTTGTGGGTGAGCTTAATGTTCTCAGAAGCTTGGCGCCGGTCTTCATTATCACACATGCATCCACACTGCCTCCAGAGCCCAGGTCACCCAGGATCCCTGCAGTGATGGCTTCCACTAGCAGCTCCTGGGCGGCCTCCAGCTGTGATGATAATGTGTGCGTGAGGCCTGATGGACTCTTTCAGGCTACAGCCAAGAGGTTTTGTTCATCTCGAAGCCAGAGTATTTAGCATTTGCTCATATCCAGACTTCTCTGTTTCGCTATGTTCCCATCCACCCCAAGCTCCCTTGCCCTGGTCTCTGCTTCCCTTTCCAGAGATGCCGTGTTCCCAGTGCACCACTTCACAAACTTCTCTGAGTCACTTACACACTTGTGGTTCTGCTTCCAGTGCTGTCTACCCAACCAATGTGGTCTTGGTCCCCAGTCTATCAGCTCATTGCTTTTTCCATTCTGGGCCTTAGACACCTCTGAAGCAACACAGGGCATCCACTTTCATCCCAACCCAAACAAAATCCAGACTCCAGACCCCACTTGCCGTTCCTTTCTCCCTCAGCTTCAAAGGGTCCTGAGCTTTGACTTCTCCAAGTGGTCCAAACTTTGGCACTGTTGGAATAGCACTTCACTCTGACTCCACTGTCCCCTCAGTCTCCACTCAGTCGTCACCTCCTCTAAGAAGCCTTCCCTGACCTCTAGACCAGGCCAGGATACCTCTGTGTTACCTTAGCTCCCACGTGCCCTTCCCATCAGTGAACGCGTAGTGGGGGACAGGTGTTGCTCACCTTCATGTTCGCCTGGAACCGATCCTCCAGTACCGCCAGAGCAGCATCCTGGCCGGAACCTGCAAGTAGGAGGGGCATCGGAGGTCAGTCCTGGCCATCGCGTCGCCGGATGAACAGGAGGCCAGGGTCGCCCGGCTGGGATTCGTGGGGAGGGGGAGGAAGAGCTCACCCAGGGCTGCGAAGGGCAGACGGCTGTAAGAGCCGTGGGGGTGCACGCTGTAGAGCTGCGGTCCGGTGAAGTCTACTCCGCCCACTATCAGCGACGCGCCCACGTGGCCCCGGTACCTTTTCAAGGGGTGGGCGTGGTCAGCTCCAAGCACCGGGCTCCTGGTCCCGCCCCTCCGTGACACCGCCCGGGACCCGAGCCCCGCCCGTTCCTGCGCTCTGGCGCCCGGGTCCTAACATAGCTCCTTCCGGTTGCCGGGCTCCTCTTAGGTCAGCCTTTTCCGGTCTCCGGGACTCTCGCAACCCCGCCCTTCGTCCTGTCCCACCTCCTCTCCGTCCCACCCTTCCTACCACGGTCACTCCTCAGGGTCATCATCTTAGCACCCCCCGCCCCCAGCACCGGAAGAGCGTCTGGCGCAGAACGCGCGTGACTGTGGCCACGCGAGGCTCGCGGCCCGTGGACAGGGCGTGTAGCTCCATGTTGGACGCCGCCAGCCGCGTCGTCATTTCGGCGTCCGCGGCTACTCCAGCCCCACAGCAGCTGAGAAGGAAGGGAGGATCGGTGTGGGTGGGGCTAGGACCTGTGGGGACCCGGGATGGGAACGAGGGGGCGGTTCTTTGGGGGAATGGGTTGGGGATTTCTCACTAGATTTTGGGGGCGATGAAGTGGATCTTCTCGCAGTTCTTGTCCATCACAACCGAATCGCTAGTGGCCCGCGTGTCCGCGCCCAGAATGACCCCGTCCTGGGGAGGGAGAGGGTCTGCTGGCTCAGTGCCTGTCCGATCCCCCAGGAGACCCTTCTGATCCCCCCAGTCCCACGCCCCCGCTCACTTGGAACACAAGGCCCGCGATGGTGGTTCCGGTCTTGTGTGGATGAGGGATCCGGAGGCCCGGGAGGATTCGTTCTAAGGATGCATTTCTGGAAACGGAGTGGAGTGGCCCAGGTTGAGGTGCCTCTTCACATCCTCCAACTCTGTCCTAGACTCCCTTATCTCTAGGGGTGGGAGCCTGGGAACCCAATTGGCCCAACACACTCTGCCACCTCTCCATCCCCACCCGAATAAAGGCCTTAGGGCTTCCACTCCCAGAAGTCCCTCCTCTTGCCCCAGCCACCACCCCCATCACCTCTGGCAGTTCTCGAAGGAGAAGCCCCTTCGGGGCTCTAACTCTGGCTTCAGCATCTCTAGGTGGGCAGGGTGGTCTGCGGGTTGGAGGGCTATGGGCGACGAGCGCAAAAGGCCAAAGCCAGGTCCTCCGTCAGGCACCCTCCTGGCCGGTCTGACCTTCTCGCTTTCGCTTTCACCTTTTCCTCAGAGCCTGGCTGGTGCCTTCCTCATCTTCTCTTTCACTTTCACCTTCACCACTGCTCCTGGGCAGCTTGGCAAAGGGGAGAGGTCCTTGCCTGGTTTTCCAGCCTGCTTCCTAGTCCTCTGAAGGGAGGGACAAATGCCTCTGGCCCTTGTTCAGCAGCTCCTCACCCTTCCACCCTGAGCCCCTAGCTTTGCCTGCCCATATCCCAACTCTAACCTCAAGTCCTTCAGCACTAAGGGTGTCACACTGGCCAGGTTTCTCTTACTGGCCTCCCAGCAGCACCAAGCGTGGCCGCCTTTTGTCCTTTGGCATCCTCTTTCTCTCAGCTCTTTTGTTGCCTTTGCCTCCTTCCTGAAACCTGGAACCTGAAACACCAAAGCTCAGTCCTCCACCATGTTGACACTGATTCTTCCAGCTTCCCTCTCTCAGGTGCTGTCTTCCCTCTCACTAGAGGGGTCCTGTGGGGCCGTCCATCTAGTGGCCTGGAGGCATGCTGGGCTCTGCCCATGGACAAGCCTTATTTGACTTCCCAAATGACCCTTCATCTGTCCACATTTTTCTCCTAACTACCGCTTTAGTCTCAGCTAGCATCCTCTCTCTCCTGGACACTGCACGGCCCTCTCTGGCTTCCCCAAGCTTCCTGCCCCTGAGCCCCCACCCCAGGCTACCCTTTACCTTGCAGAGAAGGGACTCTTCCTAGATTGCAAATCTGGTTACAATTTTCCCCTGGTTAACCCTTCAGCAAGTGCATATTGCTCCTAGGCTCAAAGCCAAGTCTTTATAGTAGCCACATTACCCTTCACACCCCATATGATCTCAGAATAGGCACCAGCTCCTCTAGGAAGCCTTCCGTGACCCACAAGACTCAGGCCCTTGGTGCTCCCTAAATTGTTCTCGCGGACCACTTAGCTCCATTAATTAAACCTTCATTAGAGAAATGATCTGATTAGTCACTGTCTCTCCCCCAGATTCTAAACTTACATACTTCTGTCACCCACTTAGCATTCAAAGGGTCCTGTCTAGGGAGGCACCTGGGTGGTGGCTCAGTCGGTTGAGTGTCTGACTCATGATTTTGGTTCAGGTCATGATTTCATGGTTTGTGGGGTCGAACCCTGCCGGGGCTCCATGCTCAGCGGGGGTCTGAGATTCTCTCCCACTCCTTTGCCTCTCTCTCTCTCTCTCTCAAACAAATCTTTTTTTTTTTTTTTTTTAAGATTTTATTTTATTTATTTGACAGAGAAAGATCACAAGTAGGCAGAAAGGCAGGCAGAGAGAGAGAGAGAGAGGAGGAAGCAGGCTCCCTGCCGAGCAGAGAGCCTGATGCAGGACTTGATCTGAGGACCCTGAGATCATGACCTGAGCCAAAGGCAGAGGCTTAACCCAGTGAGCCACCCTGGCGCCCCTCTCAGAAACAAATCTTTAAAAAAAAAAAAAAAAGGCCCTGTCTAGAGGTGGGATCCACCTGCCCTTTGGGGAGTGGGTGGGTGGGACAGCTCACTTCTTCTCTGCCCTGCACCGTTGCCTCTAGGTGCCCCCATTGCACAGCTATGTGTGCAGCTTCCTCCAGTCCCCTGATCCCAGAGCAGAGGCAATGTACATAAACAGCTCAACCAGGAGAGTGGGAAGCTATACATCTCAGGGTTCCCAATTCAATGCCACACTTCTCCAAAGTCCATCTTGCCCTTACCTTCCACAAAGCACCAGGCCTAGGGCTATTGCTCAGCGAAGCCTGGTGTGTGGACACTAGTGCCTCCTCCTGAACCCACAAGTTACAGGTCAAAGCTCAGAGAGCAAAAGAAGGTCTTTATTTGGGGGGCGGAGGCCCTGGGCTGGCAGCTGGGGGCACAGGGGTGCTATGTCGGTAGGTACCCAGTAGGATGGCATTGATGTGCTCCAGAGTCTGGTTACTGAAGACCATGTTGAGGTGCTGTGTCCCGTGCAGAGGCAGCAGGTGCACAGGCTGGGGCTGGCGGCTCTGCCAGCGGGCACAGAGCTCAGTGCTGCGTGTGGCCACGGTGTCATCACCATCTTCATAGAGTATCCCTACAGGGTCTGTGTAGGGAAAGCCGTGGTCAAAGATGTAGGTGCGGGGTGTGGGCAGGCCCACGCCATACAGACAATATACTTCCACGCCAGGTGCTGGGAGGCCTGCCAGTAGGTCACGTGACTGTAGCCACATGTACCAGCCTTCCTCAAAGTGCACGTCTGCAAAGAAGCGCTGGAAGTCATGGCCTGTGTAGTTGACTCTGGGTGTGGAAATGAACACATGGTCTTCAGGCCATGCCTCGCTAGAGGGAAACATCCAGGGGGAAGTCGTTGTTATACGCTGTTCCTCTCTCAGCTTGATGCTGGACATGATTGGGATGCCCTGGTTGTCACCTGTGAACACAAAGCCAGGTGGGTCAGGGAGCCTGGCTACGTCCGGCCCACAGCTTGTCTCCCAGCCCATTTCAGCTGGACGCTCAGTCTTGTCCCTGCCCAATTCCAACACTGCCTCCAAGCCACAAACTCTGAGCATGCCAGCATTCAGTGGGTGTTCAGTGTGTGCTTATTAAATGAGAAGCCCTGATGGCACGTGGGGCAGAGCTGTAGAGCCCCAAAAGGAGGGAGAAGTTGGTTTCTGGAATATGGGTATATATGTGTGTAGATGAGAGGTTGGTGCGGTGCTTCTCCCTCAGCCAAGTGTCTGGTGGCCGCTGTGGACTGAGGCTACTCGGGGTCAGAGCCATGTTATTGAAGAATCAAATCAGACTGAGTCTCTGTTTGGCCCTTATTGATGGAGTCTGATGAGTGTTTTCCTCAGCAGATCAATGAGCTACTGGAGGGAAGGTCAAGTCTGGCTGTGCCCAGCATATAGTCAGTGCTCAACAGGTGACAGCTGTGTCAGTTCTCAGGGAAGGGCAGAGGGGCTTCCAGGGACTGGCCCTGCCTTTGGCAGATCTGTTCTCAGTAAGCAGATCTCTGGAAAACGGGCTCCTGGAACCAGAAGCCTGCCGAAATCCGAGTGGGCAGGCCCTGAGACTACAAGGAACAGACCTAGGTCCATGTGTCAGATTGATGGGGTTCACTTCCTCTCTTCCTCTCCATTTACTTTCCCTTTGTCACTGAAACACCAGATCACCAAAACAGACTTCTGGCAGGAGCTACCAGGCCAGGCCAGGCTTACTGCTCTCAAGGGGCCAGTGACAGGGGCCAGGCCTCAGGAGTGGTAAATAACACCCCCCACCCCCAGCCTGGCCATGTGAGCAAAAGCAGGAGTGAGGGCAGGGCCGTGGTCAGCTTCATCCCCCTTCACCCCAGGCCCCTCATTAACATGGGTGGTCTGAGGCCCTCTCACCTGAGGCCAAGACCAGCATGGGCTTGATGGAGCCCCCCCAGGGAGCCCCAAGAGAGATGAATCCATCGATGAAGCGGTCCTTCCAGGCCTGGGGCTGGCGCAGCAAGAAATAGAGCAAGTGCAGGCAACCAAGGCTGTGACCAATGAGGAAGACAGGCTTCCCATAGGCAGCGTGCATCTCCTCCACCAGCCCGGCGAGCTTCCGGTAGTATTCCTCCTGCTGGCCTGCAGCGGAGTGGGGTGGGGGGTCAGGGCAGTGAGGGGTCAGGGCCCACCTGCCCCAAGCCCACTGTCTACAGAGACACTCACTGGGCTCCAGCCGCCAGTCGTAGGGGGCAGCGCGTACCGTCTCATCCCGCACATACCCATTGTTGACCAGATTTTGCACCAGCGTGTGCATGTAACCTGTGGGGAAGGCAGTGGCATTGGAGGCTCTGGTCACGGCTCCTGTGGGCTGGCCACGGCTGCAGCCCACCCTTTCCCCAGTAAACACACCTGCCAGCTTGTTGTTGTCCAGGTACTCAACAGAGTAGGTCTTCCCGAAGCCGGGAACACGGATCTGTACACCAGGGGCATTGGACACGCGCCCAGAGCTGCGGTTGTAGACAACCCTGGAGGCGGTGGGACATTCAGCCCACCAGCAGCCAAGGGGCTGAGCGTGGGGGCCGGCAGAGGGGAGGGCACGTACCTGGTATTATCAATCCAGCAGTCCACCCCAAGGGGTAGGAACATATTGAGATCCAGCCAGATGGTGAAGAAATCCTCTGTCTTGCGGTAGCACATCCAGTTCACCACATCTGGTTTATCCAGCTTGGCTTCCAGCTGATTCCCCAGGCAGCCAGGCACTGTGGGTACTAGCCTTCATTCTGAATTCTTTGGATTCCTCCTCCCCTGTGCTCCTCTCCCCACTCCCCTCCCTTCTCCCCCCCCCCCCCCAATCAGGCTGTGTGACCAGCTCCGCCCCTCCGTCTCCCACACCCTCAACCTCCAGGAACTAAGGACTTGATCCTTTCCTTTAACACCCCCACCCCAACCCCCCAGCAGCCTAGAGCCCAGGTTCTCCTCAGGCGTGGAAGGTCCAGGGGCCAAGGCCACTGGCCCCAGTCTACAAAAGGCAAACACCTACCCTGGCCTCTCCATTAATGCCGAAGTCCAAGGTGAGAACAAATAGGTATGGGGGATTGGGGGCTGGGCCTAGGAGAAGGAGGCAGGCCTTGATGGGCCTCTTCTGATTTCCTGGGTTGGGCATCTTGTCTGTGCCCACATCTTGTCTGTGCTGGGGGATGGGGGCTGAGTGGCTATAGCTGACCACAGCTTGTAATACCCAGGCCAAGCCCTCAGGCTCACCCGCCCCCAACTCCACAGGCCTGGGGTAGATAGCTGAGAGACGCAGAACAGTGTGGTGGGGGAAGGGGTTCATTTCTTTGCAGAAGCCTTTGGACCCTCAAACACAGGCAGGTATGAGGCAAATGCAGGGGCAGAAGGGCCTTGGCAGGGTCTGCTACCGGGGGGCTGGGGCCCAGGCTCCCTGAGGTCTGGCCTGGTGCATCAGGGGCCTGACGGGGGCTTACCGAGGATGACGGGCCGTGTGTGGTTATTGAGCTCAGCCTTGGGCGTGGTGTGCGGGGGGAAGAGCACATTGAAAAGCCAGAAAGGGGTGGCAGGGGGGAGCAGCAGCCCCAGCAGCAGCAGCCCCCACTGCCATGGGGAGCCCGGCGGCCCCATTCCAGCCCTAGTGCCTATTGCCCAGTGAAGCAGTCCTGGGCTGGCCTTATCTGGAGTGGGGGTGGGAGGGGCCCTAAGGCCAGTGGGAGGGACAGCCTGGCCAATGGGGGTGGCCAGAGATTGCCGGAAAGGGGCATAGCCTCAGGGAGCCAGCTCTGGGCCTGGTTTCAGTTCCGCCTTCTTCCCTTGGTGCCAGGGGAAACAGAGCCGGGGCAGCAGGAGGCCCAGAAGTACACAATGTTTTATTGAAAAAAGTCAGGCTCCAGCTGGCCAGTTCCATTCGGCTTGGCTTGGTGGGGGACCCTGCCCACAGGAGCCTGAGCCAGGTCTTCCTGCAGGTGGGCAGGGCCAGACCCCCCCTCCCCTGTTGCCCTTCCTCTCCTCTCTGATGGTGACATCCAAACAATAAATATGCAATAAATAGCGTTCCTGGGCAGGCTGCCTTCCAATCCCATGTGAGCCCCCCTCCCCCTAAGTCTTCTCCAGCCAGGACAGCCCTCCTGGGGTGCTGGATGGGGAAGTCCCCAGACCTCTCAGGGTCCTGCAGAACTTCGGATCCATCGGCATTATCAGCCCACGCCTGGGCTTCCACAGAGACCTAGCAGAGCTGGGTCCAGGACAGGGCCAGGCAAAGCAGGGCTGCTGGATAGGTGCTAGGAGGGGGCTATTATCCTGGACACCTTCACTCCAAGCCACAAGTGTCTAGCCGGCTCAGGAGTAGATGGTGATCACTTCACGGCCGCCGCCACGCACCAGCAGCACACGCTCGAGGCCCTCGGTCAGCACCTCCAGGAACTCCATGTCTGTAGGGCATCAGGTCAAGGAGGCAGCACCGGCACCAAGGGGCACCCAGGGAAGTTTGGCCTATTAATCAGAGCTGGGGTAACCTCGCACTCCCCGCGGGCATCTAAGGAGAAGAGCTCCTGGCCTGACCTCAAGTGTTGTCTACCTCCCCACTGCTTCCCTCTCCACAAGAGGATACAGTTCTCATCACCTTCGCTGTTCTTGGGTGGGCCAGGCATGTTCAGTAGAACCAGGCGGGCATCGTGGGAGCGCGTGACAATGACTTCATTGAGCTTTACGGCAGTGTGCATGCGACGCACGTTGGACTGGTCCCTGTAGGAGATGCAGCTGATCACAGGCCCCACCCCTGGTCCACCAAAGACCTTCTCCGACCCAAGCACACCTCCGCTCCCAGACTCCTCTATGGTGGGGTCCATTTTTGCTACACTCACGGCTTAATATGCACCAGCTCCCGGAAATTGTCAGGGGCATGGCTAGGGTCCCAGGACTCAGCCGCCATGTACTTGTCCCGCGTCCATGTCATCTGGATTTTGTCAGCACCAGTGCCAGACTCATCCTCCTCGTCTGAGTACAGGCTCTCCAGCCGCAGGGCTGAGTGTCGGTCCTTGACCAGCTGGGCCTGAGGAAAGTCAGCCTTGGTGCCACAGGAAAAGGGCGGCCTGGCTGGCCCAACATGAGCACTGGGCCTCCGGGAAATGGGTACTGACTCAGGTGAGGTTAGGTGGGGTGAGTCATTCCAATTCCCCAAACCAATGGGGTCTCCGAAGCCTGACCTACCACCTGCGCCCCTGCCCCAAACAAGAGAGCCACCAACTTCTCGCTCCCGCTCCGTCTTCGTCAGCCGCATCTGCCGCAGCATCTGGGAGCGCTGTTCCATCATCAGTGTCCGCTCATAGGTGTATGCAGAGATATCGCTGTTGTGCTGGAGAGAGAGAATGGGCCACAAGGAATGGGCTGCATGCGGCAGGGCAGCCATGGGGCCACAGGGGCAGGTGACTCACCATCTCTACCACCTCCACCTCCGCCTCAAGGCGCAGATGGTACAGGAAGATGGCCAGATCCTTCTTCATCTGGATGCTGTTGTCGTCCATCTGGGCCACAGTGAAGATGCGCATTCGGCACTTCCTCCACACCTGGGCCCCAGGAGCAGGTAGGCGCTTTAGCCACAAGCCACCCCACCAAGGGCCCAGCCCTGCCCGCCTGCCTCCACCCCGCCGGCCCACCTTGTGCTGGCGTAGCAGGAAAGGCAAAAGCATGAGCATGCCCCCGTCGTGCACGATCCACCAAATGTCAATGTGGCCCTCCAGGTAGCGCTCATGGTTGCTGGGGTAGAAGGCGATGTTCTTGGGGACGAGTAGGGCCAGGTGGGCCGCCGTGGTGCAACGCACGGTGTCTGGGGAAGAAGGCCACTGCTGAAGGCCAGCCTGTGGCCCTCGGGCCTCCACCCTTACTTGATCCCCAGCCCCTCTCCCACAGCCCAGGACCTGCCCCGTCACGCACCGATAAAGGTCTTCCAGGCACGCGGGTCCTCGCTCTGTCGCCAGCCGTAGGGCCAGCCCAGCACCACAGAGTTGTGCCTCATGCCGCCCAGGCCACAAGACTGGATGAGGTGGGCCAGCCCCTCTCGAACCTTGCTGGCTACGACCACCTGGCAGAAGCCCTTCACCTTCTCAATCTCCATCATGTTCTTGATTGTCTGTAGGGAAGACACCAGGGGCGGAAGACAAGGCCATTAGTGTTCCCTCTGGTGGGCTCCCTCTCCACAGAGTGTCCCAGGGGTGAGGGTCAGGGAGGAGAAGGGGATAAGCCGCCCACCCAGAGGCCATATTTTCAAGGTGGGACAGCGATTCCCCCTTGCCTCAGCTCTCGGGGCAGCAGTGCTGGCCACCTGGCTGGCCAGGATTAGTCCCCTTCTCCTAGGAGTTAGCAGGAGCCCAGACACCTCCAGTCTGGTGCAGCACCCTGCCCCCTACAGCAGGCACCTGTTCAGCTGCCTGAGCCTCGCCATAGCTCTCCAAGAAGCTGCCCTGGATGACAGAACCGACGATGGTCAGGCCCTTGCCGGCCTTCAGCTGGGAGGCGAAAGTGAGGAGCCGCGGGTACTTCACGTGAAGGTCCTCGTCCAGCTTCAGCAGCACCAGCAGCTGAGGCCTGCAGGGCCCAGGTGGACAGCCTGAGACCTGGGCCACAGGTTTCCAGGGAGCCCCTCTTCCTCCTTTCTCAGCTCACAGGCCCCCACAGGTTTGAGAAGCAAGAATCCAGGGGCACTTGACAACCCTGGGACAGGGAACATGGACTTGGGAGGGAGAGCCAGCACCTCTTGACCTCCCACCCTCCCAACAGCCCGAGGACCTAGAGTGGCTCTTGCCAGCCCGGGTGTGAACTCACCGCCAGTTCTTGGTGTGGGGAGGCCCCTCCTCTAGCCGCAACAGTGCATAGCGGGCAGCACTCAGGGAGAGGCCTCGGATCCCGTCACCCCACTCCTTTTCAGCCCTGCGGAGACCACCATGCGCTGGTGAGCCCCTGGGCCCACCCGCGGGATTCCGTCCATGTGTATGTGAGCCAGTCCCAGTCACAGAATCCCGGCCCCACACCCACGGTGGCTAGTAATAGATGGCTCAGCTCCCTCAAACCCGACAGACCACCCCACCTGCCCTGACCAGGTGGCAGCCTGCGCTTACCCTTGGTATTCGATGTACTTGTAGATCATGCCCGCAATAAGCATGGCCACCAGGGCGTAGTACCAGGAGGAGACAAACATAAGGGCCAGGCAGAGGCTCATGCCCAGGAAGGACAGCGCCCTGGGCCAGAGTGGGTAAGGACCAGAATCAGGGAGATCAGTAGGGTCCCCAGCCAACCCTCCAACACCCCAATCTCTTACCAGAGCAACGCTACCCAGGAAACTCAAACTCCATCCTGGGCGGGGCTCCCCTCTTCCCCCACAATTCTTGTGTCAGAGGACTTGGATGATGGGTCCGGCTGGTGCTTACCAGTGATAGTACTTGAACCGGGGCCGCCAGTTGGGTGTCCTTAAGAGGGTCTGCACGGCACAGGCCAGGTTCACAAACAGGTAACACATCAGAAAGAACCTGCAGCACAGGGAATGGTTGGTGCAGAGCAGCCTCCTCGGCAGCCAGAGGCCTGACGTACCTGCCTTTCCTCAGGCTGGGCCTGGCTGAGGAACCGGGAGTGTGTGGTGGCCCCGCCCTGTGTGGTCAGGTCTCCTCAGCCACAGGGCCTGAGGCAGAAGGGCCCACTGTAGGGGTGTCCACAGAGTCAGCTCTCAGAGGACCAGCAAGTGTCTACAGGCAGATGAGGTGGGAAGGGGGCTCCAGGGAGGGGAGCAGTGGAAAAGGATGGCGCTAAGGAGCGCTCAGTGTCAGGAGAGGACAGACAATACTCAGGTACTCAGGCTGCTGGCCAGGTGACCAGTTGGATGAAAGGCTATTGTGAATGTGGAGAGGAGAACCTCCAGGGAATATGAAAGGGCCATTTTGCATACAATGAAGTAGGGACCTGTGGGGACTCCGGTGGGTGTGGGAGGCTGGGACGTGGGAGCCCTCCAGCTGAGGAGCACAGGGCTGAGGGAAAGGAGCGCCCACTTCCACCTTCAGCTGGCAGAAAAAGGAATAGCAGACAAGAAGCCAGGACAACTTACTAGAAAAGGCATACCAGGGGGTAGAAACCCCTAGAACGGAGAAGTGGTCAGTCCCTTTGGGGCTGCAGGGAAGAACCACCTGATAAAGGCTGATACACCCTTTGGCCTGGGCAGTGGGGGGTCACCATCTGATGAAGATGGCAAGAACGGTTGTAGGCGCACACGCAGGCACACGCGGAGCTGGGCAGCAGAGCCGCCAGCAGAGCTGGGGGCAGTGAGAGAGAGCGATTCTGGCAGGCCTGGCTTTGGCTAGGGGGCTGTTTCAGGGGGAAAGGAGGACCTGTCACGCCAAAGGCTGAGTCGGGCAGTGAGGGGTAGGTCTGTGGTAACCAAACAAGCACGGGCGGTGGAACGAGATGCCTGAAGAGAAGCAGAGTAGCCACTGGCAGAGGGGCACATGGTGACCACAGGAGCTCCGGCTCAGGGACCCCTGGAAAGTGCCACATGCTGACCAACTTCTACACAGCACCGGGGGCCTCAAATGTCCAGCTGACTCCAGAACTTTAAAAGCAAACAACTTTGAAAACAGATGGGTGGGGCAGTGGTGACTTCATTAAGGCACTCGGCATTCAGTGCATGCCCTATTGGGTGCGGAGGGCTCTGGCTGCCTGCTCTGGGAGTCTCCCACAGAGAAGTGTGGGACCTGCTGGTCTCTAAGATCCTGTGTAAGTGGTGGGCTCACTCTGGAACCGTCTCCATGCAGAGGCAGGCTGATCTCGACCATGCACACTTCTCCCCACACAGCCTGACCCCGCTCCCAGCTGGACCCTCAACAGCGGACAGGGTTACACAGGAAGGTGCTGGGGGCCCCTAGATGACAGGTGCTGAGGGTACAGACTCCTTTCCCAAGACCATTCCCCTGCCCTCCCCTGGCCCCCAGCTCACATGGATAGAATGGGGGCCACCATGTCAAGCGAGGCGATGAGGATGCCCAGCTCGGCAATGAGTGCCGTCAGGAGGAGTGCCCACGTTGGTTCACCGTTTGCTTTTCCATGGCCAAATACCTGCAGGCACCAGGGTCAGTGGGGTCAGCAAGGGAAGAAGCTGGTTCCTCACCCCCATGCCACACCCTGGGCCACAAGCCACAGCCCGGCCTCCATCATTCCCAAGGCTCTCTTCCGGGGCTTGGGTCATGCCCACACCTGCCCTGACAGGTACCACAAGCTTCTCCGCCCTCCCATCTCTCCAGGACACTCTGCTGTAAATGAGCCATAGAAAGGCCATGAGATAGAAAGGCCATTGGGATTCTGGGCCCAAGTAGCTCTGCCAGCAGCAGGGCAGGGCTGGGCCAGGGCAGCTCTCAGCAACTTCTCACAGATGGCTACACAGCCCCAGGGCCACGAGAGGCCCCAGCATGATGCAGGGCATCCATACCCCTACCTCTCTCCCCTGCCAGTGTGAGTGGCCAGGGGCACGCAGGCTGTGGGGGGTGGGTCAGATGGGCTCACCCTGAGGAAGGGAATGATGTTGTCCTTGGCAATGGCCTGCAACAGGCGCGGTGCCCCTGTGAGGCTTTGCAGGCCGGCACCACACGTTGAGAAGAAGGAGCCGATGACGATGACCCAGGGCGAAGGCCAGGCCAGTGTGCCCACCACCAGGTTCCTGCTGACGCCGTCGCCGTACCTGCAGGGGCCAGGCTCAGGCCATGCTCCATGCAAGGAGCCCCCAAACCCTGCTGGGGGGGCTGCCCAGAGTGAAAGATGTCAGCAGTCAGGAAGGCTGGCTACGGTGGGCAGAGTTCCGGCCCCTCAGCAGAGAAGACTAGTTCCTTAGGCCCTGTCCTTTCCCTCAGCCCAGTCCTGGTCCTAAAACCACCATCCTCTCAGAAGAAGAAGTCCTGGTGGGGCCGGACTCACCTGGTGGCACAGACCACCACTGGCAACCAGCAGCCTGAGGACATGTGTGGGACCACGTGTACGAGGGGAGCTGGTGTCAGGGCAGGCAAAAGCTGAGCCCCCTGCCACAGGGAGGGGCCCGGCTCACTCACTTGTCCCGGAGTACCACACCCTCGATGCAGGCGCCAAAGAGAACCACACTGCTGAAGTCTGCGGCCGTGTCAAGGAAAGCGAGGCCTCCGCTGGCTCTGCCGCCCCCCTGGGTCCCCACACAGAACCCACACTCCCCTCACCCCAGCCTGAGGCAGCAGGCAGCTGGGACAACCCCAGCTGAGGGTCTCGTGTCACCCATCGCGCGCACGCATGTGAAGAATGAGGTGTGTATGTGTCCACGCGTGTGTGGTGCGTGTGTGCTGGCCAGCTGGTGACTTATGTGCAGATGAGGGCCTCCCGCCCCTCTCCCCACCCACCCGTGGCCTGGGAAAGGATACACACAAGGGAGGTTGTAACAATGGCTAGAATGGTCCCCACAGGGATGGACTTCTGGGCATCACGGAGGTCCCCGGAACGGTTTGAGCCAGCCATAATGCCTCCAAAAACAACAGGACACCCTCAGGGGCTCCCCAGGAGTGAGGGCAGGGCCGGGTGGGCGGGCGAGAGGTACTCACCTGTTACGGAGGGAAAGAAGATGCCAACCAGCACGGTGAAGGATGTGGCGATGTCAGCCACCACGTACAGGGGCAGGCTCTCCTTGAAGCCGAGGGCATCTGTGGAAGGCAGCCCATGCTTCTCCACAACCTCGCCCTTTTCCAGGTAGGCGCTCCACAAGTTTTCTGTGGGGGCAGCGGCATCAGGACTGTGGCCCTGCTTACTTCCCAGGGGCAGTTTGAGGCAGCCCAGTCAGAAGCTGCAGCTGTAAGGGGCTCTGGGGTTTCGGGATGTTGGCGGGCGGCGGGGGGGCAGCATTGGCCACAGGGAAGGAGCTGTCTTGACAGAAGGCTGACAGGCAAAGGTGGCTGAACCACCATTGACCAGAGCCTCGCCACTGCCTGCCTCCTTCACAGAAGCCCTTTATAGCTCCTGTGAGAATCACAGGCAGCATCAGAGGCGGGTGGCTGAGGAGAGAGGGGCTGCCAGAACTTTCTGGGGGCTGCTGCATGCCTGGGATACTGGCCAAACTGGCTCTTTTCACCCAAAACCTAGCTGCCAGGAACAAGGCTGAGAGGACACCGCTGGGCCGGGAAGGCAGCCAGACATGCCCCCCATTCCTGAGCTGGCCACACAAGGACAGCTCTGTGCTCCAGTCCCCTTCCGCACTCGCTCCCTGCCTCCTACTCTGCCCGTGTGTCAGAAGCAGGAGGATGGGAGGGAGGACGCACGCACCCTGGAGCACACCGGCAGCTGCACCGGGGATGCCAGGGATCTCGGTCACATTGTTGACCAGGAAGTAAGGGTCACAGGAATCAGTGGTAAGGTTGGGGCTGTGGCAGAAGAGGTTCCATAGCTGGGTGGCCACTGTCTCATTGTTCATTGTGGTTGTCTTGGCACACACGTCAAACTGGTCCCGGGACAGGGTCCTGTTGCCCAGCATGCACACTCTGTGGGGAAGGATAGGAGGGGCAGAAGCATCAGCACCTGCTCAGCTGGAGGCCCAGTGTGTTCCCATCCTCCAGTCTCTGGGACTTAAAGGCCACGTCCTTGGGAGGGATGTCAGGGCGATGCGTGGAGGTATTCCCAGGTTACTTACGGAAACACAGGAGGGTCAAAAATTGACTTGATGCCCCCGGCATAGATGGACAGGATGGAGATGATCACACATGCCAGGAAGAGTGAAGCAAATTTGTTCACATACTTGACACCAACAAACACCACCAGGGTCATGAAGGTCAGAAAAATGGTCCCATACACCCGCATATTGTTCAAGGTAGCACTTGATGTATCGTGGGTGCCTGTTGGGTAAAAAATGGCAGCCGGCGGAGCAATGTACGTCTGAAACAAGACGGATAAAGAAAGTTCAATCTTCCTTTTTGGAAAGTGAATTCTGTCACTTTGGTTTTCTTTTTAAAAGAATATTTAGACAAAGACAGTCATAAAAGACCATATATTTTATGATCCCATTACATGAAATATCCAGAATGGGTAAATCCGATTAAAGACAGAAAGTAAATTAATGGCTGCTTAGGGCTGGGGGGAATGGGGAACAAGACTACCAACAAGAATGGGATTTTCTTCTTGGGGGGATGAAAATGTTCTAAAATTGACTGTCGTTGATGGTTGCACAACTCTGCGAATATACTAGAAACCATTAACTTGTATACTTAAAATGGGCAGAGAACTGCATTGTATGTGAATGATACCTTAATAAAGTTGTAATTTTTTTAAGATTTATTCAGACACAGGAGTCAACCTGAATAGCTAAAGAGCCAACAAATAAAATTATGATAGTACTGGATTATGAGCCAAAGAATAAATACCCAGGAGTCTGTAGTGATACAAATACATGGTTAAATAAATAAATCAACGGAGAAGAGGACACATTCCGCTTACAGAAGAAATCCAAATAGTAAATGCAGGAATGCGGGAAATGGAAAATAAAAAACAACCCCTCTCCCCAACCCGAGAAGATGCAGGAGCAGAGCCCTATTACAGGCAAAGGAGCTGGAGGTGGGGATAGTGAGGCAGTTCCTCTAAACATCTCCTATTGTCTGGATCCCCAGGGACGTGTACTCTGTGCTCCCCACAACCCCTCCATCTCTGCTCCACCAGCTGGGGCAGTTCAGTGGGGAGGAGGAAGCTGAGTCAGAGTGCACCTGGGGCTCATGGAGGGGGCACAGGTCCGGTGGCTGTTCACCCTTTTAGGGACAAGGATAACATGGATCTGAAGGGCCTTGGCACAGAGCCCTGGGGAGAGACAGGCACAGAGCCTACACAAGCCCAGGAGGTAGGCTCTGCATGATCACCGAGATCACAGAGTTAAACGCAACAGTTTACAGACCACCTGCTATGGCTGAAATGGTGCCTAGGTAGATGGAACACTCAGGGTCAAGGTGAAGGCAGCCAGGCCCCTCCCCTGCCTGGCCAAAACTGGCAAGGGCTTGAAGGGGAGACTGGGTGAGCAAAGATCCTTCTCCCTTGAGAAGGCCCTCCACATAGTAAGGCCCAGCCCCTGGCCAGAGGTGATGGGAGCATGAGCAGCCTGGCTTAGGGAAAAGGGACTAGTTGGACAAGAGCAGAATTGGCCAGGGCTTAGCCTAACTCACCAGCAAGATCTCAATGGCACCTAGGATGTACATGGCGGCTGCAAATGTTGTTCCCAGGTAGAAGCACAGGCCCACAGCGCCTCCAAATTCTGGCCCCAGCGAGCGGGAAATCATGAAATAGGAGCCCCCAGCTACAAAAGAGAGTCAAGTCTGGTTCTTCTGCAAGGGGTTCCCCCTGCAGGACAAGCCCTCACAACCACCCAGGGTGACAGGGAATGTTTTTCCCACTTACAGATAAGCAGAGGGTCAGGAGGCTTGCCCAAGGCTGTACAGTTCATAAGTGGCTGGGCTGGGCCTGAACCCCTTCCCACAGGACTCCAACATTCAGCATCGGCCAGTGAAATTCAGACACACAGCTTTGCTAGAGCAGCTCTGATCCACAGCAGTGCCCATGCAGCCCGCTGTCCCCCAACCCCCTGCACTCAGGCCAGTCCTCACAGCCTCCTCTAGCCAGGGCTGTCCTATCTCAGCATGCTCACCCCTCACAAGGGCTGTGTCTGTTAGTCAGACCCCTCCAGACCAAGGCAAGGGCTTGGTCCAGTTTTTTTGTCCCCAGGTTCCAGCACAGGGCTGGCCACCAGGCTAACTCTCCTGCCTTGAGACTGTGCTTCTGTCAGAGCCTAATACCCCTGGCAACACTGACGGAGTCAAAACTGGGCCCCTGGGGCTAGTGAGGGTGCAGGGGACAAGAGTGACTCCATGTTTCTTGTTCAATCTGCTCCTAATAAAATGCCTCTGGTGAAAAATCTGGGAATAGGGCTCCAAAGACTTTTAAAAAGTAAATCCTTTCCAGGGCTCTAATCCTATCTCTAGGATCCTCTCCTAAGGGAGCTATCAAGGGCCTGAACAGAGATCTGTGTGCAATGCTGTTCATGACAACGTTTACAATGGTGAGGAACCAGAACTCGAGAGCAGAATAATCACATAAATTAGGTAATATCTTATTGATCCTGTTTAAATAACCAAATAAACTGTTTCTAACTCGGGATGATGGGATTATGGGTACTTTCAATTTTCCTTTCTGTATTTTTCTTCACTTCCAAACCTTCTTATGGTAATCATCATATATTGCCTCCCCGCCCCGCCTTACTTTTGTACTAATACTAATAAAGCTGTTATTTTTTTTTTAATATTTTATTTATTTATCAGAGAGAGAGAGGGAGAGAGCGAGCACAGGCAGACAGAATGGCAGACAGAGGCAGAGGGAGAAGCAGGCTCCCTGCTGAGCAAGGAGCCCGATGTGGGACTCGATCCCAGGACGCTGGGATCATGACCTGAACCAAAGGCAGCTGCTTAACCAACTGAGCCACCCAGGCGTCCCATAAAGCTGTTATTTAAAAACAAAAATCCACACAGGGGTGCGGGGGAGAAAAAAAAGTCCAGAGACAGAACCCAACTTGAATAGTTAAAGAGCCAAAGTGGAACAGTTTGAACAATAAGATAAATAGTGATAGCACTGGATTATGATCCAAAGAATAACATAAATATCCGGAAATCTACGTTAGTATAAAAACTGTTTGAATAAATAAACAGGGTCTCTGAGAGCGAAGTCCAATTTCATCACCTGTCGTGAAAATGAAAACCCTCTACCTTGTCTATCTTATAATCCATAGTGTCTAGACTCTTTGGTGTGGGCCACCCTGTAGGTCCCATCATCTTGTCAGCCTGGGTACCCTTTTTTTAAAAACTATTTTGGGGGCGCCTGGGTGCCTCAGTGGGTTAAAGCCTCTGCCTTTGGCTCAGGTCATGATCCCAGGGTCCTGGGATCGAGCCCCACATCGGGCTCTCTGCTCAGCGGGGAGCCTGCTTCCTCCTCTCTCTGACTGCTTCTCTGCCTACTTATAATCTCTGTCTGTCAAATAAATAAATAGAATCTTTAAAAAAAAATAACTACTTTTAGACTAAACAAACAGAACATAAAACATAACAACAATCTCAAAATCCCTCAAGCAAGGGTGCTCCCAGAGATTAAGACCTCACCAGACAACGGCCTGGGGGGAAGGAGGGCATGGGAACGGGTCTCTGGACCCCTTCCTCCCACCAGGCCTGGGGTGGTGCGTACCCACCTGGAACCACACCATTGGTGGCGATGGCGCTCATGGAGATGGCCGTCAGCAGGGTCTGTGGGAAGGAGGCCTAGGTGAGCAGCTCAGAGGGGTGGGCTCCGTGCGGTGCCTGCGGCCCCTACCCCCGCAAGGATACTCACACAGCAGCAGCAGATGAGCACTATGAGGAGGGCCTGCAACACACCGGCCGTGCCCACCATCCAGGTCAGCCGCAGGAACAGGATAACCCCGAAGATATTTTGCAGACAGGGCAGGTACACCCCCATGAGGGTGCCCATGCTGGGTGCCTGTGGAGCAGGAGGGGAGGAGGGGAACACGGAACATCAAAGGGGCCCAGAGGGAGCACGGAAGGCCAGCCCCCGGTCACTCAGAAGACTCCTTATCCCCGGGGTGTTCTCTCAGAACGGTAGGTTGGAATCCCGAGTGCAGTCCTGGGAAGCACGGGGGGTTGGTGTGACAGCTAGGTTATCTATGCTGACTTCCACATATGAAGACAGTTTGGGACTAGAAAAGTATAAAGCCTGATTTTTTTTCAAAACCCCACATGTGAGCTTTTGAGCCTCACTTCCCTCTCAAGGTGTGGCCCCCTTCCCTTCCTCTCTTCAGTTAAACTTCTAGAAAGAAAGATCTGTCTTGGACGCCCAACTTCTCACCCAGCAGACCCCATGTCATCCACGTTAGAGTCCAAGAAGTTGTCCCTGGGACTTCCTCTGCCAACCCCCAACTCCAGTCCTGGTGGATACCAAGGGCTGCCTCGTCTATCTCTCAAGCTGCCCTGAGATCAGGCTACCTTCCCTTGGCCTAGTCCCCTGAACCTGGGGTACCACACCTGTGGCACCTGGGTGGCACCCCAATGTGCCTGTCAACCTCTCCACATTCCAGCCCACTCGGCTGCCAGAGCAGGTCTCTGAAAACCAAGCCCAAACTCATAGTCCATGCTGAAAACTCTCTGCATTGTCCATCCTGTAATTCAGTGTGGGCCAGATTCCCTGGTTTGGGCCACCACATGAGCCCCGTCACCTTCTCTGACAGCTTCAGCCCCTGATGACACTGGTCCCGCATAGCCTCTGAACCAGGACATGTGCTGGGCTCTGCTGGGAAGGGTCAGCCCTGTCTCACTGCCTGGCTAACTCCTCTTCAGTTGAACCTTCAGGTGCTTAACGGTTGCCTCTTCCAGGAAGTTCTCCTGGGTTGCCTTAGGTTGAGTTGCATCCCCTCAACACATCTGATATACATGGTAACTGTTCACTCAAATGTCTCATGGCTACACTGGGTTATAGTCGGTTTGCTCACATTTCTATCACCAGTAGACCCTACAGGTACCCAAAAAGTGACCCTGAGCCCAGTGAGTAGTGCCTTGAAAGGCCCCTGGGATAACCTGTTGGGAAAATCCTGCAGAAACAATAGAAACTCAAGCTGAAGGACAGGTGAGGAAGGTCCAGTGGACAAATCCAGACAGAATTTCTCAACTCTTTAAGGGCAGAGTAGGGGTCATCCAGGAGGTCAGGGCAGAGGCTGAAATAAGAGGCAAGGCTAGCACCTTCCTGAAAGGTTCCTTTTGAGTGCAGCCTAGGGCAGTAGGGCCATAAGAGCTTTCACAAGAGCCCCAGCAAAGCCTGCTGCCCTGGAGCTGGGGTGTCAGAGAGAACCATGTGGCCACAGGAACTCTACTGAAGGGTCCAGGTCTGGGGCAAAATCTATGTACAGCCTAAAAGGGCCTCAGAAGGGCCTGGAAAGGCCAGAGTATGAACAAATGGTCCCTCAAACTGTAGGTGATAAGCACATCTCATCTGGGTTCTGAACCCTTCATAGAGGGCCTGGACCACTCACTGGATGGTGGCAGCTCCCAGCCCCACCTCCATTCTAAGCTGAGTCACTCTGGGGAAAGGGCAGTGTGGGAAAGGGCAGGGCCGGAAATGCTTTCTGCATCCCCAAATAACCTCTGGCAGCCTCCGAAGGTCATTTGGCCAGAGGCAGAGCAGCTGCCACGGAGAGGCTGTCTTGGGTCTGGTTGGAGGCCCACCCTTCCTGCTTTAAGTCTCCTTTCCTGAGGGCCCTGCTCAGACCCGTCCTGGGTAAGGATCACAGCTCAGTGGTTACAACTCCCTAGATTCCTGCTGACCCACTGCAGACTGGACCAGCCTTCTCCTTCCTCCATGGAAAAGCCACTGAAACTGAGACACGCTGCCAAGCTCTCACATCCCAACCCTAGAGCCGAGTGAGCTGGGCAGGTAAGCTGAGGCTGGATCCCAGCATCCTGACAAGGCTCCTCATAGGCTAGGGGACCCTGACCCTTCACTAACACAGACTTCCATCTGACACTCTTGTTGAGATGTGCGCTAGTCTTTCTCAGGGACCTTTTAACTTCCAACCATCAGGTCCCTGGATTCAGCCAGAAGGAAAAGGGAGGAAGCTCTTATCAAGGATCCTACCACCTGCTGCAAGCAACACTCTTAGAGGCTGACACACCCCTGCAGGACTGAATAGGGAGAGCTACAGATACCCGGGCTTCTCTGCCATGGGTGGTCCAGAAAGTGCCAGCAAAATCTAAATCACAACCAGCAGGATAGAGAGGGGGTCAGGTCTGAGTGACCTCAAGACCTTAGCTGCCCTCTCTGAAGGGGGGGCTGGTTTGCCTCCTGGAGGAGCAAGGTGAGGGGTGCACAACAGTCCTGTGTACCCTCTCCTTGGGCCACCCCAGGGAGGCCCAAATTTCACAAGCAGGTCTGAGGCTGCGTCCCCAGTTTATCGTAACCAGGAACAACTTCTATTAGTGCTGACCTCCAGCAAGAATACTACAGTTAGTGCCAAACATAAAATTTATTTATTTATTTATTTTAAAAAAATGTTCTTTATTTGAGAAAGTGGGGGAGAGCATGTGTGCATGCCTGTGCATGAGAGTAAGGGCTGGAGCAGAGGGAGACAAGGACTCCACGCAGAGCCCGGAGCACGACACAGGGCTCAATCCCAAAGGCCAGAGATCATGACCTGAGCTGAAATCAAGAGTCAGACACTTAACCAACTGAGCCACCCAGACAGCCCTCAAGCTTCTTTTAAATCACAGCTGCTTCCTAAACCTCAGGGAGTCAGGTGGAGACTCAGGTGGAGAGGGAGGGCTCCTTGCCTTCAAACTGAAAATATGGAATAAAAACCCAAACTTCACTTAAACTGAGCCCCATCCTATAGGGCAGCTGAGCAAGGATGTGTAAACTCATCCGGAGTGGAGAGGATGGCTGGAGGGCCAGAGGCCTGGATAGTGACGAGGGATGGGGACAGGAGAGGGAGAAGTAAGCTCCAAGAGACAGTGTTATGTTCCAAACATGCCCCTAACTTTGGCACCTGAGGAACAAAGGGGCTGTTGGAGAGGTCTGCCAATGGAAGCAACACAGTGAGGGGCAGGTTTTGGTCACTTGATTACATCGCCCCAGTGTACAACCAGGTTCCTGATTCCTACCCTTAACCATCCTGACGGAATGCCAGGGCTCTGGCCCTCTATAGTCATCTATCACACAGTAAACCCACAAATCTGTCTTCTCGTGTACGCATTCATCTTGTCTAGCTGAGTGACCTCAGACGAGTCACTTCATGCCTCTGACACTTAGTTTCCTTGTCCGTAAAATGAGGATGAAAGTAGCACCTGTTTTATACCTTTGTTGTGAAGATGGCAGGCAAGTACCCAAGCCCACTGCTTAGCATGACGCCTGGTACACAGAGAAGGCAGAGAAAAGGCAGCCATCACTCTCACTATCGTTCCTAGGGTCTTCTTGGCCCTCTGCCCCCATCAGAGGCTCCTCTTCAGGCCACCACTTAAAGCTTTCTTGAGCCCAAGGCACTCAGTGCCCTTGATCCATGCTCACCGTACCTGCTACCCACACCCCCTGGGATGCTCACAGTTGCCAATTCCATGGTGTTGAGTCTGTCTGTCCTCCTAGGACTGGCCCCCCTACTGCCCCGACCAGCTTACCTTGGCTGCTCTCCGGCGGGCGCCCTCCCCACTCTCAGCTTCCTCATGCTCCTTGGCACCCTGTGTGAGGTTGGTGTAGCTGACGAGCTTGCCCAGAAGAGATGATACCTTTGGGCGGATGTCCAGCTCCTCCTGTAAACAGAGCCACAGGGCAATCTGGCAATGGGCCCTGAAGGTGCCAGGCTACTCGTGTGTAGCCAGCAGCCTGGCTTCTGGCCCCTTGCCAAGCCCTCAAGCAGGTCTGGGCCTGATTCCACTTTTTGCCTGGGGAAGCCCAAGCCAGCCTACTGGACTGGTGTGCGCACCACACCCTAGCACGCGCCACTCAAAGGCCCAGTCCAATGACTGCTTCTCTCTGCCTTATCTTGGCTACAATCACTACCAGCCCATTTGTGAAAACTACCTGCCTCGGGTAAGGGCAGGGCAGGGCACAGCTGGCAGAAGAGTGAATGACACACTTCATCCTGAATGTTCTGCCTGTCTACTTCCCAGCCACGAGTGGCCCTCTGGTACTCACATCTGCCCACAATGCTCCCACAAAAAAAAAAAAAAAAAGCCATCCCAGCTAACCAAGGAAGTCAAAAGAGGATGTCTGGAACCAAGTTAAGTCTCTCTTATTTGCCCAGACCCTGAGCCTCTCAGATGGTCTTCTCCTCAGGCCCCAGGCTTTGTAACATACCTCAATCCCTAAGGTAGGATCCTGGCTCCCTAGCCCATCTTCAGGTGGAGCCAGATCAAAGCCTTTGCTGCAGAAACTTGCCATTTTTCCAGGTCAGGAGGCCTCCAGGGCTCAGGCTCCCCAACCCCCACTTGAGTCTAGGCCTTCCCTATTCCTGCGCCCTTCTCAGCACCACGCCTCTACCTGCCTGTTGCCCATTTAGTCTCTCCCTGTCTGTCATCTCCCTTCCAGCTCTACACACAAGGAGAAACTGGTTTGAAGTGAGAAGTGAAGATGCAGGTCTATTGGGGCATATGGAGGCTGACAAGGAGCCCATGAGATTCCACGGGGCAGCTGAATGTATGGGTCAGCGTTTAGAGGCCTAAACCATGCCTTAAATCCAGATCCAACTTCTGAGCTTGAGTCTGAAGAGGATAAAGTTCAAGTTCAGAGGCATAATATTGGGAATGTTTGCAGAGAGGTGTCCACTAAGCCTGCAGATGTGGAGACAGAAAGGAGATCCAGTAAGAAGGACCAGTACTCTATAAATATGAAGACAGAGTTAGAAGAGCCAACCAGGGAGAACAAGGAAGAGTTCACAGGAGATGGAAAAATGAGAAATCCTGTAAGTAAAGGGAAGAAAGGAAATCCCAAGATGAGAAATCCTGACAGGCGGTCATCTGGCAAGGGGCTACATAGAAATCAAAAGTACATACCCCTGGAGGTGATAATGGTGTAGGGCTGTGAGTGGACTCTGGGAAAGCAGTTTCGGTTCAAAGGGCCAAGGGAAATAGGCAGAAAAGGGGAGACTTTAGGAGGAGCTGAGATATTAGGTGACACAACTGTCCAGACTGCCTGCTTAGCATAGGCTTGAGTCCTGGAGGGTCCCTGCACCACCCCCACCTGCCTGCCACACCTGTGGCCCAGAATGGCTGCTCAGCTACCTCAAACAGTGCCAGGTTCCTGTCATAGTAGTCACTTCCTCTGGAAGCCTCCAAGGGACAAAGAAAAGGGCTGCTCTCTCTGTGGTTGCCATGTCCTATGGAGAGAGAGGGACAAAAATCTCAGTCAAGGTCTGTCTCTTGAGTCCCCAGCTTGCCTGCACCCCAGCCCTACAAGCCAGCCCACAAAACATATCTCTGTGGAGCATTTTAGTGGCCAGTGTACCAGGCTGGGCCTGTTTCCCATCATATTTTGCCGTGAAGAGCCAAAATTAACAGAGTGACCTACGACTAAAAGCCAGCGAAACACTTCCTCCAAGGCAGCTATGTGAAGGGTCCAGACACACTAGCTCAACCACGTGTTAAGGCCGAGGGGCGGAGCCTGATGGGAGGGGCGTGGGCAAGTCCTGGCCAGCCCTCCGACCGTCCCAGAGCCCAGTCCCCCCACCCTCAACCCCGACTCCCATTTTCCAGGTCCACCTGGAATACCCAGCATGCTGGGCGCCGAGGGCTCAGCGTCCTCAGGGCCCGAATGGGCGCTGCCCTCCAGGTAGATGAAGCCACACAGGGTGCCTTCAGCGGCCATGGCCAGCAGGCCGCCTGCTCGCTATCCCACCATGCACTGGGCGGGGGCGTCCTGGAGGGCAGCCCAGGGCATGCTGGGAGGAGGCAAAAGGACTGTCCAGACGGCGGAAGTGGTGCAAGGAGCCACGTAGGGTCGCCTAAGAAAACCCTAGGAGAAAGCCGGGCCAGGTGGGTGGTGGACTGAGCAGGGATTATAAACGGAAGCCTGTTGGTCTCCCTTCTAGGTCCCAGCAACTTGCCGCAGAGCGAGGCTGATACCAGCCTTCACCCAGCATCCCGCTTCCAAGCTCGAAGTAAACCTCGCGGAAAGGAAGAGGGAAGACCCTTTTTAAAATAAGCCCGCCTCGACCCGAAGCTCAGCTGATTTTTCTGGTTGTTCAGCATTCAAATTCTCCCATTTCCCAGACTTTATCCTTTTTCTGTCTCTGTGGGTTACATTCCCAGTTTTCCATCGAGTAGGCAGAGGACACCAAGTACGCTTTTTCTAGTCGTTAGGTGCTTTTGTCCCCCTCTAGACAGTATGGCAGCTGCGGCGGTGGCTGGAGGCCTCATAGCAAATGGAAAGCTGTCATCTTGGGTTACAAAAGCCATGTTGGTGTTGGATGGCAATAACCGTGGCAGCGGGGTTGGCCTAGTATCCATTGATGTAGGTGGCAACAGAATTGTCATCACCGACCCACTAGTGGTGTCCCAGCCATGCACTGGCCAGGCCTGGTTTTGTGAATTATGTGCCAACCCTCCCTGGTTCAATAACCCCCCTTCATTTCTCTTGTCTGCAGCTAAGAATGCTGAATGATGCTTCTTCCATCTGAAACATTCTCTTGCCATCGGCGTAAGATTTAACTTGCCTTCTCTGAGCTGACAACATTCAGTAGTAGGTGCTGCACTGTGGATTCTTTATTGTCCAGAGACGGACAGGTAAAGTGTGCTGATGAAAATTTGGGGGCAGTCAGCTCTTTGTTCCCCCAGCATGTGAAGGGGATGTATCACCTCACGTAGGAACCTGAACTATCTAAGTGAGACAAGCAGCGCAGTCCCACGAGCTACACAATTGTATGTAGGTCGTGCCAACAGCACAGTGGACAAAGAAAGCAAGCAAGAGTTCAGGACAGCCCACTGGGTCATGTTAAAGCCTCATGGGGTCATTTAGCTCCTCAGACACTCTATGAAATTTGCTGTACCCTTGATACTTGTTCACAATCAGGATAAGGAGCTACAAGAAAAATCAGAAAACCCAGTAACACTGCTCATTCCATTAACAGCCCTTCAGTGAGAAGCCTCTGAAAAGTGAAAAGTGTGACCAAAAAATGTGTCTCTTCTGAGTAAGTCAGATGCTTCATTTTGTCAGAAAATGGCAGCTGTAGAGCGCATCTTCTTTCCCTTCCTGCCCTGGCTGCCAGGAATCTCCAAGCTAAAGTTACTCCTTAGGTACCGTCACCATCTGTCTCATCTCAGAGTCCTTACCCTCTTCCTCTTCATGGTTATGATCTTTCTGACTGTTCCAGTGCTTTGGGGAGACACTTTTGTTGCATTTATCTCTTCTGACCCTTTTGTGAAAGTAGGCTGGAAATAAATTATAAATTATGCTAAGCTCGTGCACTGCAGCCTGTCTCACCATTGTTGCCTATTTCTCTGAAGAGACAGCACTGGTATCCAGAAAATGCAGAGTTGAGCACATAGCAGTACCCTCTGCCAAATGCTTGTGAATAGTCCTCCTAAACCCACCTGGTCCTTGTCCCTCCAGCCATGACCCAGAGTGGCTGAGAGCCTATCCAAGGGTTGCCTTTAGTATTCATTGCAGCACTCCAATAGATATTATTTATTTCCTTTTACTAACAAGGAAAATAAGGCTCAGAGAGATTCAGAGACATGGTTACCCGGTGAGAGGAGTCAAATTTGGGTCCCAGGATCCACCAGAATCAGGTGGCAGCTAAGCTACAAGTTTCCTACTCCTACTCTTCTGGGCCCTGGTTCATCCCAAGATCCACCTCAGGGTACAGGTAGCCTTTAACCAGAGAAGAGTGGCTGGGGTTTGCAGTTAGCCCAGGGTGCATATACTCACAGTTCTTGGCGCTCACATGGCTGGCAGCCTGGCTTGGATTCCAGACCCTCCCTCTGTGTGACCCAGGGCAACCTCCTTACCCTTTCTATCCTGCTTTAGTTTCCTCTTCTATGAAGTAGAGATAGTAACACCCACTCTTGCAACGACCCAGATGCATCAGAAAAGGAACAATCTGGCGCCAGACACCCTGCAGTCATTCCTTGGATTTCCCCAAAGATTTGTTTAAGGACAGCTCCCAAGGAACTGTGGGAAGGTGGGGAAACCTTAGCAGTGCCTGGATGTCTGTACTGCCCTCAGCTATTCCAGAAATTCCAGGGCAGGTCTGGACACGCCTGCCAGGCCAAAGCTACTCAGATACCAACCTGAGACCCCCAATGAACCAGGGCATGGCGTAGTCCTGGGGACTTCCTGTGAGGTCCACATAACTGTGTGTTCCTGCCAACAGCTATGAACACACCAGCTACAAGTGGGGATCCAGGTGAGAGTCCTCATCCCTGTGCTCACAGGGATCTGCCAGGGGTACCCCTCTAGAACCTTCCTACCCCCTGCCCACAAGCCATAGTGAGGTGGATGAGAGGCCCATTTACACCCCTTGGAGCTTAAGTATGAGCCTTGAGAGAGTCAGGTACCAGGTTGGAGTGGCGCCATGAGATGGACCTGAGGCTGTTTTTGTGCTCCCTGACCTTTTGCAGTCCCTACCAAGAAGGTTCATAATCACTCACCAGGGCGCAGAGTGTCCCCCATACTGCAGACACAGCCAAGTTCTGGCTGAAAAGGAGCAAGAGGAGAAGGAGGGGGACTAGTGGGAGGAGCTGGCTCAGCTTGGAGGGACCTGGCAGGAATCAGCCAATGTGGCTCCAGGTCCCCCCAGTCACCCTGGGACGCCAGGGCGGGGCCAGAGGCTTGGCTCAGCTCTGCTTGCCCACTGGTCCAGGCTGATCTGGGGATGCAGCCCCGCCCAGCCTCTGTAGGAAAAGAACGTCCCAGGGCTAACCGGGAATCAGGGGACACTGGCTCTTGCTGACCACTGGAATAAGGCTAGGGGCAGGGGTGGAGGTGGAGTGTGTGCATGCACACAGCTGTAAACCTTCATGTCTAGCAGCCCACTCCACTGTCCTGTGCCATCTCCACACACAGCTGTCAGGTTGATACAACATCACACTTGCACAAGAACATATATATGCTGCTATTTGCACAGACATGCTTTCTAAGAGAGTCCTGGCAAGGAGAGCCCCTCACCCCCAGGGATTCCTAGGGTGGAAGATGGAGAAAGGGGCTTGGGAGAGGCAGGAACCTGGAAGAACAGAAGCGGGACCACCTTTAGGCCCAATTCTAACACCTAGGTTTAAGGTTAGGGCACTGGAGTTTCTAAGCCTGGGTTTGAATGCCTTGGGGCAGATTTAATAACTGCTCCACTCCTCAGTTCACTCCTTCCTAAGCGTGAGTAACAGGACCTATCCCCTGGGCAAAATTGGGAGGATTAAACGAGTTAATTCATGTGCAGCCGCGAGACAAGCCTGGTTCTGCGGGAGTGCTTCACAGATGCCCAGGGGACCTCCAGCTCTGAGGTGGAATCAGCTGGAGTGCACTCACAGGCAGTTACCCCTAGACTCCCTCAGGCAGGCACAACCTTCTTTGCTGGCTCTGGGAGGAAAGAAAAGAGAGGGTAGTCCCAGGGACTGAGTCGCTGAAGCGCAAATGGGTAGGCGAGGCGAGAGGAGGCTGGGAGAGGTTCACAGAAGGTCTTGGGAGTGGGGTCCGGGTTGCGGCTGTGCTCCCAGGCGGGAAGGGCCAGAGATGGGTGCTCCGCGCTATTCTCGATCCGGGCGGCCCCGCCGGCCTGGCTTCCTTCGTCGGCCACGTCTGCAGCTCCCGCCCGCGGCCCGCAAGGGAGGAGCTGGGATGGGGAGGGCGGCCCAGCCGCGGGCGCCGGGGGGCCCAGAAAAGTAGTGTCTGCGTGCGCGGAGCGAGAGAGGTGGCGGAGGGGCAGACTAAGAAAAGTTGGGCCCCCATCGACGTGTGCTCGCACGGTTCGGGGGTCTCTGCGAGCGCCAGCCACGCGTGGCCCGCTCCCCTGCCCCCCACCAAAGCCCCCACCGGGAGCGCCCTCACCGTCCGAGTCCTCCCGCTCCGCGCGTTCCCCGTAGTCCACCCAACTGAGACCCTCGAGGTTGTCATAGTCGCCGCGCCTCGGCCCGTCCACCGGCACCACGGTGAAGTGAGGCATGGCGCGCGCTCGGCCCCGCCGCCCCGGCTGCCTGCCGGGCTGCCCCGCTGCCCCGGGCCGCCGCGCCCCGCCCGCTCGCATTCCTCCCCGCTGCGCTCACTTCCTCCGCCCGCCCCCCGGGCCGCCCCTCGGGGGCGGGGGAGCAGGAGGGGCTCGGGTCAGCTCCTCCCCGAGGGGGGGCCTAGGCGAAGCGACACCCACCCCCCAACCCCAGCAGTGCCACTAAGCAGCTCTACGCCCTGCAGAGAGCCCAATTCCTGTGTGACCTTGGTTGAGGGACCGCCCTCTCTGAGCCTTAGATGTGATTCTTGTAAAATGGGGAAATGCGCTCCAAGAGATGGGGCTCGGGGTGCACGGGCTTCTGAGCAGAGGACAGTTCTGTTTCTCAGGAAAGAGTAGGCAGGTTCGGAACAGGACCGCACAGGCCATCCCAGCCCTACCCTGGGCCTCCCAACATTCCTGGGTATCCCCACCCCAATCCCATCATCTTCCTCTCCCCCTTCTCTTTCATGTCTCTGTAAACCGAACCCGAAAAGATGCCGTCCCTACACTGTGCCCCTCATGGCAGTTTCTCCCTGTTGGAGGAGGCTGGAGATTTCATGCCCCTTCCCCAAAGGCTGCTGCCTCTTTGGCGGGAAGGATACCTATGCCCCTCCGCCGCCCCATTGACCCCTTTGGGACACTACAATTGGGTTCTTATAGTCAAGTTCTTTTATCTTAATTTTCTCTTTTACTGTTTACCTCCTGGGGGTTCCTTTACCAAATTGTTTACTTCTTTGCTCTTAACTTTTTTCTTTCACTTTCTACCCCACTGCTTCAGATAACTTATCCATGTTGGCTTTCCTTTAACATCTTTATCTTTCTAGGCTATCCTTTCAGTTATTTCTCGAACAGAAAACCCCAGAGCCCAGAGACTGACTTGTCTCCTTTTTCCTCCCCCTCTCTCTTGTGGCTCAGAGAACTTTAGAACATCAGAGAAGAATCAGTGGTGTCTCTCTGACTGCTGCCTCTTCTGGGCTTCAGCTCTGGGGTGGAATGAGGAATCAGTGTCCCTGGGTCCTGCAGGGGGTCCTCCAAGCTGACCACCACTTTGGCCCTTACCCCAAAGTCATCCATCTAGAGCCTGTCGACTCGACCTCCTGTCCTTCACGCCACCTTCAGCTGTCCATGGTGGCAGCCTTCCTATGGACTCCCTGTTCTCTCCCAGTGCTCACGGTAGAACCATCTCTTCTGAAGGGAAAGCACGTGCTCTTCTCTCTTCCCTTAGCCCACAGGGCCCTGTTTCATCTGGCCCCTCCAACCTCCCCAGCCTCAGTCTTCTGACCTCTTTCACTTCCCTAAACTCAGAGCCTGACTGCACTGCACATTACCTGCTCTTTGCTCAGACAGAATGCCTTTCTACCCCCTGCCCCCACTCTTGCTAGCCAAACTCCCTGGTATTGGGGAGGTCTCACCCTGGAGTACCACCTTCTCCCCAGAAGACATCTCTGACTCACATGCGTCCACCCCACCTCACCCTCCTCTGGATTGGGTTCTTCTTAGGCACTTGCCCTTCCCAGTACCCTCTGCAAGGACACAAATGTTACTGGGGATCTTTGATTAACATTTTTCATGCCCACTAGGCTGTGGCCTTCAGGACCCTTTTGGTCTTGTCACCTTGGTATTCTTAGTCCCTCTCCCCAACACATCTTTTGAATAAAAAATGAACAGGTCCCTGCTCTTCCTGTCTTCCCTAATGCTCTGCAAATGTTTCTATACACCCTAACATGCAGCCTCTCCTCAGGGGTGGGGTCAGGTATTGTGTGAGAAGATAGGCCACTGTAGCCCAACTGACAACCTTGGACTCTAAGGGACTCTGTGGCTAGGATACAACTTCCCCCATACCATCAACTGTCCAAGTAGCCTTTACCGTCAGGGTACTTCCAGGCAAAAAGAAAAAGACATTGGGGAACACAGACATTTCAAAAGAAAACATCTATCAGGAAAAGTTTTCAAACACATGAAATAAAAATTCCAAATTAGCCTAATAAACATTATAAAAATAAGGGAGAATATTAACAACATGAAACAAGAAAATATAAAAAAGCACAGGTAGAAAGATATGAAAAATAAAGTTGTTCTGTGGTCTATTGCTACATAACAAATTACCCCAAAACAAGGACTTAAAACAACAATCAACAAAAATATTCGCTCATATCTCTGTTAGCTGAGTAAAGCTCATCTCTACTCCATGTGACATCAGCTGGGGCCAGAGGTTCCCTTTCCAAAATGACTCACTCGCATGGCTAGCAAGTTAGTACTGCCTGTAGGCTGAGAGCTGAGTGGGGCTGTGGATCAGGGGATTGGGTCCTCTGCATGAATACTTCTCCGTGGGCTGCTTGGCTTCCTTATGGCACAGTGGCTGCAGTCCATGAGTGAGGGTCCCAAGAAGCAGGGAGTAGAAGCTGACAGTTTCTCTAGGCCTAGGCCTGGAAACAAGCACAGCATCATTTCAGCTGTATTTTACATTATTTATTTTTTATTTTTTGAATAAAATTTTTTATGAGACTGATGCGCTACCTACTGCGCTAACGAGGCACCTGAATAAAATTTTTTAAAAGGTTTCATTTATTTACTTGACAGAATGCAAGAGAGCACAAGCAGTGGGGTACAGAGTGCAAGGGGAAAGCAAGCTCCCTGCTGACAGGGAGCCCAATGCGGGGCTTTTTCCCAGGACCTGGTATCATAAACTGAGCCGAAGACAGACAATTAACCGACTGAGCCACCCAGGCCCCCCATCTGCTGTATTTTACTGCTCAAGCAATAACCAAGCCCAGATTCCAGAGGGAGTCGGGTGACATTGAATCTATCTCTGGATGAGAGAAGTATCAAAAGAATATGGGACCATGTATTAAAGTTACCACAATAATATTTGGAATGAAGAACACAGTAGGTGATCTGATAGCAGAAAGTTATAGCTGAGAATGAATTAGTAAACTGAAAAGACCAAATGAAGAGTCCTCCCAAAAAAGGAATCCTCCCAAAAGAAGAAAGAAAAAAGAATGAAAAGGAAAACAAAAAGAGACGGGAGGATGGAAACAGAAATCCTAATATCTGCACCGTAGGAATCCCCCCAAAAAGAGTAAAAATGGAGGAAAAGTACAACATAAATGGGCCTTGAAAACATGCTAAATGTCAGAAGCCAGACACAGGAGGTCAAATCTTGTATGATTCCATTTGTAAGAAATATCCGGAATAGGTAAATCCATAGAGATAGAAAGCAGATTGGTGCTTGGGGGAATATTGGGCTGGGAAGTAACTGCTTAATGTGTACAGGGCTTCCTTTTTGGGGGACCAAAATGTTTTAGAACAAGATAGGTGGTGGTTGCACAACATTATGACTGTTCTAAATGCCACTGAATTATACACTTTAAAATGGTTAGTTTTATGGTATGTGAATTTCACATCAATAAAAAGATTGCTAGAACTATAGGGAGAAACTGACAAATACACTACCACAGTGGAAGATTTCAACACAACTGTCATGGTCACTAAGAGGTCAAGGAAAAAACAAGGGTATAAAAGATTCTAATAATACAATTAATGAACTTGAACAATTGGACACATATATAGTTTGACATCCAACAATTGGAAAATTCCATATTTTTGTTAAGTATACTTGGAATATTTACAAACACTGATTATTGGTGGTGAGGAATACCTCAACATAACTTCTGTTTCCAACCATGATGGCATAACAGGGGCCAAATTTACCGATCTCTGTAACATAAGTAGAAATCCTGACAAAATGTATAAAACAATGATTTTCAGACACTGGACAATAGGTAGTGCAGGATTGTGATCCCAGATGAAAGGAAAATAAAAATGATGGGAGGCCTATGAGAGCACTACCTTATTGCCTAAGAGATAATTTCCATGCTGTAACGCGGGAGTGGGAGGAAGGGTGGAAACCTAGATGGAACCCAGTGATCTTGCTGCATTGAGGAGAAAAAAAAGTCAGCTTTTTGGAAGGCCAAAGCAGCTAGATTCACAGGATAGAATACCAGAGGAGGAAGCTACACAAAAAGAGAAAGGCCTAGAGATCTGTAGCAGATCCTCTTGAGTCTACCAGAAGATTGATCTGCACACATGTAAGAGGAAGCTGTCAAGGCCAGAGAAAGAACCACTTGGAAAGAAGTAGGCTCCACAATTCCTGTAGCTCACATGGTTCATGTTCCCACCATCTACAGTGAAAGACCTTTTAACATATGAGACATTAGCTAGAATCTTCAGAAGGACATCACCTTAGTAAAGAGGCTAGTTTAGCCCTAGATGAAAAAATTGGAAACAAGGACTTGAACAGATGCCCATATGACACTGTTCACTGCACAGCTGAAAGATGGAGGCTACCCTAGTTTTCTTTGACAGATGAATGGATAACAAACTGATCTGCCCATCTAAGGGAATATTATTCAGCCATAAAAAAGGAATGAAGTCTGATATATAGTACAATGTAGATGAACCTTGAAGACATTTGGTTCAGTGAAATAAGCTGGATGCAAAAGGACAAATGTTGTATGATTCCACTTACAGAAGTTAGCTAGAATAGATAAACTCATAGAGACTGGAAAAAGAATAGAGGTTATTGCTTAATGATTAGAGTTTTTGTTTGGGATAATGAAAAAGTTTTGGAAATACCAATGATGTTTGTACATTTGTGAGTGTAATTAATGCCACTGATTTAAACACTTAAAAATGGTTAAAATGAGGGGCACTTGGCTGGCTCAGTCGGTGGAACATGTGACTCTTGATCTCAGGGTCAAGAATTTGAGCCCCGTGTTAGGTGTAGAAATTACTTAAAAATAAGATCTTTATTTTATTATTTTTAAAGATGTTATTTATTTATTTTAGGGAAAGAGAATGAGTACATGTACATGCGTGAGCAGGGGCGTAAAAAGGAGAGACTTTTTTCTTTCTTTTTAAAAGATTTTGTTTATTTGTCAGAGAGAAAAAGAGAGGACAGCCCAGCCCGGGAGGGGCAGGCAGAGGGAGAAGCAGATTCCCTGCTGAGTGAGGAACCTTTGATCCTAGAGCCCTAGGATACCTAAGGCCGACTTTTAACCAACTGAGTCATCCAGGCATCCCGAGAGAATTTTTTTTTTTAAAGATTTTATTTATTTGAGAGAGGGAAAAGGAGCAAGGGGGAGGGGCAGAGGGAGAGGGAGACAAAATCATAGGCAAACTCCCTGCTGATTGCGGAGCCCCTACTGGGAACTTGATCACCCGATCCTGAGATCATGATCTGAGCCGAAAATGTGAGTTGGATGCTTAATAGACTGAGCTACCAAGTAACCCTAGTCTTTGTTTTGTTTTGTAAACTGTGATATAATTGACACAAAAAGTGGTGTAACTCGGGTATTTTCTAAGTATCTGAGTTTGATGATAACACTTTCTTGTTTGCCTATTTAAAGGGTCAACCTGAGGATGCATCTTTGAAAATTAAGTTTAGCCTTTTCTGGTTTTTATTTTGCTTTTTAAGTAGGCTCTATGCTGCACGTGGGAATTGAACTCAAGACCTGGAGATCAAGGTTGTGTGCTCTTCTGCCTCAGCCAGCCAGGAATCTCCAAAACCTTTTGGTTGACAAAAAAAAATCCATAGAGGGGCGCCTGGGTGGCTTAGTGGGTTAAAGCCTCTGCCTTCAGCTCAGGTCATGATCCCAGGGTCCTGGGATCGAGCCTCACGTCGGGCTCTCTGCTCAGCATGGAGCCTGCTTCCTCCTCTCTCTGCCTGCCTCTCTGCCTACTTGTGCTCTGTCAAATAAATAAATAAAAATCTTAAAAAAAAAAATCCATACAGAAAAATTCACATACCAGGACACCTGGGTGTCACATACTAGACACCTCAGGGTGGCTCAGTTGGTTAAGTGTCTGCCTTTGACTCAGGTCATGATCCCAGGATCCTGGGATCGAGTCCCACATCTGGCTCCTTGCTCAGTGGGGAGCCTGCTTCTCCTTCTGCCTGCTGCTCCTCCTGCTTGTTCTCACTCTCTCCCTCTCTCTGGCAAATGAATAAATAAAACCTTTTAAAAATAATAAAATAAATTCAGGGAAAAAAAAGAGAAAGAAAAATTCACATACCCTATGTGTATATAGCATGCTGAATGTTCACAAAATAAACATACCTATGCAACCAGCACTCAGATCAAGGTATAGAACTTTACCAGAAACCCAAAAGCCCTTCCTCATGCCCACTTTCAGAAATTACCTCCCCCAGGCTGTTACAGTATAGATCACTTTTGCCTGTCTTTGTACTTCATATAAAATAATGAAATGATATGAGATGTATTATTTTGTGCTGACTTTGACTCAGCATTACTTTGAGAGATTCTTCCAAGTTGTGTGTAACTGTCCTTGGACATATGTGTCTTCAACTTTAGTAAAAAATGTCAAACTGTCTTCCAAAGCAGTGGGTGTAAGTATGCTTTTTTCTCCACATTCTTGCTAACACTTGGTACTGTTCATCTGTTGAATTTTTAGCTGTCTTCACTATGAGTTTTACTTTGCATTTCCTTAGTGGCTAACAATGTTTAGTACCTTTTCATATTCTCCTTGGCCATTTGAATATCCTTTCTTATAAAGTTCCTATATCTTGTCCATTTTTATATTGGACTGTCTGTCTGTGGATATAAATCTTCTGTCAGTTATATATGTTGAAAATTTCTCTTACTCTGTAGCTTGCTTTTTCACTCTTTTTAATGGTACCTTATGGTAAACATAAGCTATTAATTTTAATGTCATCCAATTTATCAATATTTTCCTTCTGTTGTTAAGGCTTTTTATGCTGAAGTCACCAAAGTATGTTTCTACATTATCTTCTAGGAGTTTTACTCTTTTGCTTTTTGCATTTGGATCAGTAACATCTTCAAATTAATTTTATATTGTGTTGCATTCTGTATGGTGTGAGCTAAAGGACTAATATTCTCCCCTACCCCAACTGTCCCGGGTTGTCCTTGTTCTCCTTCACCTCACATCCAGCTCTCCGTCCTAACTTCTGGCTGGCTTCTCTATACAGAGTAAGACCCAACACCAGATGCGCAGGTAACAAACAGCCTTGCACAGATTTTTCCTTTGGTTCCTACATATGCAAAAAGTCCAACCTCTATAATAAGTCTCTTATTTTATATCATTCCTAGTGGATCTACTTATCTGATCAAACACCAACTGAAAGGATACGCTTAAAGTGACAGAACTCATTCTACCAGATAGCAAGACTTGTTTGAAAGTTACTGAAATTAAGACAGTGTGGTATTGATACCACATAATATTGATTTATTTATTGATAAATAAATAAATGGAAAAGAATTAGAAAACAGACCTATACATTATATGGACATGATTTACAACATAGTCATTGTGTATAACATATACATACGCAGAGAGTATAATTTCTCTTTCTCCCAATTTTAAGTTCCCTTGCAAGGAACTTAGATCAGGCTCTGGCCTGAGTGGATTAAGAGAGGAAAGGTGGCTAAAGATGAAGGGTCTGTAGTAAGCCAAGCAAATGGTGCTAGTTTCCTTTTCTTTTTATTTTTTTTTTTAAGATTTTATTTATTTATTTCACAGAGAGATCACAAGCAGACAGAGAGAGAGAGAGAGAGAGGGGAGAAAGCAAGCTCCCTGTTGAGCAGAAAGCCCGATGTGGGGCTCGATTCCACCCTGGGATTGTGACCTGAGCCAAAGACAGAGGCTTTAACCCATTGAGCCACCCAGGCACCCCTTCTCTTTAAGTTTGATTTTTCCCTTTCTACTAAAAAGTCAGTTTAACAACAAATCAGGACTTTATTTTTAAAAATCTAACATTATATAAATTTTTTTTCTTGACATTTCCAAACAAGTTACTACTTATTATAAATGGTAACAGTTTCAGCTTATTTCTTTTTTAATTTTTATTTTTAAATTTTTTTAAAGATTTTATTTATTTATTTATTTATTTGTGTGTGTGTGAGAGAGAGAGAGAGCGAGCACAAACACAGGCAGAGTAGCAGGCAGAGGCAGAGGGAGAAGCAGGCTCTCTGCCGAGCAAAGAGCCCGATGTGGGACTCGATCCCAGGATGCTGGGATCATGACCCGAGCCAAAGGCAGTGGCCCGACCAACTGAGCCACCCAGGTGTCCCGCTTCTTTTTTATTTTATTTTATTTTATTTATTTATTTGACAGAGATCACAAGTAGACAGAGGGGCAGGCAGAGAGATGGGGGAGCAGGTTCCCCGCTGAGCAGAGAGCCCGATGCGGGGCTCGCTCCCAGGACCCTGAGATCATGACCTGAACCAAAGGCAGAGGCCCAACCCTCTGAGCCACCCAGGTGCCCCTCAGTTTCAGCTTTTTTTTTTTTTTTTTTTTTAAAGATTTTATTTATTTATTTTTCGGAGAGAGAGAGGGAGAGAGAGCGAGTGAGCACAGGCAGACAGAGAGGCAGGCAGAGGCAGAGGGAGAAGCAGGCTCCCCGCCAAGCAAGGAGCCCGATGTGGAACTCGATCCCAGGACGCTGGGATCATGACCTGAGCCGAAGGCAGCCGCTTAACCAACTGAGCCACCCAGGCGTCCCTCAGTTTCAGCTTCTTAAACACACACACACACACACACACACACACTTGAATCTTTCAGAGACTGGGAAATTACCTATTGTCACATTCCATGATGGCATAGACACTGCACAGAAATGGATTCCTTTGTGTTCTTCTCTGGGCTCGGGCTTTTGGCATAGGAATATGGTAAGATCCCTTTGTGTTTCCCAAAAGAGGCAAAGCTGGAGTCCATTCACTTTGAGCCACTGAAGGTAGACCTAAAAGAGCCCTTACTAACCAGGAGCCCACCAGACCCCACTCCCCTACTCCCCGGGGAGAAGAAAGGACTTTCACACCAGGATCCATACTCAAAAATGTTTATTCTCAGCATATACTTGTGTCTGGATGAGCAGGAGGGGCACTTTGTGAGACTTTGCCCCAGTGGCCTCAGGGGGAAATGGCCAGGTCACCAGAGATACAGGGTGAGGACTGAGAATGTGGCAGCAGCCACGGGACCTAGAACAAAGTATGGGGAGGCTTTTGAGGGCCTCTGGAGGACCTGACTGGTTGGCCACTTGGTCACCTCCAGGCGTGTGGCCACGTGTCCACTCTGAGGCTGAGACAGGAGGTGGGAGTGGCAAGACCTGACCACTTGCCTGTCTGGAAACTCATCATCCACAGGGTTCTGCCCACTGTTCTGTTCTCTGACCTGGGGGTGGGAGTCAGCAGTTAGTGGCTTCCATAGCACTCCTCCTCATCTACTCAAACCACTGCAACTTCCTTTTGCCCAGCCCCGCATACCTTTTCTACCTGTCTGAAGACCCGCAGCAGGTTTCCACGAAGGACACCCTGAAGCTCTTCCTCACTCCAGCCGCGAATCAGCAACTCCTCTATTAATACTGGGTATGTGGACACGTCCTCCAGCCCCCGAGGGAATCTGTGTGGCGGGTGAGTCAGCCAGCTCTGGAACCTCAGCCCTGATCCTGGTCTAGGGCCCACCATCCCACCAGCCCCAATCACAGATGCAAAACTGAAGGTCATGTCCTCCAGGCTACTGAATGTCGCTTTGGGAGCTCCCTGGAGATTGAGCTGTGGCTTATGCCCTGAGCAGATGACTGGCCCAAAACAGATCTGCTGGGCTGGGAGTGGAGCATGTGCTGGGCAAAGGAGGGTACTTAATGAATGCGATGATCTGGAGTGGGAGTGGGTCCACCAGGCCACAGGAGGGGCAGGGACAGTCCAGGAAACAGGCCCTGGTAGTGTAGAAATACCAGGGGAGCTAGGAAACCAGAGCCTATAGACAAGGTCTGAAGGATGGGAGGACCATGGCATGGGAACAGAGACTAAAGGACTCCCTGTTGTCTTGCCCGGGACAAACCCCAGGGAAACACTCACCGACCAGACCCATCATAATTTCCGCCAATCCCGATGAACTCTGATCCAATGACTTCTCTGATGTGGTCAAAGTGATCTATGGGGTAGGGGATAGTGGTGGGCAGCATAGGCTGGAGCTAGCCCTGGTCTGGGGAAGCTCAGCCCTGGTCAGTTCTCCTGCCCACAGCGCTCCCCACCATGGCAGCTGACTTCATGGAGCCCCGGGCCAGTTGTGAGTTCTGAAGTGGCTCGAGGATGAACAGTGGACTTCAGAGCTGCACCTTTAGAATTTTTTCTGCCTGGGAGCCACCCTGCCTCTGGGCTCCTTGAGAGCCTGCCTGTCCTATCCAGAGAGGGGAGAGCAAAGAGATTCAGAGACAGAGGCAGTTGCTTCTCCCAAACACGCCAGCACTGATTGTGGCCCCAGATCTGGGTAGCAGTGAAGAGCTGTGTCTGCTCCCCTGGGTTGTCAGAGGTCTGCCTGTTGCCCAACAGCCATGCTGAACTGCTGGAGCTGTCCCAAGGGCCCCCCATGGTCATAGGCTCAAGCTAGAAGGGCATAAGTGGACGTGAGGCTCACCTGCCACAGTGGACACATTAGCAAACAGGTTACACTGAAGCACCCCCATGGACAGCGTCACCATCACAATGCCACCATTCTTCTTCTATAGGGATAAACAAACCGGACACTCAGTTTGGCTCTTCTGACCTGATGGCCTGCCCTGGGCCCTGGGGACCCTGGTAGGACAGTGCTTGGTCCTAGCTTCAGGGGCTGGAAGAGGCTTCACCTCTGGGTCCCTGAGTGAAGCTGATTTGGCTTTGACTTTCAGAGATGGGGGTGGTTAACCAGCCTTGGATCCAAGGATGGTGCCTGTGCTAGTAGCTCCGCTTAAGGTCAAGAACATTGTATGAAGCAGGCCTACCTCTGGGTTTGAGCTGAGGTAGCTACTCACCAGAAGTTGCAGGATGTCATCGGGAACATTCAGCACACTGTTGCACACGGCCCGGGCAGCTGAGTGGGAGAAGATCACGGGAGCCTTCGACACCTTCAGGGCTTGTCGTACCAAAGTGTCTGATGCATAGGACAAGTCCACCATCATGCCCAGGCGGTTCATTTCCACTATCACCTTCTGCAGAGACAGTTTTTTTTTTTTTTATTTTATTTTTGAGGTGGGGAGATGTCAAGGACGCACATACGAGCATATTCTCTGTTTGTAGGGAACAGGTGGGGTAGGGTATAGAACAGGAGTCCTCACCTCACCGAAGCTTGTCAACCCACTGACGTTGGTGTAGAAGTGGTGTTTAAACTTGGTGGAACTTTCTGCCCTGCAGGAGAGCCAGAAGAGGGCAGTTTGTCAAAGGCCACACATCACGGGCAACAGCGCCTGAGGGCTCTGCAGTTCCTCCATTTGTCCATCCATCCAGAACAGAGTAAGGACCTGGGCTAGCTGCTTTCTGGGAGTGTGAGGGGCCTGCTGGGGTGGACTCCTGTGTCCTCACCTCTTTGGACATTTCCCCACCACGCCGTGTGCCAGCTCACCCTGGCTGGGCGCTGCGCTTACCAGGGCGTGCTGCAGGTGAAGGTGAGTGCCAGGTAGCGCACTCCCAGCAGGTAGAAAGCACGCAGCACCGACAGGCTGCTGTCCAGTGAGTGACCGCCCTCCACACCAATGAGGCAGGCCAGCTTTCCAGTGCTGTTCAGACCTGGGAGAGGATGGATAATCCAGTGGTCAGCACCAGAACCACCAGAGGGAGCTCCCAACTGCACCCCATTTGCCAGCCCACCTTCGGCTGACGTCACTAGTTCCAGTTCAGAGTAGGAGGCGCACAGGCGACGAATGAGGTCAATCTGCTCCAGGGTGAGGCGCAGGGCATCCTGGTCCTGGGTCTGGCAGGGGGCGTAGGCTGACCAGAACTAGAGGTAGGCCCCGAGGGTCTGGAGTGAGATTAGGGTGGCCTCCGTAGTCCTTGGCCTGCCACTCTTCCTCAGCCCCCAAGCTACTCTTTTGGGTCAGTGGCCCAGAATGAAATACTGCATGACCCTGTGGTATCCTGATGACTGTGAAGCTTGTTGCCAGCAGTCAGACTGTGGACCGTGGAACACCATTGTCTGCTGTTTGTCCCTGTGTTGTGTGAATGCCCTGAGGCCAATCCACTATGTCTTTTTGGCTCTAGCAGCCCCCACACTCACCAGAGATCTTTGAGTCACTTTCTGTGTATCTCCACAGAGCCTGGGGACCCATGTGGCTGGCCTGCCTTGGCCTCCAGTGTTCCCGGCAGCCACATGATGACACACTGTGTGTCCTATGATTCTAATCACCCAGAGGTCTGCCTATCCAGGTTTCTGTGGCCCCAGCATTCCCCTTCAGCCATGCTGTAGCACCCTGTGTATCCCTGTGGTACCTGGGCAGCCACGAGGCCTTCCTTAAGCTTGTCCAAGCTGGTCTGGCCACGACTGAAATTTCGCAGGTTAACATCTTGTAGTCTGTTCTGGAAAAGCTGTCTCAGGAGCTGGGGCAAATGGTTGTGGCTGGGGATATCAAGACAAGGTTAGAGTTGAAGATATGACCTCCAGGTCAGGCAGGACATGTTGACACACCTGGTCCTCTTCTGTCCTGGTCCACTTCTCCGTATCACAGCGGCAATATGGAAGGATTCCTGAGGTGCAGCTGAGGGAGTACGGGGTGGGGGTGGGTGGGTGGGGGTGTACACCAGGACGGGGCGGGGGAGGTAATGGAGGGAGAGGGCCTGGGTGATGGAGGAGAGAGTGCATCCACGGGATGCTATGAGGGAGCTTCCTCACTAGCCCTGCATGCTGAGAACCTCTTCCCCAGCTTTGGGCTCGGTCTCCATCCGCCCCCCAACGACCGCACCTACGCACCCGTCCACGAGAGGGAAGACCCGCATCAGGGCCCGGGCGCGTTCCCGCATTCTTGGAGTGCCGGAGGTGGCCGGCGTGGTCCGGGAGCTGGGGGTGACCGCTGGGGTCGGGGAGCTGGCAGAGGCTGGCATGGCCCAGGAGCTGGGGGCTGCTGGTGTGGTTGGAGCTCCGGGGATTCCCGGCGTGGTCTGGGCGTGGGTTACCCGCCACTGCAGCAGAGATAGCAGGAGCAGGAGACGCAGCAGAAGTCGCTTGCCGAGCGCGGGGGTACCCTCGAGGCCCAGGGTCTGCATGCTGCGCAGGGTGGGACGGGTAGGCAGGGGCCGGTGTCGAGAGGAGGAGCGGCGAGGGGTAGAGCGCGGCGATGGGGTCCCGACCGACCGTCTAGTAAGGTGACCCAGCGGCGCGGCCTAGTGAGGAAGCGGGCGGGCGTCAGAACGCTTCCACCGACAGGGGACGACGCCGCCGCCTCGCATAGTGGCCGCAGGGGGCGACACAGACTTCCACCCCCAGCTCGGAGGGCGCCCCAGCGGCCCGGATCAGCCTCTGCAGCGCCCCCTGCTCCTGGATCTGACCCCTGCACCTACTGTTTTCCTGGCTCCGGGGACCCAGGGATCGACAGCTCCTAGACGAGGGACGGGGGTGGGGGGCAGCGGTCTTCCCAATCTCACCCCTAGACGGACAGGTCGCAGGTCCATGTGGGGTTTTAGTTTCAGGAATGTGCCCCACCCTGCAATAGGTCAAACATTCCATGAAAAAGAGTAAATTGGATCTGTACTTCTTGACTGAGAGAAAAAAGATTCTATGTATTTTTAATAAAAATGAAATATAACAATAATATAATGGGACCATTTTGTTTTAGTATCTAGTATTGAAATTTGCTTCTGTTATGTGCTAATACATGCACAAGAAAAGACTCTAGATACTAAACATTAGTTATTTGTAGCCATCTTGGCAAAGCTACTCCCTGGCCAATTTATGTCACATTTTTTCTTTTTGGTAATATGGTCCTCCTGGCTGAGGGATGGGTGGTGCTGGTGAAGGCTGGCCAGGTTAATAAGAGATTAGTGGAGGCACCACAGCAGCTGAGTCTTGGAAGGATGGGGTCTGTATTGGCAGGGGTTGGAGAGGGCATCCCAGATTGGACAATTGCCCCGGCAAAAGTCTGGTTTGGACAGGATAGCTGTCTGTAAGGGAGGAGCTGGAAGGTCCTCAAAGGCATAGAATAGTGGGACAAGAATTCTTGCTTAAGGGTATGAGGGGGCTTGGTCTGACACATGATTTCATGTGGGAAGAAATCCTCCTTCAAGACAAGGTTGTTTCCAGGATGGCCAGAGGCCTGGACAGTGTAATTCATTGTTTTCTGCAGAAAAAACGCAGATGCACTGGGAACTGATCTAGAACTGCATTTGGGTGGCATCTGGGCCTCCTGGGTCTGTACCAGGTCCTACAGTCTGAGAGGGGCCTATAGTGCAGACTAAAATCTGATTCATTTCCTTTCTGTAACTGGACCTGTCACCTATTCTCCCATCTGAGCTCCCTGATAATTGGGCCTCCCCTTCTGGGCACCAGGAGAAGGGCCTTGACCTCTGATCACCCCTACCTCCTGTCCTGCTCCCTACTCATGCATGGGGGTTAAGGACTAAATCTGACCCTGCTGC